>NC_090363.1:19119980-19773226 GCF_035084215.1 Heptranchias perlo
CAAATGAACATATTTCACCGAGCTGGGAGTTTTTTCCTTAATAGAGTAAGATTTTATCTTAAAATACCAGAACATTTCGTGGTTCTTGTCAATTTTTGTTGGTTTTCATCGAATGAACTTATTTCAGTCAGCTAGATCTTTCTTCTTCAAAGCAAAAAGATTTTATCTTCAAATACAAGAACTTTTTGTGGTTTTGTTGGTTTTCAGCAAATGAACATATTTCAGCGAGCTGGAAGATTTTCCTAAATAGAGTAAGATTTTATCTTAAAATACAAGAACTTTTCGTGGTTCTTGTCAATTTTTGTTGGTTTTCATCCAATGAACTTATTTCAGTCAGCTAGATCTTTCTTCTTCAAAGCAAAAAGATTTTATCTTCAAATACAAGAACTTTTCGTGGTTTTGATTGTTTTCAGCAAATGAACATATTTCAGCGAGCTGGAAGTTTTTTCCTTAATAGAGTAAGATTTTATCTTCAAATACAAGAACTTTTCGTGGTTTTGATGGTTTTCAGCAAATGAACATATTTCAGCGAGCAAGAAGTTTTTTCTTTAATAGCGTAAGATTTTATCTTAAAATACAAGAACTTTTCGTGGTTCTTGTCAATTTTTGTTGGCTTTCATCTAATGAACTTATTTCAGTCAGCTGGATCTTTCTTCTTCAAAGCAAAAAGATTTTATCTTCAAATGCAAGAACTTTTCGTGTTTTGATGGTTTTCAGCAAATGAACATATTTCAGCGAGCTGGAAGTTTTTTCCTTAATAGAGTAAGATTTTATCTTAAAATACCAGAAATTTTCGTGGTTCTTGTCAATTTTTGTTGGTTTTCATCTAATGAACTTATTTCAGTCAGCTGGATCTTTCTTCTTCAAAGCAAAAAGATTTTATCTTCAAATACAAGAACTTTTCGTGGTTTTGTTGGTTTTCAGCAAATGAACATATTTCAGCGAGCTGGGAGTTTTTTCTTTAATAGCGTAAGATTTTATCTTAAAATACAAGAACTTTTCGTGGTTCTTGTCAATTTTTGTTCGTTTTCATCTAATCAACTTATTTCAGTCAGCTGGATCATTCTTCTTCAAAGCAAAAAGATTTTATCTTCAAATACAAGAACTTTTCGTGGTTTTGATGGTTTTCAGCAAATGAACATATTTCAGCGAGATGGAAGTTTATTCTTAATAGCGTAAGATTTTATCTTAAAATACAAGAACTTTTCGTGGTTCTTGTCAATTTTTGTTGGTTTTCATCTAATGAACTTATTTCAGTCAGCTAGATCTTTCTTCTTCAAAGCAAAAAGATTTTATCTTCAAATACAAGAACTTTTCGTGGTTTTGATGGTTTTCAGCAAATGAACACATTTCAGCGCGCTGGAAGTTTTTTCCTTAATAGAGTAAGATTTTATCTTAAATTACCAGAACATTTCGTGGTTCTTGTCAATTTTTGTTGGTTTTCATCGAATGAACTTATTTCAGTCAGCTAGATCTTTCTTCTTCAAAGCAAAAAGATTTTATCTTCAAATACAAGAACTTTTCGTGGTTTTGTTGGTTTTCAGCAAATGAACATATTTCAGCGAGCTGGGAGTTTTTTCTTTAATAGAGTAAGATTTTATCTTAAAATACAAGAACTTTTCGTGGTTCTTGTCAATTTTTGTTGGTTTTCATCTGATGAACTTATTTCAGTCAGCTAGATCTTTCTTCTTCAAAGCAAAAAGATTTTATCTTCAAATACAAGAACTTTTCGTGGTTTTGATGGTTTTCAGCAAATGAACATATTTCAGCGAGCTGGAAGTTTTTTCCTTAATAGAGTAAGATTTTATCTTAAAATACAAGAACTTTTTGTGGTTCTTGTCAATTTTTGTTGGTTTTCATCTGATGAACTTATTTCAGTCAGCGAGATCTTTCTTCTTCAAAGCAAAAAGATTTTATCTTCAAATACAAGAACTTTTCGTGGTTTTGTTGGTTTTCAGCAAATAAACAGATTTCAGCGAGCAAGAAGTTGTTTCTTTAATAGCGTAAGATTTTATCTTAAAATACAAGAACTTTTCGTGGTTCTTGTCAATTTTTGTTCGTTTTCATCTAATGAACTTATTTCAGTCAGCAAGATCTTTCTTCTTCAAAGCAAAAAGATTTTATCTTCAAATACAACAACTTTTCGTGTTTTGATGGTTTTCAGCAAATGAACATATTTCAGCCAGCTGGAAGTTTTTACCTTAATAGCGTAAGATTTTATCTTAAAATACAAGAACTTTTCGTGGTTCTTGTCAATTTTTGTTGGTTTACATCTAATGAACTTATTTCAGTCAGCTAGATCTTTCTTCTTCAAAGCAAAAAGATTTTATCTTCAAAAACAAGAACTTTTCGTGGTTTTGATGGTTTTCAGCAAATGAACATACTTCAGCGAGCTGGGAGTTTTATCTTTAATAGTGTAAGATTTTATCTTAAAATACAAGAACTTTTCGTGGTTCTTGTCAATTTTTGTTGGTTTTCATCTAATGAACTTATTTCAGTCAGCTAGATCTTTCTTCTTCAAAGCAAAAAGATTTGATCTTCAAATACAAGAACTTTTCGTGGTTTTGTTGGTTTTCAGCAAATGAACATATTTCAGCGAGCTGGGAGTTTTTTCTTTAATAGCGTAAGATTTTATCTTAAAATACAAGAACTTTTCGTGGTTCTTGTCAATTTTTGTTCGTTTTCATCTAATGAACTTATTTCAGTCAGCAAGATCTTTCTTCTTCAAAGCAAAAAGATTTTATCTTCAAATACAAGAACTTTTCGTGGTTTTGATGGTTTTCAGCAAATGAACATATTTCAGCGAGCTGGAAGTTTTTTCCTTAATAGAGTAAGATTTTATCTTAAAATACAAGAACTTTTCTTGGTTCTTGTCAATTTTTGTTGGTTATCATCTAATGAACTTATTTCAGTCAGCGAGATCTTTCTTCTTCAAAGCAAAAAGATTTTATCTTCAAATACAAGAACTTTTCGTGGTTTTGTTGGTTTTCAGCAAATAAACAGATTTCAGCGAGCAAGAAGTTGTTTCTTTAATAGCGTAAGATTTTATCTTAAAATACAAGAACTTTTCGTGGTTCTTGTCAATTTTTGTTCGTTTTCATCTAATGAACTTATTTCAGTCAGCAAGATCTTTCTTCTTCAAAGCAAAAAGATTTTATCTTCAAATACAACAACTTTTCGTGTTTTGATGGTTTTCAGCAAATGAACATATTTCAGCGAGCTGGAAGTTTTTACCTTAATAGCGTAAGATTTTATCTTAAAATACAAGAACTTTTCGTGGTTCTTGTCAATTTTTGTTGGTTTACATCTAATGAACTTATTTCAGTCAGCTAGATCTTTCTTCTTCAAAGCAAAAAGATTTTATCTTCAAAAACAAGAACTTTTCGTGGTTTTGATGGTTTTCAGCAAATGAACATACTTCAGCGAGCTGGGAGTTTTTTCTTTAATAGTGTAAGATTTTATCTTAAAATACAAGAACTTTTCGTGGTTCTTGTCAATTTTTGTTGGTTTTCATCTAATGAACTTATTTCAGTCAGCTAGATCTTTCTTCTTCAAAGCAAAAAGATTTGATCTTCAAATACAAGAACTTTTCGTGGTTTTGTTGGTTTTCAGCAAATGAACATATTTCAGCGAGCTGGGAGTTTTTTCTTTAATAGCGTAAGATTTTATCTTAAAATACAAGAACTTTTCGTGGTTCTTGTCAATTTTTGTTCGTTTTCATCTAATGAACTTATTTCAGTCAGCAAGATCTTTCTTCTTCAAAGCAAAAAGATTTTATCTTCAAATACAAGAACTTTTCGTGGTTTTGATGGTTTTCAGCAAATGAACATATTTCAGCGAGCTGGAAGTTTTTTCCTTAATAGAGTAAGATTTTATCTTAAAATACAAGAACTTTTCTTGGTTCTTGTCAATTTTTGTTGGTTATCATCTAATGAACTTATTTCAGTCAGCGAGATCTTTCTTCTTCAAAGCAAAAAGATTTTATCTTCAAATACAAGAACTTTTCGTGGTTTTGATGGTTTTAAGCAAATGAACATATTTCAGCGAGCTGGAAGTTTTTTCCTTAATAGAGTAAGATTTTATCTTAAAATACAAGAACTTTTCGTGGTTCTTGTCAATTTTTGTTGGTTTTCATCTAATGAACTTATTTCAGTCAGCGAGATCTTTCTTCTTCAAAGCAAAAAGATTTTATCTTCAAATACAAGAACTTTTCGTGGTTTTGTTGGTTTTCAGCAAATGAACATATTTCAGCGAGCCAGAAGTTTTTTCTTTAATAGCGTGAGATTTTATCTTAAAATACAAGAACTTTTCGTGGTTCTTGTCAATTTTTGTTGGTTTTCATCTAATGAACTTATTTCAGTCAGCTAGATCTTTCTTCTTCAAAGCAAAAAGATTTTATCTTCAAAATCAAGAACTTTTCGTGGTTTTGATGGTTTTCAGCAAATGAACATATTTCAGCGAGCTGGAAGTTTTTTCCTTAATAGAGTAAGATTTTATCTTAAAATACAAGAACTTTTCGTGGTTCTTGTCAATTTTTGTTGGTTTTCATCTAATGAACTTATTTCAGTCAGCTGGATCTTTCTTCTTCAAAGCAAAAAGATTTTATCTTCAAATACAAGAACTTTTCGTGGTTTTGATGGTTTTCAGCAAATGATCATATTTCAGCGAGATGGAAGTTTTTTCTTAATAGCGTAAGATTTTATCTTAAAATACAAGAACTTTTCGTGGTTCTTGTCAATTTTTGTTGGTTTTCATCTAATGAACTAATTTCAGTCAGCTAGATCTGTCTTCTTCAAAGCAAAAAGATTGTATCTTCAAATACAAGAACTTTTCGTGGTTTTGATGGTTTTCAGCAAATGAACACATTTCAGCGCGCTGGAAGTTTTTTCCTTAATAGAGTAAGATTTTATCTTAAATTACCAGAACATTTCGTGGTTCTTGTCAATTTTTGTTGGTTTTCATCGAATGAACTTACTTCAGTCAGCGAGATCTTTCTTCTTCAAAGCAAAAAGATTTTATCTTCAAATACAAGAACTTTTCGTGGTTTTGTTGGTTTTCAGCAAATGAACATATTTCAGCGAGCTGGGAGTTTTTTCTTTAATAGAGTAAGATTTTATCTTAAAATACAAGAACTTTTCGTGGTTCTTGTCAATTTTTGTTGGTTTTCATCTGATGAACTTATTTCAGTCAGCTAGATCTTTCTTCTTCAAAGCAAAAAGATTTTATCTTCAAATACAAGAACTTTTCGTGATTTTGATGGTTTTCAGCAAATGAACATATTTCAGCGAGCTGGAAGTTTTTTCCTTAATAGAGTAAGATTTTATCTTAAAATACAAGAACTTTTCGTGGTTCTTGTCAATTTTTGTTGGTATTCATCCAATGAACTTATTTCAGTCAGCGAGATCTTTCTTCTTCAAAGCAAAAAGATTTTATCTTCAAATACAACAACTTTTCGTGTTTTGATGGTTTTCAGCAAATGAACATATTTCAGCGAGCTGGAAGTTTTTTCCTTAATAGCGTAAGATTTTATCTTAAAATACAAGAAATTTTCGTGGTTCTTGTCAATTTTTGTTGGTTTTCATCTAATGAACTTATTTCAGTCAGCCAGATCTTTCTTCTTCAAAGCAAAAAGATTTTATCTTCAAATACAAGAACTTTTCGTGGTTTTGAAGGTTTTCAGCAAATGAACATACTTCAGCGAGCTGGGAGTTTTTTCTTTAATAGTGTAAGATTTTATCTTAAAATACAAGAACTTTTTGTGGTTCTTGTCAATTTTTGTTGGTTTTCATCTAATGAACTTATTTCAGTCAGCGAGATCTTTCTTCTTCAAAGCAAAAAGATTTTATCTTCAAATACAAGAACTTTTCGTGGTTTTGTTGGTTTTCAGCAAATGAACATATTTCAGCGAGCTGGATGTTTTTTCTTGATAGCGTAAGATTTTATCTTAAAATACAAGAAGTTTTCGTGGTTCTTGTCAATTTTTGTTGGATTTCATCTAATGAACTTATTTCAGTCAGCTAGATCTTTCTTCTTCAAAGCAAAAAGATTTTATCTTCAAATACAAGAACTTTTCGTGGTTTTGATGGTTTTCAGCAAATGAACATATTTCAGCGAGCTGGGAGTTTTTTCTTTAATAGCGTCAGATTTTATCTTAAAATACAAGAACTTTTCGTGGTTCTTGTCAATTTTTGTTCGTTTTCATCTCATGAACTTATTTCAGTCAGCTAGATCTTTCTTCTTCAAAGCAAAAAGATTTTATCTTCAAATACAAGAAGTTTTCGTGGTTTTGTTGGTTTTCAGCAAATGAACAGATTTCAGCGAGCTGGAAGTTTTTTCCTTAATAGAGTAAGATTTTATCTTAAAATACAAGAACTTTTCGTGGTTCTTGTCAATTTTTGTTGGTTTTCATCGAATGAACTTATTTCAGTCAGCGAGATCTTTCTTCTTCAAAGCAAAAAGATTTTATCTTCAAATACAAGAACGTTTCGTGGTTTTGTTGGTTTTCAGCAAATGAACATATTTCAGCGAGCCAGAAGTTTTTTCTTTAATAGCGTAAGATTTTATCTTAAAATACAAGAACTTTTCGTGGTTCTTGTCAATTTTTGTTGGTTTTCATCGAATGAACTTATTTCAGTCAGCTAGATCTTTCTTCTTCAAAGCAAAAAGATATTATCTTCAAATACAAGAACTTTTCGTGGTTTTGATGGTTTTCAGCAAATGAACATATTTCAGCGAGATGGAAGTTTATTCTTAATAGCGTAAGATTTTATCTTAAAATACAAGAACTTTTCGTGGTTCTTGTCAATTTTTGTTGGTTTTCATCTAATGAACTTATTTCAGTCAGCTAGATCTTTCTTCTTCAAAGCAAAAAGATTTTATCTTCAAATACAAGAACTTTTCGTGGTTTTGATGGTTTTCAGCAAATGAACACATTTCAGCGCGCTGGAAGTTTTTTCCTTAATAGAGTAAGATTTTATCTTAAATTACCAGAACATTTCGTGGTTCTTGTCAATTTTTGTTGGTTTTCATCGAATGAACTTATTTCAGTCAGCTAGATCTTTCTTCTTCAAAGCAAAAAGATTTTATCTTCAAATACAAGAACTTTTCGTGGTTTTGTTGGTTTTCAGCAAATGAACATATTTCAGCGAGCTGGGAGTTTTTTCTTTAATAGAGTAAGATTTTATCTTAAAATACAAGAACTTTTCGTGGTTCTTGTCAATTTTTGTTGGTTTTCATCTGATGAACTTATTTCAGTCAGCTAGATCTTTCTTCTTCAAAGCAAAAAGATTTTATCTTCAAATACAAGAACTTTTCGTGGTTTTGATGGTTTTCAGCAAATGAACATATTTCAGCGAGCTGGAAGTTTTTTCCTTAATAGAGTAAGATTTTATCTTAAAATACAAGAACTTTTTGTGGTTCTTGTCAATTTTTGTTGGTTTTCATCTGATGAACTTATTTCAGTCAGCGAGATCTTTCTTCTTCAAAGCAAAAAGATTTTATCTTCAAATACAAGAACTTTTCGTGGTTTTGTTGGTTTTCAGCAAATAAACAGATTTCAGCGAGCAAGAAGTTGTTTCTTTAATAGCGTAAGATTTTATCTTAAAATACAAGAACTTTTCGTGGTTCTTGTCAATTTTTGTTCGTTTTCATCTAATGAACTTATTTCAGTCAGCAAGATCTTTCTTCTTCAAAGCAAAAAGATTTTATCTTCAAATACAACAACTTTTCGTGTTTTGATGGTTTTCAGCAAATGAACATATTTCAGCCAGCTGGAAGTTTTTACCTTAATAGCGTAAGATTTTATCTTAAAATACAAGAACTTTTCGTGGTTCTTGTCAATTTTTGTTGGTTTACATCTAATGAACTTATTTCAGTCAGCTAGATCTTTCTTCTTCAAAGCAAAAAGATTTTATCTTCAAAAACAAGAACTTTTCGTGGTTTTGATGGTTTTCAGCAAATGAACATACTTCAGCGAGCTGGGAGTTTTTTCTTTAATAGTGTAAGATTTTATCTTAAAATACAAGAACTTTTCGTGGTTCTTGTCAATTTTTGTTGGTTTTCATCTAATGAACTTATTTCAGTCAGCTAGATCTTTCTTCTTCAAAGCAAAAAGATTTGATCTTCAAATACAAGAACTTTTCGTGGTTTTGTTGGTTTTCAGCAAATGAACATATTTCAGCGAGCTGGGAGTTTTTTCTTTAATAGCGTGAGATTTTATCTTAAAATACAAGAACTTTTCGTGGTTCTTGTCAATTTTTGTTCGTTTTCATCTAATGAACTTATTTCAGTCAGCAAGATCTTTCTTCTTCAAAGCAAAAAGATTTTATCTTCAAATACAAGAACTTTTCGTGGTTTTGATGGTTTTCAGCAAATGAACATATTTCAGCGAGCTGGAAGTTTTTTCCTTAATAGAGTAAGATTTTATCTTAAAATACAAGAACTTTTCTTGGTTCTTGTCAATTTTTGTTGGTTATCATCTAATGAACTTATTTCAGTCAGCGAGATCTTTCTTCTTCAAAGCAAAAAGATTTTATCTTCAAATACAAGAACTTTTCGTGGTTTTGTTGGTTTTCAGCAAATAAACAGATTTCAGCGAGCAAGAAGTTGTTTCTTTAATAGCGTAAGATTTTATCTTAAAATACAAGAACTTTTCGTGGTTCTTGTCAATTTTTGTTCGTTTTCATCTAATGAACTTATTTCAGTCAGCAAGATCTTTCTTCTTCAAAGCAAAAAGATTTTATCTTCAAATACAACAACTTTTCGTGTTTTGATGGTTTTCAGCAAATGAACATATTTCAGCGAGCTGGAAGTTTTTACCTTAATAGCGTAAGATTTTATCTTAAAATACAAGAACTTTTCGTGGTTCTTGTCAATTTTTGTTGGTTTACATCTAATGAACTTATTTCAGTCAGCTAGATCTTTCTTCTTCAAAGCAAAAAGATTTTATCTTCAAAAACAAGAACTTTTCGTGGTTTTGATGGTTTTCAGCAAATGAACATACTTCAGCGAGCTGGGAGTTTTTTCTTTAATAGTGTAAGATTTTATCTTAAAATACAAGAACTTTTCGTGGTTCTTGTCAATTTTTGTTGGTTTTCATCTAATGAACTTATTTCAGTCAGCTAGATCTTTCTTCTTCAAAGCAAAAAGATTTGATCTTCAAATACAAGAACTTTTCGTGGTTTTGTTGGTTTTCAGCAAATGAACATATTTCAGCGAGCTGGGAGTTTTTTCTTTAATAGCGTAAGATTTTATCTTAAAATACAAGAACTTTTCGTGGTTCTTGTCAATTTTTGTTCGTTTTCATCTAATGAACTTATTTCAGTCAGCAAGATCTTTCTTCTTCAAAGCAAAAAGATTTTATCTTCAAATACAAGAACTTTTCGTGGTTTTGATGGTTTTCAGCAAATGAACATATTTCAGCGAGCTGGAAGTTTTTTCCTTAATAGAGTAAGATTTTATCTTAAAATACAAGAACTTTTCTTGGTTCTTGTCAATTTTTGTTGGTTATCATCTAATGAACTTATTTCAGTCAGCGAGATCTTTCTTCTTCAAAGCAAAAAGATTTTATCTTCAAATACAAGAACTTTTCGTGGTTTTGATGGTTTTAAGCAAATGAACATATTTCAGCGAGCTGGAAGTTTTTTCCTTAATAGAGTAAGATTTTATCTTAAAATACAAGAACTTTTCGTGGTTCTTGTCAATTTTTGTTGGTTTTCATCTAATGAACTTATTTCAGTCAGCGAGATCTTTCTTCTTCAAAGCAAAAAGATTTTATCTTCAAATACAAGAACTTTTCGTGGTTTTGTTGGTTTTCAGCAAATGAACATATTTCAGCGAGCCAGAAGTTTTTTCTTTAATAGCGTGAGATTTTATCTTAAAATACAAGATCTTTTCGTGGTTCTTGTCAATTTTTGTTGGTTTTCATCTAATGAACTTATTTCAGTCAGCTAGATCTTTCTTCTTCAAAGCAAAAAGATTTTATCTTCAAAATCAAGAACTTTTCGTGGTTTTGATGGTTTTCAGCAAATGAACATATTTCAGCGAGCTGGAAGTTTTTTCCTTAATAGAGTAAGATTTTATCTTAAAATACAAGAACTTTTCGTGGTTCTTGTCAATTTTTGTTGGTTTTCATCTAATGAACTTATTTCAGTCAGCTGGATCTTTCTTCTTCAAAGCAAAAAGATTTTATCTTCAAATACAAGAACTTTTCGTGGTTTTGATGGTTTTCAGCAAATGATCATATTTCAGCGAGATGGAAGTTTTTTCTTAATAGCGTAAGATTTTATCTTAAAATACAAGAACTTTTCGTGGTTCTTGTCAATTTTTGTTGGTTTTCATCTAATGAACTAATTTCAGTCAGCTAGATCTTTCTTCTTCAAAGCAAAAAGATTGTATCTTCAAATACAAGAACTTTTCGTGGTTTTGATGGTTTTCAGCAAATGAACACATTTCAGCGCGCTGGAAGTTTTTTCCTTAATAGAGTAAGATTTTATCTTAAATTACCAGAACATTTCGTGGTTCTTGTCAATTTTTGTTGGTTTTCATCTAATGAACTTACTTCAGTCAGCGAGATCTTTCTTCTTCAAAGCAAAAAGATTTTATCTTCAAATACAAGAACTTTTCGTGGTTTTGTTGGTTTTCAGCAAATGAACATATTTCAGCGAGCTGGGAGTTTTTTCTTTAATAGAGTAAGATTTTATCTTAAAATACAAGAACTTTTCGTGGTTCTTGTCAATTTTTGTTGGTTTTCATCTGATGAACTTATTTCAGTCAGCTAGATCTTTCTTCTTCAAAGCAAAAAGATTTTATCTTCAAATACAAGAACTTTTCGTGATTTTGATGGTTTTCAGCAAATGAACATATTTCAGCGAGCTGGAAGTTTTTTCCTTAATAGAGTAAGATTTTATCTTAAAATACAAGAACTTTTCGTGGTTCTTGTCAATTTTTGTTGGTATTCATCCAATGAACTTATTTCAGTCAGCGAGATCTTTCTTCTTCAAAGCAAAAAGATTTTATCTTCAAATACAACAACTTTTCGTGTTTTGATGGTTTTCAGCAAATGAACATATTTCAGCGAGCTGGAAGTTTTTTCCTTAATAGCGTAAGATTTTATCTTAAAATACAAGAAATTTTCGTGGTTCTTGTCAATTTTTGTTGGTTTTCATCTAATGAACTTATTTCAGTCAGCCAGATCTTTCTTCTTCAAAGCAAAAAGATTTTATCTTCAAATACAAGAACTTTTCGTGGTTTTGAAGGTTTTCAGCAAATGAACATACTTCAGCGAGCTGGGAGTTTTTTCTTTAATAGTGTAAGATTTTATCTTAAAATACAAGAACTTTTTGTGGTTCTTGTCAATTTTTGTTGGTTTTCATCTAATGAACTTATTTCAGTCAGCGAGATCTTTCTTCTTCAAAGCAAAAAGATTTTATCTTCAAATACAAGAACTTTTCGTGGTTTTGTTGGTTTTCAGCAAATGAACATATTTCAGCGAGCCAGAAGTTTTTTCTTTAATAGCGTGAGATTTTATCTTAAAATACAAGATCTTTTCGTGGTTCTTGTCAATTTTTGTTGGTTTTCATCTAATGAACTTATTTCAGTCAGCTAGATCTTTCTTCTTCAAAGCAAAAAGATTTTATCTTCAAAATCAAGAACTTTTCGTGGTTTTGATGGTTTTCAGCAAATGAACATATTTCAGCGAGCTGGAAGTTTTTTCCTTAATAGAGTAAGATTTTATCTTAAAATACAAGAACTTTTCGTGGTTCTTGTCAATTTTTGTTGGTTTTCATCTAATGAACTTATTTCAGTCAGCTGGATCTTTCTTCTTCAAAGCAAAAAGATTTTATCTTCAAATACAAGAACTTTTCGTGGTTTTGATGGTTTTCAGCAAATGATCATATTTCAGCGAGATGGAAGTTTTTTCTTAATAGCGTAAGATTTTATCTTAAAATACAAGAACTTTTCGTGGTTCTTGTCAATTTTTGTTGGTTTTCATCTAATGAACTAATTTCAGTCAGCTAGATCTTTCTTCTTCAAAGCAAAAAGATTGTATCTTCAAATACAAGAACTTTTCGTGGTTTTGATGGTTTTCAGCAAATGAACACATTTCAGCGCGCTGGAAGTTTTTTCCTTAATAGAGTAAGATTTTATCTTAAATTACCAGAACATTTCGTGGTTCTTGTCAATTTTTGTTGGTTTTCATCTAATGAACTTACTTCAGTCAGCGAGATCTTTCTTCTTCAAAGCAAAAAGATTTTATCTTCAAATACAAGAACTTTTCGTGGTTTTGTTGGTTTTCAGCAAATGAACATATTTCAGCGAGCTGGGAGTTTTTTCTTTAATAGAGTAAGATTTTATCTTAAAATACAAGAACTTTTCGTGGTTCTTGTCAATTTTTGTTGGTTTTCATCTGATGAACTTATTTCAGTCAGCTAGATCTTTCTTCTTCAAAGCAAAAAGATTTTATCTTCAAATACAAGAACTTTTCGTGATTTTGATGGTTTTCAGCAAATGAACATATTTCAGCGAGCTGGAAGTTTTTTCCTTAATAGAGTAAGATTTTATCTTAAAATACAAGAACTTTTCGTGGTTCTTGTCAATTTTTGTTGGTATTCATCCAATGAACTTATTTCAGTCAGCGAGATCTTTCTTCTTCAAAGCAAAAAGATTTTATCTTCAAATACAACAACTTTTCGTGTTTTGATGGTTTTCAGCAAATGAACATATTTCAGCGAGCTGGAAGTTTTTTCCTTAATAGCGTAAGATTTTATCTTAAAATACAAGAAATTTTCGTGGTTCTTGTCAATTTTTGTTGGTTTTCATCTAATGAACTTATTTCAGTCAGCCAGATCTTTCTTCTTCAAAGCAAAAAGATTTTATCTTCAAATACAAGAACTTTTCGTGGTTTTGAAGGTTTTCAGCAAATGAACATACTTCAGCGAGCTGGGAGTTTTTTCTTTAATAGTGTAAGATTTTATCTTAAAATACAAGAACTTTTTGTGGTTCTTGTCAATTTTTGTTGGTTTTCATCTAATGAACTTATTTCAGTCAGCGAGATCTTTCTTCTTCAAAGCAAAAAGATTTTATCTTCAAATACAAGAACTTTTCGTGGTTTTGTTGGTTTTCAGCAAATGAACATATTTCAGCGAGCTGGATGTTTTTTCTTGATAGCGTAAGATTTTATCTTAAAATACAAGAAGTTTTCGTGGTTCTTGTCAATTTTTGTTGGATTTCATCTAATGAACTTATTTCAGTCAGCTAGATCTTTCTTCTTCAAAGCAAAAAGATTTTATCTTCAAATACAAGAACTTTTCGTGGTTTTGATGGTTTTCAGCAAATGAACATATTTCAGCGAGCTGGGAGTTTTTTCTTTAATAGCGTCAGATTTTATCTTAAAATACAAGAACTTTTCGTGGTTCTTGTCAATTTTTGTTCGTTTTCATCTCATGAACTTATTTCAGTCAGCTAGATCTTTCTTCTTCAAAGCAAAAAGATTTTATCTTCAAATACAAGAAGTTTTCGTGGTTTTGTTGGTTTTCAGCAAATGAACAGATTTCAGCGAGCTGGAAGTTTTTTCCTTAATAGAGTAAGATTTTATCTTAAAATACAAGAACTTTTCGTGGTTCTTGTCAATTTTTGTTGGTTTTCATCGAATGAACTTATTTCAGTCAGCGAGATCTTTCTTCTTCAAAGCAAAAAGATTTTATCTTCAAATACAAGAACGTTTCGTGGTTTTGTTGGTTTTCAGCAAATGAACATATTTCAGCGAGCCAGAAGTTTTTTCTTTAATAGCGTAAGATTTTATCTTAAAATACAAGAACTTTTCGTGGTTCTTGTCAATTTTTGTTGGTTTTCATCGAATGAACTTATTTCAGTCAGCTAGATCTTTCTTCTTCAAAGCAAAAAGATTTTATCTTCAAATACAAGAACTTTTCGTGGTTTTGATGGTTTTCAGCAAATGAACACATTTCAGCGCGCTGGAAGTTTTTTCCTTAATAGAGTAAGATTTTATCTTAAATTACCAGAACATTTCGTGGTTCTTGTCAATTCTTCTTGGTTTTCATCTGATGAACTTATTTCAGTCAGCTAGATCTTTCTTCTTCAAAGCAAAAAGATTTTATCTTCAAATACAAGAACTTTTCGTGGTTTTGATGGTTTTCAGCAAATGAACATATTTCAGCGAGCTGGAAGTTTTTTCCTTAATAGTGTAAGATTTTAGCTTAAAATACAAGAACTTTTCGTGGTTCTTGTCAATTTTTGTTGGTTTTCATCGAATGAACTTATTTCAGTCAGCGAGATCTTCCTTCTTCAAAGCAAAAAGATTTTATCTTCAAATACAAGAACTTTTCGTGGTTTTGTTGGTTTTCAGCAAATGAACATATTTCAGCGAGCCAGAAGTTTTTTCTTTAATAGCGTAAGATTTTATCTTAAAATACAAGAAGTTTTCGTGGTTCTTGTCAATTTTTGTTGGATTTCATCTAATGAACTTATTTCAGTCAGCTAGATCTTTCTTCTTCAAAGCAAAAAGATTTTATCTTCAAACACAACAACTTTTCGTGTTTTGATGGTTTTCAGCAAATGAACATATTTCAGCGAGCTGGAAGTTTTTTCCTTAATAGCCTAAGATTTTATCTTAAAATACAAGAACTTTTCGTGGTTCTTGTCAATTTTTGTTGGTTTTCATCTGATGAACTTATTTCAGTCAGCTAGATCTTTCTTCTTCAAAGCAAAAAGATTTTATCTTCAAATACAAGAACTTTTCGTGGTTTTGATGGTTTTCAGCAAATGAACATACTTCAGCGAGCTGGGAGTTTTTTCTTGAAGAGTGTAAGATTTTATCTTAAAATACAAGAACTTTTCGTGGTTCTTGTCAATTTTTGTTGGTTTTCATCTAATGAACTTATTTCAGTCAGCTAGATCTTTCTTCTTCAAAGCAAAAAGATTTTATCTTCAAATACAAGAACTTTTCGTGGTTTTGTTGGTTTTCAGTAAATGAACATATTTCAGCGAGCTGGGAGTTTTTTCTTTAATAGCGTAAGATTTTATCTTAAAATACAAGAACTTTTCGTGGTTCTTGTCAATTTTTGTTCGTTTTCATCTAATGAACTTATTTCAGTCAGCAAGATCTTTCTTCTTCAAAGCAAAAAGATTTTATCTTCAAATACAAGAACTTTTCGTGGTTTTGATGGTTTTCAGCAAATGAACATATTTCAGCGAGCTGGAAGTTTTTTCCTTAATAGAGTAAGATTTTATCTTAAAATACAAGAACTTTTCGTGGTTCTTGTCAATTTTTGTTGGTTTTCATCTAATGAACTTATTTCAGTCAGCGAGATCTTTCTTCTTCAAAGCAAAAAGATTTTATCTTCAAATACAAGAACTTTTCGTGGTTTTGATGGTTTTCAGCAAATGAACACATTTCAGCGCGCTGGAAGTTTTTTCCTTAATAGAGTAAGATTTTATCTTAAATTACCAGAACATTTCGTGGTTCTTGTCAATTCTTGTTGGTTTTCATCTAATGAACTTATTTCAGGCAGCAAGATCTTTCTTCTTCAAAGCAAAAAGATTTTATCTTCAAATACAAGAACTTTTCGTGGTTTTGTTGGTTTTCAGCAAATGAACATATTTCAGCGAGCTGGAAGTTTTTTCCTTAATAGTGCAAGATTTTATCTTAAAATACAAGAACTTTTCGTGGTTCTTGTCAATTTTTGTTCGTTTTCATCGAATGAACTTATTTCAGTCAGCAAGATCTTTCTTCTTCAAAGCAAAAAGATTTTATCTTCAAAGACAACAACTTTTCGTGTTTTGATGGTTTTCAGCAAATGAACATATTTCAGCGAGCTGGAAGTTTTTTCCTTAATAGCATAAGATTTTATCTTAAAATACAAGAACTTTTCGTGGTTCTTGTCAATTTTTGTTGGTTTTCATCTAATGAACTTATTTCAGTCAGCTAGATCTTTCTTCTTCAAAGCAAAAAGATTTTATCTTCAAATACAAGAACTTTTCGTGGTTTTGATGGTTTTCAGCAAATGAACATATTTCAGCGAGCTGGGAGTTTTTTCTTTGAGAGATTAAGATTTTATCTTAAAATACAAGAACTTTTCGTGGTTCTTGTCAATTTTTGTTGGTTTTCATCTGATGAACTTATTTCAGTCAGCTAGATCTTTCTTCTTCAAAGCAAAAAGATTTTATCTTCAAATACAAGAACTTTTCGTGGTTTTGATGGTTTTCAGCAAATGAACATATTTCAGTGAGCTGGAAGTTTTTTCCTTAATAGAGTAAGATTTTATCTTAAAATACAAGAACTTTTTGTGGTTCTTGTCAATTTTTGTTGGTTTTCATCGAATGAACTTATTTCAGTCAGTGAGATCTTTCTTCTTCAAAGCAAAAAGATTTTATCTTCAAATACAAGAACTTTTCGTGGTTTTGTTGGTTTTCAGCAAATGAACAGATTTCAGCGAGCAAGAAGTTTTTTCTTTAATAGCGTAAGATATTATCTTAAAATACAAGAACTTTTCGTGGTTCTTGTCAATTTTTGTTCGTTTTCATCTGATGAACTTATTTCAGTCAGCAAGATCTTTCTTCTTCAAAGCAAAAAGATTTTATCTTCAAATACAACAACTTTTCGTGTTTAATGGTTTTCAGCAAATGAACATATTTCAGCGAGCTGGAAGTTTTTTCCTTAATAGCGTAAGATTTTATCTTAAAATACAAGAACTTTTCGTGGTTCTTGTCAATTTTTGTTGGTTTTCATCCAATGAACTTATTTCAGTCAGCTAGATCTTTCTTCTTCAAAGCAAAAAGATTTTATCTTCAAATACAAGAACTTTTCGTGGTTTTGATGGTTTTCAGCAAATGAACATACTTCAGCGAGCTGGGAGTTTTTTCTTTAATAGAGTAAGATTTTATCTTAAAATACAAGAACTTTTCGTGGTTCTTGTCAATTTTTGTTGGTTTTCATCTGATGAACTTATTTCAGTCAGCTAGATCTTTCTTCTTCAAAGCAAAAAGATGTTATCTTCAAATACAAGAACTTTTCGTGGTTTTGTTGGTTTTCAGCAAATGAACATATTTCAGCGAGCTGGAAGTTTTTTCCTTAATAGCGTAAGATTTTATCTTAAAATACAAGAACTTTTCGTGGTTCTTGTCAATTTTTGTTGGTTTTCATCGAATGAACTTATTTCATTCAGCTAGATCTTTCTTCTTCATAGCAAAAAGATTTTATCTTCAAATACAAGAACTTTTCGTGGTTTTGATGGTTTTCAGCAAATGAACATAATTCAGCGAGCTGGGAGTTTTTTCTTTAATAGTGTAAGATTTTATCTTAAAATACAAGAACTTTTCGTGGTTCTTGTCAATTTTTGTTGGTTTTCATCTAATGAACTTATTTCAGTCAGCTAGATCTTTCTTCTTCAAAGCAAAAAGATTTTATCTTCAAATACAAGAACTTTTCGTGGTTTTGTTGGTTTTCAGCAAATGAACATATTTCAGCGAGCTGGGAGTTTTTTCTTTGATAGCATAAGATTTTATCTTAAAATACAAGAACTTTTCGTGGTTCTTGTCAATTTTTGTTCGTTTTCATCCAATGAACTTATTTCAGTCAGCTAGATCTTTCTTCTTCAAAGCAAAAAGATTTTATCTTCAAATACAAGAACTTTTCGTGGTTTTGTTGGTTTTCAGCAAATGAACATATTTCAGCGAGCTGGGAGTTTTTTCTTTAATAGCGTAAGATTTTATCTTAAAATACAAGAACTTTTCGTGGTTCTTGTCAATTTTTGTTCGTTTTAATCTAATAAACTTATTTCAGTCAGCTAGATCTTTCTTCTTCAAAGCAAAAAGATTTTATCTTCAAATACAATAACTTTTCGTGGTTTTGTTGGTTTTCAGCAAATGAACATATTTCAGCGAGCTGGAAGTTTTTTCCTTAATAGAGTAAGATTTTATCTTAAAATACAAGAACTTTTCGTGGTTCTTGTCAATTTTTGTTGGTTTTCATCTAATGAACTTATTTCAGTCAGCGAGATCTTTCTTCTTCAAAGCAAAAAGATTTTATCTTCAAATACAAGAACTTTTCGTGGTTTTGTTGGTTTTCAGCAAATGAACATATTTCAGCGAGCTTGTAGTTTTTTCTTTAATAGCGTAAGATTTTATCTTAAAATACAAGAACTTTTCGTGGTTCTTGTCAATTTTTGTTGGTTTTCATCTAATCAACTTATTTCAGTCAGCTAGATCTTGTTTCTTCAAAGCAAAAAGATTTTATCTTCAAATACAAGAACTTTTCGTGGTTTTGTTGGTTTTCAGCAAATGAACATATTTCAGCGAGCTGGAAGTTTTTTCCTTAATAGTGTAAGATTTTATCTTAAAATACAAGAACTTTTCGTGGTTCTTGTCAATTTTTGTTCGTTTTCATCTCATGAACTTATTTCAGTCAGCAAGATCTTTCTTCTTCAAAGCAAAAAGATTTTATCTTCAAATACAAGAACTTTTCGTGGTTTTGATGGTTTTCAGCAAATGAACATATTTCAGCGAGCTGGAAGTTTTTTCTTGATAGCGTAAGATGTTATCTTAAAATACAAGAAGTTTTCGTCATTCTTGTCAATTTTTGTTGGTTTTCATCTAATGAACTTATTTCAGTCAGCTAGATCTTTCTTCTTCAAAGCAAAAAGATTTTATCTTCAAATACAAGAACTTTTCGTGGTTTTGATGGTTTTCAGCAAATGAACATATTTCAGCGAGCTGGAAGTTTTTTCCTTAATAGAGTAAGATTTTATCTTAAAATACCAGAAATTTTCGTGGTTCTTGTCAATTTTTGTTGGTTTTCATCTAATGAACTTATTTCAGTCAGCTAGATCTTTCTTCTTCAAAGCAAAAAGATTTTATCTTCAAATACAAGAACTTTTCGTGGTTTTGTTGGTTTTCAGCAAATGAACATATTTCAGCGAGATGGAAGTTTATTCCTTAATAGTGTAAGATTTTATCTTAAAATACAAGAAGTTTTCGTCATTCTTGTCAATTTTTGTTGGTTTTCATCTAATGAACTTATTTCAGTCAGCTGGATCTTTCTTCTTCAAAGCAAAAAGATTTTATCTTCAAATACAAGAACTTTTCGTGGTTTTGATTGTTTTCAGCAAATGAACATATTTCAGCGAGCTGGAAGTTTTTTCCTTAATAGAGTAAGATTTTATCTTAAAATACCAGAAATTTTCGTGGTTCTTGTCAATTTTTGTTGGTTTTCATCTAATGAACTTATTTCAGTCAGCTAGATCTTTCTTCTTCAAAGCAAAAAGATTTTATCTTCAAATACAAGAACTTTTCGTGGTTTTGTTGGTTTTCAGCAAATGAACATATTTCAGCGAGCTGGAAGATTTTCCTAAATAGAGTAAGATTTTATCTTAAAATACAAGAACTTTTCGTGGTTCTTGTCAATTTTTGTTGGTTTTTATCCAATGAACTTATTTCAGTCAGCTAGATCTTTCTTCTTCAAAGCAAAAAGATTTTATCTTCAAATACAAGAACTTTTCGTGGTTTTGTTGGTTTTCAGCAAATGAACATATTTCAGCGAGCTGGGAGTTTTTTCTTTAATAGCGTAAGATTTTATCTTAAAATACAAGAACTTTTCGTGGTTCTTGTCAATTTTTGTTCGTTTTCATCCAATGAACTTATTTCAGTCAGCAAGATCTTTCTTCTTCAAAGCAAAAAGATTTTATCTTCAAATACAAGAACTTTTCGTGGTTTTGATGGTTTTCAGCAAATGAACATATTTCAGCGAGCTGGAAGTTTTTTCCTTAATAGAGTAAGATTTTATCTTAAAATACCAGAAATTTTCGTGGTTCTTGTCAATTTTTGTTGGTTTTCATCTAATGAACTTATTTCAGTCAGCTAGATCTTTCTTCTTCAAAGCAAAAAGATTTTATCTTCAAATACAAGAACTTTTCGTGGTTTTGTTGGTTTTCAGCAAATGAACATATTTCAGCGAGCTGGAAGTTTTTTCCTTCATAGAGTAAGATTTTATCTTAAAATACAAGAACTTTTCGTGGTTCTTTTCAATTTTTGTTCGTTTTCATCTAATGAACTTATTTCAGTCAGCAAGATCTTTCTTCTTCAAAGCAAAAAGATTTTATCTTCAAATACAAGAACTTTTCGTGGTTTTGTTGGTTTTCAGCAAATAAACAGATTTCAGCGAGCAAGAAGTTTTTTCTTTAATAGCGTAAGATTTTATCTTAAAATACAAGAACTTTTCGTGTTTCTTGTCAATTTTTGTTGGTTATCATCTAATGAACTTATTTCAGTCAGCGAGATCTTTCTTCTTCAAAGCAAAAAGATTTTATCTTCAAATACAAGAACTTTTCGTGGTTTTGTTGGTTTTCAGCAAATGAACATATTTCAGCGAGCTTGTAGTTTTTTCTTTCATAGCGTAAGATTTTATCTTAAAATACAAGAACTTTTCGTGGTTCTTGTCAATTTTTGTTGGTTTTCATCTGATGAACTTATTTCAGTCAGCTAGATCTTTCTTCTTCAAAGCAAAAAGATTTTATCTTCAAATACAAGAACTTTTCGTGGTTTTGATGGTTTTCAGCAAATGAACATATTTCAGCGAGCTGGAAGTTTTTTCCTTAATAGAGTAAGATTTTATCTTAAAATACAAGAACTTTTCGTGGTTCTTGTCAATTTTTGTTGGTTTTCATCTAATGAACTTATTTCAGTCAGCAAGATCTTTCTTCTTCAAAGCAAAAAGATTTTATCTTCAAATACAAGAACTTTTCGTGGTTTTTGTTGGTTTTCAGCAAATGAACATATTTCAGCGAGCTGGAAGTTTTTTCCTTAATAGTGTAACACTTTATCTTAAAATACAAGAACTTTTCGTGGTTCTTGTCAATTTTTGTTCGTTTTCATCTCATGAACTTATTTCAGTCAGCAAGATCTTTCTTCTTCAAAGCAAAAAGATTTTATCTTCAAATACAAGAACTTTTCGTGGTTTTGATGGTTTTCAGCAAATGAACATATTTCAGCGAGCTGGAAGTTTTTTCTTGATAGCGTAAGATTTTATCTTAAAATACAAGAAGTTTTCGTCATTATTGTCAATTTTTGTTGGTTTTCATCTAATGAACTTATTTCAGTCAGCTAGATCTTTCTTCTTCAAAGCAAAAAGATTTTATCTTCAAATACAAGAACTTTTCGTGGTTTTGATGGTTTTCAGCAAATGAACATATTTCAGCGAGCTGGAAGTTTTTTCCTTAATAGAGTAAGATTTTATCTTAAAATACCAGAACTTTTCGTGGTTCTTGTCAATTTTTGTTGGTTTTCATCTGATGAACTTATTTCAGTCAGCTAGATCTTTCTTCTTCAAAGCAAAAAGATTTTATCTTCAAATACAAGAACTTTTCGTGGTTTTGTTGGTTTTCAGCAAATGAACATATTTCAGCGAGATGGAAGTTTATTCCTTAATAGCGTAAGATTTTATCTTAAAATACAAGAACTTTTCGTGGTTCTTGTCAATTTTTGTTCGTGTTCATCTGATGAACTTATTTCAGTCAGCTGGATCTTTCTTCTTCAAAGCAAAAAGATTTTATCTTCAAATACAAGAACTTTTCGTGGTTTTGATGGTTTTCAGCAAATGAACATATTTCAGCAAGCTGGAAGTTTTTTCCTTAATAGAGTAAGATTTTATCTTAAAATACAAGAACTTTTCGTGGTTCTTGTCAATTTTTGTTGGTTATCATCTAATGAACTTATTTCAGTCAGCGAGATCTTTCTTCTTCAAAGCAAAAAGATTTTATCTTCAAATACAAGAACTTTTCGTGGTTTTGTTGGTTTTCAGCAAATGAACATATTTCAGCGAGCTTGTAGTTTTTTCTTTAATAGCGTAAGATTTTATCTTAAAATACAAGAACTTTTCGTGGTTCTTGTCAATTTTTGTTGGTTTTCATCTGATGAACTTATTTCAGTCAGCTGGATCTTTCTTCTTCAAAGCAAAAAGATTTTATCTTCAAATACAAGAACTTTTCGTGGTTTTGATGGTTTTCAGCAAATGAACATATTTCAGCGAGCTGGAAGTTTTTTCCTTAATAGAGTAAGATTTTATCTTAAAATACAAGAACTTTTCGTGGTTCTTGTCAATTTTTGTTGGTTTTCATCTAATGAACTTATTTCAGTCAGCA
Organism: Heptranchias perlo; assembly: GCF_035084215.1. Taxonomy (NCBI): domain Eukaryota; kingdom Metazoa; phylum Chordata; class Chondrichthyes; order Hexanchiformes; family Hexanchidae; genus Heptranchias; species Heptranchias perlo. The sequence continues at coordinate 19,142,132 of NC_090363.1, forward strand.
AGATCTTTCTTCTTCAAAGCAAAAAGATTTTATCTTCAAATACAAGAACTTTTCGTGGTTTTGTTGGTTTTCAGCAAATGAACATATTTCAGCGAGCTGGATGTTTTTTCCTTAATAGTGTAAGATTTTATCTTAAAATACAAGAACTTTTCGTGGTTCTTGTCAATTTTTGTTCGTTTTCATCTCATGAACTTATTTCAGTCAGCAAGATCTTTCTTCTTCAAAGCAAAAAGATTTTATCTTCAAATACAAGAACTTTTCGTGGTTTTGATGGTTTTCAGCAAATGAACATATTTCAGCGAGCTGGAAGTTTTTTCTTGATAGCGTAAGATTTTATCTTAAAATACAAGAAGTTTTCGTCATTATTGTCAATTTTTGTTGGTTTTCATCTAATGAACTTATTTCAGTCAGCTAGATCTTTCTTCTTCAAAGCAAAAAGATTTTATCTTCAAATACAAGAACTTTTCGTGGCTTTGATGGTTTTCAGCAAATGAACATATTTCAGCGAGCTGGAAGTTTTTTCCTTAATAGAGTAAGATTTTATCTTAAAATACCAGAACTTTTCGTGGTTCTTGTCAATTTTTGTTGGTTTTCATCTAATGAACTTATTTCAGTCAGCTAGATCTTTCTTCTTCAAAGCAAAAAGATTTTATCTTCAAATACAAGAACTTTTCGTGGTTTTGTTGGTTTTCAGCAAATGAACATATTTCAGCGAGATGGAAGTTTATTCCTTAATAGCGTAAGATTTTATCTTAAAATACAAGAACTTTTCGTGGTTCTTGTCAATTTTTGTTCGTTTTCATCTAATGAACTTATTTCAGTCAGCTAGATCTTTCTTCTTCAAAGCAAAAAGATTTTATCTTCAAATACAAGAACTTTTCGTGGTTTTGATGGTTTTCAGCAAATTAACATATTTCAGCGAGCTGGAAGTTTTTTCTTGATAGCGTAAGATTTTATCTTAAAATACAAGAAGTTTTCGTCATTCTTGTCAATTTTTGTTGGTTTTCATCTGATGAACTTATTTCAGTCAGCTGGATCTTTCTTCTTCAAAGCAAAAAGATTTTATCTTCAAATACAAGAACTTTTCGTGGTTTTGATGGTTTTCAGCAAATGAACATATTTCAGCGAGCTGGAAGTTTTTTCCTTAATAGAGTAAGATTTTATCTTAAAATACCAGAAATTTTCGTGGTTCTTGTCAATTCTTGTTGGTTTTCATCTAATGAACTTATTTCAGTCAGCTAGATCTTTCTTCTTCAAAGCAAAAAGATTTTATCTTCAAATACAAGAACTTTTCGTGGTTTTGTTGGTTTTCAGCAAATGAACATATTTCAGCGAGCTGGAAGATTTTCCTAAATAGAGTAAGATTTTATCTTAAAATACAAGAACTTTTCGTGGTTCTTGTCAATTTTTGTTGGTTTTCATCCAATGAACTTATTTCAGTCAGCTAGATCTTTCTTCTTCAAAGCAAAAAGATTTTATCTTCAAATACAAGAACTTTTCGTGGTTTTGATTGTTTTCAGCAAATGAACATATTTCAGCGAGCTGGAAGTTTTTTCCTTAATAGAGTAAGATTTTATCTTCAAATACAAGAACTTTTCGTGGTTTTGATGGTTTTCAGCAAATGAACATATTTCAGCGAGCAAGAAGTTTTTTCTTTAATAGCGTAAGATTTTATCTTAAAATACAAGAACTTTTCGTGGTTCTTGTCAATTTTTGTTCGTTTTCATCTAATGAACTTATTTCAGTCAGCTGGATCTTTCTTCTTCAAAGCAAAAAGATTTTATCTTCAAATACAAGAACTTTTCGTGTTTTGATGGTTTTCAGCAAATGAACATATTTCAGCGAGCTGGAAGTTTTTTCCTTAATAGAGTAAGATTTTATCTTAAAATACCAGAAATTTTCGTGGTTCTTGTCAATTTTTGTTGGTTTTCATCTAATGAACTTATTTCAGTCAGCTGGATCTTTCTTCTTCAAAGCAAAAAGATTTTATCTTCAAATACAAGAACTTTTCGTGGTTTTGTTGGTTTTCAGCAAATGAACATATTTCAGCGAGCTGGGAGTTTTTTCTTTAATAGCGTAAGATTTTATCTTAAAATACAAGAACTTTTCGTGGTTCTTGTCAATTTTTGTTCGTTTTCATCTAATGAACTTATTTCAGTCAGCAAGATCTTTCTTCTTCAAAGCAAAAAGATTTTATCTTCAAATACAAGAACTTTTCGTGGTTTTGATGGTTTTCAGCAAATGAACATATTTCAGCGAGCTGGAAGTTTTTTCCTTAATAGAGTAAGATTTTATCTTAAAATACCAGAAATTTTCGTGGTTCTTGTCAATTTTTGTTGGTTTTCATCTAATGAACTTATTTCAGTCAGCTAGATCTTTCTTCTTCAAAGCAAAAAGATTTTATCTTCAAATACAAGAACTTTTCGTGGTTTTGTTGGTTTTCAGCAAATGAACATATTTCAGCGAGCTGGGAGTTTTTTCCTTAATAGAGTAAGATTTTATCTTAAAATACCAGAACATTTCGTGGTTCTTGTCAATTTTTGTTGGTTTTCATCTAATGAACTTATTTCAGTCAGCTAGATCTTTCTTCTTCAAAGCAAAAAGATTTTATCTTCAAATACAAGAACTTTTCGTGGTTTTGATGGTTTTCAGCAAATGAACATATTTCAGCGAGCTGGAAGTTTTTTCTTGATAGCGTAAGATTTTATCTTAAAATACAAGAAGTTTTCGTCATTCTTGTCAATTTTTGTTGGTTTTCATCTAATGAACTTATTTCAGTCAGCTGGATCTTTCTTCTTCAAAGCAAAAAGATTTTATCTTCAAATACAAGAACTTTTCGTGGTTTTGATTGTTTTCAGCAAATGAACATATTTCAGCGAGCTGGAAGTTTTTTCCTTAATAGAGTAAGATTTTATCTTAAAATACCAGAAATTTTCGTGGTTCTTGTCAATTTTTGTTGGTTTTCATCTAATGAACTTATTTCAGTCAGCTAGATCTTTCTTCTTCAAAGCAAAAAGATTTTATCTTCAAATACAAGAACTTTTCGTGGTTTTGTTGGTTTTCAGCAAATGAACATATTTCAGCGAGCTGGAAGATTTTCCTAAATAGAGTAAGATTTTATCTTAAAATACAAGAACTTTTCGTGGTTCTTGTCAATTTTTGTTGGTTTTTATCCAATGAACTTATTTCAGTCAGCTAGATCTTTCTTCTTCAAAGCAAAAAGATTTTATCTTCAAATACAAGAACTTTTCGTGGTTTTGTTGGTTTTCAGCAAATGAACATATTTCAGCGAGCTGGGAGTTTTTTCTTTAATAGCGTAAGATTTTATCTTAAAATACAAGAACTTTTCGTGGTTCTTGTCAATTTTTGTTCGTTTTCATCCAATGAACTTATTTCAGTCAGCAAGATCTTTCTTCTTCAAAGCAAAAAGATTTTATCTTCAAATACAAGAACTTTTCGTGGTTTTGATGGTTTTCAGCAAATGAACATATTTCAGCGAGCTGGAAGTTTTTTCCTTAATAGAGTAAGATTTTATCTTAAAATACCAGAAATTTTCGTGGTTCTTGTCAATTTTTGTTGGTTTTCATCTAATGAACTTATTTCAGTCAGCTAGATCTTTCTTCTTCAAAGCAAAAAGATTTTATCTTCAAATACAAGAACTTTTCGTGGTTTTGTTGGTTTTCAGCAAATGAACATATTTCAGCGAGCTGGAAGTTTTTTCCTTCATAGAGTAAGATTTTATCTTAAAATACAAGAACTTTTCGTGGTTCTTTTCAATTTTTGTTCGTTTTCATCTAATGAACTTATTTCAGTCAGCAAGATCTTTCTTCTTCAAAGCAAAAAGATTTTATCTTCAAATACAAGAACTTTTCGTGGTTTTGATGGTTTTCAGCAAATGAACATATTTCAGCGAGCCAGAAGTTTTTTCTTTAATAGCGTAAGATTTTATCTTAAAATACAAGAACTTTTCGTGGTTCTTGTCAATTTTTGTTCGTTTTCATCCAATGAACTTATTTCAGTCAGCAAGATCTTTCTTCTTCAAAGCAAAAAGATTTTATCTTCAAATACAAGAACTTTTCGTGGTTTTGATGGTTTTCAGCAAATGAACATATTTCAGCGAGCTGGAAGTTTTTTCCTTAATAGAGTAAGATTTTATCTTAAAATACCAGAAATTTTCGTGGTTCTTGTCAATTTTTGTTGGTTTTCATCTAATGAACTTATTTCAGTCAGCTAGATCTTTCTTCTTCAAAGCAAAAAGATTTTATCTTCAAATACAAGAACTTTTCGTGGTTTTGTTGGTTTTCAGCAAATGAACATATTTCAGCGAGCTGGAAGTTTTTTCCTTCATAGAGTAAGATTTTATCTTAAAATACAAGAACTTTTCGTGGTTCTTTTCAATTTTTGTTCGTTTTCATCGAATGAACTTATTTCAGTCAGCTAGATCTTTCTTCTTCAAAGCAAAAAGATTTTATCTTCAAATACAAGAACTTTTCGTGGTTTTGATGGTTTTCAGCAAATGAACATATTTCAGCGAGATGGAAGTTTATTCTTAATAGCGTAAGATTTTATCTTAAAATACAAGAACTTTTCGTGGTTCTTGTCAATTTTTGTTGGTTTTCATCTAATGAACTTATTTCAGTCAGCTAGATCTTTCTTCTTCAAAGCAAAAAGATTTTATCTTCAAATACAAGAACTTTTCGTGGTTTTGATGGTTTTCAGCAAATGAACACATTTCAGCGCGCTGGAAGTTTTTTCCTTAATAGAGTAAGATTTTATCTTAAATTACCAGAACATTTCGTGGTTCTTGTCAATTTTTGTTGGTTTTCATCGAATGAACTTATTTCAGTCAGCTAGATCTTTCTTCTTCAAAGCAAAAAGATTTTATCTTCAAATACAAGAACTTTTCGTGGTTTTGATGGTTTTCAGCAAATGAACATATTTCAGCGAGCTGGAAGTTTTTTCCTTAATAGAGTAAGATTTTATCTTAAAATACCAGAAATTTTCGTGGTTCTTGTCAATTTTTGTTGGTTTTCATCTAATGAACTTATTTCAGTCAGCTAGATCTTTCTTCTTCAAAGCAAAAAGATTTTATCTTCAAATACAAGAACTTTTCGTGGTTTTGTTGGTTTTCAGCAAATGAACATATTTCAGCGAGCTGGAAGTTTTTTCCTTCATAGAGTAAGATTTTATCTTAAAATACAAGAACTTTTCGTGGTTCTTTTCAATTTTTGTTCGTTTTCATCTAATGAACTTATTTCAGTCAGCAAGATCTTTCTTCTTCAAAGCAAAAAGATTTTATCTTCAAATACAAGAACTTTTCGTGGTTTTGATGGTTTTCAGCAAATGAACATATTTCAGCGAGCCAGAAGTTTTTTCTTTAATAGCGTAAGATTTTATCTTAAAATACAAGAACTTTTCGTGGTTCTTGTCAATTTTTGTTCGTTTTCATCCAATGAACTTATTTCAGTCAGCAAGATCTTTCTTCTTCAAAGCAAAAAGATTTTATCTTCAAATACAAGAACTTTTCGTGGTTTTGATGGTTTTCAGCAAATGAACATATTTCAGCGAGCTGGAAGTTTTTTCCTTAATAGAGTAAGATTTTATCTTAAAATACCAGAAATTTTCGTGGTTCTTGTCAATTTTTGTTGGTTTTCATCTAATGAACTTATTTCAGTCAGCTAGATCTTTCTTCTTCAAAGCAAAAAGATTTTATCTTCAAATACAAGAACTTTTCGTGGTTTTGTTGGTTTTCAGCAAATGAACATATTTCAGCGAGCTGGAAGTTTTTTCCTTCATAGAGTAAGATTTTATCTTAAAATACAAGAACTTTTCGTGGTTCTTTTCAATTTTTGTTCGTTTTCATCGAATGAACTTATTTCAGTCAGCTAGATCTTTCTTCTTCAAAGCAAAAAGATTTTATCTTCAAATACAAGAACTTTTCGTGGTTTTGATGGTTTTCAGCAAATGAACATATTTCAGCGAGATGGAAGTTTATTCTTAATAGCGTAAGATTTTATCTTAAAATACAAGAACTTTTCGTGGTTCTTGTCAATTTTTGTTGGTTTTCATCTAATGAACTTATTTCAGTCAGCTAGATCTTTCTTCTTCAAAGCAAAAAGATTTTATCTTCAAATACAAGAACTTTTCGTGGTTTTGATGGTTTTCAGCAAATGAACACATTTCAGCGCGCTGGAAGTTTTTTCCTTAATAGAGTAAGATTTTATCTTAAATTACCAGAACATTTCGTGGTTCTTGTCAATTTTTGTTGGTTTTCATCGAATGAACTTATTTCAGTCAGCTAGATCTTTCTTCTTCAAAGCAAAAAGATTTTATCTTCAAATACAAGAACTTTTCGTGGTTTTGTTGGTTTTCAGCAAATGAACATATTTCAGCGAGCTGGGAGTTTTTTCTTTCATAGAGTAAGATTTTATCTTAAAATACAAGAACTTTTCGTGGTTCTTGTCAATTTTTGTTGGTTTTCATCTGATGAACTTATTTCAGTCAGCTAGATCTTTCTTCTTCAAAGCAAAAAGATTTTATCTTCAAATACAAGAACTTTTCGTGGTTTTGATGGTTTTCAGCAAATGAACATATTTCAGCGAGCTGGAAGTTTTTTCCTTAATAGAGTAAGATTTTATCTTAAAATACAAGAACTTTTTGTGGTTCTTGTCAATTTTTGTTGGTTTTCATCTAATGAACTTATTTCAGTCAGCGAGATCTTTCTTCTTTAAAGCAAAAAGATTTTATCTTCAAATACAAGAACTTTTCGTGGTTTTGTTGGTTTTCAGCAAATAAACAGATTTCAGCGAGCAAGAAGTTTTTTCTTTAATAGCGTAAGATTTTATCTTAAAATACAAGAACTTTTCGTGTTTCTTGTCAATTTCTGTTCGTTTTAATCTAATAAACTTATTTCAGTCAGCTAGATCTTTCTTCTTCAAAGCAAAAAGATTTTATTTTCAAATACAAGAACTTTTCGTGGTTTTGTTGGTTTTCAGCAAATGAACATATTTCAGCAAGCTGGAAGTTTTTTCCTTAATAGAGTAAGATTTTATCTTAAAATACAAGAACTTTTCGTGGTTCTTGTCAATTTTTGTTGGTTATCATCTAATGAACTTATTTCAGTCAGCGAGATCTTTCTTCTTCAAAGCAAAAAGATTTTATCTTCAAATACAAGAACTTTTCGTGGTTTTGTTGGTTTTCAGCAAATGAACATATTTCAGCGAGCTTGTAGTTTTTTCTTTCATAGCGTAAGATTTTATCTTAAAATACAAGAACTTTTCGTGGTTCTTGTCAATTTTTGTTGGTTTTCATCTGATGAACTTATTTCAGTCAGCTAGATCTTTCTTCTTCAAAGCAAAAAGATTTTATCTTCAAATACAAGAACTTTTCGTGGTTTTGATGGTTTTCAGCAAATGAACATATTTCAGCGAGCTGGAAGTTTTTTCTTGATAGCGTAAGATTTTATCTTAAAATACAAGAAGTTTTCGTCATTATTGTCAATTTTTGTTGGTTTTCATCTAATGAACTTATTTCAGTCAGCTAGATCTTTCTTCTTCAAAGCAAAAAGATTTTATCTTCAAATACAAGAACTTTTCGTGGTTTTGATGGTTTTCAGCAAATGAACATATTTCAGCGAGCTGGAAGTTTTTTCCTTAATAGAGTAAGATTTTATCTTAAAATACCAGAACTTTTCGTGGTTCTTGTCAATTTTTGTTGGTTTTCATCTAATGAACTTATTTCAGTCAGCTAGATCTTTCTTCTTCAAAGCAAAAAGATTTTATCTTCAAATACAAGAACTTTTCGTGGTTTTGTTGGTTTTCAGCAAATGAACATATTTCAGCGAGATGGAAGTTTATTCCTTAATAGCGTAAGATTTTATCTTAAAATACAAGAACTTTTCGTGGTTCTTGTCAATTTTTGTTCGTTTTCATCTGATGAACTTATTTCAGTCAGCTGGATCTTTCTTCTTCAAAGCAAAAAGATTTTATCTTCAAATACAAGAACTTTTCGTGGTTTTGATGGTTTTCAGCAAATGAACATATTTCAGCAAGCTGGAAGTTTTTTCCTTAATAGAGTAAGATTTTATCTTAAAATACAAGAACTTTTCGTGGTTCTTGTCAATTTTTGTTGGTTATCATCTAATGAACTTATTTCAGTCAGCGAGATCTTTCTTCTTCAAAGCAAAAAGATTTTATCTTCAAATACAAGAACTTTTCGTGGTTTTGTTGGTTTTCAGCAAATGAACATATTTCAGCGAGCTTGTAGTTTTTTCTTTAATAGCGTAAGATTTTATCTTAAAATACAAGAACTTTTCGTGGTTCTTGTCAATTTTTGTTGGTTTTCATCTGATGAACTTATTTCAGTCAGCTGGATCTTTCTTCTTCAAAGCAAAAAGATTTTATCTTCAAATACAAGAACTTTTCGTGGTTTTGATGGTTTTCAGCAAATGAACATATTTCAGCGAGCTGGAAGTTTTTTCCTTAATAGAGTAAGATTTTATCTTAAAATACAAGAACTTTTCGTGGTTCTTGTCAATTTTTGTTGGTTTTCATCTAATGAACTTATTTCAGTCAGCAAGATCTTTCTTCTTCAAAGCAAAAAGATTTTATCTTCAAATACAAGAACTTTTCGTGATTTTGTTGGTTTTCAGCAAATGAACATATTTCAGCGAGCTGGAAGTTTTTTCCTTAATAGTGTAAGATTTTATCTTAAAATACAAGAACTTTTCGTGGTTCTTGTCAATTTTTGTTCGTTTTCATCTCATGAACTTATTTCAGTCAGCAAGATCTTTCTTCTTCAAAGCAAAAAGATTTTATCTTCAAATACAAGAACTTTTCGTGGTTTTGATGGTTTTCAGCAAATGAACATATTTCAGCGAGCTGGAAGTTTTTTCTTGATAGCGTAAGATTTTATCTTAAAATACAAGAAGTTTTCGTCATTATTGTCAATTTTTGTTGGTTTTCATCTAATGAACTTATTTCAGTCAGCTAGATCTTTCTTCTTCAAAGCAAAAAGATTTTATCTTCAAATACAAGAACTTTTCGTGGTTTTGATGGTTTTCAGCAAATGAACATATTTCAGCGAGCTGGAAGTTTTTTCCTTAATAGAGTAAGATTTTATCTTAAAATACCAGAACTTTTCGTGGTTCTTGTCAATTTTTGTTGGTTTTCATCTAATGAACTTATTTCAGTCAGCTAGATCTTTCTTCTTCAAAGCAAAAAGATTTTATCTTCAAATACAAGAACTTTTCGTGGTTTTGTTGGTTTTCAGCAAATGAACATATTTCAGCGAGATGGAAGTTTATTCCTTAATAGCGTAAGATTTTATCTTAAAATACAAGAACTTTTCGTGGTTCTTGTCAATTTTTGTTCGTTTTCATCTAATGAACTTATTTCAGTCAGCTAGATCTTTCTTCTTCAAAGCAAAAAGATTTTATCTTCAAATACAAGAACTTTTCGTGGTTTTGATGGTTTTCAGCAAATTAACATATTTCAGCGAGCTGGAAGTTTTTTCTTGATAGCGTAAGATTTTATCTTAAAATACAAGAAGTTTTCGTCATTCTTGTCAATTTTTGTTGGTTTTCATCTGATGAACTTATTTCAGTCAGCTGGATCTTTCTTCTTCAAAGCAAAAAGATTTTATCTTCAAATACAAGAACTTTTCGTGGTTTTGATGGTTTTCAGCAAATGAACATATTTCAGCGAGCTGGAAGTTTTTTCCTTAATAGAGTAAGATTTTATCTTAAAATACCAGAAATTTTCGTGGTTCTTGTCAATTCTTGTTGGTTTTCATCTAATGAACTTATTTCAGTCAGCTAGATCTTTCTTCTTCAAAGCAAAAAGATTTTATCTTCAAATACAAGAACTTTTCGTGGTTTTGTTGGTTTTCAGCAAATGAACATATTTCAGCGAGCTGGAAGATTTTCCTAAATAGAGTAAGATTTTATCTTAAAATACAAGAACTTTTCGTGGTTCTTGTCAATTTTTGTTGGTTTTCATCCAATGAACTTATTTCAGTCAGCTAGATCTTTCTTCTTCAAAGCAAAAAGATTTTATCTTCAAATACAAGAACTTTTCGTGGTTTTGATTGTTTTCAGCAAATGAACATATTTCAGCGAGCTGGAAGTTTTTTCCTTAATAGAGTAAGATTTTATCTTCAAATACAAGAACTTTTCGTGGTTTTGATGGTTTTCAGCAAATGAACATATTTCAGCGAGCAAGAAGTTTTTTCTTTAATAGCGTAAGATTTTATCTTAAAATACAAGAACTTTTCGTGGTTCTTGTCAATTTTTGTTCGTTTTCATCTAATGAACTTATTTCAGTCAGCTGGATCTTTCTTCTTCAAAGCAAAAAGATTTTATCTTCAAATACAAGAACTTTTCGTGTTTTGATGGTTTTCAGCAAATGAACATATTTCAGCGAGCTGGAAGTTTTTTCCTTAATAGAGTAAGATTTTATCTTAAAATACCAGAAATTTTCGTGGTTCTTGTCAATTTTTGTTGGTTTTCATCTAATGAACTTATTTCAGTCAGCTGGATCTTTCTTCTTCAAAGCAAAAAGATTTTATCTTCAAATACAAGAACTTTTCGTGGTTTTGTTGGTTTTCAGCAAATGAACATATTTCAGCGAGCTGGGAGTTTTTTCTTTAATAGCGTAAGATTTTATCTTAAAATACAAGAACTTTTCGTGGTTCTTGTCAATTTTTGTTCGTTTTCATCTAATGAACTTATTTCAGTCAGCAAGATCTTTCTTCTTCAAAGCAAAAAGATTTTATCTTCAAATACAAGAACTTTTCGTGGTTTTGATGGTTTTCAGCAAATGAACATATTTCAGCGAGCTGGAAGTTTTTTCCTTAATAGAGTAAGATTTTATCTTAAAATACCAGAAATTTTCGTGGTTCTTGTCAATTTTTGTTGGTTTTCATCCAATGAACTTATTTCAGTCAGCTAGATCTTTCTTCTTCAAAGCAAAAAGATTTTATCTTCAAATACAAGAACTTTTCGTGGTTTTGTTGGTTTTCAGCAAATGAACATATTTCAGCGAGCTGGAAGTTTTTTCCTTCATAGAGTAAGATTTTATCTTAAAATACAAGAACTTTTCGTGGTTCTTGTCAATTTTTGTTCGTTTTCATCTAATGAACTTATTTCAGTCAGCAAGATCTTTCTTCTTCAAAGCAAAAAGATTTTATCTTCAAATACAAGAACTTTTCGTGGTTTTGATGGTTTTCAGCAAATGAACATATTTCAGCGAGCCAGAATTTTTTCTTTAATAGCGTAAGATTTTATCTTAAAATACAAGAACTTTTCGTGGTTCTTGTCAATTTTTGTTCGTTTTCATCTAATGAACTTATTTCAGTCAGCTGGATCATTCTTCTTCAAAGCAAAAAGATTTTATCTTCAAATACAAGAACTTTTCGTGGTTTTGATGGTTTTCAGCAAATCAACATATTTCAGCGAGATGGAAGTTTATTCTTAATAGCGTAAGATTTTATCTTAAAATACAAGAACTTTTCGTGGTTCTTGTCAATTTTTGTTGGTTTTCATCTGATGAACTTATTTCAGTCAGCTAGATCTTTCTTCTTCAAAGCAAAAAGATTTTATCTTCAAATACAAGAACTTTTCGTGGTTTTGATGGTTTTCAGCAAATGAACACATTTCAGCGCGCTGGAAGTTTTTTCCTTAATAGAGTAAGATTTTATCTTAAATTACCAGAACATTTCGTGGTTCTTGTCAATTTTTGTTGGTTTTCATCGAATGAACTTATTTCAGTCAGCTAGATCTTTCTTCTTCAAAGCAAAAAGATTTTATCTTCAAATACAAGAACTTTTCGTGGTTTTGTTGGTTTTCAGCAAATGAACATATTTCAGCGAGCTGGGAGTTTTTTCTTTAATAGAGTAAGATTTTATCTTAAAATACAAGAACTTTTCGTGGTTCTTGTCAATTTTTGTTGGTTTTCATCTGATGAACTTATTTCAGTCAGCTAGATCTTTCTTCTTCAAAGCAAAAAGATTTTATCTTCAAATACAAGAACTTTTCGTGGTTTTGATGGTTTTCAGCAAATGAACATATTTCAGCGAGCTGGAAGTTTTTTCCTTAATAGAGTAAGATTTTATCTTAAAATACAAGAACTTTTTGTGGTTCTTGTCAATTTTTGTTGGTTTTCATCTGATGAACTTATTTCAGTCAGCGAGATCTTTCTTCTTCAAAGCAAAAAGATTTTATCTTCAAATACAAGAACTTTTCGTGGTTTTGTTGGTTTTCAGCAAATAAACAGATTTCAGCGAGCAAGAAGTTGTTTCTTTAATAGCGTAAGATTTTATCTTAAAATACAAGAACTTTTCGTGGTTCTTGTCAATTTTTGTTCGTTTTCATCGAATGAACTTATTTCAGTCAGCAAGATCTTTCTTCTTCAAAGCAAAAAGATTTTATCTTCAAATACAACAACTTTTCGTGTTTTGATGGTTTTCAGCAAATGAACATATTTCAGCGAGCTGGAAGTTTTTACCTTAATAGCGTAAGATTTTATCTTAAAATACAAGAACTTTTCGTGGTTCTTGTCAATTTTTGTTGGTTTTCATCTAATGAACTTATTTCAGTCAGCTAGATCTTTCTTCTTCAAAGCAAAAAGATTTTATCTTCAAATACAAGAACTTTTCGTGGTTTTGATGGTTTTCAGCAAATGAACATACTTCAGCGAGCTGGGAGTTTTTTCTTTAATAGTGTAAGATTTTATCTTAAAATACAAGAACTTTTCGTGGTTCTTGTCAATTTTTGTTGGTTTTCATCTAATGAACTTATTTCAGTCAGCTAGATCTTTCTTCTTCAAAGCAAAAAGATTTGATCTTCAAATACAAGAACTTTTCGTGGTTTTGTTGGTTTTCAGCAAATAAACATATTTCAGCGAGCTGGGAGTTTTTTCTTTAATAGCGTAAGATTTTATCTTAAAATACAAGAACTTTTCGTGGTTCTTGTCAATTTTTGTTCGTTTTCATCTAATGAACTTATTTCAGTCAGCAAGATCTTTCTTCTTCAAAGCAAAAAGATTTTATCTTCAAATACAAGAACTTTTCGTGGTTTTGATGGTTTTCAGCAAATGAACATATTTCAGCGAGCTGGAAGTTTTTTCCTTAATAGAGTAAGATTTTATCTTAAAATACAAGAACTTTTCTTGGTTCTTGTCAATTTTTGTTGGTTATCATCTAATGAACTTATTTCAGTCAGCGAGATCTTTCTTCTTCAAAGCAAAAAGATTTTATCTTCAAATACAAGAACTTTTCGTGGTTTTGATGGTTTTAAGCAAATGAACATATTTCAGCGAGCTGGAAGTTTTTTCCTTAATAGAGTAAGATTTTATCTTAAAATACAAGAACTTTTCGTGGTTCTTGTCAATTTTTGTTGGTTTTCATCTAATGAACTTATTTCAGTCAGCGAGATCTTTCTTCTTCAAAGCAAAAAGATTTTATCTTCAAATACAAGAACTTTTCGTGGTTTTGTTGGTTTTCAGCAAATGAACATATTTCAGCGAGCCAGAAGTTTTTTCTTTAATAGCGTGAGATTTTATCTTAAAATACAAGAACTTTTCGTGGTTCTTGTCAATTTTTGTTGGTTTTCATCTAATGAACTTATTTCAGTCAGCAAGATCTTTCTTCTTCAAAGCAAAAAGATTTTATCTTCAAAATCAAGAACTTTTCGTGGTTTTGATGGTTTTCAGCAAATGAACATATTTCAGCGAGCTGGAAGTTTTTTCCTTAATAGAGTAAGATTTTATCTTAAAATACAAGAACTTTTCGTGGTTCTTGTCAATTTTTGTTGGTTTTCATCTAATGAACTTATTTCAGTCAGCTGGATCTTTCTTCTTCAAAGCAAAAAGATTTTATCTTCAAATACAAGAACTTTTCGTGGTTTTGTTGGTTTTCAGCAAATGAACATATTTCAGCGAGCTGGGAGTTTTTTCTTTAATAGAGTAAGATTTTATCTTAAAATACAAGAACTTTTCGTGGTTCTTGTCAATTTTTGTTGGTTTTCATCTGATGAACTTATTTCAGTCAGCTAGATCTTTCTTCTTCAAAGCAAAAAGATTTTATCTTCAAATACAAGAACTTTTCGTGGTTTTGATGGTTTTAAGCAAATGAACATATTTCAGCGAGCTGGAAGTTTTTTCCTTAATAGAGTAAGATTTTATCTTAAAATACAAGAACTTTTCGTGGTTCTTGTCAATTTTTGTTGGTTTTCATCTAATGAACTTATTTCAGTCAGCGAGATCTTTCTTCTTCAAAGCAAAAAGATTTTATCTTCAAATACAAGAACTTTTCGTGGTTTTGTTGGTTTTCAGCAAATGAACATATTTCAGCGAGCCAGAAGTTTTTTCTTTAATAGCGTGAGATTTTATCTTAAAATACAAGAACTTTTCGTGGTTCTTGTCAATTTTTGTTGGTTTTCATCTAATGAACTTATTTCAGTCAGCAAGATCTTTCTTCTTCAAAGCAAAAAGATTTTATCTTCAAAATCAAGAACTTTTCGTGGTTTTGATGGTTTTCAGCAAATGAACATATTTCAGCGAGCTGGAAGTTTTTTCCTTAATAGAGTAAGATTTTATCTTAAAATACAAGAACTTTTCGTGGTTCTTGTCAATTTTTGTTGGTTTTAATCTAATGAACTTATTTCAGTCAGCTGGATCTTTCTTCTTCAAAGCAAAAAGATTTTATCTTCAAATACAAGAACTTTTCGTGGTTTTGTTGGTTTTCAGCAAATGAACATATTTCAGCGAGCTGGGAGTTTTTTCTTTAATAGAGTAAGATTTTATCTTAAAATACAAGAACTTTTCGTGGTTCTTGTCAATTTTTGTTGGTTTTCATCTGATGAACTTATTTCAGTCAGCTAGATCTTTCTTCTTCAAAGCAAAAAGATTTTATCTTCAAATACAACAACTTTTCGTGTTTTGATGGTTTTCAGCAAATGAACATATTTCAGCGAGCTGGAAGTTTTTTCCTTAATAGCGTAAGATTTTATCTTAAAATACAAGAAATTTTCGTGGTTCTTGTCAATTTTTGTTGGTTTTCATCTAATGAACTTATTTCAGTCAGCCAGATCTTTCTTCTTCAAAGCAAAAAGATTTTATCTTCAAATACAAGAACTTTTCGTGGTTTTGAAGGTTTTCAGCAAATGAACATACTTCAGCGAGCTGGGAGTTTTTTCTTTAATAGTGTAAGATTTTATCTTAAAATACAAGAACTTTTTGTGGTTCTTGTCAATTTTTGTTGGTTTTCATCTAATGAACTTATTTCAGTCAGCGAGATCTTTCTTCTTCAAAGCAAAAAGATTTTATCTTCAAATACAAGAACTTTTCGTGGTTTTGTTGGTTTTCAGCAAATGAACATATTTCAGCGAGCTGGATGTTTTTTCTTGATAGCGTAAGATTTTATCTTAAAATACAAGAAGTTTTCGTGGTTCTTGTCAATTTTTGTTGGTTTTCATCTAATGAACTTATTTCAGTCAGCTAGATCTTTCTTCTTCAAAGCAAAAAGATTTTATCTTCAAAAACAAGAACTTTTCGTGGTTTTGATGGTTTTCAGCAAATGAACATACTTCAGCGAGCTGGGAGTTTTTTCTTTAATAGTGTAAGATTTTATCTTAAAATACAAGAACTTTTCGTGGTTCTTGTCAATTTTTGTTGGTTTTCATCTAATGAACTTATTTCAGTCAGCTAGATCTTTCTTCTTCAAAGCAAAAAGATTTGATCTTCAAATACAAGAACTTTTCGTGGTTTTGTTGGTTTTCAGCAAATAAACATATTTCAGCGAGCTGGGAGTTTTTTCTTTAATAGCGTAAGATTTTATCTTAAAATACAAGAACTTTTCGTGGTTCTTGTCAATTTTTGTTCGTTTTCATCTAATGAACTTATTTCAGTCAGCAAGATCTTTCTTCTTCAAAGCAAAAAGATTTTATCTTCAAATACAAGAACTTTTCGTGGTTTTGATGGTTTTCAGCAAATGAACATATTTCAGCGAGCTGGAAGTTTTTTCCTTAATAGAGTAAGATTTTATCTTAAAATACAAGAACTTTTCTTGGTTCTTGTCAATTTTTGTTGGTTATCATCTAATGAACTTATTTCAGTCAGCGAGATCTTTCTTCTTCAAAGCAAAAAGATTTTATCTTCAAATACAAGAACTTTTCGTGGTTTTGTTGGTTTTCAGCAAATGAACATATTTCAGCGAGCCAGAAGTTTTTTCTTTAATAGCGTGAGATTTTATCTTAAAATACAAGAACTTTTCGTGGTTCTTGTCAATTTTTGTTGGTTTTCATCTAATGAACTTATTTCAGTCAGCAAGATCTTTCTTCTTCAAAGCAAAAAGATTTTATCTTCAAAATCAAGAACTTTTCGTGGTTTTGATGGTTTTCAGCAAATGAACATATTTCAGCGAGCTGGAAGTTTTTTCCTTAATAGAGTAAGATTTTATCTTAAAATACAAGAACTTTTCGTGGTTCTTGTCAATTTTTGTTGGTTTTCATCTAATGAACTTATTTCAGTCAGCTGGATCTTTCTTCTTCAAAGCAAAAAGATTTTATCTTCAAATACAAGAACTTTTCGTGGTTTTGATGGTTTTCAGCAAATGATCATATTTCAGCGAGATGGAAGTTTTTTCTTAATAGCGTAAGATTTTATCTTAAAATACAAGAACTTTTCGTGGTTCTTGTCAATTTTTGTTGGTTTTCATCTAATGAACTAATTTCAGTCAGCTAGATCTTTCTTCTTCAAAGCAAAAAGATTGTATCTTCAAATACAAGAACTTTTCGTGGTTTTGATGGTTTTCAGCAAATGAACACATTTCAGCGCGCTGGAAGTTTTTTCCTTAATAGAGTAAGATTTTATCTTAAATTACCAGAACATTTCGTGGTTCTTGTCAATTTTTGTTGGTTTTCATCTAATGAACTTACTTCAGTCAGCTAGATCTTTCTTCTTCAAAGCAAAAAGATTTTATCTTCAAATACAAGAACTTTTCGTGGTTTTTTTGGTTTTCAGCAAATGAACATATTTCAGCGAGCTGGGAGTTTTTTCTTTAATAGAGTAAGATTTTATCTTAAAATACAAGAACTTTTCGTGGTTCTTGTCAATTTTTGTTGGTTTTCATCTGATGAACTTATTTCAGTCAGCTAGATCTTTCTTCTTCAAAGCAAAAAGATTTTATCTTCAAATACAAGAACTTTTCGTGATTTTGATGGTTTTCAGCAAATGAACATATTTCAGCGAGCTGGAAGTTTTTTCCTTAATAGAGTAAGATTTTATCTTAAAATACAAGAACTTTTCGTGGTTCTTGTCAATTTTTGTTGGTATTCATCCAATGAACTTATTTCAGTCAGCGAGATCTTTCTTCTTCAAAGCAAAAAGATTTTATCTTCAAATACAACAACTTTTCGTGTTTTGATGGTTTTCAGCAAATGAACATATTTCAGCGAGCTGGAAGTTTTTTCCTTAATAGCGTAAGATTTTATCTTAAAATACAAGAAATTTTCGTGGTTCTTGTCAATTTTTGTTGGTTTTCATCTAATGAACTTATTTCAGTCAGCCAGATCTTTCTTCTTCAAAGCAAAAAGATTTTATCTTCAAATACAAGAACTTTTCGTGGTTTTGAAGGTTTTCAGCAAATGAACAGACTTCAGCGAGCTGGGAGTTTTTTCTTTAATAGTGTAAGATTTTATCTTAAAATACAAGAACTTTTTGTGGTTCTTGTCAATTTTTGTTGGTTTTCATCTAATGAACTTATTTCAGTCAGCGAGATCTTTCTTCTTCAAAGCAAAAAGATTTTATCTTCAAATACAAGAACTTTTCGTGGTTTTGTTGGTTTTCAGCAAATGAACATATTTCAGCGAGCTGGATGTTTTTTCTTGATAGCGTAAGATTTTATCTTAAAATACAAGAAGTTTTCGTGGTTCTTGTCAATTTTTGTTGGTTTTCATCTAATGAACTTATTTCAGTCAGCGAGATCTTTCTTCTTCAAAGCAAAAAGATTTTATCTTCAAATACAAGAACTTTTCGTGTTTTGATGGTTTTCAGCAAATGAACATATTTCAGCGAGCTGGAAGTTTTTTCCATAATAGAGTAAGATTTTATCTTAAAATACAAGAACTTTTCGTGGTTCTTGTCAATTTTTGTTGGATTTCATCTAATGAACTTATTTCAGTCAGCTAGATCTTTCTTGTTCAAAGCAAAAAGATTTTATCTTCAAATACAAGAACTTTTCGAGGTTTTGATGGTTTTCAGCAAATGAACATATTTCATCGAGCTGGAAGTTTTTTCTTGAAAGCGTAAGATTTTATCTTAAAATACAAGAACTTTTCGTGGTTCTTGTCAATTTTTGTTGGTTTTCATCTGATGAACTTATTTCAGTCAGCTAGATCTTTCTTCTTCAAAGCAAAAAGATTTTATCTTCAAATACAAGAACTTTTCGTGGTTTTGATTGTTTTCAGCAAATGAACATATTTCAGCGAGCTGGAAGTTTTTTCCTTAATAGAGTAAGATTTTATCTTCAAATGCAAGAACTTTTCGTGGTTTTGTTGGTTTTCAGCAAATGAACAGATTTCAGCGAGCAAGAAGTTTTTTCTTTAATAGCGTAAGATTTTATCTTAAAATACAAGAACTTTTCGTGGTTCTTGTCAATTTTTGTTGGTTTTCATCTAATGAACTTATTTCAGTCAGCTAGATCTTTCTTCTTCAAAGCAAAAAGATTTTATCTTCAAATACAAGAACTTTTCGTGGTTTTGATGGTTTTCAGCAAATGAACATACTTCAGCGAGCTGGGAGTTTTTTCTTTAATAGAGTAAGATTTTATCTTAAAATACAAGAACTTTTCGTGGTTCTTGTCAATTTTTGTTGGTTTTCATCTAATGAACTTATTTCAGTCAGCTCGATCTTTCTTCTTCAAAGCAAAAAGATTTTATCTTCAAATACAAGAACTTTTCGTGGTTTTGATGGTTTTCAGCAAATGAACATATTTCAGCGAGCTGGAAATTTTTTCCTTAATAGTGTAAGATTTTATCTTAAAATACAAGAACTTTTCGTGGTTCTTGTCAATTTTTGTTCGTTTTCATCTGATGAACTTATTTCAGTCAGCAAGATCTTTCTTCTTCAAAGCAAAAAGATTTTATCTTCAAATACAAGAACTTTTCGTGGTTTTGATGGTTTTCAGCAAATGAACATATTTCAGCGAGCTGGAAGTTTTTTCCTAGATAGAGTAAGATTTTATCTTAAAATACAAGAACTTTTCGTGGTTCTTGTCAATTTTTGTTGGTTTTCATCTCATGAACTTATTTCAGTCAGCGAGATCTTTCTTCTTCAAAGCAAAAAGATTTTATCTTCAAATACAAGAACTTTTCGTGGTTTTGATGGTTTTCAGCAAATGAACATATTTCAGCGAGCTGGAAGTTTTTTCCTTAATAGAGTAAGATTTTATCTTAAAATACAAGAACTTTTCGTGGTTCTTGTCAATTTTTGTTGGTTTTCATCTAATGAACTTATTTCAGTCAGCTGGATCTTTCTTCTTCAAAGCAAAAAGATTTTATCTTCAAATACAAGAACTTTTCGTGGTTTTGATTGTTTTCAGCAAATGAACATATTTCAGCCAGCTGGAAGTTTTTTCCTTAATAGAGTAAGATTTTATCTTCAAATACAAGAACTTTTCTTGTTTTTGTTGGTTTTCAGCAAATGAACAGATTTCAGCGAGCCAGAAGTTTTTCTTTAATAGCGTAAGATTTTATCTTAAAATACAAGAACTTTTCGTGGTTCTTGTCAATTTTTGTTGGTTTTCATCTAATGAACTTATTTCAGTCAGCGAGATCTTTCTTCTTCAAAGCAAAAAGATTTTATCTTCAAATACAAGAACTTTTCGTGGTTTTGATGGTTTTCAGCAAATGAACATATTTCAGCGAGCTGGAAGTTTTTTCCTTAATCGAGTAAGATTTTATCTTAAAATACAAGAACTTTTTGTGGTTCTTGTCAATTTTTATTGGTTTTCATCTAATGAACTTATTTCAGTCAGCGAGATCTTTCTTCTTCAAAGCAAAAAGATTTTATCTTCAAATACAAGAACTTTTCGTGGTTTTGATTGTTTTCAGCAAATGAACATATTTCAGCCAGCTGGAAGTTTTTTCCTTAATAGAGTAAGATTTTATCTTCAAATACAAGAAATTTTCGTGGTTTTGTTGGTTTTCAGCAAATGAACAGATTTCAGCGAGCCAGAAGTTTTTCTTTAATAGCGTAAGATTTTATCTTAAAATACAAGAACTTTTCGTGGTTCTTGTCAATTTTTGTTGGTTTTCATCTAATGAACTTATTTCAGTCAGCGAGATCTTTCTTCTTCAAAGCAAAAAGATTTTATCTTCAAATACAAGAACTTTTCGTGGTTTTGATGGTTTTCAGCAAATGAACATATTTCAGCGAGCTGGAAGTTTTTTCCTTAATAGAGTAAGATTTTATCTTAAAATACAAGAAGTTTTCGTGGTTCTTGTCAATTTTTGTTGGTTTTCATCTAATGAACTTATTTCAGTCAGCGAGATCTTTCTTCTTCAAAGCAAAAAGGTTTTATCTTCAAATACAAGAACTTTTCGTGGTTTTGTTGGTTTTCAGCAAATGAACATATTTCAGCGAGCTGGGAGTTTTTTCTTTAATAGCGTAAGATTTTATCTTAAAATACAAGAACTTTTCGTGGTTCTTGTCAATTTTTGTTGGTTTTCATCTAATGAACTTATTTCAGTCAGCTAGATCTTTCTTCTTCAAAGCAAAAAGATTTTATCTTCAAATACAAGAACTTTTCGTGGTTTTGATGGTTTTCAGCAAATGAACATATTTCAGCGAGCTGGAAGTTTTTTCCTTAATAGAGTAAGATTTTATCTTAAAATACAAGAACTTTTCGTGGTTCTTGTCAATTTTTCTTGGTTTTCATCCAATGAACTTATTTCAGTCAGCGAGATCTTTCTTCTTCAAAGCAAAAAGATTTTATCTTCAAATACAAGAACTTTTCGTGGTTTTGATTGTTTTCAGCAAATGAACATATTTCAGCCAGCTGGAAGTTTTTTCCTTAATAGAGTAAGATTTTATCTTCAAATACAAGAAATTTTCGTGGTTTTGTTGGTTTTCAGCAAATGAACAGATTTCAGCGAGCCAGAAGTTTTTCTTTAATAGCGTAAGATTTTATCTTAAAATACAAGAACTTTTCGTGGTTCTTGTCAATTTTTGTTGGTTTTCATCTAATGAACTTATTTCAGTCAGCTAGATCTTTCTTCTTCAAAGCAAGAAGATTTATCTTCAAATACAAGAACTTTTCGTGGTTTTGTTGGTTTTCAGCAAATTAACATATTTCAGCGAGCCAGAAGTTTTTTCTTTAATAGCGTAAGATATTATCTTAAAATACAAGAAGTTTTCGTGGTTCTTGTCAATTTTTGTTGGATTTCATCTGATGAACTTATTTCAGTCAGCTAGATCTTTCTTCTTCAAAGCAGAAAGATTTTATCTTCAAATACAAGAACATTTCGAGGTTTTGATGGTTTTCAGCAAATGAACATATTTAAGCGAGCTGGAAGATTTTTCCTTAATAGAGTAAGATTTTATCTTCAAATACAAGAACTTTTCGTGGTTTTGTTGGTTTTCAGCAAATGAACAGATTTCAGCGAGCAAGAAGTTTTTTCTTTAATAGCGTAAGATTTTATCTTAAAATACAAGAACTTTTCGTGGTTCTTGTCAATTTTTGTTCGTTTTCATCTAATGAACTTATTTCAGTCAGCAAGATCTTTCTTCTTCAAAGCAAAAAGATTGTATCTTCAAATACAACAACTTTTCGTGTTTTGATGGTTTTCAGCAAATGAACATATTTCAGCGAGCTGGAAGTTTTTTCTTGATAGCGTAAGATTTTATCTTAAAATTCAAGAAGTTTTCGTCGTTCTTGTCAATTTTTGTTGGTTTTCATCTAATGAACTTATTTCAGTCAGCGAGATCTTTCTTCTTCAAAGCAAAAAGATTTTATCTTCAAATACAAGAACTTTTCGTGGTTTTGATGGTTTTCAGCAAATGAACATATTTCAGCGAGCTGGGAGTTTTTTCTTTAATAGCGTAAGATTTTATCTTAAAATACAAGAACTTTTCGTGGTTCTTGTCAATTTTTGTTGGTTTTCATCTAATGAACTTATTTCAGTCAGCGAGATCTTTCTTCTTCAAAGCAAAAAGATTTTATCTTCAAATACAAGAACTTTTCGTGGTTTTGTTGGTTTTCAGCAAATGAACATATTTCAGCGAGCTGGATGTTTTTTCTTGATAGCGTAAGATTTTATCTTAAAATACAAGAAGTTTTCGTGGTTCTTGTCAATTTTTGTTCGTTTTCATCTCATGAACTTATTTCAGTCAGCTAGATCTTTCTTCTTCAAAGCAAAAAGATTTTATCTTCAAATACAAGAACTTTTCGTGGTTTTGTTGGTTTTCAGCAAATGAACATATTTCAGCGAGATGGAAGTTTATTCCTTAATAGCGTAAGATTTTATCTTAAAATACAAGAACTTTTCGTGGTTCTTGTCAATTTTTGTTCGTTTTCATCTGATGAACTTATTTCAGTCAGCTGGATCTTTCTTCTTCAAAGCAAAAAGATTTTATCTTCAAATACAAGAACTTTTCGTGGTTTTGATGGTTTTCAGCAAATGAACATATTTCAGCAAGCTGGAAGTTTTTTCCTTAATAGAGTAAGATTTTATCTTAAAATACAAGAACTTTTCGTGGTTCTTGTCAATTTTTGTTGGTTTTCATCTAATGAACTTATTTCAGTCAGCTGGATCATTCTTCTTCAAAGCAAAAAGATTTTATCTTCAAATACAAGAACTTTTCGTGGTTTTGATGGTTTTCAGCAAATGAACATATTTCAGCGAGCTGGAAATTTTTTCCTTAATAGTGTAAGATTTTATCTTAAAATACAAGAACTTTTCGTGGTTCATGTCAATTTTTGTTCGTTTTCATCTAATGAACTTATTTCAGTCAGCAAGATCTTTCTTCTTCAAAGCAAAAAGATTTTATCTTCAAATACAACAACTTTTCGTGTTTTGATGGTTTTCAGCAAATGAACATATTTCAGCGAGCTGGAAGTTTTTTCCATAATAGCGTAAGATTTTATCTTAAAATACAAGAACTTTTCGTGGTTCTTGTCAATTTTTGTTGGTTTTCATCTAATGAACTTATTTCAGTCAGCTAGATCTTTCTTCTTCAAAGCAAAAAGATTTTATCTTCAAATACAAGAACTTTTCGTGGTTTTGATGGTTTTCAGCAAATGAACATATTTCAGCAATCTGGAAGTTTTTTCCTTAATAGAGTAAGATTTTGTCTTAAAATACAAGAACTTTTCGTGGTTCTTGTCAATTTTTGTTGGATTTCATCTAATGAACTTATTTCAGTCAGCTAGATCTTTCTTCTTCAAAGCAAGAAGATTTATCTTCAAATACAAGAACTTTTCGTGGTTTTGTTGGTTTTCAGCAAATGAACATATTTCAGCGAGCTGGAAGTTTTTTCCTTAATAGTGTAAGATTTTATCTTAAAATACAAGAACTTTTCGTGGTTCTTGTCAATTTTTGTTCGTTTTCATCGAATGAACTTATTTCAGTCAGCAAGATCTTTCTTCTTCAAAGCAAAAAGATTTTATCTTCAAAGACAACAACTTTTCGTGTTTTGATGGTTTTCAGCAAATGAACATATTTCAGTGAGCTGGAAGTTTTTTCCTTAATAGCATAAGATTTTATCTTAAAATACAAGAACTTTTCGTGGTTCTTGTCAATTTTTGTTGGTTTTCATCTGATGAACTTATTTCAGTCAGCGAGATCTTTCTTCTTCAAAGCAAAAAGATGTTATCTTCAAATACAAGAACTTTTCGTGGTTTTGTTGGTTTTCAGCAAATGAACATATTTCAGCGAGCCAGAAGTTTTTTCTTTAATAGCGTAAGATTTTATCTTAAAATACAAGAACTTTTCGTGGTTCTTGTCAATTTTTGTTGGTTTTCATCTAATGAACTTATTTCAGTCAGCTAGATCTTTCTTCTTCAAAGCAAAAAGATTTTATCTTCAAATACAAGAACTTTTCGTGGTTTTGATGGTTTTCAGCAAATGAACATATTTCAGCGAGCTGGGAGTTTTTTCTTTGAGAGAGTAAGATTTTATCTTAAAATACAAGAACTTTTCGTGGTTCTTGTCAATTTTTGTTGGTTTTCATCTGATGAACTTATTTCAGTCAGCTAGATCTTTCTTCTTCAAAGCAAAAAGATTTTATCTTCAAATACAAGAACTTTTCGTGGTTTTGATGGTTTTCAGCAAATGAACATATTTCAGTGAGCTGGAAGTTTTTTCCTTAACAGAGTAAGATTTTATCTTAAAATACAAGAACTTTTCGTGGTTCTTGTCAATTTTTGTTGGTTTTCATCGAATGAACTTATTTCAGTCAGTGAGATCTTTCTTCTTCAAAGCAAAAAGATTTTATCTTCAAATACAAGAACTTTTCGTGGTTTTGTTGGTTTTCAGCAAATGAACAGATTTCAGCGAGCAAGAAGTTTTTTCTTTAATAGCGTAAGATATTATCTTAAAATACAAGAACTTTTCGTGGTTCTTGTCAATTTTTGTTCGTTTTCATCTGATGAACTTATTTCAGTCAGCAAGATCTTTCTTCTTCAAAGCAAAAAGATTTTATCTTCAAATACAACAACTTTTCGTGTTTTGATGGTTTTCAGCAAATGAACATATTTCAGCGAGCTGGAAGTTTTTTCCTTAATAGCGTAAGATTTTATCTTAAAATACAAGAACTTTTCGTGGTTCTTGTCAATTTTTGTTGGTTTTCATCCAATGAACTTATTTCAGTCAGCTAGATCTTTCTTCTTCAAAGCAAAAAGATTTTATCTTCAAATACAAGAACTTTTCGTGGTTTTGATGGTTTTCAGCAAATGAACATACTTCAGCGAGCTGGGAGTTTTTTCTTTAATAGAGTAAGATTTTATCTTAAAATACAAGAACTTTTCGTGGTTCTTGTCAATTTTTGTTGGTTTTCATCCAATGAACTTATTTCAGTCAGCTAGATCTTTCTTCTTCAAAGCAAAAAGATGTTATCTTCAAATACAAGAACTTTTCGTGGTTTTGTTGGTTTTCAGCAAATGAACATATTTCAGCGAGCTGGGAGTTTTTTCTTTGATAGCATAAGATTTTATCTTAAAATACAAGAACTTTTCGTGGTTCTTGTCAATTTTTGTTCGTTTTCATCTAATGAACTTATTTCAGTCAGCTAGATCTTTCTTCTTCAAAGCAAAAAGATTTTATCTTCAAATACAAGAACTTTTCGTGGTTTTGTTGGTTTTCAGCAAATGAACATATTTCAGCGAGCTGGGAGTTTTTTCTTTAATAGCGTAAGATTTTATCTTAAAATACAAGAACTTTTCGTGGTTCTTGTCAATTTTTGTTCGTTTTAATCTAATAAACTTATTTCAGTCAGCTAGATCTTTCTTCTTCAAAGCAAAAAGATTTTATCTTCAAATACAATAACTTTTCGTGGTTTTGTTGGTTTTCAGCAAATGAACATATTTCAGCGAGCTGGAAGTTTTTTCCTTAATAGAGTAAGATTTTATCTTAAAATACAAGAACTTTTCGTGGTTCTTGTCAATTTTTGTTGGTTTTCATCTAATGAACTTATTTCAGTCAGCTAGATCTTTCTTCTTCAAAGCAGAAAGATTTTATCTTCAAATACAAGAACTTTTCGTGGTTTTGTTGGTTTTCAGCAAATGAACATATTTCAGCGAGCTTGTAGTTTTTTCTTTAATAGCGTAAGATTTTATCTTAAAATACAAGAACTTTTCGTGGTTCTTGTCAATTTTTGTTGGTTTTCATCTAATCAACTTATTTCAGTCAGCTAGATCTTGTTTCTTCAAAGCAAAAAGATTTTATCTTCAAATACAAGAACTTTTCGTGGTTTTGTTGGTTTTCAGCAAATGAACATATTTCAGCGAGCTGGAAGTTTTTTCCTTAATAGTGTAAGATTTTATCTTAAAATACAAGAACTTTTCGTGGTTCTTGTCAATTTTTGTTCGTTTTCATCTCATGAACTTATTTCAGTCAGCAAGATCTTTCTTCTTCAAAGCAAAAAGATTTTATCTTCAAATACAAGAACTTTTCGTGGTTTTGATGGTTTTCAGCAAATGAACATATTTCAGCGAGCTGGAAGTTTTTTCTTGATAGCGTAAGATGTTATCTTAAAATACAAGAAGTTTTCGTCATTCTTGTCAATTTTTGTTGGTTTTCATCTAATGAACTTATTTCAGTCAGCTAGATCTTTCTTCTTCAAAGCAAAAAGATTTTATCTTCAAATACAAGAACTTTTCGTGGTTTTGATGGTTTTCAGCAAATGAACATATTTCAGCGAGCTGGAAGTTTTTTCCTTAATAGAGTAAGATTTTATCTTAAAATACCAGAAATTTTCGTGGTTCTTGTCAATTTTTGTTGGTTTTCATCTAATGAACTTATTTCAGTCAGCTAGATCTTTCTTCTTCAAAGCAAAAAGATTTTATCTTCAAATACAAGAACTTTTCGTGGTTTTGTTGGTTTTCAGCAAATGAACATATTTCAGCGAGATGGAAGTTTATTCCTTAATAGTGTAAGATTTTATCTTAAAATACAAGAACTTTTCGTGGTTCTTGTCAATTTTTGTTCGTTTTCATCTAATGAACTTATTTCAGTCAGCTAGATCTTTCTTCTTCAAAGCAAAAAGATTTTATCTTCAAATACAAGAACTTTTCGTGGTTTTGATGGTTTTCAGCAAATGAACATATTTCAGCGAGCTGGAAGTTTTTTCTTGATAGCGTAAGATTTTATCTTAAAATACAAGAAGTTTTCGTCATTCTTGTCAATTTTTGTTGGTTTTCATCTAATGAACTTATTTCAGTCAGCTGGATCTTTCTTCTTCAAAGCAAAAAGATTTTATCTTCAAATACAAGAACTTTTCGTGGTTTTGATTGTTTTCAGCAAATGAACATATTTCAGCGAGCTGGAAGTTTTTTCCTTAATAGAGTAAGATTTTATCTTAAAATACCAGAAATTTTCGTGGTTCTTGTCAATTTTTGTTGGTTTTCATCTAATGAACTTATTTCAGTCAGCAAGATCTTTCTTCTTCAAAGCAAAAAGATTTTATCTTCAAATACAAGAACTTTTCGTGGTTTTGTTGGTTTTCAGCAAATGAACATATTTCAGCGAGCTGGAAGATTTTCCTAAATAGAGTAAGATTTTATCTTAAAATACAAGAACTTTTCGTGGTTCTTGTCAATTTTTGTTGGTTTTTATCCAATGAACTTATTTCAGTCAGCTAGATCTTTCTTCTTCAAAGCAAAAAGATTTTATCTTCAAATACAAGAACTTTTCGTGGTTTTGTTGGTTTTCAGCAAATGAACATATTTCAGCGAGCTGGGAGTTTTTTCTTTAATAGCGTAAGATTTTATCTTAAAATACAAGAACTTTTCGTGGTTCTTGTCAATTTTTGTTCGTTTTCATCCAATGAACTTATTTCAGTCAGCAAGATCTTTCTTCTTCAAAGCAAAAAGATTTTATCTTCAAATACAAGAACTTTTCGTGGTTTTGATGGTTTTCAGCAATTGAACATATTTCAGCGAGCTGGAAGTTTTTTCCTTAATAGAGTAAGATTTTATCTTAAAATACCAGAAATTTTCGTGGTTCTTGTCAATTTTTGTTGGTTTTCATCTAATGAACTTATTTCAGTCAGCTAGATCTTTCTTCTTCAAAGCAAAAAGATTTTATCTTCAAATACAAGAACTTTTCGTGGTTTTGTTGGTTTTCAGCAAATGAACATATTTCAGCGAGCTGGAAGTTTTTTCCTTCATAGAGTAAGATTTTATCTTAAAATACAAGAACTTTTCGTGGTTCTTTTCAATTTTTGTTCGTTTTCATCTAATGAACTTATTTCAGTCAGCAAGATCTTTCTTCTTCAAAGCAAAAAGATTTTATCTTCAAATACAAGAACTTTTCGTGGTTTTGATGGTTTTCAGCAAATGAACATATTTCAGCGAGCCAGAAGTTTTTTCTTTAATAGCGTAAGATTTTATCTTAAAATACAAGAACTTTTCGTGGTTCTTGTCAATTTTTGTTCGTTTTCATCCAATGAACTTATTTCAGTCAGCAAGATCTTTCTTCTTCAAAGCAAAAAGATTTTATCTTCAAATACAAGAACTTTTCGTGGTTTTGATGGTTTTCAGCAAATGAACATATTTCAGCGAGCTGGAAGTTTTTTCCTTAATAGAGTAAGATTTTATCTTAAAATACCAGAAATTTTCGTGGTTCTTGTCAATTTTTGTTGGTTTTCATCTAATGAACTTATTTCAGTCAGCTAGATCTTTCTTCTTCAAAGCAAAAAGATTTTATCTTCAAATACAAGAACTTTTCGTGGTTTTGTTGGTTTTCAGCAAATGAACATATTTCAGCGAGCTGGAAGTTTTTTCCTTCATAGAGTAAGATTTTATCTTAAAATACAAGAACTTTTCGTGGTTCTTGTCAATTTTTGTTGGTTTTCATCTAATGAACTTATTTCAGTCAGCTAGATCTTTCTTCTTCAAAGCAAAAAGATTTTATCTTCAAATACAAGAACTTTTCGTGGTTTTGATGGTTTTCAGCAAATGAACACATTTCAGCGCGCTGGAAGTTTTTTCCTTAATAGAGTAAGATTTTATCTTAAATTACCAGAACATTTCGTGGTTCTTGTCAATTTTTGTTGGTTTTCATCGAATGAACTTATTTCAGTCAGCTAGATCTTTCTTCTTCAAAGCAAAAAGATTTTATCTTCAAATACAAGAACTTTTCGTGGTTTTGTTGGTTTTCAGCAAATGAACATATTTCAGCGAGCTGGAAGTTTTTTCCTTCATAGAGTAAGATTTTATCTTAAAATACAAGAACTTTTCGTGGTTCTTGTCAATTTTTGTTGGTTTTCATCTAATGAACTTATTTCAGTCAGCTAGATCTTTCTTCTTCAAAGCAAAAAGATTTTATCTTCAAATACAAGAACTTTTCGTGGTTTTGATGGTTTTCAGCAAATGAACACATTTCAGCGCGCTGGAAGTTTTTTCCTTAATAGAGTAAGATTTTATCTTAAATTACCAGAACATTTCGTGGTTCTTGTCAATTTTTGTTGGTTTTCATCGAATGAACTTATTTCAGTCAGCTAGATCTTTCTTCTTCAAAGCAAAAAGATTTTATCTTCAAATACAAGAACTTTTCGTGGTTTTGTTGGTTTTCAGCAAATGAACATATTTCAGCGAGCTGGGAGTTTTTTCTTTCATAGAGTAAGATTTTATCTTAAAATACAAGAACTTTTCGTGGTTCTTGTCAATTTTTGTTGGTTTTCATCTGATGAACTTATTTCAGTCAGCTAGATCTTTCTTCTTCAAAGCAAAAAGATTTTATCTTCAAATACAAGAACTTTTCGTGGTTTTGATGGTTTTCAGCAAATGAACATATTTCAGCGAGCTGGAAGTTTTTTCCTTAATAGAGTAAGATTTTATCTTAAAATACAAGAACTTTTTGTGGTTCTTGTCAATTTTTGTTGGTTTTCATCTAATGAACTTATTTCAGTCAGCGAGATCTTTCTTCTTCAAAGCAAAAAGATTTTATCTTCAAATACAAGAACTTTTCGTGGTTTTGTTGGTTTTCAGCAAATAAACAGATTTCAGCGAGCAAGAAGTTTTTTCTTTAATAGCGTAAGATTTTATCTTAAAATACAAGAACTTTTCGTGTTTCTTGTCAATTTCTGTTCGTTTTAATCTAATAAACTTATTTCAGTCAGCTAGATCTTTCTTCTTCAAAGCAAAAAGATTTTATTTTCAAATACAAGAACTTTTCGTGGTTTTGTTGGTTTTCAGCAAATGAACATATTTCAGCAAGCTGGAAGTTTTTTCCTTAATAGAGTAAGATTTTATCTTAAAATACAAGAACTTTTCGTGGTTCTTGTCAATTTTTGTTGGTTATCATCTAATGAACTTATTTCAGTCAGCGAGATCTTTCTTCTTCAAAGCAAAAAGATTTTATCTTCAAATACAAGAACTTTTCGTGGTTTTGTTGGTTTTCAGCAAATGAACATATTTCAGCGAGCTTGTAGTTTTTTCTTTCATAGCGTAAGATTTTATCTTAAAATACAAGAACTTTTCGTGGTTCTTGTCAATTTTTGTTGGTTTTCATCTGATGAACTTATTTCAGTCAGCTAGATCTTTCTTCTTCAAAGCAAAAAGATTTTATCTTCAAATACAAGAACTTTTCGTGGTTTTGATGGTTTTCAGCAAATGAACATATTTCAGCGAGCTGGAAGTTTTTTCCTTAATAGAGTAAGATTTTATCTTAAAATACAAGAACTTTTCGTGGTTCTTGTCAATTTTTGTTGGTTTTCATCTAATGAACTTATTTCAGTCAGCAAGATCTTTCTTCTTCAAAGCAAAAAGATTTTATCTTCAAATACAAGAACTTTTCGTGGTTTTTGTTGGTTTTCAGCAAATGAACATATTTCAGCGAGCTGGAAGTTTTTTCCTTAATAGTGTAACATTTTATCTTAAAATACAAGAACTTTTCGTGGTTCTTGTCAATTTTTGTTCGTTTTCATCTCATGAACTTATTTCAGTCAGCAAGATCTTTCTTCTTCAAAGCAAAAAGATTTTATCTTCAAATACAAGAACTTTTCGTGGTTTTGATGGTTTTCAGCAAATGAACATATTTCAGCGAGCTGGAAGTTTTTTCTTGATAGCGTAAGATTTTATCTTAAAATACAAGAAGTTTTCGTCATTATTGTCAATTTTTGTTGGTTTTCATCTAATGAACTTATTTCAGTCAGCTAGATCTTTCTTCTTCAAAGCAAAAAGATTTTATCTTCAAATACAAGAACTTTTCGTGGTTTTGATGGTTTTCAGCAAATGAACATATTTCAGCGAGCTGGAAGTTTTTTCCTTAATAGAGTAAGATTTTATCTTAAAATACCAGAACTTTTCGTGGTTCTTGTCAATTTTTGTTGGTTTTCATCTAATGAACTTATTTCAGTCAGCTAGATCTTTCTTCTTCAAAGCAAAAAGATTTTATCTTCAAATACAAGAACTTTTCGTGGTTTTGTTGGTTTTCAGCAAATGAACATATTTCAGCGAGATGGAAGTTTATTCCTTAATAGCGTAAGATTTTATCTTAAAATACAAGAAATTTTCGTGGTTCTTGTCAATTTTTGTTCGTTTTCATCTGATGAACTTATTTCAGTCAGCTGGATCTTTCTTCTTCAAAGCAAAAAGATTTTATCTTCAAATACAAGAACTTTTCGTGGTTTTGATGGTTTTCAGCAAATGAACATATTTCAGCAAGCTGGAAGTTTTTTCCTTAATAGAGTAAGATTTTATCTTAAAATACAAGAACTTTTCGTAGTTCTTGTCAATTTTTGTTGGTTATCATCTAATGAACTTATTTCAGTCAGCTGGATCTTTCTTCTTCAAAGCAAAAAGATTTTATCTTCAAATACAAGAACTTTTCGTGGTTTTGATGGTTTTCAGCAAATGAACATATTTCAGCGAGCTGGAAGTTTTTTCCTTAATAGAGTAAGATTTTATCTTAAAATACAAGAACTTTTCGTGGTTCTTGTCAATTTTTGTTGGTTTTCATCTAATGAACTTATTTCAGTCAGCAAGATCTTTCTTCTTCAAAGCAAAAAGATTTTATCTTCAAATACAAGAACTTTTCGTGGTTTTGTTGGTTTTCAGCAAATGAACATATTTCAGCGAGCTGGAAGTTTTTTCCTTAATAGTGTAAGATTTTATCTTAAAATACAAGAACTTTTCGTGGTTCTTGTCAATTTTTGTTCGTTTTCATCTCATGAACTTATTTCAGTCAGCAAGATCTTTCTTCTTCAAAGCAAAAAGATTTTATCTTCAAATACAAGAACTTTTCGTGGTTTTGATGGTTTTCAGCAAATGAACATATTTCAGCGAGCTGGAAGTTTTTTCTTGATAGCGTAAGATTTTATCTTAAAATACAAGAAGTTTTCGTCATTATTGTCAATTTTTGTTGGTTTTCATCTAATGAACTTATTTCAGTCAGCTAGATCTTTCTTCTTCAAAGCAAAAAGATTTTATCTTCAAATACAAGAACTTTTCGTGGTTTTGATGGTTTTCAGCAAATGAACATATTTCAGCGAGCTGGAAGTTTTTTCCTTAATAGAGTAAGATTTTATCTTAAAATACCAGAACTTTTCGTGGTTCTTGTCAATTTTTGTTGGTTTTCATCTAATGAACTTATTTCAGTCAGCTAGATCTTTCTTCTTCAAAGCAAAAAGATTTTATCTTCAAATACAAGAACTTTTCGTGGTTTTGTTGGTTTTCAGCAAATGAACATATTTCAGCGAGATGGAAGTTTATTCCTTAATAGCGTAAGATTTTATCTTAAAATACAAGAACTTTTCGTGGTTCTTGTCAATTTTTGTTCGTTTTCATCTAATGAACTTATTTCAGTCAGCTAGATCTTTCTTCTTCAAAGCAAAAAGATTTTATCTTCAAATACAAGAACTTTTCGTGGTTTTGATGGTTTTCAGCAAATTAACATATTTCAGCGAGCTGGAAGTTTTTTCTTGATAGCGTAAGATTTTATCTTAAAATACAAGAAGTTTTCGTCATTCTTGTCAATTTTTGTTGGTTTTCATCTGATGAACTGATTTCAGTCAGCTGGATCTTTCTTCTTCAAAGCAAAAAGATTTTATCTTCAAATACAAGAACTTTTCGTGGTTTTGATGGTTTTCAGCAAATGAACATATTTCAGCGAGCTGGAAGTTTTTTCCTTAATAGAGTAAGATTTTATCTTAAAATACCAGAAATTTTCGTGGTTCTTGTCAATTCTTGTTGGTTTTCATCTAATGAACTTATTTCAGTCAGCTAGATCTTTCTTCTTCAAAGCAAAAAGATTTTATCTTCAAATACAAGAACTTTTCGTGGTTTTGTTGGTTTTCAGCAAATGAACATATTTCAGCGAGCTGGAAGATTTTCCTAAATAGAGTAAGATTTTATCTTAAAATACAAGAACTTTTCGTGGTTCTTGTCAATTTTTGTTGGTTTTCATCCAATGAACTTATTTCAGTCAGCTGGATCTTTCTTCTTCAAAGCAAAAAGATTTTATCTTCAAATACAAGAACTTTTCGTGGTTTTGATTGTTTTCAGCAAATGAACATATTTCAGCGAGCTGGAAGTTTTTTCCTTAATAGAGTAAGATTTTATCTTCAAATACAAGAACTTTTCGTGGTTTTGATGGTTTTCAGCAAATGAACATATTTCAGCGAGCAAGAAGTTTTTTCTTTAATAGCGTAAGATTTTATCTTAAAATACAAGAACTTTTCGTGGTTCTTGTCAATTTTTGTTCGTTTTCATCTAATGAACTTATTTCAGTCAGCTGGATCTTTCTTCTTCAAAGCAAAAAGATTTTATCTTCAAATACAAGAACTTTTCGTGTTTTGATGGTTTTCAGCAAATGAACATATTTCAGCGAGCTGGAAGTTTTTTCCTTAATAGAGTAAGATTTTATCTTAAAATACCAGAAATTTTCGTGGTTCTTGTCAATTTTTGTTGGTTTTCATCTAATGAACTTATTTCAGTCAGCTGGATCTTTCTTCTTCAAAGCAAAAAGATTTTATCTTCAAATACAAGAACTTTTCGTGGTTTTGTTGGTTTTCAGCAAATGAACATATTTCAGCGAGCTGGGAGTTTTTTCTTTAATAGCGTAAGATTTTATCTTAAAATACAAGAACTTTTCGTGGTTCTTGTCAATTTTTGTTCGTTTTCATCTAATGAACTTATTTCAGTCAGCAAGATCTTTCTTCTTCAAAGCAAAAAGATTTTATCTTCAAATACAAGAACTTTTCGTGGTTTTGATGGTTTTCAGCAAATGAACATATTTCAGCGAGCTGGAAGTTTTTTCCTTAATAGAGTAAGATTTTATCTTAAAATACCAGAAATTTTCGTGGTTCTTGTCAATTTTTGTTGGTTTTCATCCAATGAACTTATTTCAGTCAGCTAGATCTTTCTTCTTCAAAGCAAAAAGATTTTATCTTCAAATACAAGAACTTTTCGTGGTTTTGTTGGTTTTCAGCAAATGAACATATTTCAGCGAGCTGGAAGTTTTTTCCTTCATAGAGTAAGATTTTATCTTAAAATACAAGAACTTTTCGTGGTTCTTGTCAATTTTTGTTCGTTTTCATCTAATGAACTTATTTCAGTCAGCAAGATCTTTCTTCTTCAAAGCAAAAAGATTTTATCTTCAAATACAAGAACTTTTCGTGGTTTTGATGGTTTTCAGCAAATGAACATATTTCAGCGAGCCAGAATTTTTTCTTTAATAGCGTAAGATTTTATCTTAAAATACAAGAACTTTTCGTGGTTCTTGTCAATTTTTGTTCGTTTTCATCTAATGAACTTATTTCAGTCAGCTGGATCATTCTTCTTCAAAGCAAAAAGATTTTATCTTCAAATACAAGAACTTTTCGTGGTTTTGATGGTTTTCAGCAAATGAACATATTTCAGCGAGATGGAAGTTTATTCTTAATAGCGTAAGATTTTATCTTAAAATACAAGAACTTTTCGTGGTTCTTGTCAATTTTTGTTGGTTTTCATCTGATGAACTTATTTCAGTCAGCTAGATCTTTCTTCTTCAAAGCAAAAAGATTTTATCTTCAAATACAAGAACTTTTCGTGGTTTTGATGGTTTTCAGCAAATGAACACATTTCAGCGCGCTGGAAGTTTTTTCCTTAATAGAGTAAGATTTTATCTTAAATTACCAGAACATTTCGTGGTTCTTGTCAATTTTTGTTGGTTTTCATCGAATGAACTTATTTCAGTCAGCTAGATCTTTCTTCTTCAAAGCAAAAAGATTTTATCTTCAAATACAAGAACTTTTCGTGGTTTTGATTGTTTTCAGCAAATGAACATATTTCAGCGAGCTGGAAGTTTTTTCCTTAATAGAGTAAGATTTTATCTTCAAATACAAGAACTTTTCGTGGTTTTGATGGTTTTCAGCAAATGAACATATTTCAGCGAGCAAGAAGTTTTTTCTTTAATAGCGTAAGATTTTATCTTAAAATACAAGAACTTTTCGTGGTTCTTGTCAATTTTTGTTCGTTTTCATCTAATGAACTTATTTCAGTCAGCTGGATCTTTCTTCTTCAAAGCAAAAAGATTTTATCTTCAAATACAAGAACTTTTCGTGTTTTGATGGTTTTCAGCAAATGAACATATTTCAGCGAGCTGGAAGTTTTTTCCTTAATAGAGTAAGATTTTATCTTAAAATACCAGAAATTTTCGTGGTTCTTGTCAATTTTTGTTGGTTTTCATCTAATGAACTTATTTCAGTCAGCTGGATCTTTCTTCTTCAAAGCAAAAAGATTTTATCTTCAAATACAAGAACTTTTCGTGGTTTTGTTGGTTTTCAGCAAATGAACATATTTCAGCGAGCTGGGAGTTTTTTCTTTAATAGCGTAAGATTTTATCTTAAAATACAAGAACTTTTCGTGGTTCTTGTCAATTTTTGTTCGTTTTCATCTAATGAACTTATTTCAGTCAGCAAGATCTTTCTTCTTCAAAGCAAAAAGATTTTATCTTCAAATACAAGAACTTTTCGTGGTTTTGATGGTTTTCAGCAAATGAACATATTTCAGCGAGCTGGAAGTTTTTTCCTTAATAGAGTAAGATTTTATCTTAAAATACCAGAAATTTTCGTGGTTCTTGTCAATTTTTGTTGGTTTTCATCCAATGAACTTATTTCAGTCAGCTAGATCTTTCTTCTTCAAAGCAAAAAGATTTTATCTTCAAATACAAGAACTTTTCGTGGTTTTGTTGGTTTTCAGCAAATGAACATATTTCAGCGAGCTGGAAGTTTTTTCCTTCATAGAGTAAGATTTTATCTTAAAATACAAGAACTTTTCGTGGTTCTTGTCAATTTTTGTTCGTTTTCATCTAATGAACTTATTTCAGTCAGCAAGATCTTTCTTCTTCAAAGCAAAAAGATTTTATCTTCAAATACAAGAACTTTTCGTGGTTTTGATGGTTTTCAGCAAATGAACATATTTCAGCGAGCCAGAATTTTTTCTTTAATAGCGTAAGATTTTATCTTAAAATACAAGAACTTTTCGTGGTTCTTGTCAATTTTTGTTCGTTTTCATCTAATGAACTTATTTCAGTCAGCTGGATCATTCTTCTTCAAAGCAAAAAGATTTTATCTTCAAATACAAGAACTTTTCGTGGTTTTGATGGTTTTCAGCAAATGAACATATTTCAGCGAGATGGAAGTTTATTCTTAATAGCGTAAGATTTTATCTTAAAATACAAGAACTTTTCGTGGTTCTTGTCAATTTTTGTTGGTTTTCATCTGATGAACTTATTTCAGTCAGCTAGATCTTTCTTCTTCAAAGCAAAAAGATTTTATCTTCAAATACAAGAACTTTTCGTGGTTTTGATGGTTTTCAGCAAATGAACACATTTCAGCGCGCTGGAAGTTTTTTCCTTAATAGAGTAAGATTTTATCTTAAATTACCAGAACATTTCGTGGTTCTTGTCAATTTTTGTTGGTTTTCATCGAATGAACTTATTTCAGTCAGCTAGATCTTTCTTCTTCAAAGCAAAAAGATTTTATCTTCAAATACAAGAACTTTTCGTGGTTTTGTTGGTTTTCAGCAAATGAACATATTTCAGCGAGCTGGGAGTTTTTTCTTTAATAGAGTAAGATTTTATCTTAAAATACAAGAACTTTTCGTGGTTCTTGTCAATTTTTGTTGGTTTTCATCTGATGAACTTATTTCAGTCAGCTAGATCTTTCTTCTTCAAAGCAAAAAGATTTTATCTTCAAATACAAGAACTTTTCGTGGTTTTGATGGTTTTCAGCAAATGAACATATTTCAGCGAGCTGGAAGTTTTTTCCTTAATAGAGTAAGATTTTATCTTAAAATACAAGAACTTTTTGTGGTTCTTGTCAATTTTTGTTGGTTTTCATCTGATGAACTTATTTCAGTCAGCGAGATCTTTCTTCTTCAAAGCAAAAAGATTTTATCTTCAAATACAAGAACTTTTCGTGGTTTTGTTGGTTTTCAGCAAATAAACAGATTTCAGCGAGCAAGAAGTTGTTTCTTTAATAGCGTAAGATTTTATCTTAAAATACAAGAACTTTTCGTGGTTCTTGTCAATTTTTGTTCGTTTTCATCGAATGAACTTATTTCAGTCAGCAAGATCTTTCTTCTTCAAAGCAAAAAGATTTTATCTTCAAATACAACAACTTTTCGTGTTTTGATGGTTTTCAGCAAATGAACATATTTCAGCGAGCTGGAAGTTTTTACCTTAATAGCGTAAGATTTTATCTTAAAATACAAGAACTTTTCGTGGTTCTTGTCAATTTTTGTTGGTTTTCATCTAATGAACTTATTTCAGTCAGCTAGATCTTTCTTCTTCAAAGCAAAAAGATTTGATCTTCAAATACAAGAACTTTTCGTGGTTTTGTTGGTTTTCAGCAAATAAACATATTTCAGCGAGCTGGGAGTTTTTTCTTTAATAGCGTAAGATTTTATCTTAAAATACAAGAACTTTTCGTGGTTCTTGTCAATTTTTGTTCGTTTTCATCTAATGAACTTATTTCAGTCAGCAAGATCTTTCTTCTTCAAAGCAAAAAGATTTTATCTTCAAATACAAGAACTTTTCGTGGTTTTGATGGTTTTCAGCAAATGAACATATTTCAGCGAGCTGGAAGTTTTTTCCTTAATAGAGTAAGATTTTATCTTAAAATACAAGAACTTTTCTTGGTTCTTGTCAATTTTTGTTGGTTATCATCTAATGAACTTATTTCAGTCAGCGAGATCTTTCTTCTTCAAAGCAAAAAGATTTTATCTTCAAATACAAGAACTTTTCGTGGTTTTGATGGTTTTAAGCAAATGAACATATTTCAGCGAGCTGGAAGTTTTTTCCTTAATAGAGTAAGATTTTATCTTAAAATACAAGAACTTTTCGTGGTTCTTGTCAATTTTTGTTGGTTTTCATCTAATGAACTTATTTCAGTCAGCGAGATCTTTCTTCTTCAAAGCAAAAAGATTTTATCTTCAAATACAAGAACTTTTCGTGGTTTTGTTGGTTTTCAGCAAATGAACATATTTCAGCGAGCCAGAAGTTTTTTCTTTAATAGCGTGAGATTTTATCTTAAAATACAAGAACTTTTCGTGGTTCTTGTCAATTTTTGTTGGTTTTCATCTAATGAACTTATTTCAGTCAGCAAGATCTTTCTTCTTCAAAGCAAAAAGATTTTATCTTCAAAATCAAGAACTTTTCGTGGTTTTGATGGTTTTCAGCAAATGAACATATTTCAGCGAGCTGGAAGTTTTTTCCTTAATAGAGTAAGATTTTATCTTAAAATACAAGAACTTTTCGTGGTTCTTGTCAATTTTTGTTGGTTTTCATCTAATGAACTTATTTCAGTCAGCTGGATCTTTCTTCTTCAAAGCAAAAAGATTTTATCTTCAAATACAAGAACTTTTCGTGGTTTTGTTGGTTTTCAGCAAATGAACATATTTCAGCGAGCTGGGAGTTTTTTCTTTAATAGAGTAAGATTTTATCTTAAAATACAAGAACTTTTCGTGGTTCTTGTCAATTTTTGTTGGTTTTCATCTGATGAACTTATTTCAGTCAGCTAGATCTTTCTTCTTCAAAGCAAAAAGATTTTATCTTCAAATACAAGAACTTTTCGTGGTTTTGATGGTTTTAAGCAAATGAACATATTTCAGCGAGCTGGAAGTTTTTTCCTTAATAGAGTAAGATTTTATCTTAAAATACAAGAACTTTTCGTGGTTCTTGTCAATTTTTGTTGGTTTTCATCTAATGAACTTATTTCAGTCAGCGAGATCTTTCTTCCTCAAAGCAAAAAGATTTTATCTTCAAATACAAGAACTTTTCGTGGTTTTGTTGGTTTTCAGCAAATGAACATATTTCAGCGAGCCAGAAGTTTTTTCTTTAATAGCGTGAGATTTTATCTTAAAATACAAGAACTTTTCGTGGTTCTTGTCAATTTTTGTTGGTTTTCATCTAATGAACTTATTTCAGTCAGCAAGATCTTTCTTCTTCAAAGCAAAAAGATTTTATCTTCAAAATCAAGAACTTTTCGTGGTTTTGATGGTTTTCAGCAAATGAACATATTTCAGCGAGCTGGAAGTTTTTTCCTTAATAGAGTAAGATTTTATCTTAAAATACAAGAACTTTTCGTGGTTCTTGTCAATTTTTGTTGGTTTTCATCTAATGAACTTATTTCAGTCAGCTGGATCTTTCTTCTTCAAAGCAAAAAGATTTTATCTTCAAATACAAGAACTTTTCGTGGTTTTGTTGGTTTTCAGCAAATGAACATATTTCAGCGAGCTGGGAGTTTTTTCTTTAATAGAGTAAGATTTTATCTTAAAATACAAGAACTTTTCGTGGTTCTTGTCAATTTTTGTTGGTTTTCATCTGATGAACTTATTTCAGTCAGCTAGATCTTTCTTCTTCAAAGCAAAAAGATTTTATCTTCAAATACAAGAACTTTTCGTGATTTTGATGGTTTTCAGCAAATGAACATATTTCAGCGAGCTGGAAGTTTTTTCTTGATAGCGTAAGATTTTATCTTAAAATAAAAGAACTTTTCGTGGTTCTTGTCAATTTTTGTTGGTATTCATCCAATGAACTTATTTCAGTCAGCGAGATCTTTCTTCTTCAAAGCAAAAAGATTTTATCTTCAAATACAACAACTTTTCGTGTTTTGATGGTTTTCAGCAAATGAACATATTTCAGCGAGCTGGAAGTTTTTTCCTTAATAGCGTAAGATTTTATCTTAAAATACAAGAAATTTTCGTGGTTCTTGTCAATTTTTGTTGGTTTTCATCTAATGAACTTATTTCAGTCAGCCAGATCTTTCTTCTTCAAAGCAAAAAGATTTTATCTTCAAATACAAGAACTTTTCGTGGTTTTGAAGGTTTTCAGCAAATGAACATACTTCAGCGAGCTGGGAGTTTTTTCTTTAATAGTGTAAGATTTTATCTTAAAATACAAGAACTTTTTGTGGTTCTTGTCAATTTTTGTTGGTTTTCATCTAATGAACTTATTTCAGTCAGCGAGATCTTTCTTCTTCAAAGCAAAAAGATTTTATCTTCAAATACAAGAACTTTTCGTGGTTTTGTTGGTTTTCAGCAAATGAACATATTTCAGCGAGCTGGATGTTTTTTCTTGATAGCGTAAGATTTTATCTTAAAATACAAGAAGTTTTCGTGGTTCTTGTCAATTTTTGTTGGTTTTCATCTAATGAACTTATTTCAGTCAGCTAGATCTTTCTTCTTCAAAGCAAAAAGATTTTATCTTCAAAAACAAGAACTTTTCGTGGTTTTGATGGTTTTCAGCAAATGAACATACTTCAGCGAGCTGGGAGTTTTTTCTTTAATAGTGTAAGATTTTATCTTAAAATACAAGAACTTTTCGTGGTTCTTGTCAATTTTTGTTGGTTTTCATCTAATGAACTTATTTCAGTCAGCTAGATCTTTCTTCTTCAAAGCAAAAAGATTTGATCTTCAAATACAAGAACTTTTCGTGGTTTTGTTGGTTTTCAGCAAATAAACATATTTCAGCGAGCTGGGAGTTTTTTCTTTAATAGCGTAAGATTTTATCTTAAAATACAAGAACTTTTCGTGGTTCTTGTCAATTTTTGTTCGTTTTCATCTAATGAACTTATTTCAGTCAGCAAGATCTTTCTTCTTCAAAGCAAAAAGATTTTATCTTCAAATACAAGAACTTTTCGTGGTTTTGATGGTTTTCAGCAAATGAACATATTTCAGCGAGCTGGAAGTTTTTTCCTTAATAGAGTAAGATTTTATCTTAAAATAC
The DNA here is from genome assembly GCF_035084215.1 of Heptranchias perlo. NCBI lineage: Eukaryota > Metazoa > Chordata > Chondrichthyes > Hexanchiformes > Hexanchidae > Heptranchias > Heptranchias perlo. The sequence goes on from NC_090363.1 coordinate 19,183,056, forward strand.
AAGAACTTTTCTTGGTTCTTGTCAATTTTTGTTGGTTATCATCTAATGAACTTATTTCAGTCAGCGAGATCTTTCTTCTTCAAAGCAAAAAGATTTTATCTTCAAATACAAGAACTTTTCGTGGTTTTGATGGTTTTAAGCAAATGAACATATTTCAGCGAGCTGGAAGTTTTTTCCTTAATAGAGTAAGATTTTATCTTAAAATACAAGAACTTTTCGTGGTTCTTGTCAATTTTTGTTGGTTTTCATCTAATGAACTTATTTCAGTCAGCGAGATCTTTCTTCTTCAAAGCAAAAAGATTTTATCTTCAAATACAAGAACTTTTCGTGGTTTTGTTGGTTTTCAGCAAATGAACATATTTCAGCGAGCCAGAAGTTTTTTCTTTAATAGCGTGAGATTTTATCTTAAAATACAAGAACTTTTCGTGGTTCTTGTCAATTTTTGTTGGTTTTCATCTAATGAACTTATTTCAGTCAGCAAGATCTTTCTTCTTCAAAGCAAAAAGATTTTATCTTCAAAATCAAGAACTTTTCGTGGTTTTGATGGTTTTCAGCAAATGAACATATTTCAGCGAGCTGGAAGTTTTTTCCTTAATAGAGTAAGATTTTATCTTAAAATACAAGAACTTTTCGTGGTTCTTGTCAATTTTTGTTGGTTTTCATCTAATGAACTTATTTCAGTCAGCTGGATCTTTCTTCTTCAAAGCAAAAAGATTTTATCTTCAAATACAAGAACTTTTCGTGGTTTTGATGGTTTTCAGCAAATGATCATATTTCAGCGAGATGGAAGTTTTTTCTTAATAGCGTAAGATTTTATCTTAAAATACAAGAACTTTTCGTGGATCTTGTCAATTTTTGTTGGTTTTCATCTAATGAACTAATTTCAGTCAGCTAGATCTTTCTTCTTCAAAGCAAAAAGATTGTATCTTCAAATACAAGAACTTTTCGTGGTTTTGATGGTTTTCAGCAAATGAACACATTTCAGCGCGCTGGAAGTTTTTTCCTTAATAGAGTAAGATTTTATCTTAAATTACCAGAACATTTCGTGGTTCTTGTCAATTTTTGTTGGTTTTCATCTAATGAACTTACTTCAGTCAGCTAGATCTTTCTTCTTCAAAGCAAAAAGATTTTATCTTCAAATACAAGAACTTTTCGTGGTTTTTTTGGTTTTCAGCAAATGAACATATTTCAGCGAGCTGGGAGTTTTTTCTTTAATAGAGTAAGATTTTATCTTAAAATACAAGAACTTTTCGTGGTTCTTGTCAATTTTTGTTGGTTTTCATCGAATGAACTTATTTCAGTCAGCTAGATCTTTCTTCTTCAAAGCAAAAAGATTTGATCTTCAAATACAAGAACTTTTCGTGGTTTTGTTGGTTTTCAGCAAATAAACATATTTCAGCGAGCTGGGAGTTTTTTCTTTAATAGCGTAAGATTTTATCTTAAAATACAAGAACTTTTCGTGGTTCTTGTCAATTTTTGTTCGTTTTCATCTAATGAACTTATTTCAGTCAGCAAGATCTTTCTTCTTCAAAGCAAAAAGATTTTATCTTCAAATACAAGAACTTTTCGTGGTTTTGATGGTTTTCAGCAAATGAACATATTTCAGCGAGCTGGAAGTTTTTTCCTTAATAGAGTAAGATTTTATCTTAAAATACAAGAACTTTTCTTGGTTCTTGTCAATTTTTGTTGGTTATCATCTAATGAACTTATTTCAGTCAGCGAGATCTTTCTTCTTCAAAGCAAAAAGATTTTATCTTCAAATACAAGAACTTTTCGTGGTTTTGATGGTTTTAAGCAAATGAACATATTTCAGCGAGCTGGAAGTTTTTTCCTTAATAGAGTAAGATTTTATCTTAAAATACAAGAACTTTTCGTGGTTCTTGTCAATTTTTGTTGGTTTTCATCTAATGAACTTATTTCAGTCAGCGAGATCTTTCTTCTTCAAAGCAAAAAGATTTTATCTTCAAATACAAGAACTTTTCGTGGTTTTGTTGGTTTTCAGCAAATGAACATATTTCAGCGAGCCAGAAGTTTTTTCTTTAATAGCGTGAGATTTTATCTTAAAATACAAGAACTTTTCGTGGTTCTTGTCAATTTTTGTTGGTTTTCATCTAATGAACTTATTTCAGTCAGCAAGATCTTTCTTCTTCAAAGCAAAAAGATTTTATCTTCAAAATCAAGAACTTTTCGTGGTTTTGATGGTTTTCAGCAAATGAACATATTTCAGCGAGCTGGAAGTTTTTTCCTTAATAGAGTAAGATTTTATCTTAAAATACAAGAACTTTTCGTGGTTCTTGTCAATTTTTGTTGGTTTTCATCTAATGAACTTATTTCAGTCAGCTGGATCTTTCTTCTTCAAAGCAAAAAGATTTTATCTTCAAATACAAGAACTTTTCGTGGTTTTGATGGTTTTCAGCAAATGATCATATTTCAGCGAGATGGAAGTTTTTTCTTAATAGCGTAAGATTTTATCTTAAAATACAAGAACTTTTCGTGGTTCTTGTCAATTTTTGTTGGTTTTCATCTAATGAACTAATTTCAGTCAGCTAGATCTTTCTTCTTCAAAGCAAAAAGATTGTATCTTCAAATACAAGAACTTTTCGTGGTTTTGATGGTTTTCAGCAAATGAACACATTTCAGCGCGCTGGAAGTTTTTTCCTTAATAGAGTAAGATTTTATCTTAAATTACCAGAACATTTCGTGGTTCTTGTCAATTTTTGTTGGTTTTCATCTAATGAACTTACTTCAGTCAGCTAGATCTTTCTTCTTCAAAGCAAAAAGATTTTATCTTCAAATACAAGAACTTTTCGTGGTTTTTTTGGTTTTCAGCAAATGAACATATTTCAGCGAGCTGGGAGTTTTTTCTTTAATAGAGTAAGATTTTATCTTAAAATACAAGAACTTTTCGTGGTTCTTGTCAATTTTTGTTGGTTTTCATCTGATGAACTTATTTCAGTCAGCTAGATCTTTCTTCTTCAAAGCAAAAAGATTTTATCTTCAAATACAAGAACTTTTCGTGATTTTGATGGTTTTCAGCAAATGAACATATTTCAGCGAGCTGGAAGTTTTTTCCTTAATAGAGTAAGATTTTATCTTAAAATACAAGAACTTTTCGTGGTTCTTGTCAATTTTTGTTGGTATTCATCCAATGAACTTATTTCAGTCAGCGAGATCTTTCTTCTTCAAAGCAAAAAGATTTTATCTTCAAATACAACAACTTTTCGTGTTTTGATGGTTTTCAGCAAATGAACATATTTCAGCGAGCTGGAAGTTTTTTCCTTAATAGCGTAAGATTTTATCTTAAAATACAAGAAATTTTCGTGGTTCTTGTCAATTTTTGTTGGTTTTCATCTAATGAACTTATTTCAGTCAGCCAGATCTTTCTTCTTCAAAGCAAAAAGATTTTATCTTCAAATACAAGAACTTTTCGTGGTTTTGAAGGTTTTCAGCAAATGAACAGACTTCAGCGAGCTGGGAGTTTTTTCTTTAATAGTGTAAGATTTTATCTTAAAATACAAGAACTTTTTGTGGTTCTTGTCAATTTTTGTTGGTTTTCATCTAATGAACTTATTTCAGTCAGCGAGATCTTTCTTCTTCAAAGCAAAAAGATTTTATCTTCAAATACAAGAACTTTTCGTGGTTTTGTTGGTTTTCAGCAAATGAACATATTTCAGCTAGCTGGGAGTTTTTTCTTTAATAGCGTCAGATTTTATCTTAAAATACAAGAACTTTTCGTGGTTCTTGTCAATTTTTGTTCGTTTTCATCTCATGAACTTATTTCAGTCAGCTAGATCTTTCTTCTTCAAAGCAAAAAGATTTTATCTTCAAATACAAGAAGTTTTCGTGGTTTTGTTGGTTTTCAGCAAATGAACATATTTCAGCGAGCTGGAAGTTTTTTCCTTAATAGAGTAAGATTTTATCTTAAAATACAAGAACTTTTCGTGGTTCTTGTCAATTTTTGTTGGTTTTCATCGAATGAACTTATTTCAGTCAGCGAGATCTTTCTTCTTCAAAGCAAAAAGATTTTATCTTCAAATACAAGAACGTTTCGTGGTTTTGTTGGTTTTCAGCAAATGAACATATTTCAGCGAGCCAGAAGTTTTTTCTTTAATAGCGTAAGATTTTATCTTAAAATACAAGAACTTTTCGTGGTTCTTGTCAATTTTTGTTGGTTTTCATCGAATGAACTTATTTCAGTCAGCTAGATCTTTCTTCTTCAAAGCAAAAAGATTTTATCTTCAAATACAAGAACTTTTCGTGGTTTTGATGGTTTTCAGCAAATGAACACATTTCAGCGCGCTGGAAGTTTTTTCCTTAATAGAGTAAGATTTTATCTTAAATTACCAGAACATTTCGTGGTTCTTGTCAATTCTTCTTGGTTTTCATCTGATGAACTTATTTCAGTCAGCTAGATCTTTCTTCTTCAAAGCAAAAAGATTTTATCTTCAAATACAAGAACTTTTCGTGGTTTTGATGGTTTTCAGCAAATGAACATATTTCAGCGAGCTGGAAGTTTTTTCCTTAATAGAGTAAGATTTTAGCTTAAAATACAAGAACTTTTCGTGGTTCTTGTCAATTTTTGTTGGTTTTCATCTAATGAACTTATTTCAGTCAGCGAGATCTTCCTTCTTCAAAGCAAAAAGATTTTATCTTCAAATACAAGAACTTTTCGTGGTTTTGTTGGTTTTCAGCAAATGAACATATTTCAGCGAGCCAGAAGTTTTTTCTTTAATAGCGTAAGATTTTATCTTAAAATACAAGAAGTTTTCGTGGTTCTTGTCAATTTTTGTTGGATTTCATCTAATGAACTTATTTCAGTCAGCTAGATCTTTCTTCTTCAAAGCAAAAAGATTTTATCTTCAAATACAAGAACTTTTCGTGGTTTTGATGGTTTTCAGCAAATGAACACATTTCAGCGCGCTGGAAGTTTTTTCCTTAATGGAGGAAGATTTTATCTTAAATTACCAGAACATTTCGTGGTTCTTGTCAATTCTTGTTGGTTTTCATCTGATGAACTTATTTCAGTCAGCTGGATCTTTCTTCTTCAAAGCAAAAAGATTTTATCTTCAAATACAAGAACTTTTCGTGGTTTTGATGGTTTTCAGCAAATGAACATATTTCAGCGAGCTGGAAGTTTTTTCCTTAATAGTGTAAGATTTTATCTTAAAAAACAAGAACTTTTCGTGGTTCTTGTCAATTTTTGTTCGTTTTCATCTAATGAACTTATTTCAGTCAGCAAGATCTTTCTTCTTCAAAGCAAAAATATTTTATCTTCAAATACAAGAACTTTTCGTGGTTTTGATGGTTTTCAGCAAATGAACATATTTCAGCGAGCTGGAAGTTTTTTCCTTAATAGAGTAAGATTTTATCTTAAAATACAAGAACTTTTCGTGGTTCTTGTCAATTTTTGTTGGTTTTCATCTAATGAACTTATTTCAGTCAGCTGGATCTTACTTCTTCAAAGCAAAAAGATTTTATCTTCAAATACAAGAACTTTTCGTGGTTTTGTTGGTTTTCAGCAAATGAACATATTTCAGCGAGCTGGAAGTTTTTTCCTTAATAGCGTAAGATTTTATCTTAAAATACAAGAACTTTTCGTGGTTCTTGTCAATTTTTGTTGGTTTTCATCGAATGAACTTATTTCAGTCAGCTGAATCTTTCTTCTTCAAAGCAAAAAGATTTTATCTTCAAATACAAGAACTTTTCGTGGTTCTTGTCAATTTTTGTTGGTTTTCATCTGATGAACTTATTTCAGTCAGCAAGATCTTTCTTCTTCAAAGCAAAAAGATTTTATCTTCAAATACAAGAACTTTTCGTGGTTTTGATGGTTTTCAGCAAATGAACATATTTCAGCGAGCTGGAAGTTTTTTCCTTAACAGAGTAAGATTTTATCTTAAAAAAAAAGAACTTTTCGTGGTTCTTGTCAATTTTTGTTGGTTTTCATCTAATGAACTTATTTCAGTCAGCGAGATCTTTCTTCTTCAAAGCAAAACGATTTTATCTTCAAATACAAGAACTTTTCGTGGTTTTGTTGGTTTTCAGCAAATGAACATATTTCAGCAAGCCAGAAGTTTTTTCTTTAATAGCGTAAGATTTTATCTTAAAATACAAGAACTTTTCATGGTTCTTGTCAATTTTTGTTGGTTTTCATCTGATGAACTTATTTCAGTCAGCTAGATCTTTCTTCTTCAAAGCAAAAAGATTTTATCTTCAAATACAAGAACTTTTCGTGGTTTTGATGGTTTTCAGCAAATGAACACATTTCAGCGCGCTGGAAGTTTTTTCCTTAATAGAGTAAGATTTTATCTTAAATTACCAGAACATTTCGTGGTTCTTGTCAATTCTTGTTGGTTTTCATCTGATGAACTTATTTCAGTCAGCTAGATCTTTCTTCTTCAAAGCAAAAAGATTTTATCTTCAAATACAAGAACTTTTCGTGGTTTTGATGGTTTTCAGCAAATGAACATATTTCAGCGAGCTGGAAGTTTTTTCCTTAATAGAGTAAGATTTTATCTTAAAATACAAGAACTTTTCGTGGTTCTTGTCAATTTTTGTTGGTTTTCATCTAATGAACTTATTTCAGTCAGCTGGATCTTACTTCTTCAAAGCAAAAAGATTTTATCTTCAAATACAAGAACTTTTCGTGGTTTTGTTGGTTTTCAGCAAATGAACATATTTCAGCGAGCTGGAAGTTTTTTCCTTAATAGCGTAAGATTTTATCTTAAAATACAAGAACTTTTCGTGGTTCTTGTCAATTTTTGTTGGTTTTCATCGAATGAACTTATTTCAGTCAGCTGAATCTTTCTTCTTCAAAGCAAAAAGATTTTATCTTAAATTACCAGAACATTTCGTGGCTCTTGTCAATTCTTGTTGGTTTTCATCTGATGAACTTATTTCAGTCAGCTAGATCTTTCTTCTTCAAAGCAAAAAGATTTTATCTTCAAATACAAGAACTTTTCGTGGTTTTGATGGTTTTCAGCAAATGAACATATTTCAGCGAGCTGGAAGTTTTTTCCTTAATAGTGTAAGATTTTATCTTAAAATACAAGAACTTTTCGTGGTTCTTGTCAATTTTTGTTCGTTTTCATCTAATGAACTTATTTCAGTCAGCTGGATCTAACTTCTTCAAAGCAAAAAGATTTTATCTTCAAATACAAGAACTTTTCGTGGTTTTGTTGGTTTTCAGCAAATGAACATATTTCAGCGAGCTGGAAGTTTTTTCCTTAATAGCGTAAGATTTTATCTTAAAATACAAGAACTTTTCGTGGTTCTTGTCAATTTTTGTTCGTTTTCATCTAATGAACTTATTTCAGTCAGCAAGATCTTTCTTCTTCAAAGCAAAAAGATTTTATCTTCAAATACAACAACTTTTCGTGTTTTGATGGTTTTCAGCAAATGAACATATTTCAGCGAGCTGGAAGTTTTTTCCTTAATAGCGTAAGATTTTATCTTAAAATACAAGAACTTTTCGTGGTTCTTGTCAATTTTTGTTGGTTTTCATCTAATGAACTTATTTCAGTCAGCGAGATCTTCCTTCTTCAAAGCAAAAAGATTTTATCTTCAAATACAAGAACTTTTCGTGGTTTTGTTGGTTTTCAGCAAATGAACATATTTCAGCGAGCCAGAAGTTTTTTCTTTAATAGCGTAAGATTTTATCTTAAAATACAAGAAGTTTTCGTGGTTCTTGTCAATTTTTGTTGGATTTCATCTAATGAACTTATTTCAGTCAGCTAGATCTTTCTTCTTCAAAGCAAAAAGATTTTATCTTCAAATACAAGAACTTTTCGTGGTTTTGATGGTTTTCAGCAAATGAACACATTTCAGCGCGCTGGAAGTTTTTTCCTTAATAGAGTAAGATTTTATCTTAAATTACCAGAACATTTCGTGGTTCTTGTCAATTCTTGTTGGTTTTCATCTGATGAACTTATTTCAGTCAGCGAGATCTTTCTTCTTCAAAGCAAAAAGATTTTATCTTCAAATACAAGAACTTTTCGTGGTTTTGATGGTTTTCAGCAAATGAACATATTTCAGCGAGCTGGAAGTTTTTTCCTTAATAGTGTAAGATTTTATCTTAAAAAACAAGAACTTTTCGTGGTTCTTGTCAATTTTTGTTCGTTTTCATCTAATGAACTTATTTCAGTCAGCAAGATCTTTCTTCTTCAAAGCAAAAATATTTTATCTTCAAATACAAGAACTTTTCGTGGTTTTGATGGTTTTCAGCAAATGAACATATTTCAGCGAGCTGGAAGTTTTTTCCTTAATAGAGTAAGATTTTATCTTAAAATACAAGAACTTTTCGTGGTTCTTGTCAATTTTTGTTGGTTTTCATCTAATGAACTTATTTCAGTCAGCTGGATCTTACTTCTTCAAAGCAAAAAGATTTTATCTTCAAATACAAGAACTTTTCGTGGTTTTGTTGGTTTTCAGCAAATGAACATATTTCAGCGAGCTGGAAGTTTTTTCCTTAATAGCGTAAGATTTTATCTTAAAATACAAGAACTTTTCGTGGTTCTTGTCAATTTTTGTTGGTTTTCATCTAATGAACTTATTTCAGTCAGCTGAATCTTTCTTCTTCAAAGCAAAAAGATTTTATCTTCAAATACAAGAACTTTTCGTGGTTTTGATGGTTTTCAGCAAATGAACATATTTCAGCGAGCTGGAAGTTTTTTCCTTAATAGAGGAAGATTTTATCTTAAAATACAAGAACTTTTCGTGGTTCTTGTCAATTTTTGTTGGTTTTCATCTGATGAACTTATTTCAGTCAGCAAGATCTTTCTTCTTCAAAGCAAAAAGATTTTATCTTCAAATACAAGAACTTTTCGTGGTTTTGATGGTTTTCAGCAAATGAACATATTTCAGCGAGCTGGAAGTTTTTTCCTTAATAGAGTAAGATTTTATCTTAAAAAAAAAGAACTTTTCATGGTCCTTGTCAATTTTTGTTGGTTTTCATCTAATGAACTTATTTCAGTCAGCTAGATCTTTCTTCTTCAAAGCAAAAAGATTTTATCTTCAAATACAAGAACTTTTCGTGGTTTTGATGGTTTTCAGCAAATGAACACATTTCAGCGCGCTGGAAGTTTTTTCCTTAATAGAGTAAGATTTTATCTTAAATTACCAGAACATTTCGTGGTTCTTGTCAATTCTTGTTGGTTTTCATCTGATGAACTTATTTCAGTCAGCTAGATCTTTCTTCTTCAAAGCAAAAAGATTTTATCTTCAAATACAAGAACTTTTCGTGGTTTTGATGGTTTTCAGCAAATGAACATATTTCAGCGAGCTGGAAGTTTTTTCCTTAATAATGTAAGATTTTATCTTAAAATACAAGAACTTTTCGTGGTTCTTGTCAATTTTTGTTCATTTTCATCTAATGAACTTATTTCAGTCAGCTGGATCTAACTTCTTCAAAGCAAAAAGATTTTATCTTCAAATACAAGAACTTTTCGTGGTTTTGTTGGTTTTCAGCAAATGAACATATTTCAGCGAGCTGGAAGTTTTTTCCTTAATAGCGTAAGATTTTATCTTAAAATACAAGAACTTTTCGTGGTTCTTGTCAATTTTTGTTCGTTTTCATCTAATGAACTTATTTCAGTCAGCAAGATCTTTCTTCTTCAAAGCAAAAAGATTTTATCTTCAAATACAACAACTTTTCGTGTTTTGATGGTTTTCAGCAAATGAACATATTTCAGCGAGCTGGAAGTTTTTTCCTTAATAGCGTAAGATTTTATCTTAAAATACAAGAACTTTTCGTGGTTCTTGTCAATTTTTGTTGGTTTTCATCTAATGAACTTATTTCAGTCAGCGAGATCTTTCTTCTTCAAAGCAAAAAGATTTTATCTTCAAATACAAGAACTTTTCGTGGTTTTGTTGGTTTTCAGCAAATGAACATATTTCAGCGAGCTGGAAGTTTTTTCCTTAATAGTGTAAGATTTTATCTTAAAAAACAAGAACTTTTCGTGGTTCTTGTCAATTTTTGTTCGTTTTCATCGAATGAACTTATTTCAGTCAGCAAGATCTTTCTTCTTCAAAGCAAAAATATTTTATCTTCAAATACAAGAACTTTTCGTGGTTTTGATGGTTTTCAGCAAATGAACATATTTCAGCGAGCTGGAAGTTTTTTCCTTAATAGAGTAAGATTTTATCTTAAAATACAAGAACTTTTCGTGGTTCTTGTCAATTTTTGTTGGTTTTCATCAAAGAACTTATTTCAGTCAGCTGGATCTTACTTCTTCAAAGCAAAAAGATTTTATCTTCAAATACAAGAACTTTTCGTGGTTTTGTTGGTTTTCAGCAAATGAACATATTTCAGCGAGCTGGAAGTTTTTTCCTTAATAGCGTAAGATTTTATCTTAAAATACAAGAACTTTTCGTGGTTCTTGTCAATTTTTGTTGGTTTTCATCTAATGAACTTATTTCAGTCAGCTGAATCTTTCTTCTTCAAAGCAAAAAGATTTTATCTTCAAATACAAGAACTTTTCGTGGTTTTGATGGTTTTCAGCAAATGAACATATTTCAGCGAGCTGGGAGTTTTTTCTTTAATAGAGTAAGATTTTATCTTAAAATACAAGAACTTTTCGTGGTTCTTGTCAATTTTTGTTGGTTTTCATCTGATGAACTTATTTCAGTCAGCAAGATCTTTCTTCTTCAAAGCAAAAAGATTTTATCTTCAAATACAAGAACTTTTCGTGGTTTTGATGGTTTTCAGCAAATGAACATATTTCAGCGAGCTGGAAGTTTTTTCCTTAATAGAGTAAGATTTTATCTTAAAAAAAAAGAACTTTTCGTGGTTCTTGTCAATTTTTGTTGGTTTTCATCTAATGAACTTATTTCAGTCAGCGAGATCTTTCTTCTTCAAAGCAAAACGATTTTATCTTCAAATACAAGAACTTTTCGTGGTTTTGTTGGTTTTCAGCAAATGAACATATTTCAGCAAGCCAGAAGTTTTTTCTTTAATAGCGTAAGATTTTATCTTAAAATACAAGAACTTTTCATGGTTCTTGTCAATTTTTGTTGGTTTTCATCTAATGAACTTATTTCAGTCAGCTAGATCTTTCTTCTTCAAAGCAAAAAGATTTTATCTTCAAATACAAGAACTTTTCGTGGTTTTGATGGTTTTCAGCAAATGAACACATTTCAGCGCGCTGGAAGTTTTTTCCTTAATAGAGTAAGATTTTATCTTAAATTACCAGAACATTTCGTGGTTCTTGTCAATTCTTGTTGGTTTTCATCTGATGAACTTATTTCAGTCAGCTAGATCTAACTTCTTCAAAGCAAAAAGATTTTATCTTCAAATACAAGAACTTTTCGTGTTTTGATGGTTTTCAGCAAATGAACATATTTCAGCGAGCTGGAAGTTTTTTCCTTAATAGAGTAAGATTTTATCTTAAAATACAAGAACTTTTCGTGGTTCTTGTCAATTTTTGTTGGTTTTCATCTAATGAACTTATTTCAGTCAGCCAGATCTTTCTTCTTCAAAGCAAAAAGATTTTATCTTCAAATACAAGAACTTTTCGTGGTTTTGATGGTTTTCAGCAAATGAACATACTTCAGCGAGCTCGGAGTTTTTTCTTTAATAGTGTAAGATTTTATCTTAAAATACAAGAACTTTTCGTGGTTCTTGTCAATTTTTGTTGGTTTTCATCTAATGAACTTATTTAAGTCAGCTAGATCTTTCTTCTTCAAAGCAAAAAGATTTTATCTTCAAATACAAGAACTTTTCGTGGTTTTGTTGGTTTTCAGCAAATGAACAGATTTCAGCGAGCAAGAAGTTTTTTCTTTAATAGCGTAAGATTTTATCTTAAAATACAAGAACTTTTCGTGGTTCTTGTCAATTTTTGTTCGTTTTCATCTAATGAACTTATTTCAGTCAGCTGGATCTTTCTTCTTCAAAGCAAAAAGATTTTATCTTCAAATACAAGAACTTTTCGTGGTTTTGATGGTTTTCAGCAAATGAACATACTTCAGCGAGCTCGGAGTTTTTTCTTTAATAGTGTAAGATTTTATCTTAAAATACAAGAACTTTTCGTGGTTCTTGTCAATTTTTGTTGGTTTTCATCTAATTAACTTATTTCAGTCAGCTAAATCTTTCTTCTTCAAAGCAAAAAGATTTTATCTTCAAATACAAGAACTTTTCGTGGTTTTGTTGGTTTTCAGCAAATGAACATATTTCAGCGAGCTGGGAGTTTTTTCTTTAATAGCGTAAGATTTTATCTTAAAATACAAGAACTTTTCGTGGTTCTTGTCAATTTTTGTTCGTTTTCATCTAATGAACTTATTTCAGTCAGCTAGATCTTTCTTCTTCAAAGCAAAAAGATTTTATCTTCAAATACAAGAACTTTTCGTGGTTTTGTTGGTTTTCAGCAAATGAACATATTTCAGCGAGCTGGAAGTTTTTTCCTTAATAGAGTAAGATTTTATCTTAAAATACAAGAACTTTTCGTGGTTCTTGTCAATTTTTGTTGGTTTTCATCTAATGAACTTATTTCAGTCAGCGAGATCTTTCTTCTTCAAAGCAAAAAGATTTTATCTTCAAATACAAGAACTTTTCGTGGTTTTGTTGGTTTTCAGCAAATGAACATATTTCAGCGAGCCAGAAGTTTTTTCTTTAATAGCGTAAAATTTTATCTTAAAATACAAGAACTTTTCGTGGTTCTTGTCAATTTTTGTTGGTTTTCATCGAATGAACTTATTTCAGTCAGCTAGATCTTTCTTCTTCAAAGCAAAAAGATTTTATCTTCAAATACAAGAACTTTTCGTGGTTTTGATGGTTTTCAGCAAATGAACACATTTCAGCGCGCTGGAAGTTTTTTCCTTAATAGAGTAAGATTTTATCTTAAATTACCAGAACATTTCGTGGTTCTTGTCAATTCTTCTTGGTTTTCATCTGATGAACTTATTTCAGTCAGCTAGATCTTTCTTCTTCAAAGCAAAAAGATTTTATCTTCAAATACAAGAACTTTTCGTGGTTTTGATGGTTTTCAGCAAATGAACATATTTCAGCGAGCTGGAAGTTTTTTCCTTAATAGTGTAAGATTTTATCTTAAAATACAAGAACTTTTCGTGGTTCTTGTCAATTTTTGTTCGTTTTCATCTAATGAACTTATTTCAGTCAGCAAGATCTTTCTTCTTCAAAGCAAAAATATTTTATCTTCAAATACAAGAACTTTTCGTGGTTTTGATGGTTTTCAGCAAATGAACATATTTCAGCGAGCTGGAAGTTTTTTCCTTAAGAGAGTAAGATTTTATCTTAAAATACAAGAACTTTTCGTGGTTCTTGTCAATTTTTGTTGGTTTTCATCTAATGAACTTATTTCAGTCAGCTGGATCTTACTTCTTCAAAGCAAAAAGATTTTATCTTCAAATACAAGAACTTTTCGTGGTTTTGTTGGTTTTCAGCAAATGAACATATTTCAGCGAGCTGGAAGTTTTTTCCTTCATAGAGTAAGATTTTATCTTAAAATACAAGAACTTTTCGTGGTTCTTGTCAATTTTTGTTGGTTTTCATCTGATGAACTTATTTCAGTCAGCTGGATCTTTCTTCTTCAAAGCAAAAAGATTTTATCTTCAAATACAAGAACTTTTCGTGGTTTTGATGGTTTTCAGCAAATGAACATATTTCAGCGAGCTGGGAGTTTTTTCTTCAAGAGAGTAAGATTTTATCTTAAAATACAAGAACTTTTCGTGGTTCTTGTCAATTTTTGTTGGTTTTCATCTGATGAACTTATTTCAGTCAGCTAGATCTTTCTCCTTCAAAGCAAAAAGATTTTATCTTCAAATACAAGAACTTTTCGTGGTTTTGATGGTTTTCAGCAAATGAACATATTTCAGCGAGCTGGAAGTTTTTTCCTTAATAGAGTAAGATTTTATCTTAAAATACAAGAACTTTTCGTGGTTCTTGTCAATTTTTGTTGGTTTTCATCGAATGAACTTATTTCAGTCAGCGAGATCTTTCTTCTTCAAAGCAAAAAGATTTTATCTTCAAATACAAGAACTTTTCGTGGTTTTGTTGGTTTTCAGCAAATGAACAGATTTCAGCGAGCAAGAAGTTTTTTCTTTAATAGCGTAAGATTTTATCTTAAAATACAAGAACTTTTCGTGGTTCTTGTCAATTTTTGTTCGTTTTCATCCAATGAACTTATTTCAGTCAGCAAGATCTTTCTTCTTCAAAGCAAAAAGATTTTATCTTCAAATACAACAACTTTTCGTGTTTTGATGGTTTTCAGCAAATGAACATATTTCAGCGAGCTGGAAGTTTTTTCCTTAATAGCGTAAGATTTTATCTTAAAATACAAGAACTTTTCGTGGTTCTTGTCAATTTTTGTTGGTTTTCATCTAATGAACTTATTTCAGTCAGCTAGATCTTTCTTCTTCAAAGCAAAAAGATTTTATCTTCAAATACAAGAACTTTTCGTGGTTTTGATGGTCTTCCGCAAATGAACATACTTCAGCGAGCTGGGAGTTTTTTCTTTAATAGTGTAAGATTTTATCTTAAAATACAAGAACTTTTCGTGGTTCTTGTCAATTTTTGTTGGTTTTCATCTGATGAACTTATTTCAGTCAGCAAGATCTTTCTTCTTCAAAGCAAAAAGATTTTATCTTCAAATACAAGAACTTTTCGTGGTTTTGATGGTTTTCAGCAAATGAACATATTTCAGCGAGCTGGAAGTTTTTTCCTTAATAGAGTAAGATTTTATCTTAAAATACAAGAACTTTTCGTGGTTCTTGTCAATTTTTGTTGGTTTTCATCTGATGAACTTATTTCAATCAGCGAGATCTTTCTTCTTCAAAGCAAAAAGATTTTATCTTCAAATACAAGAACTTTTCGTGGTTTTGTTGGTTTTCAGCAAATGAACAGATTTCAGCGAGCAAGAAGTTTTTTCTTTAATAGCGTAAGATTTTATCTTAAAATACAAGAACTTTTCGTGGTTCTTGTCAATTTTTGTTCGTTTTCATCTAATGAACTTATTTCAGTCAGCAAGATCTTTCTTCTTCAAAGCAAAAAGATTTTATCTTCAAATACAACAACTTTTCGTGTTTTGATGGTTTTCAGCAAATGAACATATTTCAGCGAGCTGGAAGTTTTTTCCTTAACAGCGTAAGATTTTATCTTAAAATACAAGAACTTTTCGTGGTTCTTGTCAATTTTTGTTGGTTTTCATCTCATGAACTTATTTCAGTCAGCTCGATCTTTCTTCTTCAAAGCAAAAAGATTTTATCTTCAAATACAAGAACTTTTCGTGGTTTTGATGGTTTTCAGCAAATGAACATACTTCAGCGAGCTGGGAGTTTTTTCTTTAATAGTGTAAGATTTTATCTTAAAATACAAGAACTTTTCGTGGTTCTTGTCAATTTTTGTTGGTTTTCATCTAATGAACTTATTTCAGTCAGCTAGATCTTTCTTCTTCAAAGCAAAAAGATGTTATCTTCAAATACAAGAACTTTTCGTGGTTTTGTTGGTTTTCAGCAAATGAACATATTTCAGCGAGCTGGAAGTTTTTTCCTTAATAGAGTAAGATTTTAACTTAAAATACAAGAACTTTTCGTGGTTCTTGTCAATTTTTGTTGGTTTTCATCCAATGAACTTATTTCAGTCAGCTAGATCTTTCTTCTTCAAAGCAAAAAGATTTTATCTTCAAATACAAGAACTTTTCGTGGTTTTGATGGTTTTCAGCAAATGAACATATTTCAGCGAGCTGGAAGTTTTTTCCTTAATAGTGTAAGATTTTATCTTAAAATACAAGAACTTTTCGTGGTTCTTGTCAATTTTTGTTCGTTTTCATCTAATGAACTTATTTCAGTCAGCAAGATCTTTCTTCTTCAAAGCAAAAATATTTTATCTTCAAATACAAGAACTTTTCGTGGTTTTGATGGTTTTCAGCAAATGAACATATTTCAGCGAGCTGGAAGTTTTTTCCTTAATAGAGTAGGATTTTATCTTAAAATACAAGAACTTTTCGTGGTTCTTGTCAATTTTTGTTGGTTTTCATCTAATGAACTTATTTCAGTCAGCGAGATCTTTCTTCTTCAAAGCAAAAAGATTTTATCTTCAAATACAAGAACTTTTCGTGGTTTTGTTGGTTTTCAGCAAATGAACATATTTCAGCGAGACAGGAGTTTTTTCTTTAATAGCGTCAGATTTTATCTTAAAATACAAGAACTTTTCGTGGTTCTTGTCAATTTTTGTTGGTTTTCATCTAATGAACTTATTTCAGTCAGCCAGATCTTTCTTCTTCAAAGCAAAAAGATTTTATCTTCAAATACAAGAACTTTTCGTGGTTTTGATGGTTTTCAGCAAATGAACACATTTCAGCGCGCTGGAAGTTTTTTCCTTAATAGAGTAAGATTTTATCTCAAATTACCAGAACATTTCGTGGTTCTTCTCAATTCTTGTTGGTTTTCATCTGATGAACTTATTTAAGTCAGCTAGATCTTTCTTCTTCAAAGCAAAAAGATTTTATCTTCAAATACAAGAACTTTTCGTGGTTTTGATGGTTTTCAGCAAATGAACATATTTCAGCGAGCTGGAAGTTTTTTCCTTAATAGTGTAAGATTTTATCTTAAAATACAAGAACTTTTCGTGGTTCTTGTCAATTTTTGTTCGTTTTCATCTAATGAACTTATTTCAGTCAGCAAGATCTTTCTTCTTCAAAGCAAAAATATTTTATCTTCAAATACAAGAACTTTTCGTGGTTTTGATGGTTTTCAGCAAATGAACATATTTCAGCGAGCTGGAAGTTTTTTCCTTAATAGAGTAAGATTTTATCTTAAAATACAAGAACTTTTCGTGGTTCTTGTCAATTTTTGTTGGTTTTCATCTAATGAACTTATTTCAGTCAGCTGGATCTTACTTCTTCAAAGCAAAAAGATTTTATCTTCAAATACAAGAACTTTTCGTGGTTTTGTTGGTTTTCAGCAAATGAACATATTTCAGCGAGCTGGAAGTTTTTTCCTTAATAGCGTAAGATTTTATCTTAAAATACAAGAACTTTTCGTGGTTCTTGTCAATTTTTGTTGGTTTTCATCTGATGAACTTATTTCAGTCAGCTGGATCGTTCTTCTTCAAAGCAAAAATATTTTATCTTCAAATGCAAGAACTTTTCGTGGTTTTGATGGTTTTCAGCAAATGAACATATTTCAGCGAGCTGGAAGTTTTTTCCTTAATAGAGTAAGATTTTATCTTAAAATACAAGAACTTTTCGTGGTTCTTGTCAATTTTTGTTGGTTTTCATCGAATGAACTTATTTCAGTCAGCGAGATCTTTCTTCTTCAAAGCAAAAAGATTTTATCTTCAAATACAAGAACTTTTCGTGGTTTTGTTGGTTTTCAGCAAATGAACAGATTTCAGCGAGCAAGAAGTTTTTTCTTTAATAGCGTAAGATTTTATCTTAAAATAAAAGAACTTTTCGTGGTTCTTGTCAATTTTTGTTCGTTTTCATCTAATGAACTTATTTCAGTCAGCAAGATCTTTCTTCTTCAAAGCAAAAAGATTTTATCTTCAAATACAAGAACTTTTTGTGGTTTTGATGGTTTTCAGCAAATGAACATACTTCAGCGAGCTGGGAGTTTTTTCTTTAATAGTGTAAGATTTTATCTTAAAATACAAGAACTTTTCGTGGTTCTTGTCAATTTTTGTTGGTTTTCATCTGATGAACTTATTTCAGTCAGCTAGATCTTTCTTCTTCAAAGCAAAAAGATTTTATCTTCAAATACAAGAACTTTTCGTGGTTTTGATGGTTGTCAGCAAATGAACATATTTCAGCGAGCTGGAAGTTTTTTCCTTAATAGAGTAAGATTTTATCTTAAAATACAAGAACTTTTCGTGGTTCTTGTCAATTTTTGTTGGTTTTCATCTAATGAACTTATTTCAGTCAGCGAGATCTTTCTTCTTCAAAGCAAAAAGATTTTATCTTCAAATACAAGAACTTTTCGTGGTTTTGTTGGTTTTCAGCAAATGAACAGATTTCAGCGAGCAAGAAGTTTTTTCTTTAATAGCGTAAGATTTTATCTTAAAATACAAGAACTTTTCGTGGTTCTTGTCAATTTTTGTTCGTTTTCATCTAATGAACTTATTTCAGTCAGCAAGATCTTTCTTCTTCAAAGCAAAAAGATTTTATCTTCAAATACAACAACTTTTCGTGTTTTGATGGTTTTCAGCAAATGAACATATTTCAGCGAGCTGGAAGTTTTTTCCTTAATAGCGTAAGATTTTATCTTAAAATACAAGAACTTTTCGTGGTTCTTGTCAATTTTTGTTGGTTTTCATCTAATGAACTTATTTCAGTCAGCTGGATCTTTCTTCTTCAAAGCAAAAAGATGTTATCTTCAAATACAAGAACTTTTCGTGGTTTTGTTGGTTTTCAGCAAATGAACATATTTCAGCGAGCTGGAAGTTTTTTCCTCAATAGCGTAAGATTTTAACTTAAAATACAAGAACTTTTCGTGGTTCTTGTCAATTTTTGTTGGTTTTCATCCAATGAACTTATTTCAGTCAGCTAGATCTTTCTTCTTCAAAGCAAAAAGATTTTATCTTCAAATACAAGAACTTTTCGTGGTTTTGATGGTTTTCAGCAAATGAACATATTTCAGCGAGCTGGAAGTTTTTTCCTTAATAGAGTAAGATTTTATCTTAAAATACAAGAACTTTTCGTGGTTCTTGTCAATTTTTGTTGGTTTTCATCGAATGAACTTATTTCAGTCAGCGAGATCTTTCTTCTTCAAAGCAAAAAGATTTTATCTTCAAATACAAGAACTTTTCGTGGTTTTGTTGGTTTTCAGCAAATGAACAGATTTCAGCGAGCAAGAAGTTTTTTCTTTAATAGCGTAAGATTTTATCTTAAAATACAAGAACTTTTCGTGGTTCTTGTCAATTTTTGTTCGTTTTCATCTGATGAACTTATTTCAGTCAGCAAGATCTTTCTTCTTCAAAGCAAAAAGATTTTATCTTCAAATACAACAACTTTTCGTGTTTTGATGGTTTTCAGCAAATGAACATATTTCAGCGAGCTGGAAGTTTTTTCCTCAATAGCGTAAGATTTTATCTTAAAATACAAGAACTTTTCGTGGTTCTTGTCAATTTTTGTTGGTTTTCATCTGATGAACTTATTTCAGTCAGCGAGATCTTTCTTCTTCAAAGCAAAAAGATTTTATCTTCAAATACAAGAACTTTTCGTGGTTTTGTTGGTTTTCAGCAAATGAACATATTTCAGCGAGCCAGAAGTTTTTTCTTTAATAGCGTAAGATTTTATCTTAAAATACAAGAACTTTTCGTGGTTCTTGTCAATTTTTGTTGGTTTTCATCTAATGAACTTATTTCAGTCAGCTAGATCTTTCTTCTTCAAAGCAAAAAGATTTTATCTTCAAATACAATAACTTTTCGTGGTTTTGATGGTTTTCAGCAAATGAACACATTTCAGCGCGCTGGAAGTTTTTTCCTTAATAGAGTAAGATTTTATCTTAAATTACCAGAAAATTTCGTGGTTCTTGTCAATTCTTGTTGGTTTTCATCTGATGAACTTATTTCAGTCAGCTAGATCTTTCTTCTTCAAAGCAAAAAGATTTTATCTTCAAATACAAGAACTTTTCGTGGTTTTGATGGTTTTCAGCAAATGAACATATTTCAGCGAGCTGGAAGTTTTTTCCTTAATAGTGCAAGATTTTATCTTAAAAAACAAGAACTTTTCGTGGTTCTTGTCAATTTTTGTTCGTTTTCATCTAATGAACTTATTTCAGTCAGCAAGATCTTTCTTCTTCAAAGCAAAAAGATTTTATCTTCAAATACAAGAACTTTTCGTGGTTTTGATGGTTTTCAGCAAATGAACATATTTCAGCGAGCTGGAAGTTTTTTCCTTAATAGAGTAAGATTTTATCTTAAAATACAAGAACTTTTCGTGGTTCTTGTCAATTTTTGTTGGTTTTCATCGAATGAACTTATTTCAGTCAGCTGGATCTTACTTCTTCAAAGCAAAAAGATTTTATCTTCAAATACAAGAACTTTTCGTGGTTTTGTTGGTTTTCAGCAAATGAACATATTTCAGCGAGCTGGAAGTTTTTTCCTTAATAGCGTAAGATTTTATCTTAAAATACAAGAACTTTTCGTGGTTCTTGTCAATTTTTGTTGGTTTACATCTAATGAACTTATTTCAGTCAGCTGAATCTTTCTTCTTCAAAGCAAAAAGATTTTATCTTCAAATACAAGAACTATTCGTGGTTTTGATGGTTTTCAGCAAATGAACATATTTCAGCGAGCTGGGAGTTTTTTCTTTAATGGAGTAAGACTTTATCTTAAAATACAAGAACTTTTCGTGGTTCTTGTCAATTTTTGTTGGTTTTCATCTGATGAACTTATTTCAGTCAGCTAGATCTTTCTTCTTCAAAGCAAAAAGATTTTATCTTCAAATACAAGAACTTTTCGTGGTTTTGATGGTTTTCAGCAAATGAACATATTTCAGCGAGCTGGAAGTTTTTTCCTTAATAGAGTAAGATTTTATCTTAAAATACAAGAACTTTTCGTGGTTCTTGTCAATTTTTGTTGGTTTTCATCTAATGAACTTATTTCAGTCAGCGAGATCTTTCTTCTTCAAAGCAAAACGATTTTATCTTCAAATACAATAACTTTTCGTGGTTTTGTTGGTTTTCAGCAAATGAACAGATTTCAGCGAGCAAGAAGTTTTTTCTTCAATAGCGTAAGATTTTATCTTAAAATACAAGAACTTTTCGTGGTTCTTGTCAATTTTTGTTCGTTTTCATCTAATGAACTTATTTCAGTCAGCAAGATCTTTCTTCTTCAAAGCAAAAAGATTTTATCTTCAAATACAACAACTTTTCGTGTTTTGATGGTTTTCAGCAAATGAACATATTTCAGCGAGCTGGAAGTTTTTTCCTTAATAGCGTAAGATTTTATCTTAAAATACAAGAACTTTTCGTGGTTCTTGTCAATTTTTGTTGGTTTTCATCGAATGAACTTATTTCAGTCAGCGAGATCTTTCTTCTTCAAAGCAAAAAGATTTTATCTTCAAATACAAGAACTTTTCGTGGTTTTGTTGGTTTTCAGCAAATGAACATATTTCAGCGAGCCAGAAGTTTTTTCTTTAATAGCGTAAGATTTTATCTTAAAATACAAGAACTTTTCATGGTTCTTGTCAATTTTTGTTGGTTTTCATCTAATGAACTTATTTCAGTCAGCTAGATCTTTCTTCTTCAAAGCAAAAAGATTTTATCTTCAAATACAAGAACTTTTCGTGGTTTTGATGGTTTTCAGCAAATGAACACATTTCAGCGCGCTGGAAGTTTTTTCCTTAACAGAGTAAGATTTTATCTTAAATTACCAGAACATTTCGTGGTTCTTGTCAATTCTTGTTGGTTTTCATCTGATGAACTTATTTCAGTCAGCTAGATCTTTCTTCTTCAAAGCAAAAAGATTTTATCTTCAAATACAAGAACTTTTCGTGGTTTTGATGGTTTTCAGCAAATGAACATTTTTCAGCGAGCTGGAAGTTTTTTACTTAATAGTGTAAGATTTTATCTTAAAATACAAGAACTTTTCGTGGTTCTTGTCAATTTTTGTTCGTTTTCATCTAATGAACTTATTTCAGTCAGCTGGATCTAACTTCTTCAAAGCAAAAAGATTTTATCTTCAAATACAAGAACTTTTCGTGGTTTTGTTGGTTTTCAGCAAATGAACATATTTCAGCGAGCTGGAAGTTTTTTCCTGAATAGCGTAAGATTTGATCTTAAAATACAAGAACTTTTCGTGGTTCTTGTCAATTTTTGTTGGTTTTCATCTAAAGAACTTATTTCAGTCAGCTGGATCTTTGTTCTTCAAAGCAAAAAGATTTTATCTTCAAATACAAGAACTTTTCGTGGTTTTGATGGTTTTCAGCAAATGAACATATTTCAGCGAGCTGGGAGTTTTTTCTTTAAGAGAGTAAGATTTTATCTTAAAATACAAGAACTTTTCGTGGTTCTTGTCAATTTTTGTTGGTTTTCATCTGATGAACTTATTTCAGTCAGCTAGATCTTTCTTCTTCAAAGCAAAAAGATTTTATCTTCAAATACAAGAACTTTTCGTGGTTTTGATGGTTTTCAGCAAATGAACATATTTCAGCGAGCTGGAAGTTTTTTCCTTATTAGAGTAAGATTTTATCTTAAAATACAAGAACTTTTCGTGGTTCTTGTCAATTTTTGTTGGTTTTCATCTAATGAACTTATTTCAGTCAGCTAGATCTTTCTTCTTCAAAGCAAAAAGATTTTATCTTCAAATACAAGAACTTTTCGTGGTTTTGTTGGTTTTCAGCAAATGAACAGATTTCAGCGAGCAAGAAGTTTTTTCTTTAATAGCGTAAGATTTTATCTTAAAATACAAGAACTTTTCGTGGTTCTTGTCAATTTTTGTTCGTTTTCATCGAATGAACTTATTTCAGTCAGCAAGATCTTTCTTCTTCAAAGCAAAAAGATTTTATCTTCAAATACAACAACTTTTCGTGTTTTGATGGTTTTCAGCAAATGAACATATTTCAGCGAGCTGGAAGTTTTTTCCTTAATAGTGTAAGATTTTATCTTAAAATACAAGAACTTTTCGTGGTTCTTGTCAATTTTTGTTGGTTTTCATCTCATGAACTTATTTCAGTCAGCTCGATCTTTCTTCTTCAAAGCAAAAAGATTTTATCTTCAAATACAAGAACTTTTCGTGGTTTTGATGGTTTTCAGCAAATGAACATACTTCAGCGAGCTGGGAGTTTTTTCTTTAATAGTGTAAGATTTTATCTTAAAATACAAGAACTTTTCGTGGTTCTTGTCAATTTTTGTTGGTTTTCATCTAATGAACTTATTTCAGTCAGCTAGATCTTTCTTCTTCAAAGCAAAAAGATGTTATCTTCAAATACAAGAACTTTTCGTGGTTTTGTTGGTTTTCAGCAAATGAACATATTTCAGCGAGCTGGAAGTTTTTTCCTCAACAGCGTAAGATTTTAACTTAAAATACAAGAACTTTTCGTGGTTCTTGTCAATTTTTGTTGGTTTTCATCCAATGAACTTATTTCAGTCAGCTAGATCTTTCTTCTTCAAAGCAAAAAGATTTTATCTTCAAATACAAGAACTTTTCGTGGTTTTGATGGTTTTCAGCAAATGAACATATTTCAGCGAGCTGGAAGTTTTTTCCTTAATAGAGTAAGATTTTATCTTAAAATACAAGAACTTTTCGTGGTTCTTGTCAATTTTTGTTGGTTTTCATCTAATGAACTTATTTCAGTCAGCGAGATCTTTCTTCTTCAAAGCAAAACGATTTTATCTTCAAATACAATAACTTTTCGTGGTTTTGTTGGTTTTCAGCAAATGAACAGATTTCAGCGAGCAAGAAGTTTTTTCTTCAATAGCGTAAGATTTTATCTTAAAATACAAGAACTTTTCGTGGTTCTTGTCAATTTTTGTTCGTTTTCATCTAATGAACTTATTTCAGTCAGCAAGATCTTTCTTCTTCAAAGCAAAAAGATTTTATGTTCAAATACAACAACTTTTCGTGTTTTGATGGTTTTCAGCAAATGAACATATTTCAGCGAGCTGGAAGTTTTTTCCTTAATAGCGTAAGATTTTATCTTAAAATACAAGAACTTTTCGTGGTTCTTGTCAATTTTTGTTGGTTTTCATCGAATGAACTTATTTCAGTCAGCGAGATCTTTCTTCTTCAAAGCAAAAAGATTTTATCTTCAAATACAAGAACTTTTCGTGGTTTTGTTGGTTTTCAGCAAATGAACATATTTCAGCGAGCCAGAAGTTTTTTCTTTAATAGCGTAAGATTTTATCTTAAAATACAAGAACTTTTCATGGTTCTTGTCAATTTTTGTTGGTTTTCATCTAATGAACTTATTTCAGTCAGCTAGATCTTTCTTCTTCAAAGCAAAAAGATTTTATCTTCAAATACAAGAACTTTTCGTGGTTTTGATGGTTTTCAGCAAATGAACACATTTCAGCGCGCTGGAAGTTTTTTCCTTAACAGAGTAAGATTTTATCTTAAATTACCAGAACATTTCGTGGTTCTTGTCAATTCTTGTTGGTTTTCATCTGATGAACTTATTTCAGTCAGCTAGATCTTTCTTCTTCAAAGCAAAAAGATTTTATCTTCAAATACAAGAACTTTTCGTGGTTTTGATGGTTTTCAGCAAATGAACATTTTTCAGCGAGCTGGAAGTTTTTTACTTAATAGTGTAAGATTTTATCTTAAAATACAAGAACTTTTCGTGGTTCTTGTCAATTTTTGTTCGTTTTCATCTAATGAACTTATTTCAGTCAGCTGGATCTAACTTCTTCAAAGCAAAAAGATTTTATCTTCAAATACAAGAACTTTTCGTGGTTTTGTTGGTTTTCAGCAAATGAACATATTTCAGCGAGCTGGAAGTTTTTTCCTGAATAGCGTAAGATTTGATCTTAAAATACAAGAACTTTTCGTGGTTCTTGTCAATTTTTGTTGGTTTTCATCTAAAGAACTTATTTCAGTCAGCTGGATCTTTGTTCTTCAAAGCAAAAAGATTTTATCTTCAAATACAAGAACTTTTCGTGGTTTTGATGGTTTTCAGCAAATGAACATATTTCAGCGAGCTGGGAGTTTTTTCTTTAAGAGAGTAAGATTTTATCTTAAAATACAAGAACTTTTCGTGGTTCTTGTCAATTTTTGTTGGTTTTCATCTGATGAACTTATTTCAGTCAGCTAGATCTTTCTTCTTCAAAGCAAAAAGATTTTATCTTCAAATACAAGAACTTTTCGTGGTTTTGATGGTTTTCAGCAAATGAACATATTTCAGCGAGCTGGAAGTTTTTTCCTTATTAGAGTAAGATTTTATCTTAAAATACAAGAACTTTTCGTGGTTCTTGTCAATTTTTGTTGGTTTTCATCTAATGAACTTATTTCAGTCAGCTAGATCTTTCTTCTTCAAAGCAAAAAGATTTTATCTTCAAATACAAGAACTTTTCGTGGTTTTGTTGGTTTTCAGCAAATGAACAGATTTCAGCGAGCAAGAAGTTTTTTCTTTAATAGCGTAAGATTTTATCTTAAAATACAAGAACTTTTCGTGGTTCTTGTCAATTTTTGTTCGTTTTCATCGAATGAACTTATTTCAGTCAGCAAGATCTTTCTTCTTCAAAGCAAAAAGATTTTATCTTCAAATACAACAACTTTTCGTGTTTTGATGGTTTTCAGCAAATGAACATATTTCAGCGAGCTGGAAGTTTTTTCCTTAATAGTGTAAGATTTTATCTTAAAATACAAGAACTTTTCGTGGTTCTTGTCAATTTTTGTTGGTTTTCATCTCATGAACTTATTTCAGTCAGCTCGATCTTTCTTCTTCAAAGCAAAAAGATTTTATCTTCAAATACAAGAACTTTTCGTGGTTTTGATGGTTTTCAGCAAATGAACATACTTCAGCGAGCTGGGAGTTTTTTCTTTAATAGTGTAAGATTTTATCTTAAAATACAAGAACTTTTCGTGGTTCTTGTCAATTTTTGTTGGTTTTCATCTAATGAACTTATTTCAGTCAGCTAGATCTTTCTTCTTCAAAGCAAAAAGATGTTATCTTCAAATACAAGAACTTTTCGTGGTTTTGTTGGTTTTCAGCAAATGAACATATTTCAGCGAGCTGGAAGTTTTTTCCTCAACAGCGTAAGATTTTAACTTAAAATACAAGAACTTTTCGTGGTTCTTGTCAATTTTTGTTGGTTTTCATCCAATGAACTTATTTCAGTCAGCTAGATCTTTCTTCTTCAAAGCAAAAAGATTTTATCTTCAAATACAAGAACTTTTCGTGGTTTTGATGGTTTTCAGCAAATGAACATATTTCAGCGAGCTGGAAGTTTTTTCCTTAATAGAGTAAGATTTTATCTTAAAATACAAGAACTTTTCGTGGTTCTTGTCAATTTTTGTTGGTTTTCATCGAATGAACTTATTTCAGTCAGCGAGATCTTTCTTCTTCAAAGCAAAAAGATTTTATCTTCAAATACAAGAACTTTTCGTGGTTTTGTTGGTTTTCAGCAAATGAACATATTTCAGCGAGCTGGAAGTTTTTTCCTTAATAGAGTAAGATTTTATCTTAAAATACAAGAACTTTTCGTGGTTCTTGTCAATTTTTGTTGGTTTTCATCTAATGAACTTATTTCAGTCAGCTGGATCTTACTTCTTCAAAGCAAAAAGATTTTATCTTCAAATACAAGAACTTTTCGTGGTTTTGTTGGTTTTCAGCAAATGAACATATTTCAGCGAGCTGGAAGTTTTTTCCTTAATAGCGTAAGATTTTATCTTAAAATACAAGAACTTTTCGTGGTTCTTGTCAATTTTTGTTGGTTTTCATCTGATGAACTTATTTCAGTCAGCTGGATCGTTCTTCTTCAAAGAAAAAATATTTTATCTTCAAATGCAAGAACTTTTCGTGGTTTTGATGGTTTTCAGCAAATGAACATATTTCAGCGAGCTGGAAGTTTTTTCCTTAATAGAGTAAGATTTTATCTTAAAATACAAGAACTTTTCGTGGTTCTTGTCAATTTTTGTTGGTTTTCATCGAATGAACTTATTTCAGTCAGCGAGATCTTTCTTCTTCAAAGCAAAAAGATTTTATCTTCAAATACAAGAACTTTTCGTGGTTTTGTTGGTTTTCAGCAAATGAACAGATTTCAGCGAGCAAGAAGTTTTTTCTTTAATAGCGTAAGATTTTATCTTAAAATAAAAGAACTTTTCGTGGTTCTTGTCAATTTTTGTTCGTTTTCATCTAATGAACTTATTTCAGTCAGCAAGATCTTTCTTCTTCAAAGCAAAAAGATTTTATCTTCAAATACAACAACTTTTCGTGTTTTGATGGTTTTCAGCAAATGAACATATTTCAGCGAGCTGGAAGTTTTTTCCTTAATAGCGTAAGATTTTATCTTAAAATACAAGAACTTTTCGTGGTTCTTGTCAATTTTTGTTGGTTTTCATCTAATGAACTTATTTCAGTCAGCTAGACCTTTCTTCTTCAAAGCAAAAAGATTTTATCTTCAAATACAAGAACTTTTTGTGGTTTTGATGGTTTTCAGCAAATGAACATACTTCAGCGAGCTGGGAGTTTTTTCTTTAATAGTGTAAGATTTTATCTTAAAATACAAGAACTTTTCGTGGTTCTTGTCAATTTTTGTTGGTTTTCATCTGATGAACTTATTTCAGTCAGCTAGATCTTTCTTCTTCAAAGCAAAAAGATTTTATCTTCAAATACAAGAACTTTTCGTGGTTTTGATGGTTGTCAGCAAATGAACATATTTCAGCGAGCTGGAAGTTTTTTCCTTAATAGAGTAAGATTTTATCTTAAAATACAAGAACTTTTCGTGGTTCTTGTCAATTTTTGTTGGTTTTCATCTAATGAACTTATTTCAGTCAGCGAGATCTTTCTTCTTCAAAGCAAAAAGATTTTATCTTCAAATACAAGAACTTTTCGTGGTTTTGTTGGTTTTCAGCAAATGAACAGATTTCAGCGAGCAAGAAGTTTTTTCTTTAATAGCGTAAGATTTTATCTTAAAATACAAGAACTTTTCGTGGTTCTTGTCAATTTTTGTTCGTTTTCATCTAATGAACTTATTTCAGTCAGCAAGATCTTTCTTCTTCAAAGCAAAAAGATTTTATCTTCAAATACAACAACTTTTCGTGTTTTGATGGTTTTCAGCAAATGAACATATTTCAGCGAGCTGGAAGTTTTTTCCTTAATAGCGTAAGATTTTATCTTAAAATACAAGAACTTTTCGTGGTTCTTGTCAATTTTTGTTGGTTTTCATCTAATGAACTTATTTCAGTCAGCTGGATCTTTCTTCTTCAAAGCAAAAAGATGTTATCTTCAAATACAAGAACTTTTCGTGGTTTTGTTGGTTTTCAGCAAATGAACATATTTCAGCGAGCTGGAAGTTTTTTCCTCAATAGCGTAAGATTTTAACTTAAAATACAAGAACTTTTCGTGGTTCTTGTCAATTTTTGTTGGTTTTCATCCAATGAACTTATTTCAGTCAGCTAGATCTTTCTTCTTCAAAGCAAAAAGATTTTATCTTCAAATACAAGAACTTTTCGTGGTTTTGATGGTTTTCAGCAAATGAACATATTTCAGCGAGCTGGAAGTTTTTTCCTTAATAGAGTAAGATTTTATCTTAAAATACAAGAACTTTTCGTGGTTCTTGTCAATTTTTGTTGGTTTTCATCGAATGAACTTATTTCAGTCAGCGAGATCTTTCTTCTTCAAAGCAAAAAGATTTTATCTTCAAATACAAGAACTTTTCGTGGTTTTGTTGGTTTTCAGCAAATGAACAGATTTCAGCGAGCAAGAAGTTTTTTCTTTAATAGCGTAAGATTTTATCTTAAAATACAAGAACTTTTCGTGGTTCTTGTCAATTTTTGTTCGTTTTCATCTGATGAACTTATTTCAGTCAGCAAGATCTTTCTTCTTCAAAGCAAAAAGATTTTATCTTCAAATACAACAACTTTTCGTGTTTTGATGGTTTTCAGCAAATGAACATATTTCAGCGAGCTGGAAGTTTTTTCCTCAATAGCGTAAGATTTTATCTTAAAATACAAGAACTTTTCGTGGTTCTTGTCAATTTTTGTTGGTTTTCATCTGATGAACTTATTTCAGTCAGCGAGATCTTTCTTCTTCAAAGCAAAAAGATTTTATCTTCAAATACAAGAACTTTTCGTGGTTTTGTTGGTTTTCAGCAAATGAACATATTTCAGCGAGCCAGAAGTTTTTTCTTTAATAGCGTAAGATTTTATCTTAAAATACAAGAACTTTTCGTGGTTCTTGTCAATTTTTGTTGGTTTTCATCTAATGAACTTATTTCAGTCAGCTAGATCTTTCTTCTTCAAAGCAAAAAGATTTTATCTTCAAATACAATAACTTTTCGTGGTTTTGATGGTTTTCAGCAAATGAACACATTTCAGCGCGCTGGAAGTTTTTTCCTTAATAGAGTAAGATTTTATCTTAAATTACCAGAAAATTTCGTGGTTCTTGTCAATTCTTGTTGGTTTTCATCTGATGAACTTATTTCAGTCAGCTAGATCTTTCTTCTTCAAAGCAAAAAGATTTTATCTTCAAATACAAGAACTTTTCGTGGTTTTGATGGTTTTCAGCAAATGAACATATTTCAGCGAGCTGGAAGTTTTTTCCTTAATAGTGCAAGATTTTATCTTAAAAAACAAGAACTTTTCGTGGTTCTTGTCAATTTTTGTTCGTTTTCATCTAATGAACTTATTTCAGTCAGCAAGATCTTTCTTCTTCAAAGCAAAAATATTTTATCTTCAAATACAAGAACTTTTCGTGGTTTTGATGGTTTTCAGCAAATGAACATATTTCAGCGAGCTGGAAGTTTTTTCCTTAATAGAGTAAGATTTTATCTTAAAATACAAGAACTTTTCGTGGTTCTTGTCAATTTTTGTTGGTTTTCATCGAATGAACTTATTTCAGTCAGCTGGATCTTACTTCTTCAAAGCAAAAAGATTTTATCTTCAAATACAAGAACTTTTCGTGGTTTTGTTGGTTTTCAGCAAATGAACATATTTCAGCGAGCTGGAAGTTTTTTCCTTAATAGCGTAAGATTTTATCTTAAAATACAAGAACTTTTCGTGGTTCTTGTCAATTTTTGTTGGTTTACATCTAATGAACTTATTTCAGTCAGCTGAATCTTTCTTCTTCAAAGCAAAAAGATTTTATCTTCAAATACAAGAACTATTCGTGGTTTTGATGGTTTTCAGCAAATGAACATATTTCAGCGAGCTGTGAGTTTTTTCTTTAATGGAGTAAGACTTTATCTTAAAATACAAGAACTTTTCGTGGTTCTTGTCAATTTTTGTTGGTTTTCATCTGATGAACTTATTTCAGTCAGCTAGATCTTTCTTCTTCAAAGCAAAAAGATTTTATCTTCAAATACAAGAACTTTTCGTGGTTTTGATGGTTTTCAGCAAATGAACATATTTCAGCGAGCTGGAAGTTTTTTCCTTAATAGAGTAAGATTTTATCTTAAAATACAAGAACTTTTCGTGGTTCTTGTCAATTTTTGTTGGTTTTCATCTAATGAACTTATTTCAGTCAGCGAGATCTTTCTTCTTCAAAGCAAAACGATTTTATCTTCAAATACAATAACTTTTCGTGGTTTTGTTGGTTTTCAGCAAATGAACAGATTTCAGCGAGCAAGAAGTTTTTTCTTCAATAGCGTAAGATTTTATCTTAAAATACAAGAACTTTTCGTGGTTCTTGTCAATTTTTGTTCGTTTTCATCTAATGAACTTATTTCAGTCAGCAAGATCTTTCTTCTTCAAAGCAAAAAGATTTTATGTTCAAATACAACAACTTTTCGTGTTTTGATGGTTTTCAGCAAATGAACATATTTCAGCGAGCTGGAAGTTTTTTCCTTAATAGCGTAAGATTTTATCTTAAAATACAAGAACTTTTCGTGGTTCTTGTCAATTTTTGTTGGTTTTCATCGAATGAACTTATTTCAGTCAGCGAGATCTTTCTTCTTCAAAGCAAAAAGATTTTATCTTCAAATACAAGAACTTTTCGTGGTTTTGTTGGTTTTCAGCAAATGAACATATTTCAGCGAGCCAGAAGTTTTTTCTTTAATAGCGTAAGATTTTATCTTAAAATACAAGAACTTTTCATGGTTCTTGTCAATTTTTGTTGGTTTTCATCTAATGAACTTATTTCAGTCAGCTAGATCTTTCTTCTTCAAAGCAAAAAGATTTTATCTTCAAATACAAGAACTTTTCGTGGTTTTGATGGTTTTCAGCAAATGAACACATTTCAGCGCGCTGGAAGTTTTTTCCTTAACAGAGTAAGATTTTATCTTAAATTACCAGAACATTTCGTGGTTCTTGTCAATTCTTGTTGGTTTTCATCTGATGAACTTATTTCAGTCAGCTAGATCTTTCTTCTTCAAAGCAAAAAGATTTTATCTTCAAATACAAGAACTTTTCGTGGTTTTGATGGTTTTCAGCAAATGAACATTTTTCAGCGAGCTGGAAGTTTTTTACTTAATAGTGTAAGATTTTATCTTAAAATACAAGAACTTTTCGTGGTTCTTGTCAATTTTTGTTCGTTTTCATCTAATGAACTTATTTCAGTCAGCTGGATCTAACTTCTTCAAAGCAAAAAGATTTTATCTTCAAATACAAGAACTTTTCGTGGTTTTGTTGGTTTTCAGCAAATGAACATATTTCAGCGAGCTGGAAGTTTTTTCCTGAATAGCGTAAGATTTGATCTTAAAATACAAGAACGTTTCGTGGTTCTTGTCAATTTTTGTTGGTTTTCATCTAAAGAACTTATTTCAGTCAGCTGGATCTTTGTTCTTCAAAGCAAAAAGATTTTATCTTCAAATACAAGAACTTTTCGTGGTTTTGATGGTTTTCAGCAAATGAACATATTTCAGCGAGCTGGGAGTTTTTTCTTTAAGAGAGTAAGATTTTATCTTAAAATACAAGAACTTTTCGTGGTTCTTGTCAATTTTTGTTGGTTTTCATCTGATGAACTTATTTCAGTCAGCTAGATCTTTCTTCTTCAAAGCAAAAAGATTTTATCTTCAAATACAAGAACTTTTCGTGGTTTTGATGGTTTTCAGCAAATGAACATATTTCAGCGAGCTGGAAGTTTTTTCCTTATTAGAGTAAGATTTTATCTTAAAATACAAGAACTTTTCGTGGTTCTTGTCAATTTTTGTTGGTTTTCATCTAATGAACTTATTTCAGTCAGCTAGATCTTTCTTCTTCAAAGCAAAAAGATTTTATCTTCAAATACAAGAACTTTTCGTGGTTTTGTTGGTTTTCAGCAAATGAACAGATTTCAGCGAGCAAGAAGTTTTTTCTTTAATAGCGTAAGATTTTATCTTAAAATACAAGAACTTTTCGTGGTTCTTGTCAATTTTTGTTCGTTTTCATCGAATGAACTTATTTCAGTCAGCAAGATCTTTCTTCTTCAAAGCAAAAAGATTTTATCTTCAAATACAACAACTTTTCGTGTTTTGATGGTTTTCAGCAAATGAACATATTTCAGCGAGCTGGAAGTTTTTTCCTTAATAGTGTAAGATTTTATCTTAAAATACAAGAACTTTTCGTGGTTCTTGTCAATTTTTGTTGGTTTTCATCTCATGAACTTATTTCAGTCAGCTCGATCTTTCTTCTTCAAAGCAAAAAGATTTTATCTTCAAATACAAGAACTTTTCGTGGTTTTGATGGTTTTCAGCAAATGAACATACTTCAGCGAGCTGGGAGTTTTTTCTTTAATAGTGTAAGATTTTATCTTAAAATACAAGAACTTTTCGTGGTTCTTGTCAATTTTTGTTGGTTTTCATCTAATGAACTTATTTCAGTCAGCTAGATCTTTCTTCTTCAAAGCAAAAAGATGTTATCTTCAAATACAAGAACTTTTCGTGGTTTTGTTGGTTTTCAGCAAATGAACATATTTCAGCGAGCTGGAAGTTTTTTCCTCAATAGCGTAAGATTTTAACTTAAAATACAAGAACTTTTCGTGGTTCTTGTCAATTTTTGTTGGTTTTCATCCAATGAACTTATTTCAGTCAGCTAGATCTTTCTTCTTCAAAGCAAAAAGATTTTATCTTCAAATACAAGAACTTTTCGTGGTTTTGATGGTTTTCAGCAAATGAACATATTTCAGCGAGCTGGAAGTTTTTTCCTTAATAGAGTAAGATTTTATCTTAAAATACAAGAACTTTTCGTGGTTCTTGTCAATTTTTGTTGGTTTTCATCGAATGAACTTATTTCAGTCAGCGAGATCTTTCTTCTTCAAAGCAAAAAGATTTTATCTTCAAATACAAGAACTTTTCGTGGTTTTGTTGGTTTTCAGCAAATGAACAGATTTCAGCGAGCAAGAAGTTTTTTCTTTAATAGCGTAAGATTTTATCTTAAAATACAAGAACTTTTCGTGGTTCTTGTCAATTTTTGTTCGTTTTCATCTGATGAACTTATTTCAGTCAGCAAGATCTTTCTTCTTCAAAGCAAAAAGATTTTATCTTCAAATACAACAACTTTTCGTGTTTTGATGGTTTTCAGCAAATGAACATATTTCAGCGAGCTGGAAGTTTTTTCCTCAATAGCGTAAGATTTTATCTTAAAATACAAGAACTTTTCGTGGTTCTTGTCAATTTTTGTTGGTTTTCATCTGATGAACTTATTTCAGTCAGCGAGATCTTTCTTCTTCAAAGCAAAAAGATTTTATCTTCAAATACAATAACTTTTCGTGGTTTTGATGGTTTTCAGCAAATGAACACATTTCAGCGCGCTGGAAGTTTTTTCCTTAATAGAGTAAGATTTTATCTTAAATTACCAGAAAATTTCGTGGTTCTTGTCAATTCTTGTTGGTTTTCATCTGATGAACTTATTTCAGTCAGCTAGATCTTTCTTCTTCAAAGCAAAAAGATTTTATCTTCAAATACAAGAACTTTTCGTGGTTTTGATGGTTTTCAGCAAATGAACATATTTCAGCGAGCTGGAAGTTTTTTCCTTAATAGTGCAAGATTTTATCTTAAAAAACAAGAACTTTTCGTGGTTCTTGTCAATTTTTGTTCGTTTTCATCTGATGAACTTATTTCAGTCAGCAAGATCTTTCTTCTTCAAAGCAAAAATATTTTATCTTCAAATACAAGAACTTTTCGTGGTTTTGATGGTTTTCAGCAAATGAACATATTTCAGCGAGCTGGAAGTTTTTTCCTTAATAGAGTAAGATTTTATCTTAAAATACAAGAACTTTTCGTGGTTCTTGTCAATTTTTGTTGGTTTTCATCGAATGAACTTATTTCAGTCAGCTGGATCTTACTTCTTCAAAGCAAAAAGATTTTATCTTCAAATACAAGAACTTTTCGTGGTTTTGTTGGTTTTCAGCAAATGAACATATTTCAGCGAGCTGGAAGTTTTTTCCTTAATAGCGTAAGATTTTATCTTAAAATACAAGAACTTTTCGTGGTTCTTGTCAATTTTTGTTGGTTTACATCTAATGAACTTATTTCAGTCAGCTGAATCTTTCTTCTTCAAAGCAAAAAGATTTTATCTTCAAATACAAGAACTTTTCGTGGTTTTGATGGTTTTCAGCAAATGAACATATTTCAGCGAGCTGGGAGTTTTTTCTTTAATGGAGTAAGATTTTATCTTAAAATACAAGAACTTTTCGTGGTTCTTGTCAATTTTTGTTGGTTTTCATCTGATGAACTTATTTCAGTCAGCGAGATCTTTCTTCTTCAAAGCAAAAAGATTTTATCTTCAAATACAAGAACTTTTTGTGGTTTTGATGGTTTTCAGCAAATGAACATATTTCAGCGAGCTGGAAGTTTTTTCCTTAATAGAGTAAGATTTTATCTTAAAATACAAGAACTTTTCGTGGTTCTTGTCAATTTTTGTTGGTTTTCATCTAATGAACTTATTTCAGTCAGCGAGATCTTTCTTCTTCAAAGCAAAACGATTTTATCTTCAAATACAATAACTTTTCGTGGTTTTGTTGGTTTTCAGCAAATGAACAGATTTCAGCGAGCAAGAAGTTTTTTCTTCAATAGCGTAAGATTTTATCTTAAAATACAAGAACTTTTCGTGGTTCTTGTCAATTTTTGTTCGTTTTCATCTAATGAACTTATTTCAGTCAGCAAGATCTTTCTTCTTCAAAGCAAAAAGATTTTATCTTCAAATACAACAACTTTTCGTGTTTTGATGGTTTTCAGCAAATGAACATATTTCAGCGAGCTGGAAGTTTTTTCCTTAATAGCGTAAGATTTTATCTTAAAATACAAGAACTTTTCGTGGTTCTTGTCAATTTTTGTTGGTTTTCATCGAATGAACTTATTTCAGTCAGCGAGATCTTTCTTCTTCAAAGCAAAAAGATTTTATCTTCAAATACAAGAACTTTTCGTGGTTTTGTTGGTTTTCAGCAAATGAACATATTTCAGCGAGCCAGAAGTTTTTTCTTTAATAGCGTAAGATTTTATCTTAAAATACAAGAACTTTTCATGGTTCTTGTCAATTTTTGTTGGTTTTCATCTAATGAACTTATTTCAGTCAGCTAGATCTTTCTTCTTCAAAGCAAAAAGATTTTATCTTCAAATACAAGAACTTTTCGTGGTTTTGATGGTTTTCAGCAAATGAACACATTTCAGCGCGCTGGAAGTTTTTTCCTTAACAGAGTAAGATTTTATCTTAAATTACCAGAACATTTCGTGGTTCTTGTCAATTCTTGTTGGTTTTCATCTGATGAACTTATTTCAGTCAGCTAGATCTTTCTTCTTCAAAGCAAAAAGATTTTATCTTCAAATACAAGAACTTTTCGTGGTTTTGATGGTTTTCAGCAAATGAACATTTTTCAGCGAGCTGGAAGTTTTTTACTTAATAGTGTAAGATTTTATCTTAAAATACAAGAACTTTTCGTGGTTCTTGTCAATTTTTGTTCGTTTTCATCTAATGAACTTATTTCAGTCAGCTGGATCTAACTTCTTCAAAGCAAAAAGATTTTATCTTCAAATACAAGAACTTTTCGTGGTTTTGTTGGTTTTCAGCAAATGAACATATTTCAGCGAGCTGGAAGTTTTTTCCTTAATAGCGTAAGATTTGATCTTAAAATACAAGAACTTTTCGTGGTTCTTGTCAATTTTTGTTGGTTTTCATCTAAAGAACTTATTTCAGTCAGCTGGATCTTTCTTCTTCAAAGCAAAAAGATTTTATCTTCAAATACAAGAACTTTTCGTGGTTTTGATGGTTTTCAGCAAATGAACATATTTCAGCGAGCTGGGAGTTTTTTCTTTAAGAGAGTAAGATTTTATCTTAAAATACAAGAACTTTTCGTGGTTCTTGTCAATTTTTGTTGGTTTTCATCTGATGAACTTATTTCAGTCAGCTAGATCTTTCTTCTTCAAAGCAAAAATATTTTATCTTCAAATACAAGAACTTTTCGTGGTTTTGATGGTTTTCAGCAAATGAACATATTTCAGCGAGCTGGAAGTTTTTTCCTTAATAGAGTAAGATTTTATCTTAAAATACAAGAACTTTTCGTGGTTCTTGTCAATTTTTGTTGGTTTTCATCTAATGAACTTATTTCAGTCAGCTAGATCTTTCTTCTTCAAAGCAAAAAGATTTTATCTTCAAATACAAGAACTTTTCGTGGTTTTGTTGGTTTTCAGCAAATGAACAGATTTCAGCGAGCAAGAAGTTTTTTCTTTAATAGCGTAAGATTTTATCTTAAAATACAAGAACTTTTCGTGGTTCTTGTCAATTTTTGTTCGTTTTCATCTGATGAACTTATTTCAGTCAGCAAGATCTTTCTTCTTCAAAGCAAAAAGATTTTATCTTCAAATACAACAACTTTTCGTGTTTTGATGGTTTTCAGCAAATGAACATATTTCAGCGAGCTGGAAGTTTTTTCCTCAATAGCGTAAGATTTTATCTTAAAATACAAGAACTTTTCGTGGTTCTTGTCAATTTTTGTTGGTTTTCATCTGATGAACTTATTTCAGTCAGCGAGATCTTTCTTCTTCAAAGCAAAAAGATTTTATCTTCAAATACAAGAACTTTTCGTGGTTTTGTTGGTTTTCAGCAAATGAACATATTTCAGCGAGCCAGAAGTTTTTTCTTTAATAGCGTAAGATTTTATCTTAAAATACAAGAACTTTTCGTGGTTCTTGTCAATTTTTGTTGGTTTTCATCTAATGAACTTATTTCAGTCAGCTAGATCTTTCTTCTTCAAAGCAAAAAGATTTTATCTTCAAATACAATAACTTTTCGTGGTTTTGATGGTTTTCAGCAAATGAACACATTTCAGCGCGCTGGAAGTTTTTTCCTTAATAGAGTAAGATTTTATCTTAAATTACCAGAAAATTTCGTGGTTCTTGTCAATTCTTGTTGGTTTTCATCTGATGAACTTATTTCAGTCAGCTAGATCTTTCTTCTTCAAAGCAAAAAGATTTTATCTTCAAATACAAGAACTTTTCGTGGTTTTGATGGTTTTCAGCAAATGAACATATTTCAGCGAGCTGGAAGTTTTTTCCTTAATAGTGCAAGATTTTATCTTAAAAAACAAGAACTTTTCGTGGTTCTTGTCAATTTTTGTTCGTTTTCATCTGATGAACTTATTTCAGTCAGCAAGATCTTTCTTCTTCAAAGCAAAAATATTTTATCTTCAAATACAAGAACTTTTCGTGGTTTTGATGGTTTTCAGCAAATAAACAGATTTCAGCGAGCTGGAAGTTTTTTCCTTAATAGAGTAAGATTTTATCTTAAAATACAAGAACTTTTCGTGGTTCTTGTCAATTTTTGTTGGTTTTCATCGAATGAACTTATTTCAGTCAGCTGGATCTTACTTCTTCAAAGCAAAAAGATTTTATCTTCAAATACAAGAACTTTTCGTGGTTTTGTTGGTTTTCAGCAAATGAACATATTTCAGCGAGCTGGAAGTTTTTTCCTTAATAGCGTAAGATTTTATCTTAAAATACAAGAACTTTTCGTGGTTCTTGTCAATTTTTGTTGGTTTACATCTAATGAACTTATTTCAGTCAGCTGAATCTTTCTTCTTCAAAGCAAAAAGATTTTATCTTCAAATACAAGAACTTTTCGTGGTTTTGATGGTTTTCAGCAAATGAACATATTTCAGCGAGCTGGGAGTTTTTTCTTTAATGGAGTAAGATTTTATCTTAAAATACAAGAACTTTTCGTGGTTCTTGTCAATTTTTGTTGGTTTTCATCTGATGAACTTATTTCAGTCAGCGAGATCTTTCTTCTTCAAAGCAAAAAGATTTTATCTTCAAATACAAGAACTTTTCGTGGTTTTGATGGTTTTCAGCAAATGAACATATTTCAGCGAGCTGGAAGTTTTTTCCTTAATAGAGTAAGATTTTATCTTAAAATACAAGAACTTTTCGTGGTTCTTGTCAATTTTTGTTGGTTTTCATCTAATGAACTTATTTCAGTCAGCGAGATCTTTCTTCTTCAAAGCAAAACGATTTTATCTTCAAATACAATAACTTTTCGTGGTTTTGTTGGTTTTCAGCAAATGAACAGATTTCAGCGAGCAAGAAGTTTTTTCTTCAATAGCGTAAGATTTTATCTTAAAATACAAGAACTTTTCGTGGTTCTTGTCAATTTTTGTTCGTTTTCATCCAATGAACTTATTTCAGTCAGCAAGATCTTTCTTCTTCAAAGCAAAAAGATTTTATCTTCAAATACAACAACTTTTCGTGGTTTTGATGGTTTTCAGCAAATGAACATATTTCAGCGAGCTGGAAGTTTTTTCCTTAATAGTGCAAGATTTTATCTTAAAAAACAAGAACTTTTCGTGGTTCTTGTCAATTTTTGTTCGTTTTCATCTGATGAACTTATTTCAGTCAGCAAGATCTTTCTTCTTCAAAGCAAAAATATTTTATCTTCAAATACAAGAACTTTTCGTGGTTTTGATGGTTTTCAGCAAATGAACATATTTCAGCGAGCTGGAAGTTTTTTCCTTAATAGAGTAAGATTTTATCTTAAAATACAAGAACTTTTCGTGGTTCTTGTCAATTTTTGTTGGTTTTCATCGAATGAACTTATTTCAGTCAGCTGGATCTTACTTCTTCAAAGCAAAAAGATTTTATCTTCAAATACAAGAACTTTTCGTGGTTTTGTTGGTTTTCAGCAAATGAACATATTTCAGCGAGCTGGAAGTTTTTTCCTTAATAGCGTAAGATTTTATCTTAAAATACAAGAACTTTTCGTGGTTCTTGTCAATTTTTGTTGGTTTACATCTAATGAACTTATTTCAGTCAGCTGAATCTTTCTTCTTCAAAGCAAAAAGATTTTATCTTCAAATACAAGAACTTTTCGTGGTTTTGATGGTTTTCAGCAAATGAACATATTTCAGCGAGCTGGGAGTTTTTTCTTTAATGGAGTAAGATTTTATCTTAAAATACAAGAACTTTTCGTGGTTCTTGTCAATTTTTGTTGGTTTTCATCTGATGAACTTATTTCAGTCAGCGAGATCTTTCTTCTTCAAAGCAAAAAGATTTTATCTTCAAATACAAGAACTTTTTGTGGTTTTGATGGTTTTCAGCAAATGAACATATTTCAGCGAGCTGGAAGTTTTTTCCTTAATAGAGTAAGATTTTATCTTAAAATACAAGAACTTTTCGTGGTTCTTGTCAATTTTTGTTGGTTTTCATCTAATGAACTTATTTCAGTCAGCGAGATCTTTCTTCTTCAAAGCAAAACGATTTTATCTTCAAATACAATAACTTTTCGTGGTTTTGTTGGTTTTCAGCAAATGAACAGATTTCAGCGAGCAAGAAGTTTTTTCTTCAATAGCGTAAGATTTTATCTTAAAATACAAGAACTTTTCGTGGTTCTTGTCAATTTTTGTTCGTTTTCATCTAATGAACTTATTTCAGTCAGCAAGATCTTTCTTCTTCAAAGCAAAAAGATTTTATCTTCAAATACAACAACTTTTCGTGTTTTGATGGTTTTCAGCAAATGAACATATTTCAGCGAGCTGGAAGTTTTTTCCTTAATAGCGTAAGATTTTATCTTAAAATACAAGAACTTTTCGTGGTTCTTGTCAATTTTTGTTGGTTTTCATCGAATGAACTTATTTCAGTCAGCGAGATCTTTCTTCTTCAAAGCAAAAAGATTTTATCTTCAAATACAAGAACTTTTCGTGGTTTTGTTGGTTTTCAGCAAATGAACATATTTCAGCGAGCCAGAAGTTTTTTCTTTAATAGCGTAAGATTTTATCTTAAAATACAAGAACTTTTCATGGTTCTTGTCAATTTTTGTTGGTTTTCATCTAATGAACTTATTTCAGTCAGCTAGATCTTTCTTCTTCAAAGCAAAAAGATTTTATCTTCAAATACAAGAACTTTTCGTGGTTTTGATGGTTTTCAGCAAATGAACACATTTCAGCGCGCTGGAAGTTTTTTCCTTAACAGAGTAAGATTTTATCTTAAATTACCAGAACATTTCGTGGTTCTTGTCAATTCTTGTTGGTTTTCATCTGATGAACTTATTTCAGTCAGCTAGATCTTTCTTCTTCAAAGCAAAAAGATTTTATCTTCAAATACAAGAACTTTTCGTGGTTTTGATGGTTTTCAGCAAATGAACATTTTTCAGCGAGCTGGAAGTTTTTTACTTAATAGTGTAAGATTTTATCTTAAAATACAAGAACTTTTCGTGGTTCTTGTCAATTTTTGTTCGTTTTCATCTAATGAACTTATTTCAGTCAGCTGGATCTAACTTCTTCAAAGCAAAAAGATTTTATCTTCAAATACAAGAACTTTTCGTGGTTTTGTTGGTTTTCAGCAAATGAACATATTTCAGCGAGCTGGAAGTTTTTTCCTTAATAGCGTAAGATTTGATCTTAAAATACAAGAACTTTTCGTGGTTCTTGTCAATTTTTGTTGGTTTTCATCTAAAGAACTTATTTCAGTCAGCTGGATCTTTCTTCTTCAAAGCAAAAAGATTTTATCTTCAAATACAAGAACTTTTCGTGGTTTTGATGGTTTTCAGCAAATGAACATATTTCAGCGAGCTGGGAGTTTTTTCTTTAAGAGAGTAAGATTTTATCTTAAAATACAAGAACTTTTCGTGGTTCTTGTCAATTTTTGTTGGTTTTCATCTGATGAACTTATTTCAGTCAGCTAGATCTTTCTTCTTCAAAGCAAAAATATTTTATCTTCAAATACAAGAACTTTTCGTGGTTTTGATGGTTTTCAGCAAATGAACATATTTCAGCGAGCTGGAAGTTTTTTCCTTAATAGAGTAAGATTTTATCTTAAAATACAAGAACTTTTCGTGGTTCTTGTCAATTTTTGTTGGTTTTCATCTAATGAACTTATTTCAGTCAGCTAGATCTTTCTTCTTCAAAGCAAAAAGATTTTATCTTCAAATACAAGAACTTTTTGTGGTTTTGATGGTTTTCAGCAAATGAACATATTTCAGCGAGCTGGAAGTTTTTTCCTTAATAGAGTAAGATTTTATCTTAAAATACAAGAACTTTTCGTGGTTCTTGTCAATTTTTGTTGGTTTTCATCTAATGAACTTATTTCAGTCAGCGAGATCTTTCTTCTTCAAAGCAAAACGATTTTATCTTCAAATACAATAACTTTTCGTGGTTTTGTTGGTTTTCAGCAAATGAACAGATTTCAGCGAGCAAGAAGTTTTTTCTTCAATAGCGTAAGATTTTATCTTAAAATACAAGAACTTTTCGTGGTTCTTGTCAATTTTTGTTCGTTTTCATCTAATGAACTTATTTCAGTCAGCAAGATCTTTCTTCTTCAAAGCAAAAAGATTTTATCTTCAAATACAACAACTTTTCGTGTTTTGATGGTTTTCAGCAAATGAACATATTTCAGCGAGCTGGAAGTTTTTTCCTTAATAGCGTAAGATTTTATCTTAAAATACAAGAACTTTTCGTGGTTCTTGTCAATTTTTGTTGGTTTTCATCGAATGAACTTATTTCAGTCAGCGAGATCTTTCTTCTTCAAAGCAAAAAGATTTTATCTTCAAATACAAGAACTTTTCGTGGTTTTGTTGGTTTTCAGCAAATGAACATATTTCAGCGAGCCAGAAGTTTTTTCTTTAATAGCGTAAGATTTTATCTTAAAATACAAGAACTTTTCATGGTTCTTGTCAATTTTTGTTGGTTTTCATCTAATGAACTTATTTCAGTCAGCTAGATCTTTCTTCTTCAAAGCAAAAAGATTTTATCTTCAAATACAAGAACTTTTCGTGGTTTTGATGGTTTTCAGCAAATGAACACATTTCAGCGCGCTGGAAGTTTTTTCCTTAACAGAGTAAGATTTTATCTTAAATTACCAGAACATTTCGTGGTTCTTGTCAATTCTTGTTGGTTTTCATCTGATGAACTTATTTCAGTCAGCTAGATCTTTCTTCTTCAAAGCAAAAAGATTTTATCTTCAAATACAAGAACTTTTCGTGGTTTTGATGGTTTTCAGCAAATGAACATTTTTCAGCGAGCTGGAAGTTTTTTACTTAATAGTGTAAGATTTTATCTTAAAATACAAGAACTTTTCGTGGTTCTTGTCAATTTTTGTTCGTTTTCATCTAATGAACTTATTTCAGTCAGCTGGATCTAACTTCTTCAAAGCAAAAAGATTTTATCTTCAAATACAAGAACTTTTCGTGGTTTTGTTGGTTTTCAGCAAATGAACATATTTCAGCGAGCTGGAAGTTTTTTCCTTAATAGCGTAAGATTTGATCTTAAAATACAAGAACTTTTCGTGGTTCTTGTCAATTTTTGTTGGTTTTCATCTAAAGAACTTATTTCAGTCAGCTGGATCTTTCTTCTTCAAAGCAAAAAGATTTTATCTTCAAATACAAGAACTTTTCGTGGTTTTGATGGTTTTCAGCAAATGAACATATTTCAGCGAGCTGGGAGTTTTTTCTTTAAGAGAGTAAGATTTTATCTTAAAATACAAGAACTTTTCGTGGTTCTTGTCAATTTTTGTTGGTTTTCATCTGATGAACTTATTTCAGTCAGCTAGATCTTTCTTCTTCAAAGCAAAAATATTTTATCTTCAAATACAAGAACTTTTCGTGGTTTTGATGGTTTTCAGCAAATGAACATATTTCAGCGAGCTGGAAGTTTTTTCCTTAATAGAGTAAGATTTTATCTTAAAATACAAGAACTTTTCGTGGTTCTTGTCAATTTTTGTTGGTTTTCATCTAATGAACTTATTTCAGTCAGCTAGATCTTTCTTCTTCAAAGCAAAAAGATTTTATCTTCAAATACAAGAACTTTTCGTGGTTTTGTTGGTTTTCAGCAAATGAACAGATTTCAGCGAGCAAGAAGTTTTTTCTTTAATAGCGTAAGATTTTATCTTAAAATACAAGAACTTTTCGTGGTTCTTGTCAATTTTTGTTGGTTTTCATCTAATGAACTTATTTCAGTCAGCTACATCTTTCTTCTTCAAAGCAAAAAGATTTTATCTTCAAATACAAGAACTTTTTGTGGTTTTGATGGTTTTCAGCAAATGAACATATTTCAGCGAGCTGGAAGTTTTTTCCTTAATAGAGTAAGATTTTATCTTAAAATACAAGAACTTTTCGTGGTTCTTGTCAATTTTTGTTGGTTTTCATCTAATGAACTTATTTCAGTCAGCGAGATCTTTCTTCTTCAAAGCAAAACGATTTTATCTTCAAATACAATAACTTTTCGTGGTTTTGTTGGTTTTCAGCAAATGAACAGATTTCAGCGAGCAAGAAGTTTTTTCTTCAATAGCGTAAGATTTTATCTTAAAATACAAGAACTTTTCGTGGTTCTTGTCAATTTTTGTTCGTTTTCATCTAATGAACTTATTTCAGTCAGCAAGATCTTTCTTCTTCAAAGCAAAAAGATTTTATCTTCAAATACAACAACTTTTCGTGTTTTGATGGTTTTCAGCAAATGAACATATTTCAGCGAGCTGGAAGTTTTTTCCTTAATAGCGTAAGATTTTATCTTAAAATACAAGAACTTTTCGTGGTTCTTGTCAATTTTTGTTGGTTTTCATCGAATGAACTTATTTCAGTCAGCGAGATCTTTCTTCTTCAAAGCAAAAAGATTTTATCTTCAAATACAAGAACTTTTCGTGGTTTTGTTGGTTTTCAGCAAATGAACATATTTCAGCGAGCCAGAAGTTTTTTCTTTAATAGCGTAAGATTTTATCTTAAAATACAAGAACTTTTCATGGT
Organism: Heptranchias perlo; assembly: GCF_035084215.1. Classification (NCBI taxonomy): domain Eukaryota; kingdom Metazoa; phylum Chordata; class Chondrichthyes; order Hexanchiformes; family Hexanchidae; genus Heptranchias; species Heptranchias perlo. The sequence continues at coordinate 19,226,734 of NC_090363.1, forward strand.
TCTTGTCAATTTTTGTTGGTTTTCATCTAATGAACTTATTTCAGTCAGCTAGATCTTTCTTCTTCAAAGCAAAAAGATTTTATCTTCAAATACAAGAACTTTTCGTGGTTTTGATGGTTTTCAGCAAATGAACACATTTCAGCGCGCTGGAAGTTTTTTCCTTAACAGAGTAAGATTTTATCTTAAATTACCAGAACATTTCGTGGTTCTTGTCAATTCTTGTTGGTTTTCATCTGATGAACTTATTTCAGTCAGCTAGATCTTTCTTCTTCAAAGCAAAAAGATTTTATCTTCAAATACAAGAACTTTTCGTGGTTTTGATGGTTTTCAGCAAATGAACATTTTTCAGCGAGCTGGAAGTTTTTTACTTAATAGTGTAAGATTTTATCTTAAAATACAAGAACTTTTCGTGGTTCTTGTCAATTTTTGTTCGTTTTCATCTAATGAACTTATTTCAGTCAGCTGGATCTAACTTCTTCAAAGCAAAAAGATTTTATCTTCAAATACAAGAACTTTTCGTGGTTTTGTTGGTTTTCAGCAAATGAACATATTTCAGCGAGCTGGAAGTTTTTTCCTTAATAGCGTAAGATTTGATCTTAAAATACAAGAACTTTTCGTGGTTCTTGTCAATTTTTGTTGGTTTTCATCTAAAGAACTTATTTCAGTCAGCTGGATCTTTCTTCTTCAAAGCAAAAAGATTTTATCTTCAAATACAAGAACTTTTCGTGGTTTTGATGGTTTTCAGCAAATGAACATATTTCAGCGAGCTGGGAGTTTTTTCTTTAAGAGAGTAAGATTTTATCTTAAAATACAAGAACTTTTCGTGGTTCTTGTCAATTTTTGTTGGTTTTCATCTGATGAACTTATTTCAGTCAGCTAGATCTTTCTTCTTCAAAGCAAAAATATTTTATCTTCAAATACAAGAACTTTTCGTGGTTTTGATGGTTTTCAGCAAATGAACATATTTCAGCGAGCTGGAAGTTTTTTCCTTAATAGAGTAAGATTTTATCTTAAAATACAAGAACTTTTCGTGGTTCTTGTCAATTTTTGTTGGTTTTCATCTAATGAACTTATTTCAGTCAGCTAGATCTTTCTTCTTCAAAGCAAAAAGATTTTATCTTCAAATACAAGAACTTTTCGTGGTTTTGTTGGTTTTCAGCAAATGAACAGATTTCAGCGAGCAAGAAGTTTTTTCTTTAATAGCGTAAGATTTTATCTTAAAATACAAGAACTTTTCGTGGTTCTTGTCAATTTTTGTTCGTTTTCATCTGATGAACTTATTTCAGTCAGCAAGATCTTTCTTCTTCAAAGCAAAAATATTTTATCTTCAAATACAAGAACTTTTCGTGGTTTTGATGGTTTTCAGCAAATAAACAGATTTCAGCGAGCTGGAAGTTTTTTCCTTAATAGAGTAAGATTTTATCTTAAAATACAAGAACTTTTCGTGGTTCTTGTCAATTTTTGTTGGTTTTCATCGAATGAACTTATTTCAGTCAGCTGGATCTTACTTCTTCAAAGCAAAAAGATTTTATCTTCAAATACAAGAACTTTTCGTGGTTTTGTTGGTTTTCAGCAAATGAACATATTTCAGCGAGCTGGAAGTTTTTTCCTTAATAGCGTAAGATTTTATCTTAAAATACAAGAACTTTTCGTGGTTCTTGTCAATTTTTGTTGGTTTACATCTAATGAACTTATTTCAGTCAGCTGAATCTTTCTTCTTCAAAGCAAAAAGATTTTATCTTCAAATACAAGAACTTTTCGTGGTTTTGATGGTTTTCAGCAAATGAACATATTTCAGCGAGCTGGGAGTTTTTTCTTTAATGGAGTAAGATTTTATCTTAAAATACAAGAACTTTTCGTGGTTCTTGTCAATTTTTGTTGGTTTTCATCTGATGAACTTATTTCAGTCAGCGAGATCTTTCTTCTTCAAAGCAAAAAGATTTTATCTTCAAATACAAGAACTTTTCGTGGTTTTGATGGTTTTCAGCAAATGAACATATTTCAGCGAGCTGGAAGTTTTTTCCTTAATAGAGTAAGATTTTATCTTAAAATACAAGAACTTTTCGTGGTTCTTGTCAATTTTTGTTGGTTTTCATCTAATGAACTTATTTCAGTCAGCGAGATCTTTCTTCTTCAAAGCAAAACGATTTTATCTTCAAATACAATAACTTTTCGTGGTTTTGTTGGTTTTCAGCAAATGAACAGATTTCAGCGAGCAAGAAGTTTTTTCTTCAATAGCGTAAGATTTTATCTTAAAATACAAGAACTTTTCGTGGTTCTTGTCAATTTTTGTTCGTTTTCATCTAATGAACTTATTTCAGTCAGCAAGATCTTTCTTCTTCAAAGCAAAAAGATTTTATCTTCAAATACAACAACTTTTCGTGTTTTGATGGTTTTCAGCAAATGAACATATTTCAGCGAGCTGGAAGTTTTTTCCTTAATAGCGTAAGATTTTATCTTAAAATACAAGAACTTTTCGTGGTTCTTGTCAATTTTTGTTGGTTTTCATCGAATGAACTTATTTCAGTCAGCGAGATCTTTCTTCTTCAAAGCAAAAAGATTTTATCTTCAAATACAAGAACTTTTCGTGGTTTTGTTGGTTTTCAGCAAATGAACATATTTCAGCGAGCCAGAAGTTTTTTCTTTAATAGCGTAAGATTTTATCTTAAAATACAAGAACTTTTCATGGTTCTTGTCAATTTTTGTTGGTTTTCATCTAATGAACTTATTTCAGTCAGCTAGATCTTTCTTCTTCAAAGCAAAAAGATTTTATCTTCAAATACAAGAACTTTTCGTGGTTTTGATGGTTTTCAGCAAATGAACACATTTCAGCGCGCTGGAAGTTTTTTCCTTAACAGAGTAAGATTTTATCTTAAATTACCAGAACATTTCGTGGTTCTTGTCAATTCTTGTTGGTTTTCATCTGATGAACTTATTTCAGTCAGCTAGATCTTTCTTCTTCAAAGCAAAAAGATTTTATCTTCAAATACAAGAACTTTTCGTGGTTTTGATGGTTTTCAGCAAATGAACATTTTTCAGCGAGCTGGAAGTTTTTTACTTAATAGTGTAAGATTTTATCTTAAAATACAAGAACTTTTCGTGGTTCTTGTCAATTTTTGTTCGTTTTCATCTAATGAACTTATTTCAGTCAGCTGGATCTAACTTCTTCAAAGCAAAAAGATTTTATCTTCAAATACAAGAACTTTTCGTAGTTTTGTTGGTTTTCAGCAAATGAACATATTTCAGCGAGCTGGAAGTTTTTTCCTTAATAGCGTAAGATTTGATCTTAAAATACAAGAACTTTTCGTGGTTCTTGTCAATTTTTGTTGGTTTTCATCTAAAGAACTTATTTCAGTCAGCTGGATCTTTCTTCTTCAAAGCAAAAAGATTTTATCTTCAAATACAAGAACTTTTCGTGGTTTTGATGGTTTTCAGCAAATGAACATATTTCAGCGAGCTGGGAGTTTTTTCTTTAAGAGAGTAAGATTTTATCTTAAAATACAAGAACTTTTCGTGGTTCTTGTCAATTTTTGTTGGTTTTCATCTGATGAACTTATTTCAGTCAGCTAGATCTTTCTTCTTCAAAGCAAAAATATTTTATCTTCAAATACAAGAACTTTTCGTGGTTTTGATGGTTTTCAGCAAATGAACATATTTCAGCGAGCTGGAAGTTTTTTCCTTAATAGAGTAAGATTTTATCTTAAAATACAAGAACTTTTCGTGGTTCTTGTCAATTTTTGTTGGTTTTCATCTAATGAACTTATTTCAGTCAGCTAGATCTTTCTTCTTCAAAGCAAAAAGATTTTATCTTCAAATACAAGAACTTTTCGTGGTTTTGTTGGTTTTCAGCAAATGAACAGATTTCAGCGAGCAAGAAGTTTTTTCTTTAATAGCGTAAGATTTTATCTTAAAATACAAGAACTTTTCGTGGTTCTTGTCAATTTTTGTTCGTTTTCATCGAATGAACTTATTTCAGTCAGCAAGATCTTTCTTCTTCAAAGCAAAAAGATTTTATCTTTAAATACAACAACTTTTCGTCTTTTGATGGTTTTCAGCAAATGAACATATTTCAGCGAGCTGGAAGTTTTTTCCTTAATAGTGTAAGATTTTATCTTAAAATACAAGAACTTTTCGTGGTTCTTGTCAATTTTTGTTGGTTTTCATCTAATGAACTTATTTCAGTCAGCTACATCTTTCTTCTTCAAAGCAAAAAGATTTTATCTTCAAATACAAGAACTTTTCGTGGTTTTGTTGGTTTTCAGCAAATGAACATATTTCAGCGAGCTGGGAGTTTTTTCTTTAATAGCGTAAGATTTTATCTTAAAATACAAGAACTTTTCGTGGTTCTTGTCAATTTTTGTTGGTTTTCATCTGATGAACTTATTTCAGTCAGCGAGATCTTTCTTCTTCAAAGCAAAAAGATTTTATCTTCAAATACAAGAACTTTTCGTGGTTTTGTTGGTTTTCAGCAAATGAACATATTTCAGCGAGCCAGAAGTTTTTTCTTTAATAGCGTAAGATTTTATCTTAAAATACAAGAACTTTTCGTGGTTCTTGTCAATTTTTGTTGGTTTTCATCTAATGAACTTATTTCAGTCAGCTAGATCATTCTTCTTCAAAGCAAAAAGATTTTATCTTCAAATACAAGAACTTTTCGTGGTTTTGTTGGTTTTCAGCAAATGAACATATTTCAGCGAGCTGAGAGTTTTTTCTTTAATAGCGTAAGATTTTATCTTAAAATACAAGAACTTTTCGTGGTTCTTGTCAATTTTTGTTCGTTTTCATCTAATGAACTTATTTCAGTCAGCAAGATCTTTCTTCTTCAAAGCAAAAAGATTTTATCTTCAAATACAAGAACTTTTCGTGGTTTTGATGGTTTTCAGCAAATGAACATATTTCAGCGAGCTGGAAGTTTTTTCCTTAATAGAGTAAGATTTTATCTTAAAATACCAGAACTTTTCGTGGTTCTTGTCAATTTTTGTTGGTTTTCATCTAATGAACTTATTTCAGTCAGCGAGATCTTTCTTCTTCAAAGCAAAAAGATTTTATCTTCAAATACAAGAACTTTTTGTGGTTTTGTTGGTTTTCAGCAAATGAACATATTTCAGCGAGCCAGAAGTTTTTTCTTTAATAGCGTAAGATTTTATCTTAAAATACAAGAACTTTTCGTGGTTCTTGTCAATTTTTGTTGGTTTTCATCTAATGAACTTATTTCAGTCAGCTAGATCATTCTTCTTCAAAGCAAAAAGATTTTATCTTCAAATACAAGAACTTTTCGTGGTTTTGATGGTTTTCAGCAAATGAACAGATTTCAGCGCGCTGGAAGTTTTTTCCTAAACAGAATAAGATTTTATCTTAAAATACAAGAACTTTTCGTGGTTCTTGTCAATTTTTGTTGGTTTTCATCTGATGAACTTATTTCAGTCAGCGAGATCTTTCTTCTTCAAAGCAAAAAGATTTTATCTTCAAATACAAGAACTTTTCGTGGTTTTGATGGTTTTCAGCAAATGAACATATTCAGCGAGCTGGTAGTTTTTTCCTTAATAGAGTAAGATTTTATCTTAAAATACAAGAACTTTTCCTGGTTCTTGTCAATTTTTGTTGGTTTTCATCTAATGAACTTATTTCAGTCAGCAAGATCTTTCTTCTTCAAAGCAAAAAGATTTTATCTTCAAATACAACAACTTTTCGTGTTTTGATGGTTTTCAGCAAATGAACATATTTCAGCGAGCTGGAAGTTTTTTCCTTAATAGTGTAAGATTTTATCTTAAAATACAAGAACTTTTCGTGGTTCTTGTCAATTTTTGTTGGTTTTCATCTAATGAACTGATTTCAGTCAGCTAGATCTTTCTTCTTCAAAGCAAAAAGATTTTATCTTCAAATACAAGAACTTTTCGTGGTTTTGATGGTTTTCAGCAAATGAACATACTTCAGCGAGCTGGGAGTTTTTTCTTTAATAGTGTAAGATTTTATCTTAAAATACAAGAACTTTTCGTGGTTCTTGTCAATTTTTGTTGGTTTTCATCTAATGAACTTATTTCAGTCAGCTACATCTTTCTTCTTCAAAGCAAAAAGATGTTATCTTCAAATACAAGAACTTTTCGTGGTTTTGTTGGTTTTCAGCAAATGAACATATTTCAGCGAGCTGGGAGTTTTTTCTTTAATAGCGTAAGATTTTATCTTAAAATACAAGAACTTTTCGTGGTTCTTGTCAATTTTTGTTCGTTTTCATCTAATGAACTTATTTCAGTCAGCAAGATCTTTCTTCTTCAAAGCAAAAAGATTTTATCTTCAAATACAAGAACTTTTCGTGGTTTTGATGGTTTTCAGCAAATGAACATATTTCAGCGAGCTGGAAGTTTTTTCCTCAATAGAGTAAGATTTTATCTTAAAATACAAGAACTTTTCGTGGTTCTTGTCAATTTTTGTTGGTTTTCATCTAATGAACTTATTTCAGTCAGCGAGATCTTTCTTCTTCAAAGCAAAAAGATTTTATCTTCAAATACAAGAACTTTTCGTGGTTTTGTTGGTTTTCAGCAAATGAACATATTTCAGCGAGCCAGAAGTTTTTTCTTTAATAGCGTAAGATTTTATCTTAAAATACAAGAACTTTTTGTGGTTCTTGTCAATTTTTGTTGGTTTTCATCTAATGAACTTATTTCAGTCAGCTAGATCATTCTTCTTCAAAGCAAAAAGATTTTATCTTCAAATACAAGAACTTTTCGTGGTTTTGTTGGTTTTCAGCAAATGAACATATTTCAGCGAGCTGAGAGTTTTTTCTTTAATAGCGTAAGATTTTATCTTAAAATACAAGAACTTTTCGTGGTTCTTGTCAATTTTTGTTCGTTTTCATCTAATGAACTTATTTCAGTCAGCAAGATCTTTCTTCTTCAAAGCAAAAAGATTTTATCTTCAAATACAAGAACTTTTCGTGGTTTTGATGGTTTTCAGCAAATGAACAGATTTCAGCGCGCTGGAAGTTTTTTCCGAAACAGAATAAGATTTTATCTTAAAATACAAGAACTTTTCGTGGTTCTTGTCAATTTTTGTTGGTTTTCATCTGATGAACTTATTTCAGTCAGCGAGATCTTTCTTCTTCAAAGCAAAAAGATTTTATCTTCAAATACAAGAACTTTTCGTGGTTTTGATGGTTTTCAGCAAATGAACATATTTCAGCGAGCTGGTAGTTTTTTCCTTAATAGAGTAAGATTTTATCTTAAAATACAAGAACTTTTCCTGGTTCTTGTCAATTTTTGTTGGTTTTCATCTAATGAACTTATTTCAGTCAGCTAGATCTTTCTTCTTCAAAGCAAAAAGATTTTATCTTCAAATACAAGAACTTTTCGTGGTTTTGTTGGTTTTCAGCAAATGAACAGATTTCAGCGAGCAAGAAGTTTTTTCTTTAATAGCGTAAGATTTTATCTTAAAATACAAGAACTTTTCGTGGTTCTTGTCAATTTTTGTTCGTTTTCATCGAATGAACTTATTTCAGTCAGCAAGATCTTTCTTCTTCAAAGCAAAAAGATTTTATCTTCAAATACAACAACTTTTCGTGTTTTGATGGTTTTCAGCAAATGAACATATTTCAGCGAGCTGGAAGTTTTTTCCTTAATAGTGTAAGATTTTATCTTAAAATACAAGAACTTTTCGTGGTTCTTGTCAATTTTTGTTGGTTTTCATCTAATGAACTTATTTCAGTCAGCTACATCTTTCTTCTTGAAAGCAAAAAGATGTTATCTTCAAATACAAGAACTTTTCGTGGTGTTGTTGGTTTTCAGCAAATGAACATATTTCAGCGAGCTGGGAGTTTTTTCTTTAATAGCGTAAGATTTTATCTTAAAATACAAGAACTTTTCGTGGTTCTTGTCAATTTTTGTTGGTTTTCATCTGATGAACTTATTTCAGTCAGCGAGATCTTTCTTCTTCAAAGCAAAAAGATTTTATCTTCAAATACAAGAACTTTTCGTGGTTTTGTTGGTTTTCAGCAAATGAACATATTTCAGCGAGCCAGAAGTTTTTTCTTTAATAGCGTAAGATTTTATCTTAAAATACAAGAACTTTTCGTGGTTCTTGTCAATTTTTGTTGGTTTTCATCTAATGAACTTATTTCAGTCAGCTAGATCATTCTTCTTCAAAGCAAAAAGATTTTATCTTCAAATACAAGAACTTTTCGTGGTTTTGTTGGTTTTCAGCAAATGAACATATTTCAGCGAGCTGAGAGTTTTTTCTTTAATAGCGTAAGATTTTATCTTAAAATACAAGAACTTTTCGTGGTTCTTGTCAATTTTTGTTCGTTTTCATCTAATGAACTTATTTCAGTCAGCAAGATCTTTCTTCTTCAAAGCAAAAAGATTTTATCTTCAAATACAAGAACTTTTCGTGGTTTTGATGGTTTTCAGCAAATGAACATATTTCAGCGAGCTGGAAGTTTTTTCCTTAATAGAGTAAGATTTTATCTTAAAATACCAGAACTTTTCGTGGTTCTTGTCAATTTTTGTTGGTTTTCATCTAATGAACTTATTTCAGTCAGCGAGATCTTTCTTCTTCAAAGCAAAAAGATTTTATCTTCAAATACAAGAACTTTTTGTGGTTTTGTTGGTTTTCAGCAAATGAACATATTTCAGCGAGCCAGAAGTTTTTTCTTTAATAGCGTAAGATTTTATCTTAAAATACAAGAACTTTTCGTGGTTCTTGTCAATTTTTGTTGGTTTTCATCTAATGAACTTATTTCAGTCAGCTAGATCATTCTTCTTCAAAGCAAAAAGATTTTATCTTCAAATACAAGAACTTTTCGTGGTTTTGATGGTTTTCAGCAAATGAACAGATTTCAGCGCGCTGGAAGTTTTTTCCTAAACAGAATAAGATTTTATCTTAAAATACAAGAACTTTTCGTGGTTCTTGTCAATTTTTGTTGGTTTTCATCTGATGAACTTATTTCAGTCAGCGAGATCTTTCTTCTTCAAAGCAAAAAGATTTTATCTTCAAATACAAGAACTTTTCGTGGTTTTGATGGTTTTCAGCAAATGAACATATTTCAGCGAGCTGGTAGTTTTTTCCTTAATAGAGTAAGATTTTATCTTAAAATACAAGAACTTTTCGTGGTTCTTGTCAATTTTTGTTGGTTTTCATCTAATGAACTTATTTCAGTCAGCAAGATCTTTCTTCTTCAAAGAAAAAAGATTTTATCTTCAAATACAACAACTTTTCGTGTTTTGATGGTTTTCAGCAAATGAACATATTTCAGCGAGCTGGAAGTTTTTTCCTTAATAGTGTAAGATTTTATCTTAAAATACAAGAACTTTTCGTGGTTCTTGTCAATTTTTGTTGGTTTTCATCTAATGAACTTATTTCAGTCAGCTAGATCTTTCTTCTTCAAAGCAAAAAGATTTTATCTTCAAATACAAGAACTTTTCGTGGTTTTGATGGTTTTCAGCAAATGAACATACTTCAGCGAGCTGGGAGTTTTTTCTTTAATAGTGTAAGATTTTATCTTAAAATACAAGAACTTTTCGTGGTTCTTGTCAATTTTTGTTGGTTTTCATCTAATGAACTTATTTCAGTCAGCTACATCTTTCTTCTTCAAAGCAAAAAGATGTTATCTTCAAATACAAGAACTTTTCGTGGTTTTGATGGTTTTCAGCAAATGAACATACTTCAGCGAGCTGGGAGTTTTTTCTTTAATAGTGTAAGATTTTATCTTAAAATACAAGAACTTTTCGTGGTTCTTGTCAATTTTTGTTGGTTTTCATCTAATGAACTTATTTCAGTCAGCTACATCTTTCTTCTTCAAAGCAAAAAGATGTTATCTTCAAATACAAGAACTTTTCGTGGTTTTGTTGGTTTTCAGCAAATGAACATATTTCAGCGAGCTGGGAGTTTTTTCTTTAATAGCGTAAGATTTTATCTTAAAATACAAGAACTTTTCGTGGTTCTTGTCAATTTTTGTTCGTTTTCATCTAATGAACTTATTTCAGTCAGCAAGATCTTTCTTCTTCAAAGCAAAAAGATTTTATCTTCAAATACAAGAACTTTTCGTGGTTTTGATGGTTTTCAGCAAATGAACATATTTCAGCGAGCTGGAAGTTTTTTCCTCAATAGAGTAAGATTTTATCTTAAAATACAAGAACTTTTCGTGGTTCTTGTCAATTTTTGTTGGTTTTCATCTAATGAACTTATTTCAGTCAGCGAGATCTTTCTTCTTCAAAGCAAAAAGATTTTATCTTCAAATACAAGAACTTTTCGTGGTTTTGTTGGTTTTCAGCAAATGAACATATTTCAGCGAGCCAGAAGTTTTTTCTTTAATAGCGTAAGATTTTATCTTAAAATACAAGAACTTTTTGTGGTTCTTGTCAATTTTTGTTGGTTTTCATCTAATGAACTTATTTCAGTCAGCTAGATCATTCTTCTTCAAAGCAAAAAGATTTTATCTTCAAATACAAGAACTTTTCGTGGTTTTGTTGGTTTTCAGCAAATGAACATATTTCAGCGAGCTGAGAGTTTTTTCTTTAATAGCGTAAGATTTTATCTTAAAATACAAGAACTTTTCGTGGTTCTTGTCAATTTTTGTTCGTTTTCATCTAATGAACTTATTTCAGTCAGCAAGATCTTTCTTCTTCAAAGCAAAAAGATTTTATCTTCAAATACAAGAACTTTTCGTGGTTTTGATGGTTTTCAGCAAATGAACAGATTTCAGCGCGCTGGAAGTTTTTTCCTAAACAGAATAAGATTTTATCTTAAAATACAAGAACTTTTCGTGGTTCTTGTCAATTTTTGTTGGTTTTCATCTGATGAACTTATTTCAGTCAGCGAGATCTTTCTTCTTCAAAGCAAAAAGATTTTATCTTCAAATACAAGAACTTTTCGTGGTTTTGATGGTTTTCAGCAAATGAACATATTTCAGCGAGCTGGTAGTTTTTTCCTTAATAGAGTAAGATTTTATCTTAAAATACAAGAACTTTTCCTGGTTCTTGTCAATTTTTGTTGGTTTTCATCTAATGAACTTATTTCAGTCAGCTAGATCTTTCTTCTTCAAAGCAAAAAGATTTTATCTTCAAATACAAGAACTTTTCGTGGTTTTGTTGGTTTTCAGCAAATGAACAGATTTCAGCGAGCAAGAAGTTTTTTCTTTAATAGCGTAAGATTTTATCTTAAAATACAAGAACTTTTCGTGGTTCTTGTCAATTTTTGTTCGTTTTCATCGAATGAACTTATTTCAGTCAGCAAGATCTTTCTTCTTCAAAGCAAAAAGATTTTATCTTCAAATACAACAACTTTTCGTGTTTTGATGGTTTTCAGCAAATGAACATATTTCAGCGAGCTGGAAGTTTTTTCCTTAATAGTGTAAGATTTTATCTTAAAATACAAGAACTTTTCGTGGTTCTTGTCAATTTTTGTTGGTTTTCATCTAATGAACTTATTTCAGTCAGCTACATCTTTCTTCTTGAAAGCAAAAAGATGTTATCTTCAAATACAAGAACTTTTCGTGGTGTTGTTGGTTTTCAGCAAATGAACATATTTCAGCGAGCTGGGAGTTTTTTCTTTAATAGCGTAAGATTTTATCTTAAAATACAAGAACTTTTCGTGGTTCTTGTCAATTTTTGTTGGTTTTCATCTGATGAACTTATTTCAGTCAGCGAGATCTTTCTTCTTCAAAGCAAAAAGATTTTATCTTCAAATACAAGAACTTTTCGTGGTTTTGTTGGTTTTCAGCAAATGAACATATTTCAGCGAGCCAGAAGTTTTTTCTTTAATAGCGTAAGATTTTATCTTAAAATACAAGAACTTTTCGTGGTTCTTGTCAATTTTTGTTGGTTTTCATCTAATGAACTTATTTCAGTCAGCTAGATCATTCTTCTTCAAAGCAAAAAGATTTTATCTTCAAATACAACAACTTTTCGTGGTTTTGTTGGTTTTCAGCAAATGAACATATTTCAGCGAGCTGAGAGTTTTTTCTTTAATAGCGTAAGATTTTATATTAAAATACAAGAACTTTTCGTGGTTCTTGTCAATTTTTGTTCGTTTTCATCTAATGAACTTATTTCAGTCAGCAAGATCTTTCTTCTTCAAAGCAAAAAGATTTTATCTTCAAATACAAGAACTTTTCGTGGTTTTGATGGTTTTCAGCAAATGAACATATTTCAGCGAGCTGGAAGTTTTTTCCTTAATAGAGTAAGATTTTATCTTAAAATACAAGAACTTTTCGTGGTTCTTGTCAATTTTTGTTGGTTTTCATCTAATGAACTTATTTCAGTCAGCGAGATCTTTCTTCTTCAAAGCAAAAAGATTTTATCTTCAAATACAAGAACTTTTTGTGGTTTTGTTGGTTTTCAGCAAATGAACATATTTCAGCGAGCCAGAAGTTTTTTCTTTAATAGCGTAAGATTTTATCTTAAAATACAAGAACTTTTCGTGGTTCTTGTCAATTTTTGTTGGTTTTCATCTAATGAACTTATTTCAGTCAGCTAGATCATTCTTCTTCAAAGCAAAAAGATTTTATCTTCAAATACAAGAACTTTTCGTGGTTTTGATGGTTTTCAGCAAATGAACAGATTTCAGCGCGCTGGAAGTTTTTTCCTAAACAGAATAAGATTTTATCTTAAAATACAAGAACTTTTCGTGGTTCTTGTCAATTTTTGTTGGTTTTCATCTGATGAACTTATTTCAGTCAGCGAGATCTTTCTTCTTCAAAGCAAAAAGATTTTATCTTCAAATACAAGAACTTTTCGTGGTTTTGATGGTTTTCAGCAAATGAACATATTTCAGCGAGCTGGTAGTTTTTTCCTTAATAGAGTAAGATTTTATCTTAAAATACAAGAACTTTTCGTGGTTCTTGTCAATTTTTGTTGGTTTTCATCTAATGAACTTATTTCAGTCAGCAAGATCTTTCTTCTTCAAAGAAAAAAGATTTTATCTTCAAATACAACAACTTTTCGTGTTTTGATGGTTTTCAGCAAATGAACATATTTCAGCGAGCTGGAAGTTTTTTCCTTAATAGTGTAAGATTTTATCTTAAAATACAAGAACTTTTCGTGGTTCTTGTCAATTTTTGTTGGTTTTCATCTAATGAACTTATTTCAGTCAGCTAGATCTTTCTTCTTCAAAGCAAAAAGATTTTATCTTCAAATACAAGAACTTTTCGTGGTTTTGATGGTTTTCAGCAAATGAACATACTTCAGCGAGCTGGGAGTTTTTTCTTTAATAGTGTAAGATTTTATCTTAAAATACAAGAACTTTTCGTGGTTCTTGTCAATTTTTGTTGGTTTTCATCTAATGAACTTATTTCAGTCAGCTACATCTTTCTTCTTCAAAGCAAAAAGATGTTATCTTCAAATACAAGAACTTTTCGTGGTTTTGTTGGTTTTCAGCAAATGAACATATTTCAGCGAGCTGGGAGTTTTTTCTTTAATAGCGTAAGATTTTATCTTAAAATACAAGAACTTTTCGTGGTTCTTGTCAATTTTTGTTCGTTTTCATCTAATGAACTTATTTCAGTCAGCAAGATCTTTCTTCTTCAAAGCAAAAAGATTTTATCTTCAAATACAAGAACTTTTCGTGGTTTTGATGGTTTTCAGCAAATGAACATATTTCAGCGAGCTGGAAGTTTTTTCCTTAATAGAGTAAGATTTTATCTTAAAATACAAGAACTTTTCGTGGTTCTTGTCAATTTTTGTTGGTTTTCATCTAATGAACTTATTTCAGTCAGCGAGATCTTTCTTCTTCAAAGCAAAAAGATTTTATCTTCAAATACAAGAACTTTTCGTGGTTTTGTTGGTTTTCAGCAAATGAACATATTTCAGCGAGCCAGAAGTTTTTTCTTTAATAGCGTAAGATTTTATCTTAAAATACAAGAACTTTTCGTGGTTCTTGTCAATTTTTGTTGGTTTTCATCTAATGAACTTATTTCAGTCAGCTAGATCATTCTTCTTCAAAGCAAAAAGATTTTATCTTCAAATACAAGAACTTTTCGTGGTTTTGATGGTTTTCAGCAAATGAACAGATTTCAGCGCGCTGGAAGTTTTTTCCTAAACAGAATAAGATTTTATCTTAAAATACAAGAACTTTTCGTGGTTCTTGTCAATTTTTGTTCGTTTTCATCTAATGAACTTATTTCAGTCAGCAAGATCTTTCTTCTTCAAAGCAAAAAGATTTTATCTTCAAATACAAGAACTTTTCGTGGTTTTGATGGTTTTCAGCAAATGAACATATTTCAGCGAGCTGGAAGTTTTTTCCTTAATAGAGTAAGATTTTATCTTAAAATACCAGAACTTTTCGTGGTTCTTGTCAATTTTTGTTGGTTTTCATCTAATGAACTTATTTCAGTCAGCGAGATCTTTCTTCTTCAAAGCAAAAAGATTTTATCTTCAAATACAAGAACTTTTTGTGGTTTTGTTGGTTTTCAGCAAATGAACATATTTCAGCGAGCCAGAAGTTTTTTCTTTAATAGCGTAAGATTTTATCTTAAAATACAAGAACTTTTCGTGGTTCTTGTCAATTTTTGTTGGTTTTCATCTAATGAACTTATTTCAGTCAGCTAGATCATTCTTCTTCAAAGCAAAAAGATTTTATCTTCAAATACAAGAACTTTTCGTGGTTTTGATGGTTTTCAGCAAATGAACAGATTTCAGCGTGCTGGAAGTTTTTTCCTAAACAGAATAAGATTTTATCTTAAAATACAAGAACTTTTCGTGGTTCTTGTCAATTTTTGTTGGTTTTCATCTGATGAACTTATTTCAGTCAGCGAGATCTTTCTTCTTCAAAGCAAAAAGATTTTATCTTCAAATACAAGAACTTTTCGTGGTTTTGATGGTTTTCAGCAAATGAACATATTTCAGCGAGCTGGTAGTGTTTTCCTTAATAGAGTAAGATTTTATCTTAAAATACAAGAACTTTTCCTGGTTCTTGTCAATTTTTGTTGGTTTTCATCTAATGAACTTATTTCAGTCAGCAAGATCTTTCTTCTTCAAAGCAAAAAGATTTTATCTTCAAATACAACAACTTTTCGTGTTTTGATGGTTTTCAGCAAATGAACATATTTCAGCGAGCTGGAAGTTTTTTCCTTAATAGTGTAAGATTTTATCTTAAAATACAAGAACTTTTCGTGGTTCTTGTCAATTTTTGTTGGTTTTCATCTAATGAACTTATTTCAGTCAGCTAGATCTTTCTTCTTCAAAGCAAAAAGATTTTATCTTCAAATACAAGAACTTTTCGTGGTTTTGATGGTTTTCAGCAAATGAACATACTTCAGCGAGCTGGGAGTTTTTTCTTTAATAGTGTAAGATTTTATCTTAAAATACAAGAACTTTTCGTGGTTCTTGTCAATTTTTGTTGGTTTTCATCTAATGAACTTATTTCAGTCAGCTACATCTTTCTTCTTCAAAGCAAAAAGATGTTATCTTCAAATACAAGAACTTTTCGTGGTTTTGTTGGTTTTCAGCAAATGAACATATTTCAGCGAGCTGGGAGTTTTTTCTTTAATAGCGTAAGATTTTATCTTAAAATACAAGAACTTTTCGTGGTTCTTGTCAATTTTTGTTCGTTTTCATCTAATGAACTTATTTCAGTCAGCAAGATCTTTCTTCTTCAAAGCAAAAAGATTTTATCTTCAAATACAAGAACTTTTCGTGGTTTTGATGGTTTTCAGCAAATGAACATATTTCAGCGAGCTGGAAGTTTTTTCCTTAATAGAGTAAGATTTTATCTTAAAATACAAGAACTTTTCGTGGTTCTTGTCAATTTTTGTTGGTTTTCATCTAATGAACTTATTTCAGTCAGCGAGATCTTTCTTCTTCAAAGCAAAAAGATTTTATCTTCAAATACAAGAACTTTTCGTGGTTTTGTTGGTTTTCAGCAAATGAACATATTTCAGCGAGCCAGAAGTTTTTTCTTTAATAGCGTAAGATTTTATCTTAAAATACAAGAACTTTTTGTGGTTCTTGTCAATTTTTGTTGGTTTTCATCTAATGAACTTATTTCAGTCAGCTAGATCATTCTTCTTCAAAGCAAAAAGATTTTATCTTCAAATACAAGAACTTTTCGTGGTTTTGTTGGTTTTCAGCAAATGAACATATTTCAGCGAGCTGAGAGTTTTTTCTTTAATAGCGTAAGATTTTATCTTAAAATACAAGAACTTTTCGTGGTTCTTGTCAATTTTTGTTCGTTTTCATCTAATGAACTTATTTCAGTCAGCAAGATCTTTCTTCTTCAAAGCAAAAAGATTTTATCTTCAAATACAAGAACTTTTCGTGGTTTTGATGGTTTTCAGCAAATGAACAGATTTCAGCGCGCTGGAAGTTTTTTCCTAAACAGAATAAGATTTTATCTTAAAATACAAGAACTTTTCATGGTTCTTGTCAATTTTTGTTGGTTTTCATCTGATGAACTTATTTCAGTCAGCGAGATCTTTCTTCTTCAAAGCAAAAAGATTTTATCTTCAAATACAAGAACTTTTCGTGGTTTTGATGGTTTTCAGCAAATGAACATATTTCAGCGAGCTGGTAGTTTTTTCCTTAATAGAGTAAGATTTTATCTTAAAATACAAGAACTTTTCCTGGTTCTTGTCAATTTTTGTTGGTTTTCATCTAATGAACTTATTTCAGTCAGCTAGATCTTTCTTCTTCAAAGCAAAAAGATTTTATCTTCAAATACAAGAACTTTTCGTGGTTTTGTTGGTTTTCAGCAAATGAACAGATTTCAGCGAGCAAGAAGTTTTTTCTTTAATAGCGTAAGATTTTATCTTAAAATACAAGAACTTTTCGTGGTTCTTGTCAATTTTTGTTCGTTTTCATCGAATGAACTTATTTCAGTCAGCAAGATCTTTCTTCTTCAAAGCAAAAAGATTTTATCTTCAAATACAACAACTTTTCGTGTTTTGATGGTTTTCAGCAAATGAACATATTTCAGCGAGCTGGAAGTTTTTTCCTTAATAGTGTAAGATTTTATCTTAAAATACAAGAACTTTTCGTGGTTCTTGTCAATTTTTGTTGGTTTTCATCTAATGAACTTATTTCAGTCAGCTACATCTTTCTTCTTGAAAGCAAAAAGATGTTATCTTCAAATACAAGAACTTTTCGTGGTGTTGTTGGTTTTCAGCAAATGAACATATTTCAGCGAGCTGGGAGTTTTTTCTTTAATAGCGTAAGATTTTATCTTAAAATACAAGAACTTTTCGTGGTTCTTGTCAATTTTTGTTGGTTTTCATCTGATGAACTTATTTCAGTCAGCGAGATCTTTCTTCTTCAAAGCAAAAAGATTTTATCTTCAAATACAAGAACTTTTCGTGGTTTTGTTGGTTTTCAGCAAATGAACATATTTCAGCGAGCCAGAAGTTTTTTCTTTAATAGCGTAAGATTTTATCTTAAAATACAAGAACTTTTCGTGGTTCTTGTCAATTTTTGTTGGTTTTCATCTAATGAACTTATTTCAGTCAGCTAGATCATTCTTCTTCAAAGCAAAAAGATTTTATCTTCAAATACAAGAACTTTTCGTGGTTTTGTTGGTTTTCAGCAAATGAACATATTTCAGCGAGCTGAGAGTTTTTTCTTTAATAGCGTAAGATTTTATCTTAAAATACAAGAACTTTTCGTGGTTCTTGTCAATTTTTGTTCGTTTTCATCTAATGAACTTATTTCAGTCAGCAAGATCTTTCTTCTTCAAAGCAAAAAGATTTTATCTTCAAATACAAGAACTTTTCGTGGTTTTGATGGTTTTCAGCAAATGAACATATTTCAGCGAGCTGGAAGTTTTTTCCTTAATAGAGTAAGATTTTATCTTAAAATACCAGAACTTTTCGTGGTTCTTGTCAATTTTTGTTGGTTTTCATCTAATGAACTTATTTCAGTCAGCGAGATCTTTCTTCTTCAAAGCAAAAAGATTTTATCTTCAAATACAAGAACTTTTCGTGGTTTTGTTGGTTTTCAGCAAATGAACATATTTCAGCGAGCCAGAAGTTTTTTCTTTAATAGCGTAAGATTTTATCTTAAAATACAAGAACTTTTCGTGGTTCTTGTCAATTTTTGTTGGTTTTCATCTAATGAACTTATTTCAGTCAGCTAGATCATTCTTCTTCAAAGCAAAAAGATTTTATCTTCAAATACAAGAACTTTTCGTGGTTTTGATGGTTTTCAGCAAATGAACAGATTTCAGCGCGCTGGAAGTTTTTTCCTAAACAGAATAAGATTTTATCTTAAAATACAAGAACTTTTCGTGGTTCTTGTCAATTTTTGTTGGTTTTCATCTGATGAACTTATTTCAGTCAGCGAGATCTTTCTTCTTCAAAGCAAAAAGATTTTATCTTCAAATACAAGAACTTTTCGTGGTTTTGATGGTTTTCAGCAAATGAACATATTTCAGCGAGCTGGTAGTTTTTTCCTTAATAGAGTAAGATTTTATCTTAAAATACAAGAACTTTTCGTGGTTCTTGTCAATTTTTGTTGGTTTTCATCTAATGAACTTATTTCAGTCAGCAAGATCTTTCTTCTTCAAAGAAAAAAGATTTTATCTTCAAATACAACAACTTTTCGTGTTTTGATGGTTTTCAGCAAATGAACATATTTCAGCGAGCTGGAAGTTTTTTCCTTAATAGTGTAAGATTTTATCTTAAAATACAAGAACTTTTCGTGGTTCTTGTCAATTTTTGTTGGTTTTCATCTAATGAACTTATTTCAGTCAGCTAGATCTTTCTTCTTCAAAGCAAAAAGATTTTATCTTCAAATACAAGAACTTTTCGTGGTTTTGATGGTTTTCAGCAAATGAACATACTTCAGCGAGCTGGGAGTTTTTTCTTTAATAGTGTAAGATTTTATCTTAAAATACAAGAACTTTTCGTGGTTCTTGTCAATTTTTGTTGGTTTTCATCTAATGAACTTATTTCAGTCAGCTACATCTTTCTTCTTCAAAGCAAAAAGATTTTATCTTCAAATACAAGAACTTTTCGTGGTTTTGTTGGTTTTCAGCAAATGAACATATTTCAGCGAGCTGGGAGTTTTTTCTTTAATAGCGTAAGATTTTATCTTAAAATACAAGAACTTTTCGTGGTTCTTGTCAATTTTTGTTCGTTTTCATCTAATGAACTTATTTCAGTCAGCAAGATCTTTCTTCTTCAAAGCAAAAAGATTTTATCTTCAAATACAAGAACTTTTCGTGGTTTTGATGGTTTTCAGCAAATGAACATATTTCAGCGAGCTGGAAGTTTTTTCCTTAATAGAGTAAGATTTTATCTTAAAATACAAGAACTTTTCGTGGTTCTTGTCAATTTTTGTTGGTTTTCATCTAATGAACTTATTTCAGTCAGCGAGATCTTTCTTCTTCAAAGCAAAAAGATTTTATCTTCAAATACAAGAACTTTTCGTGGTTTTGTTGGTTTTCAGCAAATGAACATATTTCAGCGAGCCAGAAGTTTTTTCTTTAATAGCGTAAGATTTTATCTTAAAATACAAGAAATTTTCGTGGTTCTTGTCAATTTTTGTTGGTTTTCATCTAATGAACTTATTTCAGTCAGCTAGATCATTCTTCTTCAAAGCAAAAAGATTTTATCTTCAAATACAAGAACTTTTCGTGGTTTTGATGGTTTTCAGCAAATGAACAGATTTCAGCGCGCTGGAAGTTTTTTCCTAAACAGAATAAGATTTTATCTTAAAATACAAGAACTTTTCGTGGTTCTTGTCAATTTTTGTTGGTTTTCATCTGATGAACTTATTTCAGTCAGCGAGATCTTTCTTCTTCAAAGCAAAAAGATTTTATCTTCAAATACAAGAACTTTTCGTGGTTTTGATGGTTTTCAGCAAATGAACATATTTCAGCGAGCTGGTAGTTTTTTCCTTAATAGAGTAAGATTTTATCTTAAAATACAAGAACTTTTCGTGGTTCTTGTCAATTTTTGTTGGTTTTCATCTAATGAACTTATTTCAGTCAGCAAGATCTTTCTTCTTCAAAGAAAAAAGATTTTATCTTCAAATACAACAACTTTTCGTGTTTTGATGTTTTTCAGCAAATGAACATATTTCAGCGAGCTGGAAGTTTTTTCCTTAATAGTGTAAGATTTTATCTTAAAATACAAGAACTTTTCGTGGTTCTTGTCAATTTTTGTTGGTTTTCATCTAATGAACTTATTTCAGTCAGCTAGATCTTTCTTCTTCAAAGCAAAAAGATTTTATCTTCAAATACAAGAACTTTTCGTGGTTTTGATGGTTTTCAGCAAATGAACATACTTCAGCGAGCTGGGAGTTTTTTCTTTAATAGTGTAAGATTTTATCTTAAAATACAAGAACTTTTCGTGGTTCTTGTCAATTTTTGTTGGTTTTCATCTAATGAACTTATTTCAGTCAGCTACATCTTTCTTCTTCAAAGCAAAAAGATGTTATCTTCAAATACAAGAACTTTTCGTGGTTTTGTTGGTTTTCAGCAAATGAACATATTTCAGCGAGCTGGGAGTTTTTTCTTTAATAGCGTAAGATTTTATCTTAAAATACAAGAACTTTTCGTGGTTCTTGTCAATTTTTGTTCGTTTTCATCTAATGAACTTATTTCAGTCAGCAAGATCTTTCTTCTTCAAAGCAAAAAGATTTTATCTTCAAATACAAGAACTTTTCGTGGTTTTGATGGTTTTCAGCAAATGAACATATTTCAGCGAGCTGGAAGTTTTTTCCTTAATAGAGTAAGATTTTATCTTAAAATACAAGAACTTTTCGTGGTTCTTGTCAATTTTTGTTGGTTTTCATCTAATGAACTTATTTCAGTCAGCGAGATCTTTCTTCTTCAAAGCAAAAAGATTTTATCTTCAAATACAAGAACTTTTCGTGGTTTTGTTGGTTTTCAGCAAATGAACATATTTCAGCGAGCCAGAAGTTTTTTCTTTAATAGCGTAAGATTTTATCTTAAAATACAAGAACTTTTTGTGGTTCTTGTCAATTTTTGTTGGTTTTCATCTAATGAACTTATTTCAGTCAGCTAGATCATTCTTCTTCAAAGCAAAAAGATTTTATCTTCAAATACAAGAACTTTTCGTGGTTTTGTTGGTTTTCAGCAAATGAACATATTTCAGCGAGCTGAGAGTTTTTTCTTTAATAGCGTAAGATTTTATCTTAAAATACAAGAACTTTTCGTGGTTCTTGTCAATTTTTGTTCGTTTTCATCTAATGAACTTATTTCAGTCAGCAAGATCTTTCTTCTTCAAAGCAAAAAGATTTTATCTTCAAATACAAGAACTTTTCGTGGTTTTGATGGTTTTCAGCAAATGAACAGATTTCAGCGCGCTGGAAGTTTTTTCCTAAACAGAATAAGATTTTATCTTAAAATACAAGAACTTTTCGTGGTTCTTGTCAATTTTTGTTGGTTTTCATCTAATGAACTTATTTCAGTCAGCTAGATCATTCTTCTTCAAAGCAAAAAGATTTTATCTTCAAATACAAGAACTTTTCGTGGTTTTGTTGGTTTTCAGCAAATGAACATATTTCAGCGAGCTGAGAGTTTTTTCTTTAATAGCGTAAGATTTTATCTTAAAATACAAGAACTTTTCGTGGTTCTTGTCAATTTTTGTTCGTTTTCATCTAATGAACTTATTTCAGTCAGCAAGATCTTTCTTCTTCAAAGCAAAAAGATTTTATCTTCAAATACAAGAACTTTTCGTGGTTTTGATGGTTTTCAGCAAATGAACATATTTCAGCGAGCTGGAAGTTTTTTCCTTAATAGAGTAAGATTTTATCTTAAAATACCAGAACTTTTCGTGGTTCTTGTCAATTTTTGTTGGTTTTCATCTAATGAACTTATTTCAGTCAGCGAGATCTTTCTTCTTCAAAGCAAAAAGATTTTATCTTCAAATACAAGAACTTTTTGTGGTTTTGTTGGTTTTCAGCAAATGAACATATTTCAGCGAGCCAGAAGTTTTTTCTTTAATAGCGTAAGATTTTATCTTAAAATACAAGAACTTTTCGTGGTTCTTGTCAATTTTTGTTGGTTTTCATCTAATGAACTTATTTCAGTCAGCTAGATCATTCTTCTTCAAAGCAAAAAGATTTTATCTTCAAATACAAGAACTTTTCGTGGTTTTGATGGTTTTCAGCAAATGAACAGATTTCAGCGCGCTGGAAGTTTTTTCCTAAACAGAATAAGATTTTATCTTAAAATACAAGAACTTTTCGTGGTTCTTGTCAATTTTTGTTGGTTTTCATCTGATGAACTTATTTCAGTCAGCGAGATCTTTCTTCTTCAAAGCAAAAAGATTTTATCTTCAAATACAAGAACTTTTCGTGGTTTTGATGGTTTTCAGCAAATGAACATATTTCAGCGAGCTGGTAGTTTTTTCCTTAATAGAGTAAGATTTTATCTTAAAATACAAGAACTTTTCGTGGTTCTTGTCAATTTTTGTTGGTTTTCATCTAATGAACTTATTTCAGTCAGCAAGATCTTTCTTCTTCAAAGAAAAAAGATTTTATCTTCAAATACAACAACTTTTCGTGTTTTGATGGTTTTCAGCAAATGAACATATTTCAGCGAGCTGGAAGTTTTTTCCTTAATAGTGTAAGATTTTATCTTAAAATACAAGAACTTTTCGTGGTTCTTGTCAATTTTTGTTGGTTTTCATCTAATGAACTTATTTCAGTCAGCAAGATCTTTCTTCTTCAAAGCAAAAAGATTTTATCTTCAAATACAAGAACTTTTCGTGGTTTTGATGGTTTTCAGCAAATGAACATACTTCAGCGAGCTGGGAGTTTTTTCTTTAATAGTGTAAGATTTTATCTTAAAATACAAGAACTTTTCGTGGTTCTTGTCAATTTTTGTTGGTTTTCATCTAATGAACTTATTTCAGTCAGCTACATCTTTCTTCTTCAAAGCAAAAAGATGTTATCTTCAAATACAAGAACTTTTCGTGGTTTTGTTGGTTTTCAGCAAATGAACATATTTCAGCGAGCTGGAAGTTTTTTCCTTAATAGAGTAAGATTTTATCTTAAAATACAAGAACTTTTCGTGGTTCTTGTCAATTTTTGTTGGTTTTCATCTAATGAACTTATTTCAGTCAGCGAGATCTTTCTTCTTCAAAGCAAAAAGATTTTATCTTCAAATACAAGAACTTTTCGTGGTTTTGTTGGTTTTCAGCAAATGAACATATTTCAGCGAGCCAGAAGTTTTTTCTTTAATAGCGTAAGATTTTATCTTAAAATACAAGAACTTTTCGTGGTTCTTGTCAATTTTTGTTGGTTTTCATCTAATGAACTTATTTCAGTCAGCTAGATCATTCTTCTTCAAAGCAAAAAGATTTTATCTTCAAATACAAGAACTTTTCGTGGTTTTGATGGTTTTCAGCAAATGAACAGATTTCAGCGCGCTGGAAGTTTTTTCCTAAACAGAATAAGATTTTATCTTAAAATACAAGAACTTTTCGTGGTTCTTGTCAATTTTTGTTCGTTTTCATCTAATGAACTTATTTCAGTCAGCAAGATCTTTCTTCTTCAAAGCAAAAAGATTTTATCTTCAAATACAAGAACTTTTCGTGGTTTTGATGGTTTTCAGCAAATGAACATATTTCAGCGAGCTGGAAGTTTTTTCCTTAATAGAGTAAGATTTTATCTTAAAATACCAGAACTTTTCGTGGTTCTTGTCAATTTTTGTTGGTTTTCATCTAATGAACTTATTTCAGTCAGCGAGATCTTTCTTCTTCAAAGCAAAAAGATTTTATCTTCAAATACAAGAACTTTTTGTGGTTTTGTTGGTTTTCAGCAAATGAACATATTTCAGCGAGCCAGAAGTTTTTTCTTTAATAGCGTAAGATTTTATCTTAAAATACAAGAACTTTTCGTGGTTCTTGTCAATTTTTGTTGGTTTTCATCTAATGAACTTATTTCAGTCAGCTAGATCATTCTTCTTCAAAGCAAAAAGATTTTATCTTCAAATACAAGAACTTTTCGTGGTTTTGATGGTTTTCAGCAAATGAACAGATTTCAGCGCGCTGGAAGTTTTTTCCTAAACAGAATAAGATTTTATCTTAAAATACAAGAACTTTTCGTGGTTCTTGTCAATTTTTGTTGGTTTTCATCTGATGAACTTATTTCAGTCAGCGAGATCTTTCTTCTTCAAAGCAAAAAGATTTTATCTTCAAATACAAGAACTTTTCGTGGTTTTGATGGTTTTCAGCAAATGAACATATTTCAGCGAGCTGGTAGTTTTTTCCTTAATAGAGTAAGATTTTATCTTAAAATACAAGAACTTTTCCTGGTTCTTGTCAATTTTTGTTGGTTTTCATCTAATGAACTTATTTCAGTCAGCAAGATCTTTCTTCTTCAAAGCAAAAAGATTTTATCTTCAAATACAACAACTTTTCGTGTTTTGATGGTTTTCAGCAAATGAACATATTTCAGCGAGCTGGAAGTTTTTTCCTTAATAGTGTAAGATTTTATCTTAAAATACAAGAACTTTTCGTGGTTCTTGTCAATTTTTGTTGGTTTTCATCTAATGAACTTATTTCAGTCAGCTAGATCTTTCTTCTTCAAAGCAAAAAGATTTTATCTTCAAATACAAGAACTTTTCGTGGTTTTGATGGTTTTCAGCAAATGAACATACTTCAGCGAGCTGGGAGTTTTTTCTTTAATAGTGTAAGATTTTATCTTAAAATACAAGAACTTTTCGTGGTTCTTGTCAATTTTTGTTGGTTTTCATCTAATGAACTTATTTCAGTCAGCTACATCTTTCTTCTTCAAAGCAAAAAGATGTTATCTTCAAATACAAGAACTTTTCGTGGTTTTGTTGGTTTTCAGCAAATGAACATATTTCAGCGAGCTGGGAGTTTTTTCTTTAATAGCGTAAGATTTTATCTTAAAATACAAGAACTTTTCGTGGTTCTTGTCAATTTTTGTTCGTTTTCATCTAATGAACTTATTTCAGTCAGCAAGATCTTTCTTCTTCAAAGCAAAAAGATTTTATCTTCAAATACAAGAACTTTTCGTGGTTTTGATGGTTTTCAGCAAATGAACATATTTCAGCGAGCTGGAAGTTTTTTCCTTAATAGAGTAAGATTTTATCTTAAAATACAAGAACTTTTCGTGGTTCTTGTCAATTTTTGTTGGTTTTCATCTAATGAACTTATTTCAGTCAGCGAGATCTTTCTTCTTCAAAGCAAAAAGATTTTATCTTCAAATACAAGAACTTTTCGTGGTTTTGTTGGTTTTCAGCAAATGAACATATTTCAGCGAGCCAGAAGTTTTTTCTTTAATAGCGTAAGATTTTATCTTAAAATACAAGAACTTTTTGTGGTTCTTGTCAATTTTTGTTGGTTTTCATCTAATGAACTTATTTCAGTCAGCTAGATCATTCTTCTTCAAAGCAAAAAGATTTTATCTTCAAATACAAGAACTTTTCGTGGTTTTGTTGGTTTTCAGCAAATGAACATATTTCAGCGAGCTGAGAGTTTTTTCTTTAATAGCGTAAGATTTTATCTTAAAATACAAGAACTTTTCGTGGTTCTTGTCAATTTTTGTTCGTTTTCATCTAATGAACTTATTTCAGTCAGCAAGATCTTTCTTCTTCAAAGCAAAAAGATTTTATCTTCAAATACAAGAACTTTTCGTGGTTTTGATGGTTTTCAGCAAATGAACAGATTTCAGCGCGCTGGAAGTTTTTTCCTAAACAGAATAAGATTTTATCTTAAAATACAAGAACTTTTCGTGGTTCTTGTCAATTTTTGTTGGTTTTCATCTGATGAACTTATTTCAGTCAGCGAGATCTTTCTTCTTCAAAGCAAAAAGATTTTATCTTCAAATACAAGAACTTTTCGTGGTTTTGTTGGTTTTCAGCAAATGAACAGATTTCAGCGAGCAAGAAGTTTTTTCTTTAATAGCGTAAGATTTTATCTTAAAATACAAGAACTTTTCGTGGTTCTTGTCAATTTTTGTTCGTTTTCATCGAATGAACTTATTTCAGTCAGCAAGATCTTTCTTCTTCAAAGCAAAAAGATTTTATCTTCAAATACAACAACTTTTCGTGTTTTGATGGTTTTCAGCAAATGAACATATTTCAGCGAGCTGGAAGTTTTTTCCTTAATAGTGTAAGATTTTATCTTAAAATACAAGAACTTTTCGTGGTTCTTGTCAATTTTTGTTGGTTTTCATCTAATGAACTTATTTCAGTCAGCTACATCTTTCTTCTTGAAAGCAAAAAGATGTTATCTTCAAATACAAGAACTTTTCGTGGTGTTGTTGGTTTTCAGCAAATGAACATATTTCAGCGAGCTGGGAGTTTTTTCTTTAATAGCGTAAGATTTTATCTTAAAATACAAGAACTTTTCGTGGTTCTTGTCAATTTTTGTTGGTTTTCATCTGATGAACTTATTTCAGTCAGCGAGATCTTTCTTCTTCAAAGCAAAAAGATTTTATCTTCAAATACAAGAACTTTTCGTGGTTTTGTTGGTTTTCAGCAAATGAACATATTTCAGCGAGCCAGAAGTTTTTTCTTTAATAGCGTAAGATTTTATCTTAAAATACAAGAACTTTTCGTGGTTCTTGTCAATTTTTGTTGGTTTTCATCTAATGAACTTATTTCAGTCAGCTAGATCATTCTTCTTCAAAGCAAAAAGATTTTATCTTCAAATACAAGAACTTTTCGTGGTTTTGTTGGTTTTCAGCAAATGAACATATTTCAGCGAGCTGAGAGTTTTTTCTTTAATAGCGTAAGATTTTATCTTAAAATACAAGAACTTTTCGTGGTTCTTGTCAATTTTTGTTCGTTTTCATCTAATGAACTTATTTCAGTCAGCAAGATCTTTCTTCTTCAAAGCAAAAAGATTTTATCTTCAAATACAAGAACTTTTCGTGGTTTTGATGGTTTTCAGCAAATGAACATATTTCAGCGAGCTGGAAGTTTTTTCCTTAATAGAGTAAGATTTTATCTTAAAATACCAGAACTTTTCGTGGTTCTTGTCAATTTTTGTTGGTTTTCATCTAATGAACTTATTTCAGTCAGCGAGATCTTTCTTCTTCAAAGCAAAAAGATTTTATCTTCAAATACAAGAACTTTTTGTGGTTTTGTTGGTTTTCAGCAAATGAACATATTTCAGCGAGCCAGAAGTTTTTTCTTTAATAGCGTAAGATTTTATCTTAAAATACAAGAACTTTTCGTGGTTCTTGTCAATTTTTGTTGGTTTTCATCTAATGAACTTATTTCAGTCAGCTAGATCTTTCTTCTTCAAAGCAAAAAGATTTTATCTTCAAATACAAGAACTTTTCGTGGTTTTGATGGTTTTCAGCAAATGAACAGATTTCAGCGCGCTGGAAGTTTTTTCCTAAACAGAATAAGATTTTATCTTAAAATACAAGAACTTTTCGTGGTTCTTGTCAATTTTTGTTGGTTTTCATCTGATGAACTTATTTCAGTCAGCGAGATCTTTCTTCTTCAAAGCAAAAAGATTTTATCTTCAAATACAAGAACTTTTCGTGGTTTTGATGGTTTTCAGCAAATGAACATATTTCAGCGAGCTGGTAGTTTTTTCCTTAATAGAGTAAGATTTTATCTTAAAATACAAGAACTTTTCGTGGTTCTTGTCAATTTTTGTTGGTTTTCATCTAATGAACTTATTTCAGTCAGCAAGATCTTTCTTCTTCAAAGAAAAAAGATTTTATCTTCAAATACAACAACTTTTCGTGTTTTGATGGTTTTCAGCAAATGAACATATTTCAGCGAGCTGGAAGTTTTTTCCTTAATAGTGTAAGATTTTATCTTAAAATACAAGAACTTTTCGTGGTTCTTGTCAATTTTTGTTGGTTTTCATCTAATGAACTTATTTCAGTCAGCTAGATCTTTCTTCTTCAAAGCAAAAAGATTTTATCTTCAAATACAAGAACTTTTCGTGGTTTTGATGGTTTTCAGCAAATGAACATACTTCAGCGAGCTGGGAGTTTTTTCTTTAATAGTGTAAGATTTTATCTTAAAATACAAGAACTTTTCGTGGTTCTTGTCAATTTTTGTTGGTTTTCATCTAATGAACTTATTTCAGTCAGCTACATCTTTCTTCTTCAAAGCAAAAAGATGTTATCTTCAAATACAAGAACTTTTCGTGGTTTTGTTGGTTTTCAGCAAATGAACATATTTCAGCGAGCTGGGAGTTTTTTCTTTAATAGCGTAAGATTTTATCTTAAAATACAAGAACTTTTCGTGGTTCTTGTCAATTTTTGTTGGTTTTCATCTAATGAACTTATTTCAGTCAGCTAGATCATTCTTCTTCAAAGCAAAAAGATTTTATCTTCAAATACAAGAACTTTTCGTGGTTTTGATGGTTTTCAGCAAATGAACAGATTTCAGCGCGCTGGAAGTTTTTTCCTGAACAGAATAAGATTTTATCTTAAAATACAAGAACTTTTCGTGGTTCTTGTCAATTTTTGTTGGTTTTCATCTGATGAACTTATTTCAGTCAGCGAGATCTTTCTTCTTCAAAGCAAAAAGATTTTATCTTCAAATACAAGAACTTTTCGTGGTTTTGTTGGTTTTCAGCAAATGAACATATTTCAGCGAGCCAGAAGTTTTTTCTTTAATAGCGTAAGATTTTATCTTAAAATACAAGAACTTTTCGTGGTTCTTGTCAATTTTTGTTGGTTTTCATCTAATGAACTTATTTCAGTCAGCTAGATCATTCTTCTTCAAAGCAAAAAGATTTTATCTTCAAATACAAGAACTTTTCGTGGTTTTGATGGTTTTCAGCAAATGAACAGATTTCAGCGCGCTGGAAGTTTTTTCCTGAACAGAATAAGATTTTATCTTAAAATACAAGAACTTTTCGTGGTTCTTGTCAATTTTTGTTGGTTTTCATCTGATGAACTTATTTCAGTCAGCGAGATCTTTCTTCTTCAAAGCAAAAAGATTTTATCTTCAAATACAAGAACTTTTCGTGGTTTTGATGGTTTTCAGCAAATGAACATATTTCAGCGAGCTGGTAGTTTTTTCCTTAATAGAGTAAGATTTTATCTTAAAATACAAGAACTTTTCGTGGTTCTTGTCAATTTTTGTTGGTTTTCATCTAATGAACTTATTTCAGTCAGCAAGATCTTTCTTCTTCAAAGAAAAAAGATTTTATCTTCAAATACAACAACTTTTCGTGTTTTGATGTTTTTCAGCAAATGAACATATTTCAGCGAGCTGGAAGTTTTTTCCTTAATAGTGTAAGATTTTATCTTAAAATACAAGAACTTTTCGTGGTTCTTGTCAATTTTTGTTGGTTTTCATCTAATGAACTTATTTCAGTCAGCTAGATCTTTCTTCTTCAAAGCAAAAAGATTTTATCTTCAAATACAAGAACTTTTCGTGGTTTTGATGGTTTTCAGCAAATGAACATACTTCAGCGAGCTGGGAGTTTTTTCTTTAATAGTGTAAGATTTTATCTTAAAATACAAGAACTTTTCGTGGTTCTTGTCAATTTTTGTTGGTTTTCATCTAATGAACTTATTTCAGTCAGCTACATCTTTCTTCTTCAAAGCAAAAAGATGTTATCTTCAAATACAAGAACTTTTCGTGGTTTTGTTGGTTTTCAGCAAATGAACATATTTCAGCGAGCTGGGAGTTTTTTCTTTAATAGCGTAAGATTTTATCTTAAAATACAAGAACTTTTTGTGGTTCTTGTCAATTTTTGTTGGTTTTCATCTAATGAACTTATTTCAGTCAGCTAGATCATTCTTCTTCAAAGCAAAAAGATTTTATCTTCAAATACAAGAACTTTTCGTGGTTTTGTTGGTTTTCAGCAAATGAACATATTTCAGCGAGCTGAGAGTTTTTTCTTTAATAGCGTAAGATTTTATCTTAAAATACAAGAACTTTTCGTGGTTCTTGTCAATTTTTGTTCGTTTTCATCTAATGAACTTATTTCAGTCAGCAAGATCTTTCTTCTTCAAAGCAAAAAGATTTTATCTTCAAATACAAGAACTTTTCGTGGTTTTGATGGTTTTCAGCAAATGAACATATTTCAGCGAGCTGGTAGTTTTTTCCTTAATAGAGTAAGATTTTATCTTAAAATACAAGAACTTTTCCTGGTTCTTGTCAATTTTTGTTGGTTTTCATCTAATGAACTTATTTCAGTCAGCTAGATCTTTCTTCTTCAAAGCAAAAAGATTTTATCTTCAAATACAACAACTTTTCGTGTTTTGATGTTTTTCAGCAAATGAACATATTTCAGCGAGCTGGAAGTTTTTTCCTTAATAGTGTAAGATTTTATCTTAAAATACAAGAACTTTTCGTGGTTCTTGTCAATTTTTGTTGGTTTTCATCTAATGAACTTATTTCAGTCAGCTAGATCTTTCTTCTTCAAAGCAAAAAGATTTTATCTTCAAATACAAGAACTTTTCGTGGTTTTGATGGTTTTCAGCAAATGAACATACTTCAGCGAGCTGGGAGTTTTTTCTTTAATAGTGTAAGATTTTATCTTAAAATACAAGAACTTTTCGTGGTTCTTGTCAATTTTTGTTGGTTTTCATCTAATGAACTTATTTCAGTCAGCTACATCTTTCTTCTTCAAAGCAAAAAGATGTTATCTTCAAATACAAGAACTTTTCGTGGTTTTGTTGGTTTTCAGCAAATGAACATATTTCAGCGAGCTGGGAGTTTTTTCTTTAATAGCGTAAGATTTTATCTTAAAATACAAGAACTTTTTGTGGTTCTTGTCAATTTTTGTTGGTTTTCATCTAATGAACTTATTTCAGTCAGCTAGATCATTCTTCTTCAAAGCAAAAAGATTTTATCTTCAAATACAAGAACTTTTCGTGGTTTTGTTGGTTTTCAGCAAATGAACATATTTCAGCGAGCTGAGAGTTTTTTCTTTAATAGCGTAAGATTTTATCTTAAAATACAAGAACTTTTCGTGGTTCTTGTCAATTTTTGTTCGTTTTCATCTAATGAACTTATTTCAGTCAGCAAGATCTTTCTTCTTCAAAGCAAAAAGATTTTATCTTCAAATACAAGAACTTTTCGTGGTTTTGATGGTTTTCAGCAAATGAACATATTTCAGCGAGCTGGTAGTTTTTTCCTTAATAGAGTAAGATTTTATCTTAAAATACAAGAACTTTTCCTGGTTCTTGTCAATTTTTGTTGGTTTTCATCTAATGAACTTATTTCAGTCAGCTAGATCTTTCTTCTTCAAAGCAAAAAGATTTTATCTTCAAATACAAGAACTTTTCGTGGTTTTGTTGGTTTTCAGCAAATGAACAGATTTCAGCGAGCAAGAAGTTTTTTCTTTAATAGCGTAAGATTTTATCTTAAAATACAAGAACTTTTCGTGGTTCTTGTCAATTTTTGTTCGTTTTCATCGAATGAACTTATTTCAGTCAGCAAGATCTTTCTTCTTCAAAGCAAAAAGATTTTATCTTCAAATACAACAACTTTTCGTGTTTTGATGGTTTTCAGCAAATGAACATATTTCAGCGAGCTGGAAGTTTTTTCCTTAATAGTGTAAGATTTTATCTTAAAATACAAGAACTTTTCGTGGTTCTTGTCAATTTTTGTTGGTTTTCATCTAATGAACTTATTTCAGTCAGCTACATCTTTCTTCTTGAAAGCAAAAAGATGTTATCTTCAAATACAAGAACTTTTCGTGGTGTTGTTGGTTTTCAGCAAATGAACATATTTCAGCGAGCTGGGAGTTTTTTCTTTAAAAGCGTAAGATTTTATCTTAAAATACAAGAACTTTTCGTGGTTCTTGTCAATTTTTGTTGGTTTTCATCTGATGAACTTATTTCAGTCAGCGAGATCTTTCTTCTTCAAAGCAAAAAGATTTTATCTTCAAATACAAGAACTTTTCGTGGTTTTGTTGGTTTTCAGCAAATGAACATATTTCAGCGAGCCAGAAGTTTTTTCTTTAATAGCGTAAGATTTTATCTTAAAATACAAGAACTTTTCGTGGTTCTTGTCAATTTTTGTTGGTTTTCATCTAATGAACTTATTTCAGTCAGCTAGATCATTCTTCTTCAAAGCAAAAAGATTTTATCTTCAAATACAAGAACTTTTCGTGGTTTTGTTGGTTTTCAGCAAATGAACATATTTCAGCGAGCTGAGAGTTTTTTCTTTAATAGCGTAAGATTTTATCTTAAAATACAAGAACTTTTCGTGGTTCTTGTCAATTTTTGTTCGTTTTCATCTAATGAACTTATTTCAGTCAGCAAGATCTTTCTTCTTCAAAGCAAAAAGATTTTATCTTCAAATACAAGAACTTTTCGTGGTTTTGATGGTTTTCAGCAAATGAACATATTTCAGCGAGCTGGAAGTTTTTTCCTTAATAGAGTAAGATTTTATCTTAAAATACCAGAACTTTTCGTGGTTCTTGTCAATTTTTGTTGGTTTTCATCTAATGAACTTATTTCAGTCAGCGAGATCTTTCTTCTTCAAAGCAAAAAGATTTTATCTTCAAATACAAGAACTTTTTGTGGTTTTGTTGGTTTTCAGCAAATGAACATATTTCAGCGAGCCAGAAGTTTTTTCTTTAATAGCGTAAGATTTTATCTTAAAATACAAGAACTTTTCGTGGTTCTTGTCAATTTTTGTTGGTTTTCATCTAATGAACTTATTTCAGTCAGCTAGATCATTCTTCTTCAAAGCAAAAAGATTTTATCTTCAAATACAAGAACTTTTCGTGGTTTTGATGGTTTTCAGCAAATGAACAGATTTCAGCGCGCTGGAAGTTTTTTCCTAAACAGAATAAGATTTTATCTTAAAATACAAGAACTTTTCGTGGTTCTTGTCAATTTTTGTTGGTTTTCATCTGATGAACTTATTTCAGTCAGCGAGATCTTTCTTCTTCAAAGCAAAAAGATTTTATCTTCAAATACAAGAACTTTTCGTGGTTTTGATGGTTTTCAGCAAATGAACATATTTCAGCGAGCTGGTAGTTTTTTCCTTAATAGAGTAAGATTTTATCTTAAAATACAAGAACTTTTCGTGGTTCTTGTCAATTTTTGTTGGTTTTCATCTAATGAACTTATTTCAGTCA
Organism: Heptranchias perlo; assembly: GCF_035084215.1. Classification (NCBI taxonomy): domain Eukaryota; kingdom Metazoa; phylum Chordata; class Chondrichthyes; order Hexanchiformes; family Hexanchidae; genus Heptranchias; species Heptranchias perlo. The sequence continues at coordinate 19,259,675 of NC_090363.1, forward strand.
GCAAGATCTTTCTTCTTCAAAGAAAAAAGATTTTATCTTCAAATACAACAACTTTTCGTGTTTTGATGGTTTTCAGCAAATGAACATATTTCAGCGAGCTGGAAGTTTTTTCCTTAATAGTGTAAGATTTTATCTTAAAATACAAGAACTTTTCGTGGTTCTTGTCAATTTTTGTTGGTTTTCATCTAATGAACTTATTTCAGTCAGCTAGATCTTTCTTCTTCAAAGCAAAAAGATTTTATCTTCAAATACAAGAACTTTTCGTGGTTTTGATGGTTTTCAGCAAATGAACATACTTCAGCGAGCTGGGAGTTTTTTCTTTAATAGTGTAAGATTTTATCTTAAAATACAAGAACTTTTCGTGGTTCTTGTCAATTTTTGTTGGTTTTCATCTAATGAACTTATTTCAGTCAGCTACATCTTTCTTCTTCAAAGCAAAAAGATGTTATCTTCAAATACAAGAACTTTTCGTGGTTTTGTTGGTTTTCAGCAAATGAACATATTTCAGCGAGCTGGGAGTTTTTTCTTTAATAGCGTAAGATTTTATCTTAAAATACAAGAACTTTTCGTGGTTCTTGTCAATTTTTGTTCGTTTTCATCTAATGAACTTATTTCAGTCAGCAAGATCTTTCTTCTTCAAAGCAAAAAGATTTTATCTTCAAATACAAGAACTTTTCGTGGTTTTGATGGTTTTCAGCAAATGAACATATTTCAGCGAGCTGGAAGTTTTTTCCTTAATAGAGTAAGATTTTATCTTAAAATACAAGAACTTTTCGTGGTTCTTGTCAATTTTTGTTGGTTTTCATCTAATGAACTTATTTCAGTCAGCGAGATCTTTCTTCTTCAAAGCAAAAAGATTTTATCTTCAAATACAAGAACTTTTCGTGGTTTTGTTGGTTTTCAGCAAATGAACATATTTCAGCGAGCCAGAAGTTTTTTCTTTAATAGCGTAAGATTTTATCTTAAAATACAAGAACTTTTCGTGGTTCTTGTCAATTTTTGTTGGTTTTCATCTAATGAACTTATTTCAGTCAGCTAGATCATTCTTCTTCAAAGCAAAAAGATTTTATCTTCAAATACAAGAACTTTTCGTGGTTTTGTTGGTTTTCAGCAAATGAACATATTTCAGCGAGCTGAGAGTTTTTTCTTTAATAGCGTAAGATTTTATCTTAAAATACAAGAACTTTTCGTGGTTCTTGTCAATTTTTGTTCGTTTTCATCTAATGAACTTATTTCAGTCAGCAAGATCTTTCTTCTTCAAAGCAAAAAGATTTTATCTTCAAATACAAGAACTTTTCGTGGTTTTGATGGTTTTCAGCAAATGAACATATTTCAGCGAGCTGGAAGTTTTTTCCTTAATAGAGTAAGATTTTATCTTAAAATACCAGAACTTTTCGTGGTTCTTGTCAATTTTTGTTGGTTTTCATCTAATGAACTTATTTCAGTCAGCGAGATCTTTCTTCTTCAAAGCAAAAAGATTTTATCTTCAAATACAAGAACTTTTCGTGGTTTTGTTGGTTTTCAGCAAATGAACATATTTCAGCGAGCCAGAAGTTTTTTCTTTAATAGCATAAGATTTTATCTTAAAATACAAGAACTTTTCGTGGTTCTTGTCAATTTTTGTTGGTTTTCATCTAATGAACTTATTTCAGTCAGCTAGATCATTCTTCTTCAAAGCAAAAAGATTTTATCTTCAAATACAAGAACTTTTCGTGGTTTTGATGGTTTTCAGCAAATGAACAGATTTCAGCGCGCTGGAAGTTTTTTCCTAAACAGAATAAGATTTTATCTTAAAATACAAGAACTTTTCGTGGTTCTTGTCAATTTTTGTTGGTTTTCATCTGATGAACTTATTTCAGTCAGCGAGATCTTTCTTCTTCAAAGCAAAAAGATTTTATCTTCAAATACAAGAACTTTTCGTGGTTTTGATGGTTTTCAGCAAATGAACATATTTCAGCGAGCTGGTAGTTTTTTCCTTAATAGAGTAAGATTTTATCTTAAAATACAAGAACTTTTCCTGGTTCTTGTCAATTTTTGTTGGTTTTCATCTAATGAACTTATTTCAGTCAGCAAGATCTTTCTTCTTCAAAGCAAAAAGATTTTATCTTCAAATACAAGAACTTTTCGTGGTTTTGTTGGTTTTCAGCAAATGAACATATTTCAGCGAGCTGGAAGTTTTTTCCTTAATCGCGTAAGATTTTATCTTAAAATACAAGAAGTTTTCGTGGTTCTTGTCAATTTTTGTTGGTTTTCATCTAATGAACTTATTTCAGTCAGCTAGATCGTTCTTCTTCAAAGCAAAAAGATTTTATCTTCAAATACAACAACTTTTCGTGTTTTGATGGTTTTCAGCAAATGAACATATTTCAGCGAGCTGGAAGTTTTTTCCTTAATAGCGTAAGATTTTATCTTAAAATACAAGAACTTTTCGTGGTTCTTGTCAATTTTTGTTGGTTTTCATCTAATGAACTTATTTCAGTCAGCTAGATCTTTCTTCTTCAAAGCAAAAAGATTTTATCTTCAAATACAAGAACTTTTCGTGGTTTTGTTGGTTTTCAGCAAATGAACATACTTCAGCGAGCTGGGAGTTTTTTCTTTAATAGTGTAAGATTTTATCTTAAAATACAAGAACTTTTCGTGGTTCTTGTCAATTTTTGTTGGTTTTCATCTAATGAACTTATTTCAGTCAGCTACATCTTTCTTCTTCAAAGCAAAAAGATGTTATCTTCAAATACAAGAACTTTTCGTGGTTTTGTTGGTTTTCAGCAAATGAACATATTTCAGCGAGCTGAGAGTTTTTTCTTTAATAGCGTAAGATTTTATCTTAAAATACAAGAACTTTTCGTGGTTCTTGTCAATTTTTGTTCGTTTTCATCGAATGAACTTATTTCAGTCAGCAAGATCTTTCTTCTTCAAAGCAAAAAGATTTTATCTTCAAATCCAAGAACTTTTCGTGGTTTTGATGGTTTTCAGCAAATGAACATATTTCAGCGAGCTGGAAGTTTTTTCCTTAATAGAGTAAGATTTTATCTTAAAATACCAGAACTTTTCGTGGTTCTTGTCAATTTTTGTTGGTTTTCATCTAATGAACTTATTTCAGTCAGCGAGATCTTTCTTCTTCAAAGCAAAAAGATTTTATCTTCAAATACAAGAACTTTTCGTGGTTTTGATGGTTTTCAGCAAATGAACAGATTTCAGCGCGCTGGAAGTTTTTTCCTAAACAGAATAAGATTTTATCTTAAAATACAAGAACTTTTCGTGGTTCTTGTCAATTTTTGTTGGTTTTCATCTGATGAACTTATTTCAGTCAGCGAGATCTTTCTTCTTCAAAGCAAAAAGATTTTATCTTCAAATACAAGAACTTTTCGTGGTTTTGATGGTTTTCAGCAAATGAACATATTTCAGCGAGCTGGTAGTTTTTTCCTTAATAGAGTAAGATTTTATCTTAAAATACAAGAACTTTTCGTGGTTCTTGTCAATTTTTGTTGGTTTTCATCTAATGAACTTATTTCAGTCAGCGAGATCTTTCTTCTTCAAAGCAAAAAGATTTTATCTTCAAATACAAGAACTTTTCGTGGTTTTGTTGGTTTTCAGCAAATGAACATATTTCAGCGAGCCAGAAGTTTTTTCTTTAATAGCGTAAGATTTTATCTTAAAATACAAGAACTTTTCGTGGTTCTTGTCAATTTTTGTTGGTTTTCATCTGATGAACTTATTTCAGTCAGCCAGATCATTCTTCTTCAAAGCAAAAAGATTTTATCTTCAAATACAAGAACTTTTCGTGGTTTTGATGGTTTTCAGCAAATGAACATATTTCAGCGAGCTGAGAGTTTTTTCTTTAATAGCGTAAGATTTTATCTTAAAATACAAGAACTTTTCGTGGTTCTTGTCAATTTTTGTTCGTTTTCATCTCATGAACTTATTTCAGTCAGCAAGATCTTTCTTCTTCAAAGCAAAAAGATTTTATCTTCAAATACAAGAACTTTTCGTGGTTTTGATGGTTTTCAGCAAATGAACATATTTCAGCGAGCTGGAAGTTTTTTCCTTAATAGAGTAAGATTTTATCTTAAAATACCAGAACTTTTCGTGGTTCTTGTCAATTTTTGTTGGTTTTCATCTAATGAACTTATTTCAGTCAGCGAGATCTTTCTTCTTCAAAGCAAAAAGATTTTATCTTCAAATACAAGAACTTTTCGTGGTTTTGTTGGTTTTCAGCAAATGAACATATTTCAGCGAGCCAGAAGTTTTTTCTTTAATAGCGTAAGATTTTATCTTAAAATACAAGAACTTTTCGTGGTTCTTGTCAATTTTTGTTGGTTTTCATCTAATGAACTTATTTCAGTCAGCTAGATCATTCTTCTTCAAAGCAAAAAGATTTTATCTTCAAATACAAGAACTTTTCGTGGTTTTGATGGTTTTCAGCAAATGAACAGATTTCAGCGAGCTGGTAGTTTTTTCCTTAATAGAGTAAGATTTTATCTTAAAATACAAGAACTTTTCCTGGTTCTTGTCAATTTTTGTTGGTTTTCATCTAATGAACTTATTTCAGTCAGCAAGATCTTTCTTCTTCAAAGCAAAAAGATTTTATCTTCAAATACAAGAACTTTTCGTGGTTTTGTTGGTTTTCAGCAAATGAACATATTTCAGCGAGCTGGAAGTTTTTTCCTTAATCGCGTAAGATTTTATCTTAAAATACAAGAAGTTTTCGTGGTTCTTGTCAATTTTTGTTGGTTTTCATCTAATGAACTTATTTCAGTCAGCTAGATCTTTCTTCTTCAAAGCAAAAAGATTTTATCTTCAAATACAACAACTTTTCGTGTTTTGATGGTTTTCAGCAAATGAACATATTTCAGCGAGCTGGAAGTTTTTTCCTTAATAGCGTAAGATTTTATCTTAAAATACAAGAACTTTTCGTGGTTCTTGTCAATTTTTGTTGGTTTTCATCTAATGAACTTATTTCAGTCAGCTAGATCTTTCTTCTTCAAAGCAAAAAGATTTTATCTTCAAATACAAGAACTTTTCGTGGTTTTGATGGTTTTCAGCAAATGAACATACTTCAGCGAGCTGGGAGTTTTTTCTTTAATAGTGTAAGATTTTATCTTAAAATACAAGAACTTTTCGTGGTTCTTGTCAATTTTTGTTGGTTTTCATCTAATGAACTTATTTCAGTCAGCTCGATCTTTCTTCTTCAAAGCAAAAAGATGTTATCTTCAAATACAAGAACTTTTCGTGGTTTTGTTGGTTTTCAGCAAATGAACATATTTCAGCGAGCTGGAAGTTTTTTCCTTAATAGCATAAGATTTTATCTTAAAATACAAGAACTTTTCGTGGTTCTTGTCAATTTTTGTTGGTTTTCATCTAATGAACTTATTTCAGTCAGCTAGATCTTTCTTCTTCAAAGCAAAAAGATTTTATCTTCAAATACAAGAACTTTTCGTGGTTTTGATGGTTTTCAGCAAATGAACATACTTCAGCGAGCTGGGAGTTTTTTCTTTAATAGTGTAAGATTTTATCTTAAAATACAAGAACTTTTCGTGGTTCTTGTCAATTTTTGTTGGTTTTCATCTAATGAACTTATTTCAGTCAGCTACATCTTTCTTCTTCAAAGCAAAAAGATGTTATCTTCAAATACAAGAACTTTTCGTGGTTTTGTTGGTTTTCAGCAAATGAACATATTTCAGCGAGCTGGGAGTTTTTTCTTTAATAGCGTAAGATTTTATCTTAAAATACAAGAACTTTTCGTGGTTCTTGTCAATTTTTGTTCGTTTTCATCTAATGAACTTATTTCAGTCAGCAAGATCTTTCTTCTTCAAAGCAAAAAGATTTTATCTTCAAATACAAGAACTTTTCGTGGTTTTGATGGTTTTCAGCAAATGAACATATTTCAGCGAGCTGGAAGTTTTTTCCTTAATAGAGTAAGATTTTATCTTAAAATACAAGAACTTTTCGTGGTTCTTGTCAATTTTTGTTGGTTTTCATCTAATGAACTTATTTCAGTCAGCTAGATCTTTCTTCTTCAAAGCAAAAAGATTTTATCTTCAAATACAAGAACTTTTCGTGGTTTTGATGGTTTTCAGCAAATGAACATACTTCAGCGAGCTGGGAGTTTTTTCTTTAATAGTGTAAGATTTTATCTTAAAATACAAGAACTTTTCGTGGTTCTTGTCAATTTTTGTTGGTTTTCATCTAATGAACTTATTTCAGTCAGCTAGATCATTCTTCTTCAAAGCAAAAAGATTTTATCTTCAAATACAAGAACTTTTCGTGGTTTTGTTGGTTTTCAGCAAATGAACATATTTCAGCGAGCTGGAAGTTTTTTCCTTAATCGCGTAAGATTTTATCTTAAAATACAAGAAGTTTTCGTGGTTCTTGTCAATTTTTGTTGGTTTTCATCCAATGAACTTATTTCAGTCAGCTAGATCTTTCTTCTTCAAAGCAAAAAGATTTTATCTTCAAATACAACAACTTTTCGTGTTTTGATGGTTTTCAGCAAATGAACATATTTCAGCGAGCTGGAAGTTTTTTCCTTAATAGCGTAAGATTTTATCTTAAAATACAAGAACTTTTCGTGGTTCTTGTCAATTTTTGTTGGTTTTCATCTAATGAACTTATTTCAGTCAGCTAGATCTTTCTTCTTCAAAGCAAAAAGATTTTATCTTCAAATACAAGAACTTTTCGTGGTTTTGATGGTTTTCAGCAAATGAACATACTTCAGCGAGCTGGGAGTTTTTTCTTTAATAGTGTAAGATTTTATCTTAAAATACAAGAACTTTTCGTGGTTCTTGTCAATTTTTGTTGGTTTTCATCTAATGAACTTATTTCAGTCAGCTCGATCTTTCTTCTTCAAAGCAAAAAGATGTTATCTTCAAATACAAGAACTTTTCGTGGTTTTGTTGGTTTTCAGCAAATGAACATATTTCAGCGAGCTGGAAGTTTTTTCCTTAATAGCATAAGATTTTATCTTAAAATACAAGAACTTTTCGTGGTTCTTGTCAATTTTTGTTGGTTTTCATCTAATGAACTTATTTCAGTCAGCTAGATCTTTCTTCTTCAAAGCAAAAAGATTTTATCTTCAAATACAAGAACTTTTCGTGGTTTTGATGGTTTTCAGCAAATGAACATACTTCAGCGAGCTGGGTGTTTTTTCTTTAATAGTGTAAGATTTTATCTTAAAATACAAGAACTTTTCGTGGTTCTTGTCAATTTTTGTTGGTTTTCATCTAATGAACTTATTTCAGTCAGCTACATCTTTCTTCTTCAAAGCAAAAAGATGTTATCTTCAAATACAAGAACTTTTCGTGGTTTTGTTGGTTTTCAGCAAATGAACATATTTCAGCGAGCTGGAAGTTTTTTCCTTAATAGCATAAGATTTTATCTTAAAATACAAGAACTTTTCGTGGTTCTTGTCAATTTTTGTTGGTTTTCATCTAATGAACTTATTTCAGTCAGCTAGATCTTTCTTCTTCAAAGCAAAAAGATTTTATCTTCAAATACAAGAACTTTTCGTGGTTTTGATGGTTTTCAGCAAATGAACATACTTCAGCGAGCTGGGAGTTTTTTCTTTAATAGTGTAAGATTTTATCTTAAAATACAAGAACTTTTCGTGGTTCTTGTCAATTTTTGTTGGTTTTCATCTAATGAACTTATTTCAGTCAGCTACATCTTTCTTCTTCAAAGCAAAAAGATGTTATCTTCAAATACAAGAACTTTTCGTGGTTTTGTTGGTTTTCAGCAAATGAACATATTACAGCGAGCTGGGAGTTTTTTCTTTAATAGCGTAAGATTTTATCTTAAAATACAAGAACTTTTCGTGGTTCTTGTCAATTTTTGTTCGTTTTCATCTAATGAACTTATTTCAGTCAGCAAGATCTTTCTTCTTCAAAGCAAAAAGATTTTATCTTCAAATACAAGAACTTTTCGTGGTTTTGATGGTTTTCAGCAAATGAACATATTTCAGCGAGCTGGAAGTTTTTTCCTTAATAGAGTAAGATTTTATCTTAAAATACAAGAACTTTTCGTGGTTCTTGTCAATTTTTGTTGGTTTTCATCTAATGAACTTATTTCAGTCAGCGAGATCTTTCTTCTTCAAAGCAAAAAGATTTTATCTTCAAATACAAGAACTTTTCGTGGTTTTGATGGTTTTCAGCAAATGAACATATTTCAGCGAGCTGGAAGTTTTTTCCTTAATAGAGTAAGATTTTATCTTAAAATACAAGAACTTTTCGTGGTTCTTGTCAATTTTTGTTGGTTTTCATCTAATGAACTTATTTCAGTCAGCGAGATCTTTCTTCTTCAAAGCAAAAAGATTTTATCTTCAAATACAAGAACTTTTCGTGGTTTTGTTGGTTTTCAGCAAATGAACATATTTCAGCGAGCCAGAAGTTTTTTCTTTAATAGCGTAAGATTTTATCTTAAAATACAAGAACTTTTCGTGGTTCTTGTCAATTTTTGTTGGTTTTCATCTCATGAACTTATTTCAGTCAGCTAGATCATTCTTCTTCAAAGCAAAAAGATTTTATCTTCAAATACAAGAACTTTTCGTGGTTTTGATGGTTTTCAGCAAATGAACAGATTTCAGCGCGCTGGAAGTTTTTTCCTAAACAGAATAAGATTTTATCTTAAAATACAAGAACTTTTCGTGGTTCTTGTCAATTTTTGTTGGTTTTCATCTGATGAACTTATTTCAGTCAGCGAGATCTTTCTTCTTCAAAGCAAAAAGATTTTATCTTCAAATACAAGAACTTTTCGTGGTTTTGATGGTTTTCAGCAAATGAACATATTTCAGCGAGCTGGAAGTTTTTTCCTTAATCGCGTAAGATTTTATCTTAAAATACAAGAAGTTTTCGTGGTTCTTGTCAATTTTTGTTGGTTTTCATCTAATGAACTTATTTCAGTCAGCTAGATCTTTCTTCTTCAAAGCAAAAAGATTTTATCTTCAAATACAACAACTTTTCGTGTTTTGATGGTTTTCAGCAAATGAACATATTTCAGCGAGCTGGAAGTTTTTTCCTTAATAGCGTAAGATTTTATCTTAAAATACAAGAACTTTTCGTGGTTCTTGTCAATTTTTGTTGGTTTTCATCTCATGAACTTATTTCAGTCAGCTAGATCTTTCTTCTTCAAAGCAAAAAGATTTTATCTTCAAATACAAGAACTTTTCGTGGTTTTGATGGTTTTCAGCAAATGAACATACTTCAGCGAGCTGGGAGTTTTTTCTTTAATAGTGTAAGATTTTATCTTAAAATACAAGAACTTTTCGTGGTTCTTGTCAATTTTTGTTGGTTTTCATCTAATGAACTTATTTCAGTCAGCTCGATCTTTCTTCTTCAAAGCAAAAAGATGTTATCTTCAAATACAAGAACTTTTCGTGGTTTTGTTGGTTTTCAGCAAATGAACATATTTCAGCGAGCTGGAAGTTTTTTCCTTAATAGCATAAGATTTTATCTTAAAATACAAGAACTTTTCGTGGTTCTTGTCAATTTTTGTTGGTTTTCATCTAATGAAATTATTTCAGTCAGCGAGATCTTTCTTCTTCAAAGCAAAAAGATTTTATCTTCAAATACAAGAACTTTTCGTGGTTTTGATGGTTTTCAGCAAATGAACATACTTCAGCGAGCTGGGAGTTTTTTCTTTAATAGTGTAAGATTTTATCTTAAAATACAAGAACGTTTCGTGGTTCTTGTCAATTTTTGTTGGTTTTCATATAATGAACTTATTTCAGTCAGCTACATCTTTCTTCTTCAAAGCAAAAAGATGTTATCTTCAAATACAAGAACTTTTCGTGGTTTTGTTGGTTTTCAGCAAATGAACATATTTCAGCGAGCTGGGAGTTTTTTCTTTAATAGCGTAAGATTTTATCTTAAAATACAAGAACTTTTCGTGGTTCTTGTCAATTTTTGTTCGTTTTCATCTAATGAACTTATTTCAGTCAGCAAGATCTTTCTTCTTCAAAGCAAAAAGATTTTATCTTCAAATACAAGAACTTTTCGTGGTTTTGATGGTTTTCAGCAAATGAACATATTTCAGCGAGCTGGAAGTTTTTTCCTTAATAGAGTAAGATTTTATCTTAAAATACAAGAACTTTTCGTGGTTCTTGTCAATTTTTGTTGGTTTTCATCTAATGAACTTATTTCAGTCAGCGAGATCTTTCTTCTTCAAAGCAAAAAGATTTTATCTTCAAATACAAGAACTTTTCGTGGTTTTGTTGGTTTTCAGCAAATGAACATATTTCAGCGAGCCAGAAGTTTTTTCTTTAATAACGTAAGATTTTATCTTAAAATACAAGAACTTTTCGTGGTTCTTGTCAATTTTTGTTGGTTTTCATCTAATGAACTTATTTCAGTCAGCTAGATCATTCTTCTTCAAAGCAAAAAGATTTTATCTTCAAATACAAGAACTTTTCGTGGTTTTGTTGGTTTTCAGCAAATGAACATATTTCAGCGAGCTGAGAGTTTTTTCTTTAATAGCGTAAGATTTTATCTTAAAATACAAGAACTTTTCGTGGTTCTTGTCAATTTTTGTTCGTTTTCATCTAATGAACTTATTTCAGTCAGCAAGATCTTTCTTCTTCAAAGCAAAAAGATTTTATCTTCAAATACAAGAACTTTTCGTGGTTTTGTTGGTTTTCAGCAAATGAACATATTTCAGCGAGCTGGAAGTTTTTTCCTTAATCGCGTAAGATTTTATCTTAAAATACAAGAAGTTTTCGTGGTTCTTGTCAATTTTTCTTGGTTTTCATCTAATGAACTTATTTCAGTCAGCTAGATCTTTCTTCTTCAAAGCAAAAAGATTTTATCTTCAAATACAACAACTTTTCGTGTTTTGATGGTTTTCAGCAAATGAACATATTTCAGCGAGCTGGAAGTTTTTTCCTTAATAGCGTAAGATTTTATCTTAAAATACAAGAACTTTTCGTGGTTCTTGTCAATTTTTGTTGGTTTTCATCTAATGAACTTATTTCAGTCAGCTAGATCTTTCTTCTTCAAAGCAAAAAGATTTTATCTTCAAATACAAGAACTTTTCGTGGTTTTGATGGTTTTCAGCAAATGAACATACTTCAGCGAGCTGGGAGTTTTTTCTTTAATAGTGTAAGATTTTATCTTAAAATACAAGAACTTTTCGTGGTTCTTGTCAATTTTTGTTGGTTTTCATCTAATGAACTTATTTCAGTCAGCTACATCTTTCTTCTTCAAAGCAAAAAGATGTTATCTTCAAATACAAGAACTTTTCGTGGTTTTGTTGGTTTTCAGCAAATGAACATATTTCAGCGAGCTGGGAGTTTTTTCTTTAATAGCGTAAGATTTTATCTTAAAATACAAGAACTTTTCGTGGTTCTTGTCAATTTTTGTTCGTTTTCATCTAATGAACTTATTTCAGTCAGCAAGATCTTTCTTCTTCAAAGCAAAAAGATTTTATCTTCAAATACAAGAACTTTTCGTGGTTTTGATGGTTTTCAGCAAATGAACATATTTCAGCGAGCTGGAAGTTTTTTCCTTAATAGAGTAAGATTTTATCTTAAAATACAAGAACTTTTCGTGGTTCTTGTCAATTTTTGTTGGTTTTCATCTAATGAACTTATTTCAGTCAGCGAGATCTTTCTTCTTCAAAGCAAAAAGATTTTATCTTCAAATACAAGAACTTTTCGTGGTTTTGTTGGTTTTCAGCAAATGAACATATTTCAGCGAGCCAGAAGTTTTTTCTTTAATAGCGTAAGATTTTATCTTAAAATACAAGAACTTTTCGTGGTTCTTGTCAATTTTTGTTGGTTTTCATCTAATGAACTTATTTCAGTCAGCTAGATCATTCTTCTTCAAAGCAAAAAGATTTTATCTTCAAATACAAGAACTTTTCGTGGTTTTGTTGGTTTTCAGCAAATGAACATATTTCAGCGAGCTGAGAGTTTTTTCTTTAATAGCGTAAGATTTTATCTTAAAATACAAGAACTTTTCGTGGTTCTTGTCAATTTTTGTTGGTTTTCATCGAATGAACTTATTTCAGTCAGCGAGATCTTTCTTCTTCAAAGCAAAAAGATTTTATCTTCAAATACAAGAACTTTTCGTGGTTTTGTTGGTTTTCAGCAAATGAACATATTTCAGCGAGCCAGAAGTTTTTTCTTTAATAGCGTAAGATTTTATCTTAAAATACAAGAACTTTTCGTGGTTCTTGTCAATTTTTGTTGGTTTTCATCCAATGAACTTATTTCAGTCAGCTAGATCATTCTTCTTCAAAGCAAAAAGATTTTATCTTCAAATACAAGAACTTTTCGTGGTTTTGATGGTTTTCAGCAAATGAACAGATTTCAGCGCGCTGGAAGTTTTTTCCTAAACAGAATAAGATTTTATCTTAAAATACAAGAACTTTTCGTGGTTCTTGTCAATTTTTGTTCGTTTTCATCTAATGAACTTATTTCAGTCAGCAAGATCTTTCTTCTTCAAAGCAAAAAGATTTTATCTTCAAATCCAAGAACTTTTCGTGGTTTTGATGGTTTTCAGCAAATGAACATATTTCAGCGAGCTGGAAGTTTTTTCCTTAATAGAGTAAGATTTTATCTTAAAATACCAGAACTTTTCGTGGTTCTTGTCAATTTTTGTTGGTTTTCATCTAATGAACTTATTTCAGTCAGCGAGATCTTTCTTCTTCAAAGCAAAAAGATTTTATCTTCAAATACAAGAACTTTTCGTGGTTTTGTTGGTTTTCAGCAAATGAACATATTTCAGCGAGCCAGAAGTTTTTTCTTTAATAGCGTAAGATTTTATCTTAAAATACAAGAACTTTTCGTGGTTCTTGTCAATTTTTGTTGGTTTTCATCCAATGAACTTATTTCAGTCAGCTAGATCATTCTTCTTCAAAGCAAAAAGATTTTATCTTCAAATACAAGAACTTTTCGTGGTTTTGATGGTTTTCAGCAAATGAACAGATTTCAGCGCGCTGGAAGTTTTTTCCGAAACAGAATAAGATTTTATCTTAAAATACAAGAACTTTTCGTGGTTCTTGTCAATTTTTGTTCGTTTTCATCTAATGAACTTATTTCAGTCAGCAAGATCTTTCTTCTTCAAAGCAAAAAGATTTTATCTTCAAATCCAAGAACTTTTCGTGGTTTTGATGGTTTTCAGCAAATGAACATATTTCAGCGAGCTGGAAGTTTTTTCCTTAATAGAGTAAGATTTTATCTTAAAATACCAGAACTTTTCGTGGTTCTTGTCAATTTTTGTTGGTTTTCATCTAATGAACTTATTTCAGTCAGCGAGATCTTTCTTCTTCAAAGCAAAAAGATTTTATCTTCAAATACAAGAACTTTTCGTGGTTTTGTTGGTTTTCAGCAAATGAACATATTTCAGCGAGCCAGAAGTTTTTTCTTTAATAGCGTAAGATTTTATCTTAAAATACAAGAACTTTTCGTGGTTCTTGTCAATTTTTGTTGGTTTTCATCCAATGAACTTATTTCAGTCAGCTAGATCATTCTTCTTCAAAGCAAAAAGATTTTATCTTCAAATACAAGAACTTTTCGTGGTTTTGATGGTTTTCAGCAAATGAACAGATTTCAGCGCGCTGGAAGTTTTTTCCTAAACAGAATAAGATTTTATCTTAAAATACAAGAACTTTTCGTGGTTCTTGTCAATTTTTGTTGGTTTTCATCTGATGAACTTATTTCAGTCAGCGAGATCTTTCTTCTTCAAAGCAAAAAGATTTTATCTTCAAATACAAGAACTTTTCGTGGTTTTGATGGTTTTCAGCAAATGAACATATTTCAGCGAGCTGGTAGTTTTTTCCTTAATAGAGTAAGATTTTATCTTAAAATACAAGAACTTTTCGTGGTTCTTGTCAATTTTTGTTGGTTTTCATCTAATGAACTTATTTCAGTCAGCAAGATCTTTCTTCTTCAAAGCAAAAAGATTTTATCTTCAAATACAAGAACTTTTCGTGGTTTTGTTGGTTTTCAGCAAATGAACATATTTCAGCGAGCTGGAAGTTTTTTCCTTAATAGAGTAAGATTTTATCTTAAAATACAAGAACTTTTCGTGGTTCTTGTCAATTTTTGTTGGTTTTCATCTAATGAACTTATTTCAGTCAGCGAGATCTTTCTTCTTCAAAGCAAAAAGATTTTATCTTCAAATACAAGAACTTTTCGTGGTTTTGTTGGTTTTCAGCAAATGAACATATTTCAGCGAGCCAGAAGTTTTTTCTTTAATAGCGTAAGATTTTATCTTAAAATACAAGAACTTTTCGTGGTTCTTGTCAATTTTTGTTGGTTTTCATCTAATGAACTTATTTCAGTCAGCTAGATCATTCTTCTTCAAAGCAAAAAGATTTTATCTTCAAATACAAGAACTTTTCGTGGTTTTGTTGGTTTTCAGCAAATGAACATATTTCAGCGAGCTGAGAGTTTTTTCTTTAATAGCGTAAGATTTTATCTTAAAATACAAGAACTTTTCGTGGTTCTTGTCAATTTTTGTTTGTTTTCATCTAATGAACTTATTTCAGTCAGCAAGATCTTTCTTCTTCAAAGCAAAAAGATTTTATCTTCAAATACAAGAACTTTTCGTGGTTTTGATGGTTTTCAGCAAATGAACATATTTCAGCGAGCTGGAAGTTTTTTCCTTAATAGAGTAAGATTTTATCTTAAAATACCAGAACTTTTCGTGGTTCTTGTCAATTTTTGTTGGTTTTCATCTAATGAACTTATTTCAGTCAGCGAGATCTTTCTTCTTCAAAGCAAAAAGATTTTATCTTCAAATACAAGAACTTTTCGTGGTTTTGTTGGTTTTCAGCAAATGAACATATTTCAGCGAGCCAGAAGTTTTTTCTTTAATAGCGTAAGATTTTATCTTAAAATACAAGAACTTTTCGTGGTTCTTGTCAATTTTTGTTGGTTTTCATCTAATGAACTTATTTCAGTCAGCTAGATCATTCTTCTTCAAAGCAAAAAGATTTTATCTTCAAATACAAGAACTTTTCGTGGTTTTGATGGTTTTCAGCAAATGAACAGATTTCAGCGTGCTGGAAGTTTTTTCCTAAACAGAATAAGATTTTATCTTAAAATACAAGAACTTTTCGTGGTTCTTGTCAATTTTTGTTGGTTTTCATCTGATGAACTTATTTCAGTCAGCGAGATCTTTCTTCTTCAAAGCAAAAAGATTTTATCTTCAAACACAAGAACTTTTCGTGGTTTTGATGGTTTTCAGCAAATGAACATATTTCAGCGAGCTGGTAGTTTTTTCCTCAATAGAGTAAGATTTTATCTTAAAATACAAGAACTTTTCCTGGTTCTTGTCAATTTTTGTTGGTTTTCATCTAATGAACTTATTTCAGTCAGCAAGATCTTTCTTCTTCAAAGCAAAAAGATTTTATCTTCAAATACAAGAACTTTTCGTGGTTTTGTTGGTTTTCAGCAAATGAACATATTTCAGCGAGCTGGAAGTTTTTTCCTTCATCGCGTAAGATTTTATCTTAAAATACAAGAAGTTTTCGTGGTTCTTGTCAATTTTTGTTGGTTTTCATCTAATGAACTTATTTCAGTCAGCTAGATCTTTCTTCTTCAAAGCAAAAAGATTTTATCTTCAAATACAACAACTTTTCGTGTTTTGATGGTTTTCAGCAAATGAACATATTTCAGCGAGCTGGAAGTTTTTTCCTTAATAGCGTAAGATTTTATCTTAAAATACAAGAACTTTTCGTGGTTCTTGTCAATTTTTGTTGGTTTTCATCTAATGAACTTATTTCAGTCAGCTAGATCTTTCTTCTTCAAAGCAAAAAGATTTTATCTTCAAATACAAGAACTTTTCGTGGTTTTGATGGTTTTCAGCAAATGAACATACTTCAGCGAGCTGGGAGTTTTTTCTTTAATAGTGTAAGATTTTATCTTAAAATACAAGAACTTTTCGTGGTTCTTGTCAATTTTTGTTGGTTTTCATCCAATGAACTTATTTCAGTCAGCTAGATCATTCTTCTTCAAAGCAAAAAGATTTTATCTTCAAATACAAGAACTTTTCGTGGTTTTGATGGTTTTCAGCAAATGAACAGATTTCAGCGCGCTGGAAGTTTTTTCCTAAACAGAATAAGATTTTATCTTAAAATACAAGAACTTTTCGTGGTTCTTGTCAATTTTTGTTGGTTTTCATCTGATGAACTTATTTCAGTCAGCGAGATCTTTCTTCTTCAAAGCAAAAAGATTTTATCTTCAAATACAAGAACTTTTCGTGGTTTTGATGGTTTTCAGCAAATGAACATATTTCAGCGAGCTGGTAGTTTTTTCCTTAATAGAGTAAGATTTTATCTTAAAATACAAGAACTTTTCGTGGTTCTTGTCAATTTTTGTTGGTTTTCATCTAATGAACTTATTTCAGTCAGCAAGATCTTTCTTCTTCAAAGCAAAAAGATTTTATCTTCAAATACAAGAACTTTTCGTGGTTTTGTTGGTTTTCAGCAAATGAACATATTTCAGCGAGCTGGAAGTTTTTTCCTTAATAGAGTAAGATTTTATCTTAAAATACAAGAACTTTTCGTGGTTCTTGTCAATTTTTGTTGGTTTTCATCTAATGAACTTATTTCAGTCAGCGAGATCTTTCTTCTTCAAAGCAAAAAGATTTTATCTTCAAATACAAGAACTTTTCGTGGTTTTGTTGGTTTTCAGCAAATGAACATATTTCAGCGAACCAGAAGTATTTTCTTTAATAGCGTAAGATTTTATCTTAAAATACAAGAACTTTTCGTGGTTCTTGTCAATTTTTGTTGGTTTTCATCTAATGAACTTATTTCAGTCAGCTAGATCATTCTTCTTCAAAGCAAAAAGATTTTATCTTCAAATACAAGAACTTTTCGTGGTTTTGTTGGTTTTCAGCAAATGAACATATTTCAGCGAGCTGAGAGTTTTTTCTTTAATAGCGTAAGATTTTATCTTAAAATACAAGAACTTTTCGTGGTTCTTGTCAATTTTTGTTTGTTTTCATCTAATGAACTTATTTCAGTCAGCAAGATCTTTCTTCTTCAAAGCAAAAAGATTTTATCTTCAAATACAAGAACTTTTCGTGGTTTTGATGGTTTTCAGCAAATGAACATATTTCAGCGAGCTGGAAGTTTTTTCCTTAATAGAGTAAGATTTTATCTTAAAATACCAGAACTTTTCGTGGTTCTTGTCAATTTTTGTTGGTTTTCATCTAATGAACTTATTTCAGTCAGCGAGATCTTTCTTCTTCAAAGCAAAAAGATTTTATCTTCAAATACAAGAACTTTTCGTGGTTTTGTTGGTTTTCAGCAAATGAACATATTTCAGCGAGCCAGAAGTTTTTTCTTTAATAGCGTAAGATTTTATCTTAAAATACAAGAACTTTTCGTGGTTCTTGTCAATTTTTGTTGGTTTTCATCTAATGAACTTATTTCAGTCAGCTAGATCATTCTTCTTCAAAGCAAAAAGATTTTATCTTCAAATACAAGAACTTTTCGTGGTTTTGATGGTTTTCAGCAAATGAACAGATTTCAGCGCGCTGGAAGTTTTTTCCTAAACAGAATAAGATTTTATCTTAAAATACAAGAACTTTTCGTGGTTCTTGTCAATTTTTGTTGGTTTTCATCTGATGAACTTATTTCAGTCAGCGAGATCTTTCTTCTTCAAAGCAAAAAGATTTTATCTTCAAATACAAGAACTTTTCGTGGTTTTGATGGTTTTCAGCAAATGAACATATTTCAGCGAGCTGGTAGTTTTTTCCTTAATTGAGTAAGATTTTATCTTAAAATACAAGAACTTTTCGTGGTTCTTGTCAATTTTTGTTTGTTTTCATCTAATGAACTTATTTCAGTCAGCAAGATCTTTCTTCTTCAAAGCAAAAAGATTTTATCTTCAAATACAAGAACTTTTCGTGGTTTTGATGGTTTTCAGCAAATGAACATATTTCAGCGAGCTGGAAGTTTTTTCCTTAATAGAGTAAGATTTTATCTTAAAATACCAGAACTTTTCGTGGTTCTTGTCAATTTTTGTTGGTTTTCATCTAATGAACTTATTTCAGTCAGCGAGATCTTTCTTCTTCAAAGCAAAAAGATTTTATCTTCAAATACAAGAACTTTTCGTGGTTTTGTTGGTTTTCAGCAAATGAACATATTTCAGCGAGCCAGAAGTTTTTTCTTTAATAGCGTAAGATTTTATCTTAAAATACAAGAACTTTTCGTGGTTCTTGTCAATTTTTGTTGGTTTTCATCTAATGAACTTATTTCAGTCAGCTAGATCATTCTTCTTCAAAGCAAAAAGATTTTATCTTCAAATACAAGAACTTTTCGTGGTTTTGATGGTTTTCAGCAAATGAACAGATTTCAGCGCGCTGGAAGTTTTTTCCTAAACAGAATAAGATTTTATCTTAAAATACAAGAACTTTTCGTGGTTCTTGTCAATTTTTGTTGGTTTTCATCTGATGAACTTATTTCAGTCAGCGAGATCTTTCTTCTTCAAAGCAAAAAGATTTTATCTTCAAATACAAGAACTTTTCGTGGTTTTGATGGTTTTCAGCAAATGAACATATTTCAGCGAGCTGGTAGTTTTTTCCTTAATTGAGTAAGATTTTATCTTAAAATACAAGAACTTTTCCTGGTTCTTGTCAATTTTTGTTGGTTTTCATCGAATGAACTTATTTCAGTCAGCAAGATCTTTCTTCTTCAAAGCAAAAAGATTTTATCTTCAAATACAAGAACTTTTCGTGGTTTTGTTGGTTTTCAGCAAATGAACATATTTCAGCGAGCTGGAAGTTTTTTCCTTAATCGCGTAAGATTTTATCTTAAAATACAAGAAGTTTTCGTGGTTCTTGTCAATTTTTGTTGGTTTTCATCTAATGAACTTATTTCAGTCAGCTAGATCTTTCTTCTTCAAAGCAAAAAGATTTTATCTTCAAATACAACAACTTTTCGTGTTTTGATGGTTTTCAGCAAATGAACATATTTCAGCGAGCTGGAAGTTTTTTCCTTAATAGCGTAAGATTTTATCTTAAAATACAAGAACTTTTCGTGGTTCTTGTCAATTTTTGTTGGTTTTCATCTAATGAACTTATTTCAGTCAGCTAGATCTTTCTTCTTCAAAGCAAAAAGATTTTATCTTCAAATACAAGAACTTTTCGTGGTTTTGATGGTTTTCAGCAAATGAACATACTTCAGCGAGCTGGGAGTTTTTTCTTTAATAGTGTAAGATTTTATCTTAAAATACAAGAACTTTTCGTGGTTCTTGTCAATTTTTGTTGGTTTTCATCTAATGAACTTATTTCAGTCAGCTCGATCTTTCTTCTTCAAAGCAAAAAGATGTTATCTTCAAATACAAGAACTTTTCGTGGTTTTGTTGGTTTTCAGCAAATGAACATATTTCAGCGAGCTGGAAGTTTTTTCCTTAATAGCATAAGATTTTATCTTAAAATACAAGAACTTTTCGTGGTTCTTGTCAATTTTTGTTGGTTTTCATCTAATGAACTTATTTCAGTCAGCTACATCTTTCTTCTTCAAAGCAAAAAGATGTTATCTTCAAATACAAGAACTTTTCGTGGTTTTGTTGGTTTTCAGCAAATGAACATATTTCAGCGAGCTGGGAGTTTTTTCTTTAATAGTGTAAGATTTTATCTTAAAATACAAGAACTTTTCGTGGTTCTTGTCAATTTTTGTTGGTTTTCATCTAATGAACTTATTTCAGTCAGCTACATCTTTCTTCTTCAAAGCAAAAAGATGTTATCTTCAAATACAAGAACTTTTCGTGGTTTTGTTGGTTTTCAGCAAATGAACATATTTCAGCGAGCTGGGAGTTTTTTCTTTAATAGCGTAAGATTTTATCTTAAAATACAAGAACTTTTCGTGGTTCTTGTCAATTTTTGTTCGTTTTCATCTAATGAACTTATTTCAGTCAGCAAGATCTTTCTTCTTCAAAGCAAAAAGATTTTATCTTCAAATACAAGAACTTTTCGTGGTTTTGATGGTTTTCAGCAAATGAACATATTTCAGCGAGCTGGAAGTTTTTTCCTTAATAGAGTAAGATTTTATCTTAAAATACAAGAACTTTTCGTGGTTCTTGTCAATTTTTGTTGGTTTTCATCCAATGAACTTATTTCAGTCAGCGAGATCTTTCTTCTTCAAAGCAAAAAGATTTTATCTTCAAATACAAGAACTTTTCGTGGTTTTGATGGTTTTCAGCAAATGAACATATTTCAGCGAGCTGGAAGTTTTTTCCTTAATAGCGTAAGATTTTATCTTAAAATACAAGAACTTTTCGTGGTTCTTGTCAATTTTTGTTGGTTTTCATCTAATGAACTTATTTCAGTCAGCTAGATCTTTCTTCTTCAAAGCAAAAAGATTTTATCTTCAAATACAAGAACTTTTCGTGGTTTTCATGGTTTTCAGCAAATGAACATACTTCAGCGAGCTGGGAGTTTTTTCTTTAATAGTGTAAGATTTTATCTTAAAATACAAGAACTTTTCGTGGTTCTTGTCAATTTTTGTTGGTTTTCATCTAATGAACTTATTTCAGTCAGCTCGATCTTTCTTCTTCAAAGCAAAAAGATGTTATCTTCAAATACAAGAACTTTTCGTGGTTTTGTTGGTTTTCAGCAAATGAACATATTTCAGCGAGCTGGAAGTTTTTTCCTTAATAGCATAAGATTTTATCTTAAAATACAAGAACTTTTCGTGGTTCTTGTCAATTTTTGTTGGTTTTCATCTAATGAACTTATTTCAGTCAGCTAGATCTTTCTTCTTCAAAGCAAAAAGATTTTATCTTCAAATACAAGAACTTTTCGTGGTTTTGATGGTTTTCAGCAAATGAACATACTTCAGCGAGCTGGGAGTTTTTTCTTTAATAGTGTAAGATTTTATCTTAAAATACAAGAACTTTTCGTGGTTCTTGTCAATTTTTGTTGGTTTTCATCTAATGAACTTATTTCAGTCAGCTACATCTTTCTTCTTCAAAGCAAAAAGATGTTATCTTCAAATACAAGAACTTTTCGTGGTTTTGTTGGTTTTCAGCAAATGAACATATTTCAGCGAGCTGGGAGTTTTTTCTTTAATAGCGTAAGATTTTATCTTAAAATACAAGAACTTTTCGTGGTTCTTGTCAATTTTTGTTCGTTTTCATCTAATGAACTTATTTCAGTCAGCAAGATCTTTCTTCTTCAAAGCAAAAAGATTTTATCTTCAAATACAAGAACTTTTCGTGGTTTTGATGGTTTTCAGCAAATGAACATATTTCAGCGAGCTGGAAGTTTTTTCCTTAATAGAGTAAGATTTTATTTTAAAATACAAGAACTTTTCGTGGTTCTTGTCAATTTTTGTTGGTTTTCATCTAATGAACTTATTTCAGTCAGCGAGATCTTTCTTCTTCAAAGCAAAAAGATTTTATCTTCAAATACAAGAACTTTTCGTGGTTTTGTTGGTTTTCAGCAAATGAACATATTTCAGCGAGCCAGAAGTTTTTTCTTTAATAGCGTAAGATTTTATCTTAAAATACAAGAACTTTTCGTGGTTCTTGTCAATTTTTGTTGGTTTTCATCTAATGAACTTATTTCAGTCAGCTAGATCATTCTTCTTCAAAGCAAAAAGATTTTATCTTCAAATACAAGAACTTTTCGTGGTTTTGTTGGTTTTCAGCAAATGAACATATTTCAGCGAGCCAGAAGTTTTTTCTTTAATAGCGTAAGATTTTATCTTAAAATACAAGAACTTTTCGTGGTTCTTGTCAATTTTTGTTGGTTTTCATCTAATGAACTTATTTCAGTCAGCTAGATCATTCTTCTTCAAAGCAAAAAGATTTTATCTTCAAATACAAGAACTTTTCGTGGTTTTGTTGGTTTTCAGCAAATGAACATATTTCAGCGAGCTGAGAGTTTTTTCTTTAATAGCGTAAGATTTTATCTTAAAATACAAGAACTTTTCGTGGTTCTTGTCAATTTTTGTTGGTTTTCATCTAATGAACTTATTTCAGTCAGCAAGATCTTTCTTCTTCAAAGCAAAAAGATTTTATCTTCAAATACAAGAACTTTTCGTGGTTTTGTTGGTTTTCAGCAAATGAACATATTTCAGCGAGCTGGAAGTTTTTTCCTTAATCGCGTCAGATTTTATCTTAAAATACAAGAAGTTTTCGTGGTTCTTGTCAATTTTTGTTGGTTTTCATCTAATGAACTTATTTCAGTCAGCTAGATCTTTCTTCTTCAAAGCAAAAAGATTTTATCTTCAAATACAACAACTTTTCGTGTTTTGATGGTTTTCAGCAAATGAACATATTTCAGCGAGCTGGAAGTTTTTTCCTTAATAGCGTAAGATTTTATCTTAAAATACAAGAACTTTTCGTGGTTCTTGTCAATTTTTGTTGGTTTTCATCTAATGAACTTATTTCAGTCAGCTAGATCTTTCTTCTTCAAAGCAAAAAGATTTTATCTTCAAATACAAGAACTTTTCGTGGTTTTGATGGTTTTCAGCAAATGAACATACTTCAGCGAGCTGGGAGTTTTTTCTTTAATAGTGTAAGATTTTATCTTAAAATACAAGAACTTTTCGTGGTTCTTGTCAATTTTTGTTGGTTTTCATCTAATGAACTTATTTCAGTCAGCTAGATCTTTCTTCTTCAAAGCAAAAAGATTTTATCTTCAAATACAAGAACTTTTCGTGGTTTTGTTGGTTTTCAGCAAATGAACATATTTCAGCGAGCTGGGAGTTTTTTCTTTAATAGCGTAAGATTTTATCTTAAAATACAAGAACTTTTCGTGGTTCTTGTCAATTTTTGTTGGTTTTCATCTAATGAACTTATTTCAGTCAGCTAGATCTTTCTTCTTCAAAGCAAAAAGATTTTATCTTCAAATACAAGAACTTTTCGTGGTTTTGTTGGTTTTCAGCAAATGAACATATTTCAGCGAGCTGGGAGTTTTTTCTTTGATAGCGTAAGATTTTATCTTAAAATACAAGAACTTTTCGTGGTTCTTGTCAATTTTTGTTCGTTTTAATCTAATAAACTTATTTCAGTCAGCTAGATCTTTCTTCTTCAAAGCAAAAAGATTTTATCTTCAAACACAAGAACTTTTCGTGGTTTTGTTGGTTTTCAGCAAATGAACATATTTCAGCGAGCTGGGAGTTTTTTCTTTAATAGCGTAAGATTTTATCTTAAAATACAAGAACTTTTCGTGGTTCTTGTCAATTTTTCTTCGTTTTCATCTAATGAACTTATTTCAGTCAGCAAGATCTTTCTTCTTCAAAGCAAAAAGATTTTATCTTCAAATACAAGAACTTTTCGTGGTTTTGATGGTTTTCAGCAAATGAACATATTTCAGCGAGCTGGAAGTTTTTTCCTTAATAGAGTAAGATTTTATCTTAAAATACAAGAACTTTTCGTGGTTCTTGTCAATTTTTGTTGGTTTTCATCTAATGAACTTATTTCAGTCAGCGAGATCTTTCTTCTTCAAAGCAAAAAGATTTTATCTTCAAATACAAGAACTTTTCGTGGTTTTGTTGGTTTTCAGCAAATGAACATATTTCAGCGAGCCAGAAGTTTTTTCTTCAATAGCGTAAGATTTTATCTTAAAATACAAGAACTTTTCGTGGTTCTTGTCAATTTTTGTTGGTTTTCATCTAATGAACTTATTTCAGTCAGCGAGATCATTCTTCTTCAAAGCAAAAAGATTTTATCTTCAAATACAAGAACTTTTCGTGGTTTTGATGGTTTTCAGCAAATGAACATACTTCAGCGAGCTGGGAGTTTTTTCTTTAATAGTGTAAGATTTTATCTTAAAATACAAGAACTTTTCGTGGTTCTTGTCAATTTTTGTTTGTTTTCATCTAATGAACTTATTTCAGTCAGCTCGATCTTTCTTCTTCAAAGCAAAAAGATGTTATCTTCAAATACAAGAACTTTTCGTGGTTTTGTTGGTTTTCAGCAAATGAACATATTTCAGCGAGCTGGAAGTTTTTTCCTTAATAGCATAAGATTTTATCTTAAAATACAAGAACTTTTCGTGGTTCTTGTCAATTTTTGTTGGTTTTCATCTAATGAACTTATTTCATTCAGCTGGATCTTTCTTCTTCAAAGCAAAAAGATTTTATCTTCAAATACAAGAACTTTTCGTGGTTTTGATGGTTTTCAGCAAATGAACAGACTTCAGCGAGCTGGGAGTTTTTTCTTTAATAGTGTAAGATTTTATCTTAAAATACAAGAACTTTTCGTGGTTCTTGTCAATTTTTGTTGGTTTTCATCTAATGAACTTATTTCAGTCAGCTAGATCTTTCTTCTTCAAAGCAAAAAGATTTTATCTTCAAATACAAGAACTTTTCGTGGTTTTGTTGGTTTTCAGCAAATGAACATATTTCAGCGAGCTGGGAGTTTTTTCTTTAATAGCGTAAGATTTTATCTTAAAATACAAGAACTTTTCGTGGTTCTTGTCAATTTTTGTTGGTTTTCATCTAATGAACTTATTTCAGTCAGCTAGATCTTTCTTCTTCAAAGCAAAAAGATTTTATCTTCAAATACAAGAACTTTTCGTGGTTTTGTTGGTTTTCAGCAAATGAACATATTTCAGCGAGCTGGGAGTTTTTTCTTTAATAGCGTAAGATTTTATCTTAAAATACAAGAACTTTTCGTGGTTCTTGTCAATTTTTGTTCGTTTTAATCTAATAAACTTATTTCAGTCAGCTAGATCTTTCTTCTTCAAAGCAAAAAGATTTTATCTTCAAACACAAGAACTTTTCGTGGTTTTGTTGGTTTTCAGCAAATGAACATATTTCAGCGAGCTGGGAGTTTTTTCTTTAATAGCGTAAGATTTTATCTTAAAATACAAGAACTTTTCGTGGTTCTTGTCAATTTTTCTTCGTTTTCATCTAATGAACTTATTTCAGTCAGCAAGATCTTTCTTCTTCAAAGCAAAAAGATTTTATCTTCAAATACAAGAACTTTTCGTGGTTTTGATGGTTTTCAGCAAATGAACATATTTCAGCGAGCTGGAAGTTTTTTCCTTAATAGAGTAAGATTTTATCTTAAAATACAAGAACTTTTCGTGGTTCTTGTCAATTTTTGTTGGTTTTCATCTAATGAACTTATTTCAGTCAGCGAGATCTTTCTTCTTCAAAGCAAAAAGATTTTATCTTCAAATACAAGAACTTTTCGTGGTTTTGTTGGTTTTCAGCAAATGAACATATTTCAGCGAGCCAGAAGTTTTTTCTTCAATAGCGTAAGATTTTATCTTAAAATACAAGAACTTTTCGTGGTTCTTGTCAATTTTTGTTGGTTTTCATCTAATGAACTTATTTCAGTCAGCTAGATCATTCTTCTTCAAAGCAAAACGATTTTATCTTCAAATACAAGAACTTTTCGTGGTTTTGATGGTTTTCAGCAAAAGAACATACTTCAGCGAGCTGGGAGTTTTTTCTTTAATAGTGTAAGATTTTATCTTAAAATACAAGAACTTTTCGTGGTTCTTGTCAATTTTTGTTGGTTTTCATCGAATGAACTTATTTCAGTCAGCTAGATCTTTCTTCTTCAAAGCAAAAAGATGTTATCTTCAAATACAAGAACTTTTCGTGGTTTTGTTGGTTTTCAGCAAATGAACATATTTCAGCGAGCTGGAAGTTTTTTCCTTAATAGCATAAGATTTTATCTTAAAAGACAAGAACTTTTCGTGGTTCTTGTCAATTTTTGTTGGTTTTCATCTAATGAACTTATTTCATTCAGCTAGATCTTTCTTCTTCAAAGCAAAAAGATTTTATCTTCAAATACAACAACTTTTCGTGGTTTTGTTGGTTTTCAGCAAATGAACATATTTCAGCGAGCTGGGAGTTTTTTCTTTAATATCGTAAGATTTTATCTTAAAATACAAGAACTTTTCGTGGTTCTTGTCAATTTTTGTTGGTTTTCATCTAATGAACTTATTTCAGTCAGCGAGATCTTTCTTCTTCAAAGCAAAAAGATTTTATCTTCAAATACAAGAACTTTTCGTGGTTTTGTTGGTTTTCAGCAAATGAACATATTTCAGCGAGCCAGAAGTTTTTTCTTTAATAGCGTAAGATTTTATCTTAAAATACAAGAACTTTTCGTGGTTCTTGTCAATTTTTGTTGATTTTCATCTGATGAACTTATTTCAGTCAGCCAGATCATTCTTCTTCAAAGCAAAAAGATTTTATCTTCAAATACAAGAACTTTTCGTGGTTTTGATGGTTTTCAGCAAATGAACATATTTCAGCGAGCTGAGAGCTTTTTCTTTAATAGCGTAAGATTTTATCTTAAAATACAAGAACTTTTCGTGGTTCTTGTCAATTTTTGTTCGTTTTCATCTCATGAACTTATTTCAGTCAGCAAGATCTTTCTTCTTCAAAGCAAAAAGATTTTATCTTCAAATACAAGATTTTTCCTCAATCGAGTAAGATTTTATCTTAAAATACAAGAACTTTTCGTGGTTCTTGTCAATTTTTGTTGGTTTTCATCTAATGAACTTATTTCAGTCAGCGAGATCTTTCTTCTTCAAAGCAAAAAGATTTTATCTTCAAATACAAGAACTTTTCGTGGTTTTGATGGTTTTCAGCAAATGAACATATTTCAGCGAGCTGGAAGTTTTTTCCTTAATAGAGTAAGATTTTATCTTCAAATACAAGAACTTTTCGTGGTTCTTGTCAATTTTTGTTGGTTTTCATCTAATGAACTTATTTCAGTCAGCGAGATCTTTCCTCTTCAAAGCAAAAAGATTTTATCTTCAAATACAAGAACTTTTCGTGGTTTTGATGGTTTTCAGCAAATGAACACATTTCAGCGCGCTGGAAGTTTTTTCCTTAATAGAGTAAGATTTTATCTTAAAATACCAGAACATTTCGTGGTTCTTGTCAATTTTTGTTGGTTTTCATCTAATGAACTTATTTCAGTCAGCTAGATCTTTCTTCTTCAAAGCAAAAAGATTTTATCTTCAAATACAAGAACTTTTCGTGGTTTTGTTGGTTTTCAGCAAATGAACATATTTCAGCGAGCTGGGAGTTTTTTCTTTAATAGCGTAAGATTTTATCTTAAAATACAAGAACTTTTCGTGGTTCTTGTCAATTTTTGTTGGTTTTCATCTAATGAACTTATTTCAGTCAGCTTGATCTTTCTTCTTCAAAGCAAAAAGATTTTATCTTCAAATACAAGAACTTTTCGAGGTTTTGATGGTTTTCAGCAAATGAACATATTTCAGCGAGCTGGAAGATTTTTCCGAAATAGAGTAAGATTTTATCTTAAAATACAAGAACTTTTCGTGGTTCTTGTCAATTTTTGTTGGTTTTCATCCAATGAACTTATTTCAGTCAGCTAGATCTTTCTTCTTCAAAGCAAAAAGATTTTATCTTCAAATACAAGAACTTTTCGTGGTTTTGATTGTTTTCAGCAAATGAACATATTTCAGCGAGCTGGAAGTTTTTTCCTTAATAGAGTAAGATTTTATCTTCAAATACAAGAACTTTTCGTGGTTTTGTTGGTTTTCAGCAAATGAACAGATTTCAGCGAGCAAGAAGTTTTTTCTTTAATAGCGTAAGATTTTATCTTAAAATACAAGAACTTTTCGTGGTTCTTGTCAATTTTTGTTCGTTTTCATCTAATGAACTTATTTCAGTCAGCAAGATCTTTCTTCTTCAAATCAAAAAGATTTTATCTTCAAATACAAGAACTTTTCGTGTTTTGATGGTTTTCAGCAAATGAACATATTTCAGCGAGCTGGAAGTTTTTTCCATAATAGAGTAAGATTTTATCTTAAAATACAAGAACTTTTCGTGGTTCTTGTCAATTTTTGTTGGATTTCATCTAATGAACTTATTTCAGTCAGCTAGATCTTTCTTGTTCAAAGCAAAAAGATTTTATCTTCAAATACAAGAACTTTTCGAGGTTTTGATGGTTTTCAGCAAATGAACATATTTCATCGAGCTGGAAGTTTTTTCTTGAAAGCGTAAGATTTTATCTTAAAATACAAGAACTTTTCGTGGTTCTTGTCAATTTTTGTTGGTTTTCATCTGATGAACTTATTTCAGTCAGCTCGATCTTTCTTCTTCAAAGCAAAAAGATTTTATCTTCAAATACAAGAACTTTTCGTGGTTTTGATGGTTTTCAGCAAATGAACATATTTCAGCGAGCTGGAAATTTTTTCCTTAATAGTGTAAGATTTTATCTTAAAATACAAGAACTTTTCGTGGTTCTTGTCAATTTTTGTTCGTTTTCATCTGATGAACTTATTTCAGTCAGCAAGATCTTTCTTCTTCAAAGCAAAAAGATTTTATCTTCAAATACAAGAACTTTTCGTGGTTTTGATGGTTTTCAGCAAATGAACATATTTCAGCGAGCTGGAAGTTTTTTCCTAGATAGAGTAAGATTTTATCTTAAAATACAAGAACTTTTCGTGGTTCTTGTCAATTTTTGTTGGTTTTCATCTCATGAACTTATTTCAGTCAGCGAGATCTTTCTTCTTCAAAGCAAAAAGATTTTATCTTCAAATACAAGAACTTTTCGTGGTTTTGATGGTTTTCAGCAAATGAACATATTTCAGCGAGCTGGAAGTTTTTTCCTTAATAGAGTAAGATTTTATCTTAAAATACAAGAACTTTTCGTGGTTCTTGTCAATTTTTGTTGGTTTTCATCTAATGAACTTATTTCAGTCAGCTGGATCTTTCTTCTTCAAAGCAAAAAGATTTTATCTTCAAATACAAGAACTTTTCGTGGTTTTGATTGTTTTCAGCAAATGAACATATTTCAGCCAGCTGGAAGTTTTTTCCTTAATAGAGTAAGATTTTATCTTCAAATACAAGAACTTTTCTTGTTTTTGTTGGTTTTCAGCAAATGAACAGATTTCAGCGAGCCAGAAGTTTTTCTTTAATAGCGTAAGATTTTATCTTAAAATACAAGAACTTTTCGTGGTTCTTGTCAATTTTTGTTGGTTTTCATCTAATGAACTTATTTCAGTCAGCGAGATCTTTCTTCTTCAAAGCAAAAAGATTTTATCTTCAAATACAAGAACTTTTCGTGGTTTTGATGGTTTTCAGCAAATGAACATATTTCAGCGAGCTGGAAGTTTTTTCCTTAATCGAGTAAGATTTTATCTTAAAATACAAGAACTTTTTGTGGTTCTTGTCAATTTTTATTGGTTTTCATCTAATGAACTTATTTCAGTCAGCGAGATCTTTCTTCTTCAAAGCAAAAAGGTTTTATCTTCAAATACAAGAACTTTTCGTGGTTTTGTTGGTTTTCAGCAAATGAACATATTTCAGCGAGCTGGGAGTTTTTTCTTTAATAGCGTAAGATTTTATCTTAAAATACAAGAACTTTTCGTGGTTCTTGTCAATTTTTGTTGGTTTTCATCTAATGAACTTATTTCAGTCAGCTAGATCTTTCTTCTTCAAAGCAAAAAGATTTTATCTTCAAATACAAGAACTTTTCGTGGTTTTGATGGTTTTCAGCAAATGAACATATTTCAGCGAGCTGGAAGTTTTTTCCTTAATAGAGTAAGATTTTATCTTAAAATACAAGAACTTTTCGTGGTTCTTGTCAATTTTTCTTGGTTTTCATCCAATGAACTTATTTCAGTCAGCGAGATCTTTCTTCTTCAAAGCAAAAAGATTTTATCTTCAAATACAAGAACTTTTCGTGGTTTTGATTGTTTTCAGCAAATGAACATATTTCAGCCAGCTGGAAGTTTTTTCCTTAATAGAGTAAGATTTTATCTTCAAATACAAGAAATTTTCGTGGTTTTGTTGGTTTTCAGCAAATGAACAGATTTCAGCGAGCCAGAAGTTTTTCTTTAATAGTGTAAGATTTTATCTTAAAATACAAGAACTTTTCGTGGTTCTTGTCAATTTTTGTTGGTTTTCATCTAATGAACTTATTTCAGTCAGTGAGATCTTTCTTCTTCAAAGCAAAAAGATTTTATCTTCAAATACAAGAACTTTTCGTGGTTTTGATGGTTTTCAGCAAATGAACATATTTCAGCGAGCTGGAAGTTTTTTCCTTAATAGAGTAAGATTTTATCTTAAAATACAAGAAGTTTTCGTGGTTCTTGTCAATTTTTGTTGGTTTTCATCTAATGAACTTATTTCAGTCAGCGAGATCTTTCTTCTTCAAAGCAAAAAGATTTTATCTTCAAATACAAGAACTTTTCGTGGTTTTGATTGTTTTCAGCAAATGAACATATTTCAGTGAGCTGGAAGTTTTTTCCTGAATAGAGTAAGATTTTATCTTCAAATACAAGAACTTTTTCGTGGTTTTGTTGGTTTTCAGCAAATGAACAGATTTCAGCGCGCACGAAGTTTTTTCTTTAATAGCGTAAGATTTTATCTTAACATACAAGAACTTTTTGTGGTTCTTGTCAATTTTTGTTCGTTTTCATCGAATGAACTTATTTCAGTCAGCAAGATCTTTCTTCTTCAAAGCAAAAAGATTTTATCTTCAAATACAACAACTTTTCGTGTTTTGATGGTTTTCAGCAAATGAACATATTTCAGCGAGCTGGAAGTTTTTTCCTTAATAGCATAAGATTTTATCTTAAAATACAAGAACTTTTCGTGGTTCTTGTCAATTTTTGTTGGTTTTCATCTAATGAACTTATTTCAGTCAGCTAGATCTTTCTTCTTCAAAGCAAAAAGATTTTATCTTCAAATACAAGAACTTTTCGTGGTTTTGATGGTTTTCAGCAAATGAACATATTTCAGCAATCTGGAAGTTTTTTCCTTAATAGAGTAAGATTTTGTCTTAAAATACAAGAACTTTTCGTGGTTCTTGTCAATTTTTGTTGGATTTCATCTAATGAACTTATTTCAGTCAGCTAGATCTTTCTTCTTCAAAGCAAGAAGATTTATCTTCAAATACAAGAACTTTTCGTGGTTTTGTTGGTTTTCAGCAAATTAACATATTTCAGCGAGCCAGAAGTTTTTTCTTTAATAGCGTAAGATATTATCTTAAAATACAAGAAGTTTTCGTGGTTCTTGTCAATTTTTGTTGGATTTCATCTGATGAACTTATTTCAGTCAGCTAGATCTTTCTTCTTCAAAGCAGAAAGATTGTATCTTCAAATACAAGAACATTTCGAGGTTTTGATGGTTTTCAGCAAATGAACATATTTAAGCGAGCTGGAAGATTTTTCCTTAATAGAGTAAGATTTTATCTTCAAATACAAGAACTTTTCGTGGTTTTGTTGGTTTTCAGCAAATGAACAGATTTCAGCGAGCAAGAAGTTTTTTGTTTAATAGCGTAAGATTTTATCTTAAAATACAAGAACTTTTCGTGGTTCTTGTCAATTTTTGTTCGTTTTCATCTAATGAACTTATTTCAGTCAGCAAGATCTTTCTTCTTCAAAGCAAAAAGATTGCATCTTCAAATACAACAACTTTTCGTGTTTTGATGGTTTTCAGCAAATGAACATATTTCAGCGAGCTGGAAGTTTTTTCTTGATAGCGTAAGATTTTATCTTAAAATTCAAGAAGTTTTCGTCGTTCTTGTCAATTTTTGTTGGTTTTCATCTAATGAACTTATTTCAGTCAGCGAGATCTTTCTTCTTCAAAGCAAAAAGATTTTATCTTCAAATACAAGAACTTTTCGTGGTTTTGATGGTTTTCAGCAAATGAACATATTTCAGCGAGCTGGGAGTTTTTTCTTTAATAGCGTAAGATTTTATCTTAAAATACAAGAACTTTTCGTGGTTCTTGTCAATTTTTGTTGGTTTTCATCTAATGAACTTATTTCAGTCAGCTCGATCTTTCTTCTTCAAAGCAAAAAGATTTTATCTTCAAATACAAGAACTTTTCGTGGTTTTGATGGTTTTCAGCAAATGAACATATTTCAGCGAGCTGGAAATTTTTTCCTTAATAGTGTAAGATTTTATCTTAAAATACAAGAACTTTTCGTGGTTCATGTCAATTTTTGTTCGTTTTCATCTAATGAACTTATTTCAGTCAGCAAGATCTTTCTTCTTCAAAGCAAAAAGATTTTATCTTCAAATACAAGAACTTTTCGTGGTTTTGTTGGTTTTCAGCAAATGAACATATTTCAGCGAGCTGGGAGTTTTTTCTTTAATAGCGTAAGATTTTATCTTAAAATACAAGAACTTTTCGTGGTTCTTGTCAATTTTTGTTGGTTTTCATCTGATGAACTTATTTCAGTCAGCTGGATCTTTCTTCTTCAAAGCAGAAAGATTTTATCTTCAAATACAAGAACTTTTCGAGGTTTTGATGGTTTTCAGCAAATGAACATATTTCAGCGAGCTGGAAGATTTTTCCTGAACAGAGTAAGATTTTATCTTCAAATACAAGAACTTTTCGTGGTTTTGTTGGTTTTCAGCAAATGAACAGATTTCAGCGAGCAAGAAGTTTTTTCTTTGATAGCGTAAGATTTTATCTTCAAATACAAGAACTTTTCGAGGTTTTGATGGTTTTCAGCAAATGATCATATTTCAGCGAGCTGGGAGCTTTTTCTTTAATAGCGTAAGATTTTATCTTAAAATACAAGAACTTTTCGTGGTTCTTGTCAATTTTTGTTGGTTTTCATCTAATGAACTTATTTCAGTCAGCTAGATCTTTCTTCTTCAAAGCAAAAAGATTTTATCTTCAAATACAAGAACTTTTCGTGGTTTTGATGGTTTTCAGCAAATGAACATATTTCAGCGAGCTGGAAATTTTTTCCTTAATAGTGTAAGATTTTATCTTAAAATACAAGAACTTTTCGTGGTTCTTGTCAATTTTTGTTCGTTTTCATCTAATGAACTTATTTCAGTCAGCAAGATCTTTCTTCTTCAAAGCAAAAAGATTTTATCTTCAAATACAAGAACTTTTCGTGGTTTTGATGGTTTTCAGCAAATGAACATATTTCAGCGAGCTGGAAATTTTTTCCTTAATAGTGTAAGATTTTATCTTCAAATACAAGAACTTTTCGTGGTTTTGATGGTTTTCAGCAAATGAACATATTTCAGCGATCTGGAAGTTTTTTCCTTAATAGAGTAAGATTTTGTCTTAAAATACAAGAACTTTTCGTGCTTCTTGTCAATTTTTGTTGGATTTCATCTAATGAACTTATTTCAGTCAGCTAGATCTTTCTTCTTCAAAGCAAGAAGATTTATCTTCAAATACAAGAACTTTTCGTGGTTTTGTTGGTTTTCGGCAAATTAACATATTTCAGCGAGCCAGAAGTTTTTTCTTTAATAGCGTAAGATATTATCTTAAAATACAAGAAGTTTTCGTGGGTCTTGTCAATTTTTGTTGGTTTTCATCTAATGAACTTATTTCAGTCAGCTAGATCTTTCTTCTTCAAAGCAAAAAGATTTTATCTTCAAATACAAGAACTTTTCGTGGTTTTGTTGGTTTTCAGCAAATGAACATATTTCAGCGAGCTGGGAGTTTTTTCTTTAATAGCGTAAGATTTTATCTTAAAATACAAGAACTTTTCGTGGTTCTTGTCAATTTTTGTTGGTTTTCATCTAATGAACTTATTTCAGTCAGCTAGATCTTTCTTCTTCAAAGCAGAAAGATTTTATCTTCAAATACAAGAACTTTTCGAGGTTTTGATGGTTTTCAGCAAATGAACATACTTCAGCGAGCTGGGAGTTTTTTCTTTAATAGTGTAAGATTTTATCTTAAAATACAAGAACTTTTCGTGGTTCTTGTCAATTTTTGTTCGTTTTCATCTGATGAACTTATTTCAGTCAGCAAGATCTTTCTTCTTCAAAGCAAAAAGATTTTATCTTCAAATACAAGAACTTTTCGTGGTTTTGATGGTTTTCAGCAAATGAACATATTTCAGCGAGCTGGAAGTTTTTTCCTCAATCGAGTAAGATTTTATCTTAAAATACAAGAACTTTTCGTGGTTCTTGTCAATTTTTGTTGGTTTTCATCTAATGAACTTATTTCAGTCAGCGAGATCTTTCTTCTTCAAAGCAAAAAGATTTTATCTTCAAATACAAGAACTTTTCGTGGTTTTGATGGTTTTCAGCAAATGAACATATTTCAGCGAGCTGGAAGTTTTTTCATTAATAGAGTAAGATTTTATCTTAAAATACAAGAACTTTTCGTGGTTCTTGTCAATTTTTGTTGGTTTTCATCTAATGAACTTATTTCAGTCAGCTGGATCTTTCTTCTTCAAAGCAAAAAGATTTTATCTTCAAATACAAGAACGTTTCGTGGTTTTGATTGTTTTCAGCAAATGAACATATTTCAGCCAGCTAGAAGTTTTTTCCTTAATAGAGTAAGATTTTATCTTCAAATACAAGAACTTTTCGTGGTTTTGTTGGTTTTCAGCAAATGAACAGATTTCAGCGAGCCAGAAGTTTTTCTTTAATAGCGTAAGATTTTATCTTAAAATACAAGAACTTTTCGTGGTTCTTGTCAATTTTTGTTGGTTTTCATCTAATGAACTTATTTCAGTCAGCGAGATCTTTCTTCTTCAAAGCAAAAAGATTTTATCTTCAAATACAAGAACTTTTCGTGGTTTTGATGGTTTTCACCAAATGAACATATTTCAGCGAGCTGGAAGATTTTTCCTCAATCGAGTAAGATTTTATCTTAAAATACAAGAACTTTTCGTGGTTCTTGTCAATTTTTGTTGGTTTTCATCTAATGAACTTATTTCAGTCAGCGAGATCTTTCTTCTTCAAAGCAAAAAGATTTTATCTTCAAATACAAGAACTTTTCGTGGTTTTGATGGTTTTCAGCAAATGAACATATTTCAGCGAGCTGGAAGTTTTTTCCTTAATAGAGTAAGATTTTATCTTCAAATACAAGAACTTTTCGTGGTTCTTGTCAATTTTTGTTGGTTTTCATCTAATGAACTTATTTCAGTCAGCGAGATCTTTCCTCTTCAAAGCAAAAAGATTTTATCTTCAAATACAAGAACTTTTCGTGGTTTTGATGGTTTTCAGCAAATGAACACATTTCAGCGCGCTGGAAGTTTTTTCCTTAATAGAGTAAGATTTTATCTTAAAATACCAGAACATTTCGTGGTTCTTGTCAATTTTTGTTGGTTTTCATCTAATGAACTTATTTCAGTCAGCTAGATCTTTCTTCTTCAAAGCAAAAAGATTTTATCTTCAAATACAAGAACTTTTCGTGGTTTTGTTGGTTTTCAGCAAATGAACATATTTCAGCGAGCTGGGAGTTTTTTCTTTAATAGCGTAAGATTTTATCTTAAAATACAAGAACTTTTCGTGGTTCTTGTCAATTTTTGTTGGTTTTCATCTAATGAACTTATTTCAGTCAGCTAGATCTTTCTTCTTCAAAGCAAAAAGATTTTATCTTCAAATACAAGAACTTTTCGAGGTTTTGATGGTTTTCAGCAAATGAACATATTTCAGCGAGCTGGAAGATTTTTCCGAAATAGAGTAAGATTTTATCTTAAAATACAAGAACTTTTCGTGGTTCTTGTCAATTTTTGTTGGTTTTCATCCAATGAACTTATTTCAGTCAGCTCGATCTTTCTTCTTCAAAGCAAAAAGATTTTATCTTCAAATACAAGAACTTTTCGTGGTTTTGATTGTTTTCAGCAAATGAACATATTTCAGCGAGCTGGAAGTTTTTTCCTTAATAGAGTAAGATTTTATCTTCAAATACAAGAACTTTTCGTGGTTTTGTTGGTTTTCAGCAAATGAACAGATTTCAGCGAGCAAGAAGTTTTTTCTTTAATAGCGTAAGATTTTATCTTAAAATACAAGAACTTTTCGTGGTTCTTGTCAATTTTTGTTCGTTTTCATCTAATGAACTTATTTCAGTCAGCAAGATCTTTCTTCTTCAAATCAAAAAGATTTTATCTTCAAATACAAGAACTTTTCGTGTTTTGATGGTTTTCAGCAAATGAACATATTTCAGCGAGCTGGAAGTTTTTTCCATAATAGAGTAAGATTTTATCTTAAAATACAAGAACTTTTCGTGGTTCTTGTCAATTTTTGTTGGATTTCATCTAATGAACTTATTTCAGTCAGCTAGATCTTTCTTGTTCAAAGCAAAAAGATTTTATCTTCAAATACAAGAACTTTTCGAGGTTTTGATGGTTTTCAGCAAATGAACATATTTCATCGAGCTGGAAGTTTTTTCTTGAAAGTGTAAGATTTTATCTTAAAATACAAGAAGTTTTCGTCGTTCTTGTCAATTTTTGTTGGTTTTCATCTAATGAACTTATTTCAGTCAGCTAGATCTTTCTTCTTCAAAGCAAAAAGATTTTATCTTCAAATACAAGAACTTTTCGTGGTTTTGATGGTTTTCAGCAAATGAACATATTTCAGCGAGCTGGGAGTTTTTTCTTTAATAGCGTAAGATTTTATCTTAAAATACAAGAACTTTTCGTGGTTCTTGTCAATTTTTGTTGGTTTTCATCTGATGAACTTATTTCAGTCAGCTAGATCTTTCTTCTTCAAAGCAAAAAGATTTTATCTTCAAATACAAGAACTTTTCGTGGTTTTGATTGTTTTCAGCAAATGAACATATTTCAGCGAGCTGGAAGTTTTTTCCTTAATAGAGTAAGATTTTATCTTCAAATGCAAGAACTTTTCGTGGTTTTGTTGGTTTTCAGCAAATGAACAGATTTCAGCGAGCAAGAAGTTTTTTCTTTAATAGCGTAAGATTTTATCTTAAAATACAAGAACTTTTCGTGGTTCTTGTCAATTTTTGTTGGTTTTCATCTAATGAACTTATTTCAGTCAGCTAGATCTTTCTTCTTCAAAGCAAAAAGATTTTATCTTCAAATACAAGAACTTTTCGTGGTTTTGATGGTTTTCAGCAAATGAACATACTTCAGCGAGCTGGGAGTTTTTTCTTTAATAGAGTAAGATTTTATCTTAAAATACAAGAACTTTTCGTGGTTCTTGTCAATTTTTGTTGGTTTTCATCTAATGAACTTATTTCAGTCAGCTAGATCTTTCTTCTTCAAAGCAAAAAGATTTTATCTTCAAATACAAGAACTTTTCGTGGTTTTGATGGTTTTCAGCAAATGAACATATTTCAGCGAGCTGGAAATTTTTTCCTTAATAGTGTAAGATTTTATCTTAAAATACAAGAACTTTTCGTGGTTCTTGTCAATTTTTGTTCGTTTTCATCTGATGAACTTATTTCAGTCAGCAAGATCTTTCTTCTTCAAAGCAAAAAGATTTTATCTTCAAATACAAGAACTTTTCGTGGTTTTGATGGTTTTCAGCAAATGAACATATTTCAGCGAGCTGGAAGTTTTTTCCTAGATAGAGTAAGATTTTATCTTAAAATACAAGAACTTTTCGTGGTTCTTGTCAATTTTTGTTGGTTTTCATCTCATGAACTTATTTCAGTCAGCGAGATCTTTCTTCTTCAAAGCAAAAAGATTTTATCTTCAAATACAAGAACTTTTCGTGGTTTTGATGGTTTTCAGCAAATGAACATATTTCAGCGAGCTGGAAGTTTTTTCCTTAATAGAGTAAGATTTTATCTTAAAATACAAGAACTTTTCGTGGTTCTTGTCAATTTTTGTTGGTTTTCATCTAATGAACTTATTTCAGTCAGCTGGATCTTTCTTCTTCAAAGCAAAAAGATTTTATCTTCAAATACAAGAACTTTTCGTGGTTTTGATTGTTTTCAGCAAATGAACATATTTCAGCCAGCTGGAAGTTTTTTCCTTAATAGAGTAAGATTTTATCTTCAAATACAAGAACTTTTCTTGTTTTTGTTGGTTTTCAGCAAATGAACAGATTTCAGCGAGCCAGAAAATTTTTTCTTTAATAGCGTAAGATTTTATCTTAAAATACAAGAACTTTTCGTGGTTCTTGTCAATTTTTGTTGGTTTTCATCTAATGAACTTATTTCAGTCAGCGAGATCTTTCTTCTTCAAAGCAAAAAGGTTTTATCTTCAAATACAAGAACATTTCGAGGTTTTGATGGTTTTCAGCAAATGAACATATTTAAGCGAGCTGGAAGATTTTTCCTCAATAGAGTAAGATTTTATCTTCAAATACAAGAACTTTTCGTGGTTTTGTTGGTTTTCAACAAATGAACAGATTTCAGCGAGCAAGAAGTTTTTTCTTTAATAGCGTAAGATTTTATCTTAAAATACAAGAACTTTTCGTGGTTCTTGTCAATTTTTGTTGGTTTTCATCTAATGAACTTATTTCAGTCAGCTAGATCTTTCTTCTTCAAAGCAAAAAGATTTTATCTTCAAATACAAGAACTTTTCGTGGTTTTGATGGTTTTCAGCAAATGAACATATTTCAGCGAGCTGGAAGTTTTTTCCTTAATAGAGTAAGATTTTATCTTAAAATACAAGAACTTTTCGTGGTTCTTGTCAATTTTTCTTGGTTTTCATCCAATGAACTTATTTCAGTCAGCTAGATCTTTCTTCTTCAAAGCAAAAAGATTTTATCTTCAAATACAAGAACTTTTCGTGGTT
Source organism: Heptranchias perlo (assembly GCF_035084215.1). Classification (NCBI taxonomy): domain Eukaryota; kingdom Metazoa; phylum Chordata; class Chondrichthyes; order Hexanchiformes; family Hexanchidae; genus Heptranchias; species Heptranchias perlo. The sequence continues at coordinate 19,297,989 of NC_090363.1, forward strand.
TTGATTGTTTTCAGCAAATGAACATATTTCAGCCAGCTGGAAGTTTTTTCCTTAATAGAGTAAGATTTTATCTTCAAATACAAGAAATTTTCGTGGTTTTGTTGGTTTTCAGCAAATGAACAGATTTCAGCGAGCCAGAAGTTTTTCTTTAATAGCGTAAGATTTTATCTTAAAATACAAGAACTTTTCGTGGTTCTTGTCAATTTTTGTTGGTTTTCATCTAATGAACTTATTTCAGTCAGCGAGATCTTTCTTCTTCAAAGCAAAAAGATTTTATCTTCAAATACAAGAACTTTTCGTGGTTTTGATGGTTTTCAGCAAATGAACATATTTCAGCGAGCTGGAAGTTTTTTCCTTAATAGAGTAAGATTTTATCTTAAAATACAAGAAGTTTTCGTGGTTCTTGTCAATTTTTGTTGGTTTTCATCTAATGAACTTATTTCAGTCAGCGAGATCTTTCTTCTTCAAAGCAAAAAGGTTTTATCTTCAAATACAAGAACTTTTCGTGGTTTTGTTGGTTTTCAGCAAATGAACATATTTCAGCGAGCTGGGAGTTTTTTCTTTAATAGCGTAAGATTTTATCTTAAAATACAAGAACTTTTCGTGGTTCTTGTCAATTTTTGTTGGTTTTCATCTAATGAACTTATTTCAGTCAGCTAGATCTTTCTTCTTCAAAGCAAAAAGATTTTATCTTCAAATACAAGAACTTTTCGTGGTTTTGATTGTTTTCAGCAAATGAACATATTTCAGAGAGCTGGAAGTTTTTTCCTGAATAGAGTAAGATTTTATCTTCAAATACAAGAACTTTTTCGTGGTTTTGTTGGTTTTCAGCAAATGAACAGATTTCAGCGCGCACGAAGTTTTTTCTTTAATAGCGTAAGATTTTATCTTAACATACAAGAACTTTTTGTGGTTCTTGTCAATTTTTGTTCGTTTTCATCGAATGAACTTATTTCAGTCAGCAAGATCTTTCTTCTTCAAAGCAAAAAGATTTTATCTTCAAATACAACAACTTTTCGTGTTTTGATGGTTTTCAGCAAATGAACATATTTCAGCGAGCTGGAAGATTTTTCCGAAATAGAGTAAGATTTTATCTTAAAATACAAGAACTTTTCGTGGTTCTTGTCAATTTTTGTTGGTTTTCATCCAATGAACTTATTTCAGTCAGCTCGATCTTTCTTCTTCAAAGCAAAAAGATTTTATCTTCAAATACAAGAACTTTTCGTGGTTTTGATTGTTTTCAGCAAATGAACATATTTCAGCGAGCTGGAAGTTTTTTCCTTAATAGAGTAAGATTTTATCTTCAAATACAAGAACTTTTCGTGGTTTTGTTGGTTTTCAGCAAATGAACATATTTCAGCGAGCTGGGAGTTTTTTCTTTAATAGCGTAAGATTTTATCTTAAAATACAAGAACTTTTCGTGGTTCTTGTCAATTTTTGTTGGTTTTCATCTAATGAACTTATTTCAGTCAGCTAGATCTTTCTTCTTCAAAGCAAAAAGATTTTATCTTCAAATACAAGAACTTTTCGTGGTTTTGATGGTTTTCAGCAAATGAACATATTTCAGCGAGCTGGAAGTTTTTTCCTTAATAGAGTAAGATTTTATCTTAAAATACAAGAACTTTTCGTGGTTCTTGTCAATTTTTCTTGGTTTTCATCCAATGAACTTATTTCAGTCAGCTAGATCTTTCTTCTTCAAAGCAAAAAGATTTTATCTTCAAATACAAGAACTTTTCGTGGTTTTGATTGTTTTCAGCAAATGAACATATTTCAGCCAGCTGGAAGTTTTTTCCTTAATAGAGTAAGATTTTATCTTCAAATACAAGAAATTTTCGTGGTTTTGTTGGTTTTCAGCAAATGAACAGATTTCAGCGAGCCAGAAGTTTTTCTTTAATAGCGTAAGATTTTATCTTAAAATACAAGAACTTTTCGTGGTTCTTGTCAATTTTTGTTGGTTTTCATCTAATGAACTTATTTCAGTCAGCGAGATCTTTCTTCTTCAAAGCAAAAAGATTTTATCTTCAAATACAAGAACTTTTCGTGGTTTTGATGGTTTTCAGCAAATGAACATATTTCAGCGAGCTGGAAGTTTTTTCCTTAATAGAGTAAGATTTTATCTTAAAATACAAGAAGTTTTCGTGGTTCTTGTCAATTTTTGTTGGTTTTCATCTAATGAACTTATTTCAGTCAGCGAGATCTTTCTTCTTCAAAGCAAAAAGGTTTTATCTTCAAATACAAGAACTTTTCGTGGTTTTGTTGGTTTTCAGCAAATGAACATATTTCAGCGAGCTGGGAGTTTTTTCTTTAATAGCGCAAGATTTTATCTTAAAATACAAGAACTTTTCGTGGTTCTTGTCAATTTTTGTTGGTTTTCATCTAATGAACTTATTTCAGTCAGCTAGATCTTTCTTCTTCAAAGCAAAAAGATTTTATCTTCAAATACAAGAACTTTTCGTGGTTTTGATTGTTTTCAGCAAATGAACATATTTCAGAGAGCTGGAAGTTTTTTCCTGAATAGAGTAAGATTTTATCTTCAAATACAAGAACTTTTTCGTGGTTTTGTTGGTTTTCAGCAAATGAACAGATTTCAGCGCGCACGAAGTTTTTTCTTTAATAGCGTAAGATTTTATCTTAACATACAAGAACTTTTTGTGGTTCTTGTCAATTTTTGTTCGTTTTCATCGAATGAACTTATTTCAGTCAGCAAGATCTTTCTTCTTCAAAGCAAAAAGATTTTATCTTCAAATACAACAACTTTTCGTGTTTTGATGGTTTTCAGCAAATGAACATATTTCAGCGAGCTGGAAGATTTTTCCGAAATAGAGTAAGATTTTATCTTAAAATACAAGAACTTTTCGTGGTTCTTGTCAATTTTTGTTGGTTTTCATCCAATGAACTTATTTCAGTCAGCTCGATCTTTCTTCTTCAAAGCAAAAAGATTTTATCTTCAAATACAAGAACTTTTCGTGGTTTTGATTGTTTTCAGCAAATGAACATATTTCAGCGAGCTGGAAGTTTTTTCCTTAATAGAGTAAGATTTTATCTTCAAATACAAGAACTTTTCGTGGTTTTGTTGGTTTTCAGCAAATGAACAGATTTCAGCGAGCAAGAAGTTTTTTCTTTAATAGCGTAAGATTTTATCTTAAAATACAAGAACTTTTCGTGGTTCTTGTCAATTTTTGTTCGTTTTCATCTAATGAACTTATTTCAGTCAGCAAGATCTTTCTTCTTCAAATCAAAAAGATTTTATCTTCAAATACAAGAACTTTTCGTGTTTTGATGGTTTTCAGCAAATGAACATATTTCAGCGAGCTGGAAGTTTTTTCCATAATAGAGTAAGATTTTATCTTAAAATACAAGAACTTTTCGTGGTTCTTGTCAATTTTTGTTGGATTTCATCTAATGAACTTATTTCAGTCAGCTAGATCTTTCTTGTTCAAAGCAAAAAGATTTTATCTTCAAATACAAGAACTTTTCGAGGTTTTGATGGTTTTCAGCAAATGAACATATTTCATCGAGCTGGAAGTTTTTTCTTGAAAGCGTAAGATTTTATCTTAAAATACAAGAAGTTTTCGTCGTTCTTGTCAATTTTTGTTGGTTTTCATCTAATGAACTTATTTCAGTCAGCTAGATCTTTCTTCTTCAAAGCAAAAAGATTTTATCTTCAAATACAAGAACTTTTCGTGGTTTTGATGGTTTTCAGCAAATGAACATATTTCAGCGAGCTGGGAGTTTTTTCTTTAATAGCGTAAGATTTTATCTTAAAATACAAGAACTTTTCGTGGTTCTTGTCAATTTTTGTTGGTTTTCATCTGATGAACTTATTTCAGTCAGCTAGATCTTTCTTCTTCAAAGCAAAAAGATTTTATCTTCAAATACAAGAACTTTTCGTGGTTTTGATTGTTTTCAGCAAATGAACATATTTCAGCGAGCTGGAAGTTTTTTCCTTAATAGAGTAAGATTTTATCTTCAAATGCAAGAACTTTTCGTGGTTTTGTTGGTTTTCAGCAAATGAACAGATTTCAGCGAGCAAGAAGTTTTTTCTTTAATAGCGTAAGATTTTATCTTAAAATACAAGAACTTTTCGTGGTTCTTGTCAATTTTTGTTGGTTTTCATCTAATGAACTTATTTCAGTCAGCTAGATCTTTCTTCTTCAAAGCAAAAAGATTTTATCTTCAAATACAAGAACTTTTCGTGGTTTTGATGGTTTTCAGCAAATGAACATACTTCAGCGAGCTGGGAGTTTTTTCTTTAATAGAGTAAGATTTTATCTTAAAATACAAGAACTTTTCGTGGTTCTTGTCAATTTTTGTTGGTTTTCATCTAATGAACTTATTTCAGTCAGCTAGATCTTTCTTCTTCAAAGCAAAAAGATTTTATCTTCAAATACAAGAACTTTTCGTGGTTTTGATGGTTTTCAGCAAATGAACATATTTCAGCGAGCTGGAAATTTTTTCCTTAATAGTGTAAGATTTTATCTTAAAATACAAGAACTTTTCGTGGTTCTTGTCAATTTTTGTTCGTTTTCATCTGATGAACTTATTTCAGTCAGCAAGATCTTTCTTCTTCAAAGCAAAAAGATTTTATCTTCAAATACAAGAACTTTTCGTGGTTTTGATGGTTTTCAGCAAATGAACATATTTCAGCGAGCTGGAAGTTTTTTCCTAGATAGAGTAAGATTTTATCTTAAAATACAAGAACTTTTCGTGGTTCTTGTCAATTTTTGTTGGTTTTCATCTCATGAACTTATTTCAGTCAGCGAGATCTTTCTTCTTCAAAGCAAAAATATTTTATCTTCAAATACAAGAACTTTTCGTGGTTTTGATGGTTTTCAGCAAATGAACATATTTCAGCGAGCTGGAAGTTTTTTCCTTAATAGAGTAAGATTTTATCTTAAAATACAAGAACTTTTCGTGGTTCTTGTCAATTTTTGTTGGTTTTCATCTAATGAACTTATTTCAGTCAGCTGGATCTTTCTTCTTCAAAGCAAAAAGATTTTATCTTCAAATACAAGAACTTTTCGTGGTTTTGATTGTTTTCAGCAAATGAACATATTTCAGCCAGCTGGAAGTTTTTTCCTTAATAGAGTAAGATTTTATCTTCAAATACAAGAACTTTTCTTGTTTTTGTTGGTTTTCAGCAAATGAACAGATTTCAGCGAGCCGGAAAATTTTTTCTTTGATAGCGTAAGATTTTATCTTAAAATACAAGAACTTTTCGTGGTTCTTGTCAATTTTTGTTGGTTTTCATCTAATGAACTTATTTCAGTCAGCGAGATCTTTCTTCTTCAAAGCAAAAAGATTTTATCTTCAAATACAAGAACTTTTCGTGGTTTTGATGGTTTTCAGCAAATGAACATATTTCAGCGAGCTGGAAGTTTTTTCCTTAATCGAGTAAGATTTTATCTTAAAATACAAGAACTTTTTGTGGTTCTTGTCAATTTTTATTGGTTTTCATCTAATGAACTTATTTCAGTCAGCGAGATCTTTCTTCTTCAAAGCAAAAAGATTTTATCTTCAAATACAAGAACTTTTCGTGGTTTTGATTGTTTTCAGCAAATGAACATATTTCAGCCAGCTGGAAGTTTTTTCCTTAATAGAGTAAGATTTTATCTTCAAATACAAGAAATTTTCGTGGTTTTGTTGGTTTTCAGCAAATGAACAGATTTCAGCGAGCCAGAAGTTTTTCTTTAATAGCGTAAGATTTTATCTTAAAATACAAGAACTTTTCGTGGTTCTTGTCAATTTTTGTTGGTTTTCATCTAATGAACTTATTTCAGTCAGCGAGATCTTTCTTCTTCAAAGCAAAAAGATTTTATCTTCAAATACAAGAACTTTTCGTGGTTTTGATGGTTTTCAGCAAATGAACATATTTCAGCGAGCTGGAAGTTTTTTCCTTAATAGAGTAAGATTTTATCTTAAAATACAAGAAGTTTTCGTGGTTCTTGTCAATTTTTGTTGGTTTTCATCTAATGAACTTATTTCAGTCAGCGAGATCTTTCTTCTTCAAAGCAAAAAGGTTTTATCTTCAAATACAAGAACTTTTCGTGGTTTTGTTGGTTTTCAGCAAATGAACATATTTCAGCGAGCTGGGAGTTTTTTCTTTAATAGCGTAAGATTTTATCTTAAAATACAAGAACTTTTCGTGGTTCTTGTCAATTTTTGTTGGTTTTCATCTAATGAACTTATTTCAGTCAGCTAGATCTTTCTTCTTCAAAGCAAAAAGATTTTATCTTCAAATACAAGAACTTTTCGTGGTTTTGATGGTTTTCAGCAAATGAACATATTTCAGCGAGCTGGAAGTTTTTTCCTTAATAGAGTAAGATTTTATCTTAAAATACAAGAACTTTTCGTGGTTCTTGTCAATTTTTCTTGGTTTTCATCCAATGAACTTATTTCAGTCAGCGAGATCTTTCTTCTTCAAAGCAAAAAGATTTTATCTTCAAATACAAGAACTTTTCGTGGTTTTGATAGTTTTCAGCAAATGAACATATTTCAGCCAGCTGGAAGTTTTTTCCTTAATAGAGTAAGATTTTATCTTCAAATACAAGAAATTTTCGTGGTTTTGTTGGTTTTCAGCAAATGAACAGATTTCAGCGAGCCAGAAGTTTTTCTTTAATAGCGTAAGATTTTATCTTAAAATACAAGAACTTTTCGTGGTTCTTGTCAATTTTTGTTGGTTTTCATCTAATGAACTTATTTCAGTCAGCGAGATCTTTCTTCTTCAAAGCAAAAAGATTTTATCTTCAAATACAAGAACTTTTCGTGGTTTTGATGGTTTTCAGCAAATGAACATATTTCAGCGAGCTGGAAGTTTTTTCCTTAATAGAGTAAGATTTTATCTTAAAATACAAGAAGTTTTCGTGGTTCTTGTCAATTTTTGTTGGTTTTCATCTAATGAACTTATTTCAGTCAGCGAGATCTTTCTTCTTCAAAGCAAAAAGGTTTTATCTTCAAATACAAGAACTTTTCGTGGTTTTGTTGGTTTTCAGCAAATGAACATATTTCAGCGAGCTGGGAGTTTTTTCTTTAATAGCGTAAGATTTTATCTTAAAATACAAGAACTTTTCGTGGTTCTTGTCAATTTTTGTTGGTTTTCATCTAATGAACTTATTTCAGTCAGCTAGATCTTTCTTCTTCAAAGCAAAAAGATTTTATCTTCAAATACAAGAACTTTTCGTGGTTTTGATTGTTTTCAGCAAATGAACATATTTCAGTGAGCTGGAAGTTTTTTCCTGAATAGAGTAAGATTTTATCTTCAAATACAAGAACTTTTTCGTGGTTTTGTTGGTTTTCAGCAAATGAACAGATTTCAGCGCGCACGAAGTTTTTTCTTTAATAGCGTAAGATTTTATCTTAACATACAAGAACTTTTTGTGGTTCTTGTCAATTTTTGTTCGTTTTCATCGAATGAACTTATTTCAGTCAGCAAGATCTTTCTTCTTCAAAGCAAAAAGATTTTATCTTCAAATACAACAACTTTTCGTGTTTTGATGGTTTTCAGCAAATGAACATGTTTCAGCGAGCTGGAAGTTTTTTCCATAATAGCGTAAGATTTTATCTTAAAATACAAGAACTTTTCGTGGTTCTTGTCAATTTTTGTTGGTTTTCATCTAATGAACTTATTTCAGTCAGCTAGATCTTTCTTCTTCAAAGCAAAAAGATTTTATCTTCAAATACAAGAACTTTTCGTGGTTTTGATGGTTTTCAGCAAATGAACATATTTCAGCGATCTGGAAGTTTTTTCCTTAATAGAGTAAGATTTTGTCTTAAAATACAAGAACTTTTCGTGGTTCTTGTCAATTTTTGTTGGATTTCATCTAATGAACTTATTTCAGTCAGCTAGATCTTTCTTCTTCAAAGCAAGAAGATTTATCTTCAAATACAAGAACTTTTCGTGGTTTTGTTGGTTTTCAGCAAATTAGCATATTTCAGCGAGCCAGAAGTTTTTTCTTTAATAGCGTAAGATATTATCTTAAAATACAAGAAGTTTTCGTGGTTCTTGTCAATTTTTGTTGGATTTCATCTGATGAACTTATTTCAGTCAGCTAGATCTTTCTTCTTCAAAGCAGAAAGATTTTATCTTCAAATACAAGAACATTTCGAGGTTTTGATGGTTTTCAGCAAATGAACATATTTAAGCGAGCTGGAAGATTTTTCCTCAATAGAGTAAGATTTTATCTTCAAATACAAGAACTTTTCGTGGTTTTGTTGGTTTTCAACAAATGAACAGATTTCAGCGAGCAAGAAGTTTTTTCTTTAATAGCGTAAGATTTTATCTTAAAATACAAGAACTTTTCGTGGTTCTTGTCAATTTTTGTTCGTTTTCATCCAATGAACTTATTTCAGTCAGCGAGATCTTTCTTCTTCAAAGCAAAAAGATTTTATCTTCAAATACAAGAACTTTTCGTGGTTTTGATAGTTTTCAGCAAATGAACATATTTCAGCCAGCTGGAAGTTTTTTCCTTAATAGAGTAAGATTTTATCTTCAAATACAAGAAATTTTCGTGGTTTTGTTGGTTTTCAGCAAATGAACAGATTTCAGCGAGCCAGAAGTTTTTCTTTAATAGCGTAAGATTTTATCTTAAAATACAAGAACTTTTCGTGGTTCTTGTCAATTTTTGTTGGTTTTCATCTAATGAACTTATTTCAGTCAGCGAGATCTTTCTTCTTCAAAGCAAAAAGATTTTATCTTCAAATACAAGAACTTTTCGTGGTTTTGATGGTTTTCAGCAAATGAACATATTTCAGCGAGCTGGAAGTTTTTTCCTTAATAGAGTAAGATTTTATCTTAAAATACAAGAAGTTTTCGTGGTTCTTGTCAATTTTTGTTGGTTTTCATCCAATGAACTTATTTCAGTCAGCGAGATCTTTCTTCTTCAAAGCAAAAAGGTTTTATCTTCAAATACAAGAACTTTTCGTGGTTTTGTTGGTTTTCAGCAAATGAACATATTTCAGCGAGCTGGGAGTTTTTTCTTTAATAGCGTAAGATTTTATCTTAAAATACAAGAACTTTTCGTGGTTCTTGTCAATTTTTGTTGGTTTTCATCTAATGAACTTATTTCAGTCAGCTAGATCTTTCTTCTTCAAAGCAAAAAGATTTTATCTTCAAATACAAGAACTTTTCGTGGTTTTGATTGTTTTCAGCAAATGAACATATTTCAGTGAGCTGGAAGTTTTTTCCTGAATAGAGTAAGATTTTATCTTCAAATACAAGAACTTTTTCGTGGTTTTGTTGGTTTTCAGCAAATGAACAGATTTCAGCGCGCACGAAGTTTTTTCTTTAATAGCGTAAGATTTTATCTTAACATCCAAGAACTTTTTGTGGTTCTTGTCAATTTTTGTTCGTTTTCATCGAATGAACTTATTTCAGTCAGCAAGATCTTTCTTCTTCAAAGCAAAAAGATTTTATCTTCAAATACAACAACTTTTCGTGTTTTGATGGTTTTCAGCAAATGAACATATTTCAGCGAGCTGGAAGTTTTTTCCATAATAGCGTAAGATTTTATCTTAAAATACAAGAACTTTTCGTGGTTCTTGTCAATTTTTGTTGGTTTTCATCTAATGAACTTATTTCAGTCAGCTAGATCTTTCTTCTTCAAAGCAAGAAGATTTATCTTCAAATACAAGAACTTTTCGTGGTTTTGTTGGTTTTCAGCAAATTAACATATTTCAGCGAGCCAGAAGTTTTTTCTTTAATAGCGTAAGATATTATCTTAAAATACAAGAAGTTTTCGTGGTTCTTGTCAATTTTTGTTGGATTTCATCTGATGAACTTATTTCAGTCAGCTAGATCTTTCTTCTTCAAAGCAGAAAGATTTTATCTTCAAATACAAGAACATTTCGAGGTTTTGATGGTTTTCAGCAAATGAACATATTTAAGCGAGCTGGAAGATTTTTCCTCAATAGAGTAAGATTTTATCTTCAAATACAAGAACTTTTCGTGGTTTTGTTGGTTTTCAACAAATGAACAGATTTCAGCGAGCAAGAAGTTTTTTCTTTAATAGCGTAAGATTTTATCTTAAAATACAAGAACTTTTCGTGGTTCTTGTCAATTTTTGTTCGTTTTCATCCAATGAACTTATTTCAGTCAGCGAGATCTTTCTTCTTCAAAGCAAAAAGATTTTATCTTCAAATACAAGAACTTTTCGTGGTTTTGATAGTTTTCAGCAAATGAACATATTTCAGCCAGCTGGAAGTTTTTTCCTTAATAGAGTAAGATTTTATCTTCAAATACAAGAAATTTTCGTGGTTTTGTTGGTTTTCAGCAAATGAACAGATTTCAGCGAGCCAGAAGTTTTTCTTTAATAGCGTAAGATTTTATCTTAAAATACAAGAACTTTTCGTGGTTCTTGTCAATTTTTGTTGGTTTTCATCTAATGAACTTATTTCAGTCAGCGAGATCTTTCTTCTTCAAAGCAAAAAGATTTTATCTTCAAATACAAGAACTTTTCGTGGTTTTGATGGTTTTCAGCAAATGAACATATTTCAGCGAGCTGGAAGTTTTTTCCTTAATAGAGTAAGATTTTATCTTAAAATACAAGAAGTTTTCGTGGTTCTTGTCAATTTTTGTTGGTTTTCATCCAATGAACTTATTTCAGTCAGCGAGATCTTTCTTCTTCAAAGCAAAAAGGTTTTATCTTCAAATACAAGAACATTTCGAGGTTTTGATGGTTTTCAGCAAATGAACATATTTAAGCGAGCTGGAAGATTTTTCCTCAATAGAGTAAGATTTTATCTTCAAATACAAGAACTTTTCGTGGTTTTGTTGGTTTTCAACAAATGAACAGATTTCAGCGAGCAAGAAGTTTTTTCTTTAATAGCGTAAGATTTTATCTTAAAATACAAGAACTTTTCGTGGTTCTTGTCAATTTTTGTTGGTTTTCATCTAATGAACTTATTTCAGTCAACGAGATCTTTCTTCATCAAAGCAAAAAGATTTTATCTTCAAATACAAGAACTTTTCGTGGTTTTGTTGGTTTTCAGCAAATGAACATATTTCAGCGAGCCAGAAGTTTTTCTTTAATAGCGTAAGATTTTATCTTAAAATACAAGAACTTTTCGTGGTTCTTGTCAATTTTTGTTGGTTTTCATCTAATGAACTTATTTCAGTCAGCGAGATCTTTCTTCTTCAAAGCAAAAAGATTTTATCTTCAAATACAAGAACTTTTCGTGGTTTTGATGGTTTTCAGCAAATGAACACATTTCAGCGCGCTGGAAGTTTTTTCCTCAATAGAGTAAGATTTTATCTTAAAATACCAGAACATTTCGTGGTTCTTGTCAATTTTTGTTGGTTTTCATCTAATGAACTTATTTCAGTCAGCTTGATCTTTCTTCTTCAAAGCAAAAAGATTTTATCTTCAAATACAAGAACTTTTCGTGGTTTTGTTGGTTTTCAGCAAATGAACATATTTCAGCGAGCTGGAAGATTTTTCCTAAATAGAGTAAGATTTTATCTTAAAATACAAGAACTTTTCGTGGTTCTTGTCAATTTTTGTTGGTTTTCATCCAATGAACTTATTTCAGTCAGCTCGATCTTTCTTCTTCAAAGCAAAAAGATTTTATCTTCAAATACAAGAACTTTTCGTGGTTTTGATTGTTTTCAGCAAATGAACATATTTCAGCGAGCAAGAAGTTTTTTCTTTAATAGCGTAAGATTTTATCTTAACATACAAGAACTTTTCGTGGTTCTTGTCAATTTTTGTTCGTTTTCATCTAATGAACTTATTTCAGTCAGCAAGATCTTTCTTCTTCAAAGCAAAAAGATTATATCTTCAAATACAACAACTTTTCGTGTTTTGATGGTTTTCAGCAAATGAACATATTTCAGCGAGCTGGAAGTTTTTTCCATAATAGCGTAAGATTTTATCTTAAAATACAAGAACTTTTCGTGGTTCTTGTCAATTTTTGTTCGTTTTCATCTAATGAACTTATTTCAGTCAGCAAGATCTTTCTTCTTGAAAGCAAAAAGATTGTATCTTCAAATACAACAACTTTTCGTGTTTTGATGGTTTTCAGCAAATGAACATATTTCAGCGAGCTGGAAGTTTTTTCTTGATAGCGTAAGATTTTATCTTAAAATATAAGAAGTTTTCGTCGTTCTTGTCAATTTTTGTTGGTTTTCATCTAATGAACTTATTTCAGTCAGCTAGATCTTTCTTCTTCAAAGCAAAAAGATGTTATCTTCAAATACAAGAACTTTTCGTGGTTTTGATGGTTTTCAGCAAATGAACATATTTCAGCGAGCTGGGAGTTTTTTCTTTAATAGCGTAAGATTTTATCTTAAAATACAAGAACTTTTCGTGGTTCTTGTCAATTTTTGTTGGTTTTCATCTAATGAACTTATTTCAGTCAGCGAGATCTTTCTTCTTCAAAGCAAAAAGATTTTATCTTCAAATACAAGAACTTTTCGTGGTTTTGATGGTTTTCAGCAAATGAACATATTTCAGCGAGCTGGAAATTTTTTCCTTAATAGTGTAAGATTTTATCTTAAAATACAAGAACTTTTCGTGGTTCTTGTCAATTTTTGTTCGTTTTCATCTAATGAACTTATTTCAGTCAGCTGGATTTTTCTTCTTTAAAGCAAAAAGATTTTATCTTCAAATACAAGAACTTTTCGTGGTTTTGATGGTTTTCAGCAAATGAACATATTTCAGCGAGCTGGAAATTTTTTCCTTAATAGTGTAAGATTTTATCTTAAAATACAAGAACTTTTCGTGGTTCTTGTCAATTTTTGTTCGTTTTCATCTAATGAACTTATTTCAGTCAGCTGGATTTTTCTTCTTTAAAGCAAAAAGATTTTATCTTCAAATACAAGAACTTTTCGTGGTTTTGATGGTTTTCAGCAAATGAAGATATTTCAGCGAGCTGGGAGTTTTTTCTTTAATAGCGTAAGATTTTATCTTAAAATACAAGAACTTTTCGTGGTTCTTGTCAATTTTTGTTGGTTTTCATCTAATGAACTTATTTCAGTCAGCGAGATCTTTCTTCTTCAAAGCAAAAAGATTTAATCTTCAAATACAAGAACTTTTCGTGGTTTTGATGGTTTTCAGCAAATGAACATATTTCAGCGAGCTGGAAATTTTTGCCTTAATAGTGTAAGATTTTATCTTAAAATACAAGAACTTTTCGTGGTTCTTGTCAATTTTTGTTCGTTTTCATCTAATGAACTTATTTCAGTCAGCAAGATCTTTCTTCTTCAAAGCAAAAAGATTTTATCTTCAAATACAAGAACTTTTCGTGGTTTTGATGGTTTTCAGCAAATGAACATATTTCAGCGAGCTGGAAGTTTTTTCCTTAATAGAGGAAGATTTTATCTTAAAATACAAGAACTTTTCGTGGTTCTTGAAAATTTTTGTTGGTTTTCATCGAATGAACTTATTTCAGTCAGCGAGATCTTTCTTCTTCAAAGCAAAAAGATTTTATCTTCAAATACAAGAACTTTTCGTGGTTTTGATTGTTTTCAGCAAATGAACACATTTCAGCGAGCCAGAAGTTTTTTCTTTAATAGCGTAAGATTTTATCTTAAAATACAAGAACTTTTCGTGGTTTTGTTGGTTTTCAGCAAATGAACAGATTTCACCGAGCCAGAAGTTTTTCTTTAATAGCGTAAGATTTTATCTTAAAATACAAGAACTTTTCGTGGTTCTTGTCAATTTTTGTTGGTTTTCATCTCATGAACTTATTTCAGTCAGCGAGATCTTTCTTCTTCAAAGCAAAAAGATTTTATCTTCAAATACAAGAACTTTTCGTGGTTTTGATGGTTTTCAGCAAATGAACATATTTCAGCGAGCTGGAAGTTTTTTCCTTAATAGAGTAAGATTTTATCTTAAAATACAAGAACTTTTCGTGGTTCTTGTCAATTTTTGTTGGTTTTCATCTAATGAACTTATTTCAGTCAACGAGATCTTTCTTCATCAAAGCAAAAAGATTTTATCTTCAAATACAAGAACTTTTCGTGGTTTTGTTGGTTTTCAGCAAATGAACATATTTCAGCGAGCTGGAAGTTTTTTCCTTAACAGAGTAAGATTTTATCTTCAAATACAAGAACTTTTTCGTGGTTTTGTTGGTTTTCAGCAAATGAACAGATTTCAGCGAGCAAGAAGTTTTTTCTTAAATAGCGTAAGATTTTATCTTAACATACAAGAACTTTTCGTGGTTCTTGTCAATTTTTGTTCGTTTTCATCCAATGAACTTATTTCAGTCAGCAAGATCTTTCTTCTTCAAAGCAAAAAGATTATATCTTCAAATACAACAACTTTTCGTGTTTTGATGGTTTTCAGCAAATGAACATATTTCAGCGAGCTGGAAGTTTTTTCCATAATAGCGTAAGATTTTATCTTAAAATACAAGAACTTTTCGTGGTTCTTGTCAATTTTTGTTGGTTTTCATCTAATGAACTTTTTTCAGTCAGCTAGATCTTTCTTCTTCAAAGCAAAAAGTTTTTATCTTCAAATACAAGAGCTTTTCGTGGTTTTGATGGTTTTCAGCAAATGAACATATTTCAGCGATCTGGAAGTTTTTTCCTTAATAGAGTAAGATTTTGTCTTAAAATACAAGAACTTTTCGTGGTTCTTGTCAATTTTTGTTGGATTTCATCTAATGAACTTATTTCAGTCAGCTAGATCTTTCTTCTTCAAAGCAGAAAGATTTTATCTTCAAATACAAGAACTTTTCGTGGTTTTGATGGTTTTCAGCAAATGAACATATTTCAGCGAGCAAGAAGTTTTTTCTTTAATAGCGTAAGATTTTATCTTAAAATACAAGAACTTTTCGTGGTTCTTGTCTATTTTTGTTCGTTTTCATCTAATGAACTTATTTCAGTCAGCTCGATCTTTCTTCTTCAAAGCAAAAAGATTTTATCTTCAAATACAAGAACTTTTCGTGGTTTTGATTGTTTTCAGCAAATGAACATATTTCAGCCAGCTGGAAGTTTTTTCCTTAATAGAGTAAGATTTTATCTTCAAATACAAGAACTTTTCGTGGTTTTGTTGGTTTTCAGCAAATGAACAGATTTCACCGAGCCAGAAGTTTTTCTTTAATAGCGTAAGATTTTATCTTAAAATACAAGAACTTTTCGTGGTTCTTGTCAATTTTTGTTGGTTTTCATCTAATGAACTTATTTCAGTCAGCGAGATCTTTCTTCTTCAAAGCAAAAAGATTTTATCTTCAAATACAAGAACTTTTCGTGGTTTTGATGGTTTTCAGCAAATGAACATATTTCAGCGAGCTGGAAGTTTTTTCCTTAATAGAGTAAGATTTTATCTTAAAATACAAGAACTTTTCGTGGTTCTTGTCAATTTTTGTTGGTTTTCATCTAATGAACTTATTTCAGTCAGCGAGATCTTTCTTCTTCAAAGCAAAAAGATTTTATCTTCAAATACTAGAACTTTTCGTGGTTTTGTTGGTTTTCAGCAAATGAACATATTTCAGCGAGCCAGAAGTTTTTCTTTAATAGCGTAAGATTTTATCTTAAAATACAAGAACTTTTCGTGGTTCTTGTCAATTTTTGTTGGTTTTCATCTAATGAACTTATTTCAGTCAGCGAGATCTTTCTTCTTCAAAGCAAAAAGATTTTATCTTCAAATACAAGAACTTTTCGTGGTTTTGATGGTTTTCAGCAAATGAACACATTTCAGCGCGCTGGAAGTTTTTTCCTCAATAGAGTAAGATTTTATCTTAAAATACCAGAACATTTCGTGGTTCTTGTCAATTTTTGTTGGTTTTCATCTAATGAACTTATTTCAGTCAGCTTGATCTTTCTTCTTCAAAGCAAAAAGATTTTATCTTCAAATACAAGAACTTTTCGTGGTTTTGTTGGTTTTCAGCAAATGAACATATTTCAGCGAGCTGGAAGATTTTTCCTAAATAGAGTAAGATTTTATCTTAAAATACAAGAACTTTTCGTGGTTCTTGTCAATTTTTCTTGGTTTTCATCCAATGAACTTATTTCAGTCAGCGAGATCTTTCTTCTTCAAAGCAAAAAGATTTTATCTTCAAATACAAGAACTTTTCGTGGTTTTGATTGTTTTCAGCAAATGAACATATTTCAGCGAGCTGGAAGTTTTTTCCTTAATAGAGTAAGATTTTATCTTCAAATACAAGAACTTTTCGTGGTTTTGTTGGTTTTCAGCAAATGAACAGATTTCACCGAGCCAGAAGTTTTTCTTTAACAGCGTAAGATTTTATCTTAAAATACAAGAACTTTTCGTGGTTCTTGTCAATTTTTGTTGGTTTTCATCTAATGAACTTATTTCAGTCAGCGAGATCTTTCTTCTTCAAAGCAAAAAGATTTTATCTTCAAATACAAGAACTTTTCGTGGTTTTGATGGTTTTCAGCAAATGAACATATTTCAGCGAGCTGGAAGTTTTTTCCTTAATAGAGTAAGATTTTATCTTAAAATACAAGAACTTTTCGTGGTTCTTGTCAATTTTTGTTGGTTTTCATCTGATGAACTTATTTCAGTCAGCGAGATCTTTCTTCTTCAAAGCAAAAAGATTTTATCTTCAAATACTAGAACTTTTCGTGGTTTTGTTGGTTTTCAGCAAATGAACATATTTCAGCGAGCCAGAAGTTTTTCTTTAATAGCGTAAGATTTTATCTTAAAATACAAGAACTTTTCGTGGTTCTTGTCAATTTTTGTTGGTTTTCATCTCATGAACTTATTTCAGTCAGCGAGATCTTTCTTCTTCAAAGCAAAAAGATTTTATCTTCAAATACAAGAACTTTTCGTGGTTTTGATGGTTTTCAGCAAATGAACACATTTCAGCGCGCTGGAAGTTTTTTCCTCAATAGAGTAAGATTTTATCTTAAAATACCAGAACATTTCGTGGTTCTTGTCAATTTTTGTTGGTTTTCATCTAATGAACTTATTTCAGTCAGCTTGATCTTTCTTCTTCAAAGCAAAAAGATTTTATCTTCAAATACAAGAACTTTTCGTGGTTTTGTTGGTTTTCAGCAAATGAACATATTTCAGCGAGCTGGAAGATTTTTCCTAAATAGAGTAAGATTTTATCTTAAAATACAAGAACTTTTCGTGGTTCTTGTCAATTTTTCTTGGTTTTCATCCACTGAACTTATTTCAGTCAGCGAGATCTTTCTTCTTCAAAGCAAAAAGATTTTATCTTCAAATACAAGAACTTTTCGTGGTTTTGATTGTTTTCAGCAAATGAACATATTTCAGCGAGCTGGAATTTTTTCCTTAATAGAGTAAGATTTTATCTTCAACTACAAGAACTTTTTCGTGGTTTTGTTGGTTTTCAGCAAATGAACAGATTTCAGCGAGCAAGAAGTTTTTTCTTTAATAGCGTAACATACAAGAACTTTTCGTGGTTCTTGTCAATTTTTGTTCGTTTTCATCTAATGAACTTATTTCAGTCAGCAAGATCTTTCTTCTTCAAAGCAAAAAGATTTTATCTTCAAATACAACAACTTTTCGTGTTTTGATGGTTTTCAGCAAATGAACATATTTCAGCGATCTGGAAGTTTTTTCCTTAATAGAGTAAGATTTTGTCTTAAAATACAAGAACTTTTCGTGGTTCTTGTCAATTTTTGTTGGATTTCATCTAATGAACTTATTTCAATCAGCTAGATCTTTCTTCTTCAAAGCAAAAAGATTTATCTTCAAATACAAGAACTTTTCGTGGTTTTGTTGGTTTTCAGCAAATTAACATATTTCAGCGAGCCAGAAGTTTTTTCTTTAATAGCGTAAGATATTATCTTAAAATACAAGAAGTTTTCGTGGTTCTTGTCAATTTTTGTTGGTTTTCATCTAATGAACTTATTTCAGTCAGCTAGATCTTTCTTCTTCAAAGCAAAAAGATTTTATCTTCAAATACAAGAACTTTTCGTGGTTTTGTTGGTTTTCAGCAAATGAACATATTTCAGCGATCTGGGAGTTTTTTCTTTAATAGCGTAAGATTTTATCTTAAAATACAAGAACTTTTCGTGGTTCTTGTCAATTTTTGTTGGTTTTCATCTAATGAACTTATTTCAGTCAGCTAGATCTTTCTTCTTCAAAGCAAAAAGATTTTATCTTCAAATACAAGAACTTTTCGAGGTTTTGATGGTTTTCAGCAAATGAACATATTTCAGCGAGCTGGAAGATTTTTCCTTAATAGAGTAAGATTTTATCTTCAAATACAAGAACTTTTCGTGGTTTTGTTGGTTTTCAGCAAATGAACAGATTTCAGCGAGCAAGAAGTTTTTTCTTTAATAGCGTAAGATTTTATCTTAAAATACAAGAACTTTTCGTGGTTCTTGTCAATTTTTGTTGGATTTCATCTAATGAACTTATTTCAGTCAGCTAGATCTTTCTTCTTCAAAGCAAAAAGATTTATCTTCAAATACAAGAACTTTTCGTGGTTTTGTTGGTTTTCAGCAAATTAACATATTTCAGCGAGCCAGAAGTTTTTTCTTTAATAGCGTAAGATATTATCTTAAAATACAAGAAGTTTTCGTGGTTCTTGTCAATTTTTGTTGGTTTTCATCTAATGAACTTATTTCAGTCAGCTAGATCTTTCTTCTTCAAAGCAAAAAGATTTTATCTTCAAATACAAGAACTTTTCGTGGTTTTGTTGGTTTTCAGCAAATGAACATATTTCAGCGATCTGGGAGTTTTTTCTTTAATAGCGTAAGATTTTATCTTAAAATACAAGAACTTTTCGTGGTTCTTGTCAATTTTTGTTGGTTTTCATCTAATGAACTTATTTCAGTCAGCTAGATCTTTCTTCTTCAAAGCAAAAAGATTTTATCTTCAAATACAAGAACTTTTCGAGGTTTTGATGGTTTTCAGCAAATGAACATATTTCAGCGAGCTGGAAGATTTTTCCTTAATAGAGTAAGATTTTATCTTCAAATACAAGAACTTTTCGTGGTTTTGTTGGTTTTCAGCAAATGAACAGATTTCAGCGAGCAAGAAGTTTTTTCTTTAATAGCGTAAGATTTTATCTTAAAATACAAGAACTTTTCGTGGTTCTTGTCAATTTTTGTTCGTTTTCATCAAATGAACTTATTTCAGTCAGCAAGATCTTTCTTCTTCAAAGCAAAAAGATGTTATCTTCAAATACAACAACTTTTCGTGGTTTTGATGGTTTTCAGCAAATGAACATATTTCAGCGAGCTGGAAGTTTTTTCTTGATAGCGTAAGATTTTATCTTAAAATACAAGAAGTTTTCGTCGTTCTTGTCAATTTTTGTTGGTTTTCATCTAATGAACTTATTTCAGTCAGCTGGATCTTTCTTCTTCAAAGCAAAAAGATTTTATCTTCAAATACAAGAACTTTTCGTGGTTTTGTTGGTTTTCAGCAAATGAACATATTTCAATGAGCTGGGAGTTTTTTCTTTAATAGCGTAAAATTTTATCTTAAAATACAAGAACTTTTCGTGGTTCTTGTCAATTTTTGTTGGTTTTCATCGAATGAACTTATTTCAGTCAGCGAGATCTTTCTTCTTCAAAGCAAAAAGATTTTATCTTCAAATACAAGAACGTTGCGTGGTTTTGTTGGTTTTCAGCAAATGAACACATTTCAGCGAGCCAGAAGTTTTTTCTTTAATAGCGTAAGATTTTATCTTAAAATACAAGAACTTTTCGTGGTTTTGATGGTTTTCAGCAAATGAACATATTTCAGCGAGCTGGAAGTTTTTTCCTTAATAGAGTAAGATTTTATCTTAAATTACCAGAACATTTCGTGGTTCTTGTCAATTTTTGTTGGTTTTCATCTAATGAACTTATTTCAGTCAGCTAGATCTTTCTTCTTCAAAGCAAAAAGATTTTATCTTCAAATACAAGAACTTTTCGTGGTTTTGTTGGTTTTCAGCAAATGAACATATTTCAGCGAGCTGGGAGTTTTTTCTTTAATAGAGTAAGATTTTATCTTAAAATACAAGAACTTTTCGTGGTTCTTGTCAATTTTTGTTGGTTTTCATCTGATGAACTTATTTCAGTCAGCTAGATCTTTCTTCTTCAAAGCAAAAAGATTTTATCTTCAAATACAAGAACTTTTCGTGGTTTTGATGGTTTTCAGCAAATGAACATATTTCAGCGAGCTGGAAGTTTTTTCCTTAATAGCGTAAGATTTTATCTTAAAATACAAAACTTTTCGTGGTTCTTGTCAATTTTTGTTGGTTTTCATCTAATGAACTTATTTCAGTCAGCGAGATCTTTCTTCTTCAAAGCAAAAAGATTTTATCTTCAAATACAAGAACTTTTCATGGTTTTGTTGGTTTTCAGCAAATGAACATATTTCAGCGAGCTGGGAGTTTTTTCTTTAATAGCGTAAGATTTTATCTTAAAATACAAGAACTTTTCGTGATTCTTGTCAATTTTTGTTGGTTTTCATCTAATGAACTTATTTCAGTCAGCTAGATCTTTCTTCTTGAAAGCAAAAAGATTTTATCTTCAAATACAAGAACTTTTCGTGGTTTTGATGGTTTTCAGCAAATGAACATATTTCAGCGAGCTGGAAATTTTTTCCTTAATAGTGTAAGATTTTATCTTAAAATACAAGAACTTTTCGTGGTTCTTGTCAATTTTTGTTCGTTTTCATCCAATGAACTTATTTCAGTCAGCAAGATCTTTCTTCTTCAAAGCAAAAAGATTTTATCTTCAAATACAAGAACTTTTCGTGGTTTTGTTGGTTTTCAGCAAATGAACACATTTCAGCGAGCCAGAAGTTTTTTCTTTAATAGCGTAAGATTTTATCTTAAAATACAAGAACTTTTCGTGGTTTTGATGGTTTTCAGCAAATGAACATATTTCAGCGAGCTGGAAGTTTTTTCCTTAATAGAGGAAGATTTTATCTTAAAATACAAGAACTTTTCGTGGTTCTTGTCAATTTTTGTTGGTTTTCATCTAATGAACTTATTTCAGTCAGCTAGATCTGTCTTCTTCAAAGCAAAAAGATTTTATCTTCAAATACAAGAACTTTTCGTGGTTTTGATGATTTTAAGCAAATGAACACATTTCAGCGCGCTGGAAGTTTTTTCCTTAATAGAGTAAGATTTTATCTTAAATTACCAGAACATTTCGTGGTTCTTGTCAATTTTTGTTGGTTTTCATCTAATGAACTTATTTCAGTCAGCTAGATCTTTCTTCTTCAAAGCAAAAAGATTTTGTCTTAAAATACAAGAACTTTTCGTGGTTCTTGTCAATTTTTGTTGGATTTCATCTAATGAACTTATTTCAATCAGCTAGATCTTTCTTCTTCAAAGCAAAAAGATTTATCTTCAAATACAAGAACTTTTCGTGGTTTTGTTGGTTTTCAGCAAATTAACATATTTCAGCGAGCCAGAAGTTGTTTCTTTGATAGCGTAAGATATTATCTTAAAATACAAGAAGTTTTCGTGGTTCTTGTCAATTTTTGTTGGTTTTCATCTAATGAACTTATTTCAGTCAGCTAGATCTTTCTTCTTCAAAGCAAAAAGATTTTATCTTCAAATACAAGAACTTTTCGTGGTTTTGTTGGTTTTCAGCAAATGAACATATTTCAGCGATCTGGGAGTTTTTTCTTTAATAGCGTAAGATTTTATCTTAAAATACAAGAACTTTTCGTGGTTCTTGTCAATTTTTGTTGGTTTTCATCTAATGAACTTATTTCAGTCAGCTAGATCTTTCTTCTTCAAAGCAAAAAGATTTTATCTTCAAATACAAGAACTTTTCGAGGTTTTGATGGTTTTCAGCAAATGAACATATTTCAGCGAGCTGGAAGATTTTTCCTTAATAGAGTAAGATTTTATCTTAAAATACAAGAACTTTTCGTGGTTCTTGTCAATTTTTGTTGGTTTTCATCTAATGAACTTATTTCAGTCAGCTAGATCTTTCTTCTTCAAAGCAAAAAGATTTTATCTTCAAATACAAGAACTTTTCGAGGTTTTGATGGTTTTCAGCAAATGAACATATTTCAGCGAGCTGGAAGATTTTTCCTTAATAGAGTAAGATTTTATCTTCAAATACAAGAACTTTTCGTGGTTTTGTTGGTTTTCAGCAAATGAACAGATTTCAGCGAGCAAGAAGTTTTTTCTTTAATAGCGTAAGATTTTATCTTAAAATACAAGAACTTTTCGTGGTTCTTGTCAATTTTTGTTCGTTTTCATCCAATGAACTTATTTCAGTCAGCAAGATCTTTCTTCTTCAAAGCAAAAAGATGTTATCTTCAAATACAACAACTTTTCGTGGTTTTGATGGTTTTCAGCAAATGAACATATTTCAGCGAGCTGGAAGTTTTTTCTTGATAGCGTAAGATTTTATCTTAAAATACAAGAAGTTTTCGTCGTTCTTGTCAATTTTTGTTGGTTTTCATCTAATGAACTTATTTCAGTCAGCTGGATCTTTCTTCTTCAAAGCAAAAAGATTTTATCTTCAAATACAAGAACTTTTCGTGGTTTTGTTGGTTTTCAGCAAATGAACATATTTCAATGAGCTGGGAGTTTTTTCTTTAATAGCGTAAAATTTTATCTTAAAATACAAGAACTTTTCGTGGTTCTTGTCAATTTTTGTTGGTTTTCATCGAATGAACTTATTTCAGTCAGCGAGATCTTTCTTCTTCAAAGCAAAAAGATTTTATCTTCAAATACAAGAACGTTGCGTGGTTTTGTTGGTTTTCAGCAAATGAACACATTTCAGCGAGCCAGAAGTTTTTTCTTTAATAGCGTAAGATTTTATCTTAAAATACAAGAACTTTTCGTGGTTTTGATGGTTTTCAGCAAATGAACATATTTCAGCGAGCTTGAAGTTTTTTCCTTAATAGAGTAAGATTTTATCTTAAATTACCAGAACATTTCGTGGTTCTTGTCAATTTTTGTTGGTTTTCATCTAATGAACTTATTTCAGTCAGCTAGATCTTTCTTCTTCAAAGCAAAAAGATTTTATCTTCAAATACAAGAACTTTTCGTGGTTTTGTTGGTTTTCAGCAAATGAACATATTTCAGCGAGCTGGGAGTTTTTTCTTTAATAGAGTAAGATTTTATCTTAAAATACAAGAACTTTTCGTGGTTCTTGTCAATTTTTGTTGGTTTTCATCTGATGAACTTATTTCAGTCAGCTAGATCTTTCTTCTTCAAAGCAAAAAGATTTTATCTTCAAATACAAGAACTTTTCGTGGTTTTGATGGTTTTCAGCAAATGAACATATTTCAGCGAGCTGGAAGTTTTTTCCTTAATAGCGTAAGATTTTATCTTAAAATACAAAACTTTTCGTGGTTCTTGTCAATTTTTGTTGGTTTTCATCTAATGAACTTATTTCAGTCAGCGAGATCTTTCTTCTTCAAAGCAAAAAGATTTTATCTTCAAATACAAGAACTTTTCATGGTTTTGTTGGTTTTCAGCAAATGAACATATTTCAGCGAGCTGGGAGTTTTTTCTTTAATAGCGTAAGATTTTATCTTAAAATACAAGAACTTTTCGTGATTCTTGTCAATTTTTGTTGGTTTTCATCTAATGAACTTATTTCAGTCAGCTAGATCTTTCTTCTTGAAAGCAAAAAGATTTTATCTTCAAATACAAGAACTTTTCGTGGTTTTGATGGTTTTCAGCAAATGAACATATTTCAGCGAGCTGGAAATTTTTTCCTTAATAGTGTAAGATTTTATCTTAAAATACAAGAACTTTTCGTGGTTCTTGTCAATTTTTGTTCGTTTTCATCCAATGAACTTATTTCAGTCAGCAAGATCTTTCTTCTTCAAAGCAAAAAGATTTTATCTTCAAATACAAGAACTTTTCGTGGTTTTGTTGGTTTTCAGCAAATGAACACATTTCAGCGAGCCAGAAGTTTTTTCTTTAATAGCGTAAGATTTTATCTTAAAATACAAGAACTTTTCGTGGTTTTGATGGTTTTCAGCAAATGAACATATTTCAGCGAGCTGGAAGTTTTTTCCTTAATAGAGGAAGATTTTATCTTAAAATACAAGAACTTTTCGTGGTTCTTGTCAATTTTTGTTGGTTTTCATCTAATGAACTTATTTCAGTCAGCTAGATCTGTCTTCTTCAAAGCAAAAAGATTTTATCTTCAAATACAAGAACTTTTCGTGGTTTTGATGATTTTAAGCAAATGAACACATTTCAGCGCGTTGGAAGTTTTTTCCTTAATAGAGTAAGATTTTATCTTAAATTACCAGAACATTTCGTGGTTCTTGTCAATTTTTGTTGGTTTTCATCTAATGAACTTATTTCAGTCAGCTAGATCTTTCTTCTTCAAAGCAAAAAGATTTTATCTTCAAATACAAGAACTTTTCGTGGTTTTGTTGGTTTTCAGCAAATGAACATATTTCAGCGAGCTGGGAGTTTTTTCTTTAAGAGAGTAAGATTTTATCTTAAAATACAAGAACTTTTCGTGGTTCTTGTCAATTTTTGTTGGTTTTCATCTGATGAACTTATTTCACTCAGCTGGATCTTTCTTCTTCAAAGCAAAAAGATTTTATCTTCAAATACAACAACTTTTCGTGATTTGATGGTTTTCAGCAAATGAACATATTTCAGCGAGCTGGAAGTTTTTTCCTTAATAGCGTAAGATTTTATCTTAAAATACAAGAACTTTTCGTGGTTCTTGTCAATTTTTGTTGGTTTTCATCTCATGAACTTATTTCAGTCAGCGAGATCTTTCTTCTTCAAAGCAAAAAGATTTCATCTTCAAATACAAGAACTTTTCGTGGTTTTGATGGTTTTCAGCAAATGAACATATTTCAGCGAGCTGGAAGTTTTTTCTTGATAGCGTAAGATTTTATCTTAAAATACAAGAAGTTTTCGTCGTTCTTGTCAATTTTTGTTGGTTTTCATCTAATAAACTTATTTCAGTCAGCTGGATCTTTCTTCTTCAAAGCAAAAAGATTTTATCTTCAAATACAAGAACTTTTCGTGGTTTTGTTGGTTTTCAGCAAATGAACATATTTCAGTGAGCTGGGAGTTTTTTCTTTAATAGCGTAAGATTTTATCTTAAAATACAAGAACTTTTCGTGGTTCTTGTCAATTTTTGTTGGTTTTCATCTAATGAACTTATTTCAGTCAGCGAGATCTTTCTTCTTCAAAGCAAAAAGATTTTATCTTCAAATACAAGAACTTTTCGTGGTTTTGATGGTTTTCAGCAAATGAACATATTTCAGCGAGCTGGAAATTTTTTCCTTAATAGTGTAAGATTTTATCTTAAAATACAAGAACTTTTCGTGGTTCTTGTCAATTTTTGTTCGTTTTCATCTAATGAACTTATTTCAGTCAGCAAGATCTTTCTTCTTCAAAGCAAAAAGATTTTATCTTCAAATACAAGAACTTTTCGTGGTTTTGATGGTTTTCAGCAAATGAACATATTTCAGCGAGCTGGAAGTTTTTTCCTTAATATAGTAAGATTTTATCTTAAAATACAAGAACTTTTCGTGGTTCTTGTCAATTTTTGTTGGTTTTCATCGAATGAACTTATTTCAGTCAGCGAGATCTTTCTTCTTCAAAGCAAAAAGATTTTATCTTCAAATACAAGAACGTTGCGTGGTTTTGTTGGTTTTCAGCAAATGAACACATTTCAGCGAGCCAGAAGTTTTTTCTTTAATAGCGTAAGATTTTATCTTAAAATACAAGAACTTTTCGTGGTTTTGATGGTTTTCAGCAAATGAACATATTTCAGCGAGCTGGAAGTTTTTTCCTTAATAGAGTAAGATTTTATCTTAAATTACCAGAACATTTCGTGGTTCTTGTCAATTTTTGTTGGTTTTCATCTAATGAACTTATTTCAGTCAGCTAGATCTTTCTTCTTCAAAGCAAAAAGATTTTATCTTCAAATACAAGAACTTTTCGTGGTTTTGTTGGTTTTCAGCAAATGAACATATTTCAGCGAGCTGGGAGTTTTTTCTTTAATAGAGTAAGATTTTATCTTAAAATACAAGAACTTTTCGTGGTTCTTGTCACTTTTTGTTGGTTTTCATCTGATGAACTTATTTCAGTCAGCTCGATCTTTCTTCTTCAAAGCAAAAAGATTTTATCTTCAAATACAAGAACTTTTCGTGGTTTTGATGGTTTTCAGCAAATGAACATATTTCAGCGAGCTGGAAGTCTTTTCCTTAATAGAGTAAGATTTTATCTTAAAATACCAGAAATTTTCGTGGTTCTTGTCAATTTTTGTTCGTTTTCATCTCATGAACTTATTTCAGTCAGCAAGATCTTTCTTCTTCAAAGCAAAAAGATTTTATCTTCAAATACAACAACTTTTCGTGGTTTTGATGGTTTTCAGCAAATGAACATATTTCAGCGAGCTGGAAGTTTTTTCCTTAATAGCGTAAGATTTTATCTTAAAATACAAAACTTTTCGTGGTTCTTGTCAATTTTTGTTGGTTTTCATCTAATGAACTTATTTCAGTCAGCGAGATCTTTCTTCTTCAAAGCAAAAAGATTTTATCTTCAAATACAAGAACTTTTCATGGTTTTGTTGGTTTTCAGCAAATGAACATATTTCAGCGAGCTGGGAGTTTTTTCTTTAATAGCGTAAGATTTTATCTTAAAATACAAGAACTTTTCGTGATTCTTGTCAATTTTTGTTGGTTTTCATCTAATGAACTTATTTCAGTCAGCTAGATCTTTCTTCTTCAAAGCAAAAAGATTTTATCTTCAAATACAAGAACTTTTCGTGGTTTTGATGGTTTTCAGCAAATGAACATATTTCAGCGAGCTGGAAATTTTTTCCTTAATAGTGTAAGATTTTATCTTAAAATACAAGAACTTTTCGTGGTTCTTGTCAATTTTTGTTCGTTTTCGTCTAATGAACTTATTTCAGTCAGCAAGATCTTTCTTCTTCAAAGCAAAAAGATTTTATCTTCAAATACAAGAACTTTTCGTGGTTTTGTTGGTTTTCAGCAAATGAACACATTTCAGCGAGCCAGAAGTTTTTTCTTTAATAGCGTAAGATTTTATCTTAAAATACAAGAACTTCTCGTGGTTTTGATGGTTTTCAGCAAATGAACATATTTCAGCGAGCTGGAAGTTTTTTCCTTAATAGAGTAAGATTTTATCTTAAAATACAAGAACTTTTCGTGGTTCTTGTCAATTTTTGTTGGTTTTCATCTAATGAACTTATTTCAGTCAGCTAGATCTGTCTTCTTCAAAGCAAAAAGATTTTATCTTCAAATACAAGAACTTTTCGTGGTTTTGATGGTTTTAAGCAAATGAACACATTTCAGCGCGCTGGAAGTTTTTTCCTTAATAGAGTAAGATTTTATCTTAAATTACCAGAACATTTCGTGGTTCTTGTCAATTTTTGTTGGTTTTCATCTAATGAACTTATTTCAGTCAGCTAGATCTTTCTTCTTCAAAGCAAAAAGATTTTATCTTCAAATACAAGAACTTTTCGTGGTTTTGTTGGTTTTCAGCAAATGAACATATTTCAGCGAGCTGGGAGTTTTTTCTTTAATAGAGTAAGATTTTATCTTAAAATACAAGAACTTTTCGTGGTTCTTGTCAATTTTTGTTGGTTTTCATCTGATGAACTTATTTCAGTCAGCTGGATCTTCTTCAAAGCAAAAAGATTTTATCTTCAAATACAACAACTTTTCGTGATTTGATGGTTTTCAGCAAATGAACATATTTCAGCGAGCTGGAAGTTTTTTCCTTAATAGCGTAAGATTTTATCTTAAAATACAAGAACTTTTCGTGGTTCTTGTCAATTTTTGTTGGTTTTCATCTAATGAACTTATTTCAGTCAGCTAGATCTTTCTTCTTCAAAGCAAAAAGATGTTATCTTCAAATACAAGAACTTTTCGTGGTTTTGATGGTTTTCAGCAAATGAACATATTTCAGCGAGCTGGAAGTTTTTTCCTTAATAGAGTAAGATTTTATCTTAAAATACAAGAACTTTTCGTGGTTCTTGTCAATTTTTGTTGGTTTTCATCTCATGAACTTATTTCAGTCAGCTCGATCTTTCTTCTTCAAAGCAAAAAGATTTTATCTTCAAATCCAAGAACTTTTCGTGGTTTTGATGGTTTTCAGCAAATGAACATATTTCAGCGAGCTGGAAGTTTTTTCCTGAATAGAGTAAGATTTTATCTTAAAATACCAGAAATTTTCGTGGTTCTTGTCAATTTTTGTTGGTTTTCATCTAATGAACTTATTTCAGTCAACTGGATCTTTCTTCTTCAAAGCAAAAAGATTTTATCTACAAATACAAGAACTTTTCGTGGTTTTGATGGTTTTCAGCAAATGAACATATTTCAGCGAGCTGGGAGTTTTTTCTTTAATAGCGTAAGATTTTATCTTAAAATACAAGAACTTTTCGTGGTTCTTGTCAATTTTTGTTGGTTTTCATCTCATGAACTTATTTCAGTCAGCTAGATCTTTCTTCTTCAAAGCAAAAAGATTTTATCTTCAAATACAAGAACTTTTCGTGGTTTTGATGGTTTTCAGCAAATGAACATATTTCAGCGAGCTGGAAATTTTTTCCTTAATAGTGTAAGATTTTATCTTAAAATACAAGAACTGTTCGTGGTTCTTGTCAATTTTTGTTCGTTTTCATCTAATGAACTTATTTCAGTCAGCAAGATCTTTCTTCTTCAAAGCAAAAAGATTTTTTCTTCAAATACAAGAACTTTTCGTGGTTTTGATGGTTTTCACCAAATGAACATATTTCAGCGAGCTGGAAGTTTTTTCCTTAATAGAGTAAGATTTTATCTTAAAATACAAGAACTTTTCGTGGTTCTTGTCAATTTTTGTTGGTTTTCATCAAATGAACTTATTTCAGTCAGCGAGATCTTTCTTCTTCAAAGCAAAAAGATTTTATCTTCAAATACAAGAACTTTTCGTGGTTTTGATGGTTTTCAGCAAATGAACACATTTCAGCGAGCCAGAAGTTTTTTCTTTAATAGCGTAAGATTTTATCTGAAAATACAAGAACTTTTCGTGGTTTTGATGGATTTCAGCAAATGAACATATTTCAGCGAGCTGGAAGTTTTTTCCTTCATAGAGTAAGATTTTAACTTAAAATACCAGAACATTTCGTGGTTCTTGTCAATTTTTGTTGGTTTTCATCTAATGAACTTATTTCAGTCAGCTAGATCTTTCTTCTTCAAAGCAAAAAGATTTTATCTTCAAATACAAGAACTTTTCGTGGTTTTGTTGGTTTTCAGCAAATGAACATATTTCAGCGAGCTGGAAGATTTTTCCTAAACAGAGTAAGATTTTATCTTAAAATACAAGAACTTTTCGTGGTTCTTGTCAATTTTTGTTGGTTTTCATCCAATGAACTTATTTCAGTCAGCTAGATCTTTCTTCTTCAAAGCAAATAGATTTTATCTTCAAATACAAGAACTTTTCGTGGTTTTGATTGTTTTCAGCAACTGAACATATTTCAGCGAGCTGGAAGTTTTTTCCTTAATAGAGTAAGATTTTATCTTCAAATACAAGAACTTTTCGTGGTTTTGTTGGTTTTCAGCAAATGAACAGATTTCAGCGAGCAAGAAGTTTTTTCTTTAATAGCGTAAGATTTTATCTTAAAATACAAGAACTTTTCGTGGTTCTTGTCAATTTTTGTTCGTTTTCATCTAATGAACTTATTTCAGTCAGCAAGATCTTACTTCTTCAAAGCAAAAAGATTTTATCTTCAAATACAACAACTTTTCGTGTTTTGATGGTTTTCAGCAAATGAACATATTTCAGCGAGCTGGAAGTTTTTTCCTTCATTGTGTAAGATTTTATCTTAAAATACAAGAACTTTTCGTGGTTCTTGTCAATTTTTGTTGGTTTTCATCTAATGAACTTATTTCAGCGAGCTGGAATTTTTTCCTTCATAGAGTAAGATTTTATCTTAAAATACCAGAAATTTTCGTGGTTCTTGTCAATTTTTGTTGGTTTTCATCTAATGAACTTATTTCAGTCAGCTGGATCTTTCTTCTTCAAAGCAAAAAGATTTTATCTTCAAATACAAGAACTTTTCGTGGTTTTGATGGTTTTCAGCAAATGAACATATTTCAGCGAGCTGGAAGTTTTTTCCTTAATAGAGTAAGATTTTATCTTAAAATACCAGAAATTTTCGTGGTTCTTGTCAATTTTTGTTGGTTTTCATCTGATGAACTTATTTCAGTCAGCTAGATCTTTCTTCTTCAAAGCAAAAAGATTTTATCTTCAAATACAAGAACTTTTTGTGGTTTTGATGGTTTTCAGCAAATGAACATATTTCAGCGAGGTGGAAATTTTTTCCTTAATAGTGTAAGATTTTATCTTAAAATACAAGAACTTTTCGTGGTTCTTGTCAATTTTTGTTCGTTTTCATCTGATGAACTTATTTCAGTCAGCGAGATCTTTCTTCTTCAAAGCAAAAAGATTTTATCTTCAAATACAAGAACTTTTCGTGGTTTTGTTGGTTTTCAGCAAATGAACACATTTCAGCGAGCCAGAAGTTTTTTCTTTAATAGCGTAAGATTTTATCTTAAAATACAAGAACTTTTCGTGGTTTTGATGGTTTTCAGCAAATGAACATATTTCAGCGAGCTGGAAGTTTTTTCCTTCATAGAGTAAGATTTTATCTTAAAATACCAGAACATTTCGTGGTTCTTGTCAATTTTTGTTGGTTTTCATCTAATGAACTTATTTCAGTCAGCGAGATCTTTCTTCTTCAAAGCAAAAAGATTTTATCTTCAAATACAAGAACTTTTCGTGCTTTTGTTGGTTTTCAGCAAATGAACATATTTCAGCGAGCTGGGAGTTTTTTCTTTAATAGAGTAAGATTTTATCTTAAAATACAAGAACTTTTCGTGGTTCTTGTCAATTTTTGTTGGTTTTCATCTGATGAACTTATTTCAGTCAGCTCGATCTTTCTTCTTCAAAGCAAAAATATTTTATCTTCAAATACAAGAAATTTTCGTGGTTTTGATGGTTTTCAGCAAATGAACATATTTCAGCGAGCTGGGAGTTTTTTCTTTAATAGCGTAAGATTTTATCTTAAAATACAAGAGCTTTTCGTGGTTCTTGTCAATTTTTGTTGGTTTTCATCTAATGAACTTATTTCAGTCAGCTAGATCTTTCTTCTTCAAAGCAAAAAGATTTATCTTCAAATACAAGAACTTTTCGTGGTTTTGATGGTTTTCAGCAAATGAACATATTTCAGCGAGCTGGAAATTTTTTCCTGAATAGTGTAAGATTTTATCTTAAAATACAAGAACTTTTCGTGGTTCTTGTCAATTTTTGTTCGTTTTCATCTAATGAACTTATTTCAGTCAGCAAGATCTTTCTTCTTCAAAGCAAAAAGATTTTATCTTCAAATACAAGAACTTTTCGTGGTTTTGATGGTTTTCAGCAAATGAACATATTTCAGCGAGCTGGAAGTTTTTTCCTTATTAGAGTAAGATTTTATCTTACAATACAAGAACTTTTCGTGGTTCTTGTCAATTTTTGTTGGTTTTCATCTCATGAACTTATTTCAGTCAGCTAGATCTTTCTTCTTCAAAGCAAAAAGATTTTATCTTCAAATACAAGAACTTTTCGTGGTTTTGATGGTTTTCAGCAAATGAACATATTTCAGCGAGCTGGAAGTTTTTTCCTTAATAGAGTAAGATTTTATCTTAAAATACAAGAACCTTTCGTGGTTCTTGTCAATTTTTGTTGGTTTTCATCTCATGAACTTATTTCAGTCAGCTGGATCTTTCTTCTTCAAAGCAAAAAGATTTTATCTTCAAATACAAGAACTTTTCGTGGTTTTGATGGTTTTCAGCAAATGAACATATTTCAGCGAGCTGGAATTTTTTCCTTAATAGAGTAACATTTTATCTTAAAATACCAGAAATTTTCGTGGTTCTTGTCAATTTTTGTTGGTTTTCATCTAATGAACTTATTTCAGTCAGCTGGATCTTTCTTCTTCAAAGCAAAAAGATTTTATCTTCAAATACAAGAACTTTTCGTGGTTTTGATGGTTTTCAGCAAATGAACATATTTCAGCGAGCTGGAATTTTTTCCTTAATAGAGTAAGATTTTATCTTAAAATACCAGAAATTTTCGTGGTTCTTGTCAATTTTTGTTGGTTTTCATCTAATGAACTTATTTCAGTCAGCTGGATCTTTCTTCTTCAAAGCAAAAAGATTTTATCTTCAAATACAAGAACTTTTCGTGGTTTTGATGGTTTTCAGCAAATGAACATATTTCAGCGAGCTGGGAGTTTTTTCTTTAATAGCGTAAGATTTTATCTTAAAATACAAGAACTTTTCGTGGTTCTTGTCAATTTTTGTTGGTTTTCATCTGATGAACTTATTTCAGTCAGCTCGATCTTTCTTCTTCAAAGCAAAAAGATTTTATCTTCAAATACAAGAACTTTTCGTGGTTTTGTTGGTTTTCAGCAAATGAACATATTTCAGCGAGCACGATTTTTTTTCTTTAATAGCGTAAGATTTTATCTTAAAATACCAGAACTTTTCGTGGTTCTTGTCAATTTTTGTTGGTTTTCATTCGATGAACTTATTTCAGTCAGCTGGGTCTTTGTTCTTCAAAGCAAAAAGATTTTATCTTCAAATACAAGAACTTTTCGTGGTTTTGTTGGTTTTCAGCAAATGAACATATTTCAGCGAGCACGATTTTTTTTCTTTAATAGCGTAAGATTTTATCTTAAAATACAAGAACTTTTCTTGTTTTTGATGGTTTTCAGCAAATGAACATATTTCAGCGAGCTGGGAGTTTTTTCTTTAATAGCGTAAGATTTTATCTTAAAATACAAGAACTTTTCGTGGTTCTTGTCAATTTTTGTTGGTTTTCATCTGATGAACTTATTTCAGTCAGCTAGATCTTTCTTCTTCAAAGCAAAAAGATTTTATCTTCAAATACAAGAACTTTTCGTGGTTTTGATGGTTTTCAGCAAATGAACATATTTCAGCGAGCTGGAAATTTTTTCCTTAATAGTGTAAGATTTTATCTTAAAATACAAGAACTTTTCGTGGTTCTTGTCAACTTTTGTTCGTTTTCATCTAATGAACTTATTTCAGTCAGCAAGATCTTTCTTCTTCAAAGCAAAAAGATTTTATCTTCAAATACAAGAACTTTTCGTGGTTTTGATGGTTTTCAGCAAATGAACATATTTCAGCGAGCTGGAAGTTTTTTCCTTAACAGAGTAAGATTTTATCTTAAAATACAAGAACTTTTCGTGGTTCTTGTCAATTTTTGTTGGTTTTCATCTAATGAACTTATTTCAGTCAGCGAGATCTTTCTTCTTCAAAGCAAAAAGATTTTATCTTCAAATACAAGAACTTTTCGTGGTTTTGTTGGTTTTCAGCAAATGAACACATTTCAGCGAGCCAGAAGTTTTTTCTTTAATAGCGTAAGATTTTATCTTAAAATACAAGAACTTTTCGTGGTTTTGATGGTTTTCAGCAAATGAACATATTTCAGCGAGCTGGAAGTTTTTTCCTTCATAGAGTAAGATTTTATCTCAAAATACCAGAACATTTCGTGGTTCTTGTCAATTTTTGTTGGTTTTCATCTAATGAACTTATTTCAGTCAGCTAGATCTTTCTTCTTCAAAGCAAAAAGATTTTCTCTTCAAATACAAGAACTTTTCGTGGTTTTGTTGGTTTTCAGCAAATGAACATATTTCAGCGAGCTGGGAGTTTTTTCTTTAATAGAGTAAGATTTTATCTTAAAATACAAGAACGTTTCGTGGTTCTTGTCAATTTTTGTTGGTTTTCATCTGATGAACTTATTTCAGTCAGCTCGATCTTTCTTCTTCAAAGCAAAAAGATTTTATCTTCAAATGCAAGAACTTTTCGTGGTTTTGATGGTTTTCAGCAAATGAACATATTTCAGCGAGCTGGAAATTTTTTCCTTAATAGTGTAAGATTTTATCTTAAAATACAAGAACTTTTCGTGGTTCTTATCAATTTTTGTTCGTTTTCATCCAATGAACTTATTTCAGTCAGCAAGATCTTTCTTCTTCAAAGCAAAAAGATTTTATCTTCAAATACAAGAACTTTTCGTGGTTTTGATGGTTTTCAGCAAATGAACATATTTCAGCGAGCTGGAAGTTTTTTCCTTAATATAGTAAGATTTTATCTTAAAATACAAGAATTTTTCGTGGTTCTTGTCAATTTTTGTTGGTTTTCATCTAATGAACTTATTTCAGTCAGCGAGATCTTTCTTCTTCAAAGCAAAAAGATTTTATCTTCAAATACAAGAACTTTTCGTGGTTTTGTTGGTTTTCAGCAAATGAACACATTTCAGCGAGCCAGAAGTTTTTTCTTTAATAGCGTAAGATTTTATCTTAAAATACAAGAACTTTTCGTGGTTTTGATGGTTTTCAGCAAATGAACATATTTCAGCGAGCTGGAAGTTTTTTCCTTCATAGAGTAAGATTTTATCTTAAAATACCAGAACATTTCGTGGTTCTTGTCAATTTTTGTTGGTTTTCATCTAATGAACTTATTTCAGTCAGCTAGATCTTTCTTCTTCAAAGCAAAAAGATTTTCTCTTCAAATACAAGAACTTTTCGTGGTTTTGTTGGTTTTCAGCAAATGAACATATTTCAGCGAGCTGGGAGTTTTTTCTTTAATAGAGTAAGATTTTATCTTAAAATACAAGAACTTTTCGTGGTTCTTGTCAATTTTTGTTGGTTTTCATCTGATGAACTTATTTCAGTCTGCTCGATCTTTCTTCTTCAAAGCAAAAAGATTTTATCTTCAAATACAAGAACTTTTTGTGGTTTTGATGGTTTTCAGCAAATGAACATATTTCAGCGAGCTGGGAGTTTTTTCTTTAATAGCGTAAGATTTTATCTTAAAATACAAGAACTTTTCGTGGTTCTTGTCAATTTTTGTTGGTTTTCATCTAATGAACTTATTTCAGTCAGCGAGATCTTTCTTCTTCAAAGCAAAAAGATTTATCTTCAAATACAAGAACTTTTCGTGGTTTTGATGGTTTTCAGCAAATGAACATATTTCAGCGAGCTGGAAATTTTTTCCTGAATAGTGTAAGATTTTATCTTAAAATACAAGAACTTTTCGTGGTTCTTTTCAATTTTTGTTCGTTTTCATCTAATGAACTTATTTCAGTCAGCAAGATCTTTCTTCTTCAAAGCAAAAAGACTTTATCTTCAAGTACAAGAACTTTTCGTGGTTTTGATGGTTTTCAGCAAATGAACATATTTCAGCGAGCTGGAAGTTTTTTCCTTAATAGAGTAAGATTTTATCTTAAAATACAAGAACTTTTCGTGGTTCTTGTCAATTTTTGTTGGTTTTCATCTCATGAACTTATTTCAGTCAGCTAGATCTTTCTTCTTCAAAGCAAAAAGATTTTATCTTCAAATACAAGAACTTTTCGTGGTTTTGATGGTTTTCAGCAAATGAACATGCTTCAGCGAGCTGGGAGTTTTTTCTTTAATAGTGTAAGATTTTATCTTAAAATACAAGAACTTTTCGTGGTTCTTGTCAATTTTTGTTGGTTTTCATCTAATGAACTTATTTCAGTCAGCTAGATCTTTCTTCTTCAAAGCAAAAAGATTTTATCTTCAAATACAAGAACTTTTCGTGGTTTTGTTGGTTTTCAGCAAATGAACATATTTCAGCGAGCTGGGAGTTTTTTCTTTAATAGAGTAAGATTTTATCTTAAAATACAAGAACTTTTCGTGGTTCTTGTCAATTTTTGTTGGTTTTCATCTGATGAACTTATTTCAGTCAGCTCGATCTTTCTTCTTCAAAGCAAAAAGATTTTATCTTCAAATACAAGAACTTTTCGTGGTTTTGATGGTTTTCAGCAAATGAACATATTTCAGCGAGCTGGAAGTTTTTTCCTTAATAGAGTAAGATTTTATCTTAAAATACCAGAAATTTTAGTGGTTATTGTCAATTTTTGTTGGTTTTCATCTAATGAACTTATTTCAGTCAGCTGGATCTTTCTTCTTCAAAGCAAAAAGATTTTATCTTCAAATACAAGAACTTTTCGTGGTTTTGATGGTTTTCAGCAAATGAACATATTTCAGCGAGCTGGGAGTTTTTTCTTTAATAGCGTAAGATTTTATCTTAAAATACAAGAACTTTTCGTGGTTCTTGTCAATTTTTGTTGGTTTTCATCTGATGAACTTATTTCAGTCAGCTAGATCTTTCTTCTTCAAAGCAAAAAGATTTATCTTCAAATACAAGAACTTTTCGTGGTTTTGATGGTTTTCAGCAAATGAACATATTTCAGCGAGCTGGAAATTTTTTCCTTCATAGTGTAAGATTCTATCTTAAAATACAAGAACTTTTCGTGGTTTTGTTGGTTTTCAGCAAATGAACAGATTTCAGCGAGCAAGAAGTTTTTTCTTTAATAGCGTAAGATTTTATCTTAAAAGACAAGAACTTTTCGTGGTTCTTGTCAATTTTTGTTCGTTTTCATCTAATGAACTTATTTCAGTCAGCAAGATCTTTCTTCTTCAAAGCAAAAAGATTTTATCTTCAAATACAACAACTTTTCGTGTTTTGATGGTTTTCAGCAAATGAACATATTTCAGCGAGCTGGAAGTTTTTTCCATAATAGCGTAAGATTTTATGTTAAAATACAAGAACTTTTCGTGGTTCTTGTCAATTTTTGTTGGTTTTCATCTAATGAACTTATTTCAGTCAGCTAGATCTTTCTTCTTCAAAGCAAAAAGATTTTTTCTTCAAATACAAGAACTTTTCGTGGTTTTGATGGTTTTCAGCAAATGAACATACTTCAGCGAGCTGCGAGTTTTTTCTTTAATAGTGTAAGATTTTATCCTAAAATACAAGAACTTTTCGTTGTTATTGTGAATTTTTGTTGGTTTTCATCTAATGAACTTATTTCAGTCAGCTAGATCTTTCTTCTTCAAAGCAAAAAGATGTTATCTTCAAATACAAGAACTTTTCGTGGTTTTGATGGTTTTCAGCAAATGAACATATTTCAGCGAGCTGGAAGATTTTTCCTAAATAGAGTAAGATTTTATCTTAAAATACAAGAACTTTTCGTGGTTCTTGTCAATTTTTGTTGGTTTTCATCCAATGAACTTATTTCAGTCAGCTAGATCTTTCTTCTTCAAAGCAAATAGATTTTATCTTCAAATACAAGAACTTTTCGTGGTTTTGATTGTTTTCAGCAAATGAACATATTTCAGCGAGCTCGAAGTTTTTCCTTAATAGAGTAAGATTTTATCTTCAAATACAAGAACTTTTCGTGGTTTTGTTGGTTTTCAGCAAATGAACAGATTTCAGCGAGCAAGAAGTTTTTTCTTTAATAGCGTAAGATTTTATCTTAAAATACAAGAACTTTTCGTGGTTCTTGTCAATTTTTGTTGGTTTTCATCTAATGAACTTATTTCAGTCAGCAAGATCTTTCTTCTTCAAAGCAAAAAGATTTTATCTTCAAATACAACAACTTTTCGTGTTTTGATGGTTTTCAGCAAATGAACATATTTCAGCGAGCTGCAAGTTTGTTCCTTCATTGTGTAAGATTTTATCTTAAAATACAAGAACTTTTCGTGGTTCTTGTCAATTTTTGTTGGTTTTCATCTAATGAACTTATTTCAGTCAGCGAGATCTTTCTTCTTCAAAGCAAAAAGATGTTATCTTCAAATACAAGAACTTTTCGTGGTTTTGATGGTTTTCAGCAAATGAACATATTTCAGCGAGCTGGAAGTTTTTTCCTTAATAGAGTAAGATTTTATCTTAAAATACAAGAACTTTTCGTGGTTCTTGTCAATTTTTGTTGGTTTTCATCCAATGAACTTATTTCAGTCAGCTGGATCTTGCTTCTTCAAAGCAAAAAGATTTTATCTTCAAATACAAGAACTTTTCGTGGTTTTGATGGTTTTCAGCAAATGAACATATTTCAGCGAGCTGGAAGTTTTTTCCTTAATAGAGTAAGATTTTATCTTAAAATACCAGAAATGTTCGTGGTTCTTGTCAATTTTTGTTGGTTTTCATCTAATGAACTTATTTCAGTCAGCTGGATCTTTCTTCTTCAAAGCAAAAAGATTTTATCTTCAAATACAAGAACTTTTCGTGGTTTTGATGGTTTTCAGCAAATGAACATATTTCAGCGAGCTGGGAGTTTTTTCTTTAATAGCGTAAGATTTTATCTTAAAATACAAGAACTTTTCGTGGTTCTTGTCAATTTTTGTTGGTTTTCATCTAATGAACTTATTTCAGTCAGCTAGATCTTTCTTCTTCAAAGCAAAAAGATTTTATCTTCAAATACAAGAACTTTTCGTGGTTTTGATGGTTTTCAGCAAATGAACATATTTCAGCGAGCTGGAAATTTTTTCCTTAATAGTGTAAGATTTTATCTTAAAATACAATAACTTTTCGTGGTTCTTGTCAATTTTTGTTCGTTTTCATCTAATGAACTTATTTCAGTCAGCAAGATCTTTCTTCTTCAAAGCAAAAAGATTTTATCTTCAAATACAAGAACTTTTCGTGGTTTTGATGGTTTTCAGCAAATGAACATATTTCAGCGAGCTGGAAGTTTTTTCCTTAATAGAGTAAGATTTTATCTTAAAATACAAGAACTTTTCGTGGTTCTTGTCAATTTTTGTTGGTTTTCATGTAATGAACTTATTTCAGTCAGCGAGATCTTTCTTCTTCAAAGCAAAAAGATTTTATCTTCAAATACAAGAACTTTTCGTCGTTTTGTTGGTTTTCAGCAAATGAACACATTTCAGCGAGCCAGAAGTTTTTTCTTTAATAGCGTAAGATTTTATCTTAAAACACAAGAACTTTTCGTGGTTTTGATGGTTTTCAGCAAATGAACATATTTCAGCGAGCTGGAAGTTTTTTCCTTCATAGAGTAAGATTTTATCTTAAAATACCAGAACATTTCGTGGTTCTTGTCAATTTTTGTTGGTTTTCATCTCATGAACTTATTTCAGTCAGCTAGATCTTTCTTCTTCAAAGCAAAAAGATTTTATCTTCAAATACAAGAACTTTTCGTGGTTTTGTTGGTTTTCAGCAAATGAACATATTTCAGCGAGCTGGGAGTTTTTTCTTTAATAGAGTAAGATTTTATCTTAAAATACAAGAACTTTTCGTGGTTCTTGTCAATTTTTGTTGGTTTTCATCTGATGAACTTATTTCAGTCAGCTCGATCTTTCTTCTTCAAAGCAAAAAGATTTTATCTTCAAATACAAGAACTTTTCGTGGTTTTGATGGTTTTCAGCAAATGAACATATTTCAGCGAGCTGGAAGTTTTTTCCTTAATAGAGTAAGATTTTATCTTAAAATACCAGAAATGTTCGTGGTTCTTGTCAATTTTTGTTGGTTTTCATCTCATGAACTTATTTCAGTCAGCTGGATCTTTCTTCTTCAAAGCAAAAAGATTTTATCTTCAAATACAAGAACTTTTCGTGGTTTTGATGGTTTTCAGCAAATGAACATATTTCAGCGAGCTGGGAGTTTTTTCTTTAATAGCGTAAGATTTTATCTTAAAATACAAGAACTTTTCGTGGTTCTTGTCAATTTTTGTTGGTTTTCATCTAATGAACTTATTTCAGTCAGCTAGATCTTTCTTCTTCAAAGCAAAAAGATTTTATCTTCAAATACAAGAACTTTTCGTGGTTTTGATGGTTTTCAGCAAATGAACATATTTCAGCGAGCTGGAAATTTTTTCCTTAATAGTGTAAGATTTTATCTTAAAATACAATAACTTTTCGTGGTTCTTGTCAATTTTTGTTGGTTTTCATCTAATGAACTTATTTCAGTCAGCAAGATCTTTCTTCTTCAAAGCAAAAAGATTTTATCTTCAAATACAAGAACTTTTCGTGGTTTTGATGGTTTTCAGCAAATGAACATATTTCAGCGAGCTGGAATTTTTTTCCTTAATAGAGTAAGATTTTATCTTAAAATACAAGAACTTTTCGTGGTTCTTGTCAATTTTTGTTGGTTTTCATGTAATGAACTTATTTCAGTCAGCGAGATCTTTCTTCTTCAAAGCAAAAAGATTTTATCTTCAAATACAAGAACTTTTCGTCGTTTTGTTGGTTTTCAGCAAATGAACACATTTCAGCGAGCCAGAAGTTTTTTCTTTAATAGCGTAAGATTTTATCTTAAAACACAAGAACTTTTCGTGGTTTTGATGGTTTTCAGCAAATGAACATATTTCAGCGAGCTGGAAGTTTTTTCCTTCATAGAGTAAGATTTTATCTTAAAATACCAGAACATTTCGTGGTTCTTGTCAATTTTTGTTGGTTTTCATCTCATGAACTTATTTCAGTCAGCTAGATCTTTCTTCTTCAAAGCAAAAAGATTTTATCTTCAAATACAAGAACTTTTCGTGGTTTTGTTGGTTTTCAGCAAATGAACATATTTCAGCGAGCTGGGAGTTTTTTCTTCAATAGAGTAAGATTTTATCTTAAAATACAAGAACTTTTCGTGGTTCTTGTCAATTTTTGTTGGTTTTCATCTGATGAACTTATTTCAGTCAGCTCGATCTTTCTTCTTCAAAGCAAAAAGATTTTATCTTCAAATACAAGAACTTTTCGTGGTTTTGATGGTTTTCAGCAAATGAACATATTTCAGCGAGCTGGAAGTTTTTTCCTTAATAGAGTAAGATTTTATCTTAAAATACCAGAAATTTTAGTGGTTATTGTCAATTTTTGTTGGTTTTCATCTGATGAACTTATTTCAGTCAGCGAGATCTTTCTTCTTCAAAGCAAAAAGATTTTATCTTCAAATACAAGAACTTTTCGTGGTTTTGATGGTTTTCAGCAAATGAACATATTTCAGCGAGCTGGGAGTTTTTTCCTTCATAGTGTAAGATTTTATCTTAAAATACAAGAACTTTTCGTGGTTCTTGTCAATTTTTGTTCGTTTTCATCGAATGAACTTATTTCAGTCAGCAAGATCTTTCTTCTTCAAAGCAAAAAGATTTTATCTTCAAATACAAGAACTTTTCGTGGTTTTGATGGTTTTCAGCAAATGAACATATTTCAGCGAGCTGGAAGTTTTTTCCTTAATAGAGTAAGA
This sequence comes from Heptranchias perlo, assembly GCF_035084215.1. Lineage (NCBI taxonomy): Eukaryota > Metazoa > Chordata > Chondrichthyes > Hexanchiformes > Hexanchidae > Heptranchias > Heptranchias perlo. Next base: position 19,338,872 of record NC_090363.1, read on the forward strand.
TTTTATCTTAAAATACAAGAACTTTTCGTGGTTCTTGTCAATTTTTGTTGGTTTTCATCTGATGAACTTATTTCAGTCAGCGAGATCTTTCTTCTTGAAAGCAAAAAGATTTTATCTTCAAATACAAGAACTTTTCGTGGTTTTGATGGTTTTCAGCAAATGAACATATTTCAGCGAGCTGGGAGTTTTTTCCTTCATCGTGTAAGATTTTATCTTAAAATACAAGAACTTTTCGTGGTTCTTGTCAATTTTTGTTCGTTTTCATCGAATGAACTTATTTCAGTCAGCAAGATCTTTCTTCTTCAAAGCAAAAAGATTTTATCTTCAAATACAAGAACTTTTCGTGGTTTTGATGGTTTTCAGCAAATGAACATATTTCAGCGAGCTGGAAGTTTTTTCCTTAATAGAGTAAGATTTTATCTTAAAATACAAGAACTTTTCGTGGTTCTTGTCAATTTTTGTTGGTTTTCATCTGATGAACTTATTTCAGTCAGCGAGATCTTTCTTCTTCAAAGCAAAAAGATTTTATCTTCAAATACAAGAACTTTTCGTGGTTTTGTTGGTTTTCAGCAAATGAACAGATTTCAGCGAGCAAGAAGTTTTTTCTTTAATAGCGTAAGATTTTATCTTAAAATACAAGAACTTTTCGTGGTTCTTGTCAATTTTTGTTGGTTTTCATCTGATGAACTTATTTCAGTCAGCTGGATCTTTCTTCTTCAAAGCAAAAAGATTTATCTTCAAATACAAGAACTTTTCGTGGTTTTGATGGTTTTCAGCAAATGAACATATTTCAGCGAGCTGGAAATTTTTTCCTTCATAGTGTAAGATTTTATCTTAAAATACAAGAACTTTTCGTGGTTCTTGTCAATTTTTGTTCGTTTTCATCTAATGAACTTATTTCAGTCAGCAAGATCTTTCTTCTTCAAAGCAAAAAGATTTTATCTTCAAATACAAGAACTTTTCGTGGTTTTGATGGTTTTCAGCAAATGAACATATTTCAGCGAGCTGGAAGTTTTTTCCTTAATAGAGTAAGATTTTATCTTAAAATACAAGAACTTTTCGTGGTTCTTGTCAATTTTTGTTGGTTTTCATCTAATGAACTTATTTCAGTCAGCGAGATCTTTCTTCTTCAAAGCAAAAAGATTTTATCTTCAAATACAAGAACTTTTCGTGGTTTTGATGGTTTTCAGCAAATGAACATATTTCAGCGAGCTGGGAGTTTTTTCCTTAATAGAGTAAGATTTTATCTTAAAATACCAGAACATTTCGTGGTTCTTGTCAATTTTTGTTGGTTTTCATCTAATGAACTTATTTCAGTCAGCTAGATCTTTCTTCTTCAAAGCAAAAAGATTTTATCTTCAAATACAAGAACTTTTCGTGGTTTTGTTGGTTTTCAGCAAATGAACATATTTCAGCGAGCTGGAAGATTTTTCCTAAATAGAGTGAGATTTTATCTTAAAATACAAGAACTTTTCGTGGTTCTTGTCAATTTTTGTTGGTTTTCATCCAATGAACGTATTTCAGTCAGCGAGATCTTTCTTCTTCAAAGCAAATAGATTTTATCTTCAAATACAAGAACTTTTCGTGGTTTTGTTGGTTTTCAGCAAATGAACATATTTCAGCGAGCTGGAAGTTTTTTCCTTAATAGAGTAAGATTTTATCTTCAAATACAAGAACTTTTCGTGGTTTTGTTGGTTTTCAGCAAATGAACAGATTTCAGCGATCAAGAAGTTTTTTCTTTAATAGCGTAAGATTTTATCTTAAAATACAAGAACTTTTCGTGGTTCTTGTCAATTTTTGTTCGTTTTCATCTAATGAACTTATTTCAGTCAACAAGATCTTTCTTCTTCAAAGCAAAAAGATTTTATCTTCAAACACAACAGCTTTTCGTGTTTTGATGGTTTTCAGCAAATGAACATAGTTCAGCGAGCTGGAAGTTTTTTCCTTCATTGTGTAAGATTTTATCTTAATATACAAGAACTTTTCATGGTTCTTGTCAATTTTTGTTGGTTTTCATCTGATGAACTTATTTCAGTCAGCGAGATCTTTCTTCTTCAAAGCAAAAAGATGTTATCTTCAAATACAAGAACTTTTCGTGGTTTTGATGGTTTTCATCAAATGAACATATTTCAGCGAGCTGGAAGTTTTTTCCTTAATAGAGTAAGATTTTATCTTAAAATACAAGAACTTTTCGTGGTTCTTGTCAATTTTTGTTGGTTTTCATCGAATGAACTTATTTCAGTCAGCTAGATCTTTCTTCTTCAAAGCAAAAAGATTTTATCTTCAAATACAAGAACTTTTCGTGGTTTTGATGGTTTTCAGCAAATGAACATATTTCAGCGAGCTGCAAGTTTCTTCCTTAATAGAGTAAGATTTTATCTTAAAATACCAGAAATGTTCGTGGTTCTTGTCAATTTTTGTTGGTTTTCATCTAATGAACTTATTTCAGTCAGCTGGATCTTTCTTCTTCAAAGCAAAAAGATTTTATCTTCAAATACAAGAACTTTTCGTGGTTTTGATGGTTTTCAGCAAATGAACATATTTCAGCGAGCTGGGAGTTTTTTCTTTAATAGCGTAAGATTTTATCTTAAAATACAAGAACTTTTCGTGGTTCTTGTCAATTTTTGTTGGTTTTCATCTAATGAACTTATTTCAGTCAGCTAGATCTTTCTTCTTCAAAGCAAAAAGATTTTATCTTCAAATACAAGAACTTTTCGTGGTTTTGATGGTTTTCAGCAAATGAACATATTTCAGCGAGCTGGAAATTTTTTCCTTAATAGTGTAAGATTTTATCTTAAAATACAATAACTTTTCGTGGTTCTTGTCAATTTTTGTTCGTTTTCATCTAATGAACTTATTTCAGTCAGCAAGATCTTTCTTCTTCAAAGCAAAAAGATTTTATCTTCAAATACAAGAACTTTTCGTGGTTTTGATGGTTTTCAGCAAATGAACATAATTCAGCGAGCTGGAAGTTTTTTCCTTAATAGAGTAAGATTTTATCTTAAAATACAAGAACTTTTCGTGGTTCTTGTCAATTTTTGTTGGTTTTCATCTAATGAACTTATTTCAGTCAGCGAGATCTTTCTTCTTCAAAGCAAAAAGATTTTTTCTTCAAATACAAGAACTTTTCGTGGTTTTGATGGTTTTCAGCAAATGAACATACTTCAGCGAGCTGCGAGTTTTTTCTTTAATAGTGTAAGATTTTATCCTAAAATACAAGAACTTTTCGTGGTTCTTGTCAATTTTTGTTGGTTTTCATCCAATGAACTTATTTCAGTCAGCTAGATCTTTCTTCTTCAAAGCAAATGGATTTTATCTTCAAATACAAGAACTTTTCGTGGTTTTGATTGTTTTCAGCAAATGAACATATTTCAGCGAGCTGGAAGTTTTTTCCTTAATAGAGTAAGATTTTATCTTCAAATACAAGAACTTTTCGTGGTTTTGTTGGTTTTCAGCAAATGAACAGATTTCAGCGAGCAAGAAGTTTTTTCTTTAAAAGCGTAAGATTTTATCTTAAAATACAAGAACTTTTCGTGGTTCTTGTCAATTTTTGTTGGTTTTCATCTAATGAACTTATTTCAGTCAGCAAGATCTTTCTTCTTCAAAGCAAAAAGATTTTATCTTCAAATACAACAACTTTTCGTGTTTTGATGGTTTTCAGCAAATGAACATATTTCAGCGAGCTGCAAGTTTGTTCCTTCATTGTGTAAGATTTTATCTTAAAATACAAGAACTTTTCGTGGTTCTTGTCAATTTTTGTTGGTTTTCATCCAATGAACTTATTTCAGTCAGCTAGATCTTTCTTCTTCAAAGCAAAAAGATTTTATCTTCAAATACAAGAACTTTTCGTGGTTTTGATGGTTTTCAGCAAATGAACATATTTCAGCGAGCTGGAAGTTTTTTCCTTAATAGAGTAAGAGTTTATCTTAAAATACCAGAAATTTTCGTGGTTCTTGTCAATTTTTGTTGGTTTTCATCTAATGAACTTATTTCAGTCAGCTGGATCTTTCTTCTTCAAAGCAAAAAGATTTTATCTTCAAATACAAGAACTTTTCGTGGTTTTGATGGTTTTCAGCAAATGAACATATTTCAGCGAGCTGGGAGTTTTTTCTTTAATAGCGTAAGATTTTATCTTAAAATACAAGAACTTTTCGTGGTTCTTGTCAATTTTTGTTGGTTTTCATCTAATGAACTTATTTCAGTCAGCTAGATCTTTCTTCTTCAAAGCAAAAAGATTTTATCTTCAAATACAAGAACTTTTCGTGGTTTTGATGGTTTTCAGCAAATGAACATATTTCAGCGAGCTGGAAATTTTTTCCTCAATAGTGTAAGATTTTATCTTAAAATACAATAACTTTTCGTGGTTCTTGTCAATTTTTGTTCGTTTTCATCTAATGAACTTATTTCAGTCAGCAAGATCTTTCTTCTTCAAAGCAAAAAGATTTTATCTTCAAATACAAGAACTTTTCGTGGTTTTGATGGTTTTCAGCAAATGAACATATTTCAGCGAGCTGGAAGTTTTTTCCTTAATAGAGTAAGATTTTATCTTAAAATACAAGAACTTTTCGTGGTTCTTGTCAATTTTTGTTGGTTTTCATGTAATGAACTTATTTCAGTCAGCGAGATCTTTCTTCTTCAAAGCAAAAAGATTTTATCTTCAAATACAAGAACTTTTCGTGGTTTTGTTGGTTTTCAGCAAATGAACACATTTCAGCGAGCCAGAAGTTTTTTCTTTAATAGCGTAAGATTTTATCTTAAAATACAAGAACTTTTCGTGGTTTTGATGGTTTTCAGCAAATGAACATATTTCAGCGAGCTGGAAGTTTTTTCCTTCATCGAGTAAGATTTTATCTTAAAATACCAGAACATTTCGTGGTTCTTGTCAATTTTTGTTGGTTTTCATCTCATGAACTTATTTCAGTCAGCTAGATCTTTCTTCTTCAAAGCAAAAAGATTTTATCTTCAAATACAAGAACTTTTCGTGGTTTTGATGGTTTTCAGCAAATGAACATATTTCAGCGAGCTGGAAATTTTTTCCTCAATAGTGTAAGATTTTATCTTAAAATACAATAACTTTTCGTGGTTCTTGTCAATTTTTGTTCGTTTTCATCTAATGAACTTATTTCAGTCAGCAAGATCTTTCTTCTTCAAAGCAAAAAGATTTTATCTTCAAATACAAGAACTTTTCGTGGTTTTGATGGTTTTCAGCAAATGAACATATTTCAGCGAGCTGGAAGTTTTTTCCTTAATAGAGTAAGATTTTATCTTAAAATACAAGAACTTTTCGTGGTTCTTGTCAATTTTTGTTGGTTTTCATGTAATGAACTTATTTCAGTCAGCGAGATCTTTCTTCTTCAAAGCAAAAAGATTTTATCTTCAAATACAAGAACTTTTCGTGGTTTTGTTGGTTTTCAGCAAATGAACACATTTCAGCGAGCCAGAAGTTTTTTCTTTAATAGCGTAAGATTTTATCTTAAAATACAAGAACTTTTCGTGGTTTTGATGGTTTTCAGCAAATGAACATATTTCAGCGAGCTGGAAGTTTTTTCCTTCATAGAGTAAGATTTTATCTTAAAATACCAGAACATTTCGTGGTTCTTGTCAATTTTTGTTGGTTTTCATCTCATGAACTTATTTCAGTCAGCTAGATCTTTCTTCTTCAAAGCAAAAAGATTTTATCTTCAAATACAAGAACTTTTCGTGGTTTTGTTGGTTTTCAGCAAATGAACATATTTCAGCGAGCTGGGAGTTTTTTCTTTAATAGAGTAAGATTTTATCTTAAAATACAAGAACTTTTCGTGGTTCTTGTCAATTTTTGTTGGTTTTCATCTGATGAACTTATTTCAGTCAGCTCGATCTTTCTTCTTCAAAGCAAAAAGATTTTATCTTCAAATACAAGAACTTTTCGTGGTTTTGATGGTTTTCAGCAAATGAACATATTTCAGCGAGCTGGAAGTTTTTTCCTTAATAGAGTAAGATTTTATCTTAAAATACCAGAAATTTTCGTGGTTCTTGTCAATTTTTGTTGGTTTTCATCTAATGAACTTATTTCAGTCAGCTGGATCTTTCTTCTTCAAAGCAAAAAGATTTTATCTTCAAATACAAGAACTTTTCGTGGTTTTGATGGTTTTCAGCAAATGAACATATTTCAGCGAGCTGGGAGCTTTTTCTTTAATAGCGTAAGATTTTATCTTAAAATACAAGAACTTTTCGTGGTTCTTGTCAATTTTTGTTGGTTTTCATCGAATGAACTTATTTCAGTCAGCTAGATCTTTCTTCTTCAAAGCAAAAAGATTTTATCTTCAAATACAAGAACTTTTCGTGGTTTTGATGGTTTTCAGCAAATGAACATATTTCAGCGAGCTGGAAATTTTTTCCTTAATAGTGTAAGATTTTATCTTAAAATACAATAACTTTTCGTGGTTCTTGTCAATTTTTGTTCGTTTTCATCTAATGAACTTATTTCAGTCAGCAAGATCTTTCTTCTTCAAAGCAAAAAGATTTTATCTTCAAATACAAGAACTTTTCGTGGTTTTGATGGTTTTCAGCAAATGAACATATTTCAGCGAGCTGGAAGTTTTTTCCTTAATAGAGTAAGATTTTATCTTAAAATACCAGAAATTTTAGTGGTTATTGTCAATTTTTGTTGGTTTTCATCTAATGATCCAGTCAGCTGGATCTTTCTTCTTCAAAGCAAAAAGATTTATCTTCAAATACAAGAACTTTTCGTGGTTTTGATGGTTTTCAGCAAATGAACATATTTCAGCGAGCTGGGAGTCTTTTCTTTAATAGCGTAAGATTTTATCTTAAAATACAAGAACTTTTCGTGGTTCTTGTCAATTTTTGTTGGTTTTCATCTCATGAACTTATTTCAGTCAGCTAGATCTTTCTTCTTCAAAGCAAAAAGATTTATCTTCAAATACAAGAACTTTTCGTGGTTTTGATGGTTTTCAGCAAATGAACATATTTCAGCGAGCTGGAAATTTTTTCCTTCATAGTGTAAGATTTTATCTTAAAATACAAGAACTTTTCGTGGTTCTTGTCAATTTTTGTTCGTTTTCATCTAATGAACTTATTTCAGTCAGCAAGATCTTTCTTCTTCAAAGCAAAAAGATTTTATCTTCAAATACAAGAACTTTTCGTGGTTTTGATGGTTTTCAGCAAATGAACAGATTTCAGCGAGCTGGAAGTTTTTTCCTTAATAGAGTAAGATTTTATGTTAAAATACAAGAACTTTTCGTGGTTCTTGTCAATTTTTGTTGGTTTTCATCTGATGAACTTATTTCAGTCAGCGAGATCTTTCTTCTTCAAAGCAAAAAGATTTTATCTTCAAATACAAGAACTTTTCGTGGTTTTGTTGGTTTTCAGCAAATGAACACATTTCAGCGAGCCAGAAGTTTTTTCTTTAATAGCGTAAGATTTTATCTTAAAATACAAGAACTTTTCGTGGTTTTGATGGTTTTCAGCAAATGAACATATTTCAGCGAGCTGGAAGTTTTTTCCTTAATAGAGGAAGATTTTATCTTAAAATACAAGAACTTTTCGTGGTTCTTGTCAATTTTTGTTGGTTTTCATCTAATGAACTTATTTCAGTCAGCTAGATCTTTCTTCTTCAAAGCAAAAAGATTTTATCTTCAGATACAAGAACTTTTCGTGGTTTTGATGGTTTTCAGCAAATGAACACATTTCAGCGCGCTGGAAGTTTTTTCCTTAATCGAGTAAGATTTTATCTTCAAATACAAGAACTTTTCGTGGTTTTGTTGGTTTTCAGCAAATGAACAGATTTCAGCGAGCAAGAAGTTTTTTCTTTAATAGCGTAAGATTTTATCTTAAAATACAAGAACTTTTCGTGGTTCTTGTCAATTTTTGTTGGTTTTCATCTAATGAACTTATTTCAGTCAGCTAGATCTTTCTTCTTCAAAGCAAAAAGATTTATCTTCAAATACAAGAACTTTTCGTGGTTTTGATGGTTTTCAGCAAATGAACATATTTCAGCGAGCTGGAAATTTCTTCCTTCATAGTGTAAGATTTTATCTTAAAACACAAGAACTTTTCGTGGTTCTTGTCAATTTTTGTTCGTTTTCATCTAATGAACTTATTTCAGTCAGCAAGATCTTTCTTCTTGAAAGCAAAAAGATTTTATCTTCAAATACAAGAACTTTTCGTGGTTTTGATGGTTTTCAGCAAATGAACATATTTCAGCGAGCTGGAAGTTTTTTCCTTAATAGAGTAAGATTTTATCTTAAAATACAAGAACTTTTCGTGGTTCTTGTCAATTTTTGTTGGTTTTCATCTAATGAACTTATTTCAGTCAGCGAGATCTTGCTTCTTCAAAGCAAAAAGATTTTATCTTCAAATACAAGAACTTTTCGTGGTTTTGTTGGTTTTCAGCAAATGAACATATTTCAGCGAGCTGGAAGATTTTTCCTGAATAGAGTAAGATTTTATCTTAAAATACAAGAACTTTTCGTGGTTCTTGTCAATTTTTGTTGGTTTTCATCCAATGAACTTATTTCAGTCAGCTAGATCTTTCTTCTTCAAAGCAAATAGATTTTATCTTCAAATACAAGAACTTTTCGTGGTTTTGTTGGTTTTCAGCAAATGAACATATTTCAGCGAGCTGGAAGTTTTTTCCTCAATAGAGTAAGATTTTATCTTCAAATACAAGAACTTTTCGTGGTTTTGTTGGTTTTCAGCAAATGAACAGATTTCAGCGAGCAAGAAGTTTTTTCTTTAATAGCGTAAGATTTTATCTTAAAATACAAGAACTTTTCGTGGTTCTTGTCAATTTTTGTTGGTTTTCATCTGATGAACTTATTTCAGTCAGCGAGATCTTTCTTCTTCAAAGCAAAAAGATGTTATCTTCAAATACAAGAACTTTTCGTGGTTTTGATGGTTTTCAGCAAATGAACATATTTCAGCGAGCTGGAAGTTTTTTCCTTAATAGAGTAAGATTTTATCTTAAAATACAAGAACTTTTCGTGGTTCTTGTCAATTTTTGTTGGTTTTCATCGAATGAACTTATTTCAGTCAGCTAGATCTTTCTTCTTCAAAGCAAAAAGATTTTATCTTCAAATACAAGAACTTTTCGTGGTTTTGATGGTTTTCAGCAAATGAACATATTTCAGCGAGCTGGAAGTTTCTTCCTTAATAGAGTAAGATTTTATCTTAAAATACCAGAAATTTTCGTGGTTCTTGTCAATTTTTGTTGGTTTTCATCTAATGAACTTATTTCAGTCAGCTGGATCTTTCTTCTTCAAAGCAAAAGGATTTTATCTTCAAATACAAGAACTTTTCGTGGTTTTGATGGTTTTCAGCAAATGAACATATTTCAGCGAGCTGGGAGTTTTTTCATTAATAGCGTAAGATTTTATCTTAAAATACAAGAACTTTTCGTGGTTCTTGTCAATTTTTGTTGGTTTTCATCTAATGAACTTATTTCAGTCAGCTAGATCTTTCTTCTTCAAAGCAAAAAGATTTTCTCTTCAAATACAAGAACTTTTCGTGGTTTTGATGGTTTTCAGCAAATGAACATATTTCAGCGAGCTGGAAATTTTTTCCTTAATAGTGTAAGATTTTATCTTAAAATACAATAACTTTTCGTGGTTCTTGTCAATTTTTGTTCGTTTTCATCTAATGAACTTATTTCAGTCAGCAAGATCTTTCTTCTTCAAAGCAAAAAGATTTTATCTTCAAATACAAGAACTTTTCGTGGTTTTGATGGTTTTCAGCAAATGAACATATTTCAGCGAGCTGGAAGTTTTTTCCTTCATAGAGTAAGATTTTATCTTAAAATACAAGAACTTTTCGTGGTTCTTGTCAATTTTTGTTGGTTTTCATGTAATGAACTTATTTCAGTCAGCGAGATCTTTCTTCTTCAAAGCAAAAAGATTTTATCTTCAAATGCAAGAACTTTTCGAGTTTTGTTGGTTTTCAGCAAATAAACACATTTCAGCGAGCCAGAAGTTTTTTCTTTAATAGCGTAAGATTTTATCTTAAAATACAAGAACTTTTCGTGGTTTTGACGGTTTTCAGCAAATGAACATATTTCAGCGAGCTGGAAGTTTTTTCCTTCATAGAGTAAGATTTTATCTTAAAATACCAGAACATTTCGTGGTTCTTGTCAATTTTTGTTGGATTTCATCTAATGAACTTATTTCAGTCAGCGAGATCTTTCTTCTTCAAAGCAAAAAGATTTTATCTTCAAATACAAGAACTTTTCGTGGTTTTGTTGGTTTTCAGCAAATGAACATATTTCAGCGAGCTGGGAGTTTTTTCTTTAATAGAGTAAGATTTTATCTTAAAATACAAGAACTTTTCGTGGTTCTTGTCAATTTTTGTTGGTTTTCATCTGATGAACTTATTTCAGTCAGCTCGATCTTTCTTCTTCAAAGCAAAAAGATTTTATCTTCAAATACAAGAAATTTTCGTGGTTTTGATGGTTTTCAGCAAATGAACATATTTCAGCGAGCTGGAAGTTTTTTCCTTAATAGAGTAAGATTTTATCTTAAACTACCAGAAATTTTAGTGGTTCTTGTCAATTTTTGTTGGTTTCATCTAATGAACTTATTTCAGTCAGCTGGATCTTTCTTCTTCAAAGCAAAAAGATTTTATCTTCAAATACAAGAACTTTTCGTGGTTTTGATGGTTTTCAGCAAATGAACATATTTCAGCGAGCTGGGAGTTTTTTCTTTCATAGCGTAAGATTTTATCTTAAAATACAAGAACTTTTCGTGGTTCTTGTCAATTTTTGTTGGTTTTCATCTAATGAACTTATTTCAGTCAGCTAGATCTTTCTTCTTCAAAGCAAAAAGATTTATCTTCAAATACAAGAACTTTTCGTGGTTTTGATGGTTTTCAGCAAATGAACATATTTCAGCGAGCTGGAAATTTTTTCCTTCATAGTGTAAGATTTTATCTTAAAATACAAGAACTTTTCGTGGTTCTTGCCAATTTTTGTTCGTTTTCATCTAATGAACTTATTTCAGTCAGCAAGATCTTTCTTCTTCAAAGCAAAAAGATTTTATCTTCAAATACAAGAACTTTTCGTGGTTTTGATGGTTTTCAGCAAATGAACATATTTCAGCGAGCTGGAAGTTTTTTCCTTAATAGAGTAAGATTTTATCTTAAAACACAAGAACTTTTCGTGGTTCTTGTCAATTTTTGTTGGTTTTCATCTAATCAACTTATTTCAGTCAGCGAGATCTTTCTTCTTCAAAGCAAAAAGATTTTATCTTCAAATACAAGAACTTTTCGTGGTTTTGATGGTTTTCAGCAAATGAACACATTTCAGCGCGCTCGAAGTTTTTTCCTTAATCGAGTAAGATTTTATCTTCAAATACAAGAACTTTTCGTGGTTTTGTTGGTTTTCAGCAAATGAACAGATTTCAGCGAGCAAGAAGTTTTTTCTTTAATAGCGTAAGATTTTATCTTAAAATACAAGAACTTTTCGTGGTTCTTGTCAATTTTTGTTCGTTTTCATCTAATGAACTTATTTCAGTCAGCAAGATCTTTCTTCTTCAAAGCAAAAAGATTTTATCTTCAAATACAACAACTTTTCGTGTTTTGATGGTTTTCAGCAAATGAACATATTTCAGCGAGCTGGAAGTTTTTTCCATAATAGCGTCAGATTTTATCTTAAAATACAAGAACTTTTCGTGGTTCTTGTCAATTTTTGTTGGTTTTCATCTAATGAACTTATTTCAGTCAGCTAGATCTTTCTTCTTCAAAGCAAAAAGATTTTATCTTCAGATACAAGAACTTTTCGTGGTTTTGATGGTTTTCAGCAAATGAACACATTTCACCGCGCTGGAAGTTTTTTCCTTAATAGAGTAAGATTTTATCTTAAATTACCAGAACATTTCGTGGTTCTTGTCAATTTTTGTTGGTTTTCATCTAATGAACTTATTTCAGTCAGCTAGATCTTTCTTCTTCAAAGCAAAAAGATTTTATCTTCAAATACAAGAACTTTTCGTGGTTTTGATGGTTTTCAGCAAATGAACATATTTCAGCGAGCTGGGAGTTTTTTCCATCATTGTGTAAGATTTTATCTTAAAATACAAGAACTTTTCGTGGTTCTTGTCAATTTTTGTTGGTTTTCATCTAATGAACTTATTTCAGTCAGCTAGATCTTTCTTCTTGAAAGCAAAAAGATGTTATCTTCAAATACAAGAACTTTTCGTGGTTTTGATGGTTTTCAGCAAATGAACATATTTCAGCGAGCTGGGAGTTTTTTCCTTAATAGAGTAAGATTTTATCTTAAAATACCAGAACATTTCGTGGTTCTTGTCAATTTTTGTTGGTTTTCATCCAATGAACTTATTTCAGTCAGCTGGATCTTTCTTCTTCAAAGCAAAAAGATTTTATCTTCAAATACAAGAACTTTTCGTGGTTTTGATGGTTTTCAGCAAATGAACATATTTCAGCGAGCTGGGAGTTTTTTCTTTAATAGCGTAAGATTTTATCTTAAAATACAAGAACTTTTCGTGGTTCTTGTCAATTTTTGTTGGTTTTCATCCAATGAACTTATTTCAGTCAGCTAGATCTTTCTTCTTCAAAGCAAATAGATTTTATCTTCAAATACAAGAACTTTTCGTGGTTTTGTTGGTTTTCAGCAAATGAACATATTTCAGCGAGCTGGAAGTTTTTTCCTCAATAGAGTAAGATTTTATCTTCAAATACAAGAACTTTTCGTGGTTTTGTTGGTTTTCAGCAAATGAACAGATTTCAGCGAGCAAGAAGTTTTTTCTTTAATAGCGTAAGATTTTATCTTAAAATACAAGAACTTTTCGTGGTTCTTGTCAATTTTTGTTGGTTTTCATCGAATGAACTTATTTCAGTCAGCTAGATCTTTCTTCTTCAAAGCAAAAAGATTTTATCTTCAAATACAAGAACTTTTCGTGGTTTTGATGGTTTTCAGCAAATGAACATATTTCAGCGAGCTGGAAGTTTCTTCCTTAATAGAGTAAGATTTTATCTTAAAATACCAGAAATTTTCGTGGTTCTTGTCAATTTTTGTTGGTTTTCATCGAATGAACTTATTTCAGTCAGCTGGATCTTTCTTCTTCAAAGCAAAAAGATTTTATCTTCAAATACAAGAACTTTTCGTGGTTTTGATGGTTTTCAGCAAATGAACATATTTCAGCGAGCTGGGAGTTTTTTCTTTAATAGCGTAAGATTTTATCTTAAAATACAAGAACTTTTCGTGGTTCTTGTCAATTTTTGTTGGTTTTCATCTAATGAACTTATTTCAGTCAGCTAGATCTTTCTTCTTCAAAGCAAAAAGATTTTCTCTTCAAATACAAGAACTTTTCGTGGTTTTGATGGTTTTCAGCAAATGAACATATTTCAGCGAGCTGGAAATTTTTTCCTTAATAGTGTAAGATTTTATCTTAAAATACAAGAACTTTTCGTGGTTCTTGTCAATTTTTGTTCGTTTTCATCTAATGAACTTATTTCAGTCAGCAAGATCTTTCTTCTTCAAAGCAAAAAGATTTTATCTTCAAATACAAGAACTTTTCGTGGTATTGATGGTTTTCAGCAAATGAACATATTTCAGCGAGCTGGAAGTTTTTTCCTTAATAGAGTAAGATTTTATCTTAAAATACAAGAACTTTTCGTGGTTCTTGTCAATTTTTGTTGGTTTTCATGTAATGAACTTATTTCAGTCAGCGAGATCTTTCTTCTTCAAAGCAAAAAGATTTTATCTTCAAATACAAGAACTTTTCGTGGTTTTGTTGGTTTTCAGCAAATGAACACATTTCAGCGAGCCAGAAGTTTTTTCTTTAATAGCGTAAGATTTTATCTTAAAATACAAGAACTTTTCGTGGTTTTGACGGTTTTCAGCAAATGAACATATTTCAGCGAGCTGGAAGTTTTTTCCTTCATAGAGTAAGATTTTATCTTAAAATACCAGAACATTTCGTGGTTCTTGTCAATTTTTGTTGGATTTCATCTAATGAACTTATTTCAGTCAGCGAGATCTTTCTTCTTCAAAGCAAAAAGATTTTATCTTCAAATACAAGAACTTTTCGTGGTTTTGTTGGTTTTCAGCAAATGAACATATTTCAGCGAGCTGGGAGTTTTTTCTTTAATAGAGTAAGATTTTATCTTAAAATACAAGAACTTTTCGTGGTTCTTGTCAATTTTTGTTGGTTTTCATCTGATGAACTTATTTCAGTCAGCTCGATCTTTCTTCTTCAAAGCAAAAAGATTTTATCTTCAAATACAAGAAATTTTCGTGGTTTTGATGGTTTTCAGCAAATGAACATATTTCAGCGAGCTGGAAGTTTTTTCCTTAATAGAGTAAGATTTTATCTTAAACTACCAGAAATTTTAGTGGTTCTTGTCAATTTTTGTTGGTTTCATCTAATGAACTTATTTCAGTCAGCTGGATCTTTCTTCTTCAAAGCAAAAAGATTTTATCTTCAAATACAAGAACTTTTCGTGGTTTTGATGGTTTTCAGCAAATGAACATATTTCAGCGAGCTGGGAGTTTTTTCTTTCATAGCGTAAGATTTTATCTTAAAATACAAGAACTTTTCGTGGTTCTTGTCAATTTTTGTTGGTTTTCATCTGATGAACTTATTTCAGTCAGCGAGATCTTTCTTCTTCAAAGCAAAAAGATGTTATCTTCAAATACAAGAACTTTTCGTGGTTTTGATGGTTTTCAGCAAATGAACATATTTCAGCGAGCTGGAAGTTTTTTCCTTAATAGAGTAAGATTTTATCTTAAAATACAAGAACTTTTCGTGGTTCTTGTCAATTTTTGTTGGTTTTCATCGAATGAACTTATTTCAGTCAGCTAGATCTTTCTTCTTCAAAGCAAAAAGATTTTATCTTCAAATACAAGAACTTTTCGTGGTTTTGATGGTTTTCAGCAAATGAACATATTTCAGCGAGCTGGAAGTTTCTTCCTTAATAGAGTAAGATTTTATCTTAAAATACCAGAAATTTTCGTGGTTCTTGTCAATTTTTGTTGGTTTTCATCTAATGAACTTATTTCAGTCAGCTGGATCTTTCTTCTTCAAAGCAAAAAGATTTTATCTTCAAATACAAGAACTTTTCGTGGTTTTGATGGTTTTCAGCAAATGAACATATTTCAGCGAGCTGGGAGTTTTTTCTTTAATAGCGTAAGATTTTATCTTAAAATACAAGAACTTTTCGTGGTTCTTGTCAATTTTTGTTGGTTTTCATCTAATGAACTTATTTCAGTCAGCTAGATCTTTCTTCTTCAAAGCAAAAAGATTTTCTCTTCAAATACAAGAACTTTTCGTGGTTTTGATGGTTTTCAGCAAATGAACATGTTTCAGCGAGCTGGAAATTTTTTCCTTAATAGTGTAAGATTTTATCTTAAAATACAATAACTTTTCGTGGTTCTTGTCAATTTTTGTTCGTTTTCATCTAATGAACTTATTTCAGTCAGCAAGATCTTTCTTCTTCAAAGCAAAAAGATTTTATCTTCAAATACAAGAACTTTTCGTGGTTTTGATGGTTTTCAGCAAATGAACATATTTCAGCGAGCTGGAAGTTTTTTCCTTAATAGAGTAAGATTTTATCTTAAAATACAAGAACTTTTCGTGGTTCTTGTCAATTTTTGTTGGTTTTCATGTAATGAACTTATTTCAGTCAGCGAGATCTTTCTTCTTCAAAGCAAAAAGATTTTATCTTCAAATACAAGAACTTTTCGTGGTTTTGTTGGTTTTCAGCAAATGAACACATTTCAGCGAGCCAGAAGTTTTTTCTTTAATAGCGTAAGATTTTATCTTAAAATACAAGAACTTTTCGTGGTTTTGACGGTTTTCAGCAAATGAACATATTTCAGCGAGCTGGAAGTTTTTTCCTTCATAGAGTAAGATTTTATCTTAAAATACCAGAACATTTCGTGGTTCTTGTCAATTTTTGTTGGATTTCATCTAATGAACTTATTTCAGTCAGCGAGATCTTTCTTCTTCAAAGCAAAAAGATTTTATCTTCAAATACAAGAACTTTTCGTGGTTTTGTTGGTTTTCAGCAAATGAACATATTTCAGCGAGCTGGGAGTTTTTTCTTTAATAGAGTAAGATTTTATCTTAAAATACAAGAACTTTTCGTGGTTCTTGTCAATTTTTGTTGGTTTTCATCTGATGAACTTATTTCAGTCAGCTCGATCTTTCTTCTTCAAAGCAAAAAGATTTTATCTTCAAATACAAGAAATTTTCGTGGTTTTGATGGTTTTCAGCAAATGAACATATTTCAGCGAGCTGGAAGTTTTTTCCTTAATAGAGTAAGATTTTATCTTAAACTACCAGAAATTTTAGTGGTTCTTGTCAATTTTTGTTGGTTTCATCGAATGAACTTATTTCAGTCAGCTGGATCTTTCTTCTTCAAAGCAAAAAGATTTTATCTTCAAATACAAGAACTTTTCGTGGTTTTGATGGTTTTCAGCAAATGAACATATTTCAGCGAGCTGGGAGTTTTTTCTTTCATAGCGTAAGATTTTATCTTAAAATACAAGAACTTTTCGTGGTTCTTGTCAATTTTTGTTGGTTTTCATCTAATGAACTTATTTCAGTCAGCTAGATCTTTCTTCTTCAAAGCAAAAAGATTTATCTTCAAATACAAGAACTTTTCGTGGTTTTGATGGTTTTCAGCAAATGAACATATTTCAGCGAGCTGGAAATTTTTTCCTTCATAGTGTAAGATTTTATCTTAAAATACAAGAACTTTTCGTGGTTCTTGCCAATTTTTGTTCGTTTTCATCTAATGAACTTATTTCAGTCAGCAAGATCTTTCTTCTTCAAAGCAAAAAGATTTTATCTTCAAATACAAGAACTTTTCGTGGTTTTGATGGTTTTCAGCAAATGAACATATTTCAGCGAGCTGGAAGTTTTTTCCTTAATAGAGTAAGATTTTATCTTAAAACACAAGAACTTTTCGTGGTTCTTGTCAATTTTTGTTGGTTTTCATCTAATCAACTTATTTCAGTCAGCGAGATCTTTCTTCTTCAAAGCAAAAAGATTTTATCTTCAAATACAAGAACTTTTCGTGGTTTTGATGGTTTTCAGCAAATTAACACATTTCAGCGCGCTCGAAGTTTTTTCCTTAATCGAGTAAGATTTTATCTTCAAATACAAGAACTTTTCGTGGTTTTGTTGGTTTTCAGCAAATGAACAGATTTCAGCGAGCAAGAAGTTTTTTCTTTAATAGCGTAAGATTTTATCTTAAAATACAAGAACTTTTCGTGGTTCTTGTCAATTTTTGTTCGTTTTCATCTAATGAACTTATTTCAGTCAGCAAGATCTTTCTTCTTCAAAGCAAAAAGATTTTATCTTCAAATACAACAACTTTTCGTGTTTTGATGGTTTTCAGCAAATGAACATATTTCAGCGACCTGGAAGTTTTTTCCATAATAGCGTCAGATTTTATCTTAAAATACAAGAACTTTTCGTGGTTCTTGTCAATTTTTGTTGGTTTTCATCTAATGAACTTATTTCAGTCAGCTAGATCTTTCTTCTTCAAAGCAAAAAGATTTTATCTTCAAATACAAGAACTTTTCGTGGTTTTGATGGTTTTCAGCAAATGAACATACTTCAGCGAGCTGGGAGTTTTTTCTTTAATAGTGTAAGATTTTATCTTAAAATACAAGAACTTTTCGTGGTTCTTGTCAATTTTTGTTGGTTTTCATCCAATGAACTTATTTCAGTCAGCTAGATCTTTCTTCTTGAAAGCAAAAAGATGTTATCTTCAAATACAAGAACTTTTCGTGGTTTTGATGGTTTTCAGCAAATGAACATATTTCAGCGAGCTGGGAGTTTTTTCCTTAATAGAGTAAGATTTTATCTTAAAATACCAGAACATTTCGTGGTTCTTGTCAATTTTTGTTGGTTTTCATCCAATGAACTTATTTCAGTCAGCTGGATCTTTCTTCTTCAAAGCAAAAAGATTTTATCTTCAAATACAAGAACTTTTCGTGGTTTTGATGGTTTTCAGCAAATGAACATATTTCAGCGAGCTGGGAGTTTTTTCTTTAATAGCGTAAGATTTTATCTTAAAATACAAGAACTTTTCGTGGTTCTTGTCAATTTTTGTTGGTTTTCATCTAATGAACTTATTTCAGTCAGCTAGATCTTTCTTCTTCAAAGCAAAAAGATTTTATCTTCAAATACAAGAACTTTTCGTGGTTTTGATGGTTTTCAGCAAATGAACATATTTCGGCGAGCTGGAAATTTTTTCCTTAATAGTGTAAGATTTTATCTTAAAATACAATAACTTTTCGTGGTTCTTGTCAATTTTTGTTCGTTTTCATCTAATGAACTTATTTCAGTCAGCAAGATCTTTCTTCTTCAAAGCAAAAAGATTTTATCTTCAAATACAAGAACTTTTCGTGGTTTTGATGGTTTTCAGCAAATGAATATATTTCAGCGAGCTGGAAGTTTTTTCCTTAATAGAGTAAGATTTTATCTTAAAATACAAGAACTTTTCATGGTTCTTGTCAATTTTTGTTGGTTTTCATCTAATGAACTTATTTCAGTCAGCGAGATCTTTCTTCTTCAAAGCAAAAAGATTTTATCTTCAAATACAAGAACTTTTCGTGGTTTTGTTGGTTTTCAGCAAATGAACACATTTCAGCGAGCCAGAAGTTTTTTCTTTAAAAGCGTAAGATTTTATCTTAAAATACAAGAACTTTTCGTGGTTTTGATGGTTTTCAGCAAATGAACATATTTCAGCGAGCTGGAAGTTTTTTCCTTAATAGAGTAAGATTTTATCTTAAAATACCAGAACATTTCGTGGTTCTTGTCAATTTTTGTTGGTTTTCATCTAATGAACTTATTTCAGTCAGCTAGATCTTTCTTCTTCAAAGCAAAAAGATTTTATCTTCAAATACAAGAACTTTTCGTGGTTTTGTTGGTTTTCAGCAAATGAACATGTTTCAGCGAGCTGGGTGTTTTTTCTTTAATAGAGTAAGATTTTATCTTAAAATACAAGAACTTTTCGTGGTTCTTGTCAATTTTTGTTGGTTTTCATCTGATGAACTTATTTCAGTCAGCTAGATCTTTCTTCTTCAAAGCAAAAAGATTTATCTTCAAATACAAGAACTTTTCGTGGTTTTGATGGTTTTCAGCAAATGAACACATTTCAGCGAGCCAGAAGTTTTTTCTTTAATAGCGTAAGATTTTATCTTAAAATACAAGAACTTTTCGTGGTTTTGACGGTTTTCAGCAAATGAACATATTTCAGCGAGCTGGAAGTTTTTTCCTTCATAGAGTAAGATTTTATCTTAAAATACCAGAACATTTCGTGGTTCTTGTCAATTTTTGTTGGATTTCATCTAATGAACTTATTTCAGTCAGCGAGATCTTTCTTCTTCAAAGCAAAAAGATTTTATCTTCAAATACAAGAACTTTTCGTGGTTTTGTTGGTTTTCAGCAAATGAACATATTTCAGCGAGCTGGGAGTTTTTTCTTTAATAGAGTAAGATTTTATCTTAAAATACAAGAACTTTTCGTGGTTCTTGTCAATTTTTGTTGGTTTTCATCTGATGAACTTATTTCAGTCAGCTCGATCTTTCTTCTTCAAAGCAAAAAGATTTTATCTTCAAATACAAGAAATTTTCGTGGTTTTGATGGTTTTCAGCAAATGAACATATTTCAGCGAGCTGGAAGTTTTTTCCTTAATAGAGTAAGATTTTATCTTAAACTACCAGAAATTTTAGTGGTTCTTGTCAATTTTTGTTGGTTTCATCGAATGAACTTATTTCAGTCAGCTGGATCTTTCTTCTTCAAAGCAAAAAGATTTTATCTTCAAATACAAGAACTTTTCGTGGTTTTGATGGTTTTCAGCAAATGAACATATTTCAGCGAGCTGGGAGTTTTTTCTTTCATAGCGTAAGATTTTATCTTAAAATACAAGAACTTTTCGTGGTTCTTGTCAATTTTTGTTGGTTTTCATCTAATGAACTTATTTCAGTCAGCTAGATCTTTCTTCTTCAAAGCAAAAAGATTTATCTTCAAATACAAGAACTTTTCGTGGTTTTGATGGTTTTCAGCAAATGAACATATTTCAGCGAGCTGGAAATTTTTTCCTTCATAGTGTAAGATTTTATCTTAAAATACAAGAACTTTTCGTGGTTCTTGCCAATTTTTGTTCGTTTTCATCTAATGAACTTATTTCAGTCAGCAAGATCTTTCTTCTTCAAAGCAAAAAGATTTTATCTTCAAATACAAGAACTTTTCGTGGTTTTGATGGTTTTCAGCAAATGAACATATTTCAGCGAGCTGGAAGTTTTTTCCTTAATAGAGTAAGATTTTATCTTAAAACACAAGAACTTTTCGTGGTTCTTGTCAATTTTTGTTGGTTTTCATCTAATCAACTTATTTCAGTCAGCGAGATCTTTCTTCTTCAAAGCAAAAAGATTTTATCTTCAAATACAAGAACTTTTCGTGGTTTTGATGGTTTTCAGCAAATTAACACATTTCAGCGCGCTCGAAGTTTTTTCCTTAATCGAGTAAGATTTTATCTTCAAATACAAGAACTTTTCGTGGTTTTGTTGGTTTTCAGCAAATGAACAGATTTCAGCGAGCAAGAAGTTTTTTCTTTAATAGCGTAAGATTTTATCTTAAAATACAAGAACTTTTCGTGGTTCTTGTCAATTTTTGTTCGTTTTCATCTAATGAACTTATTTCAGTCAGCAAGATCTTTCTTCTTCAAAGCAAAAAGATTTTATCTTCAAATACAACAACTTTTCGTGTTTTGATGGTTTTCAGCAAATGAACATATTTCAGCGACCTGGAAGTTTTTTCCATAATAGCGTCAGATTTTATCTTAAAATACAAGAACTTTTCGTGGTTCTTGTCAATTTTTGTTGGTTTTCATCTAATGAACTTATTTCAGTCAGCTAGATCTTTCTTCTTCAAAGCAAAAAGATTTTATCTTCAAATACAAGAACTTTTCGTGGTTTTGATGGTTTTCAGCAAATGAACATACTTCAGCGAGCTGGGAGTTTTTTCTTTAATAGTGTAAGATTTTATCTTAAAATACAAGAACTTTTCGTGGTTCTTGTCAATTTTTGTTGGTTTTCATCCAATGAACTTATTTCAGTCAGCTAGATCTTTCTTCTTGAAAGCAAAAAGATGTTATCTTCAAATACAAGAACTTTTCGTGGTTTTGATGGTTTTCAGCAAATGAACATATTTCAGCGAGCTGGGAGTTTTTTCCTTAATAGAGTAAGATTTTATCTTAAAATACCAGAACATTTCGTGGTTCTTGTCAATTTTTGTTGGTTTTCATCCAATGAACTTATTTCAGTCAGCTGGATCTTTCTTCTTCAAAGCAAAAAGATTTTATCTTCAAATACAAGAACTTTTCGTGGTTTTGATGGTTTTCAGCAAATGAACATATTTCAGCGAGCTGGGAGTTTTTTCTTTAATAGCGTAAGATTTTATCTTAAAATACAAGAACTTTTCGTGGTTCTTGTCAATTTTTGTTGGTTTTCATCTAATGAACTTATTTCAGTCAGCTAGATCTTTCTTCTTCAAAGCAAAAAGATTTTATCTTCAAATACAAGAACTTTTCGTGGTTTTGATGGTTTTCAGCAAATGAACATATTTCGGCGAGCTGGAAATTTTTTCCTTAATAGTGTAAGATTTTATCTTAAAATACAATAACTTTTCGTGGTTCTTGTCAATTTTTGTTCGTTTTCATCTAATGAACTTATTTCAGTCAGCAAGATCTTTCTTCTTCAAAGCAAAAAGATTTTATCTTCAAATACAAGAACTTTTCGTGGTTTTGATGGTTTTCAGCAAATGAATATATTTCAGCGAGCTGGAAGTTTTTTCCTTAATAGAGTAAGATTTTATCTTAAAATACAAGAACTTTTCATGGTTCTTGTCAATTTTTGTTGGTTTTCATCTAATGAACTTATTTCAGTCAGCGAGATCTTTCTTCTTCAAAGCAAAAAGATTTTATCTTCAAATACAAGAACTTTTCGTGGTTTTGTTGGTTTTCAGCAAATGAACACATTTCAGCGAGCCAGAAGTTTTTTCTTTAAAAGCGTAAGATTTTATCTTAAAATACAAGAACTTTTCGTGGTTTTGATGGTTTTCAGCAAATGAACATATTTCAGCGAGCTGGAAGTTTTTTCCTTAATAGAGTAAGATTTTATCTTAAAATACCAGAACATTTCGTGGTTCTTGTCAATTTTTGTTGGTTTTCATCTAATGAACTTATTTCAGTCAGCTAGATCTTTCTTCTTCAAAGCAAAAAGATTTTATCTTCAAATACAAGAACTTTTCGTGGTTTTGTTGGTTTTCAGCAAATGAACATGTTTCAGCGAGCTGGGTGTTTTTTCTTTAATAGAGTAAGATTTTATCTTAAAATACAAGAACTTTTCGTGGTTCTTGTCAATTTTTGTTGGTTTTCATCTGATGAACTTATTTCAGTCAGCTAGATCTTTCTTCTTCAAAGCAAAAAGATTTATCTTCAAATACAAGAACTTTTCGTGGTTTTGATGGTTTTCAGCAAATGAACATATTTCAGCGAGCTGGAAATTTTTTCCTTCATAGTGTAAGATTTTATCTTAAAATACAAGAATTTTTCGTGGTTCTTGTCAATTTTTGTTCGTTTTCATCTAATGAACTTATTTCAGTCAGCAAGATCTTTCTTCTTCAAAGCAAAAAGATTTTATCTTCAAATACAAGAACTTTTCGTGGTTTTGATGGTTTTCAGCAAATGAACATATTTCAGCGAGCTGGAAGTTTTTTCCTTAATAGAGTAAGATTTTATCTTAAAATACAAGAACTTTTCGTGGTTCTTGTCAATTTTTGTTGGTTTTCATCTAATGAACTTATTTCAGTCAGCTAGATCTTTCTTCTTCAAAGCAAAAAGATTTTATCTTCAGATACAAGAACTTTTCGTGGTTTTGATGGTTTTCAGCAAATGAACACATTTCACCGCGCTGGAAGTTTTTTCCTTAATAGAGTAAGATTTTATCTTAAATTACCAGAACATTTCGTGGTTCTTGTCAATTTTTGTTGGTTTTCATCTAATGAACTTATTTCAGTCAGCTAGATCTTTCTTCAAAGCAAAAAGATTTTATCTTCAAATACAAGAACTTTTCGTGGTTTTGATGGTTTTCAGCAAATGAACATATTTCAGCGAGCTGGGAGTTTTTTCCATCATTGTGTAAGATTTTATCTTAAAATACAAGAACTTTTCGTGGTTCTTGTCAATTTTTGTTGGTTTTCATCTCATGAACTTATTTCAGTCAGCAAGATCTTTCTTCTTCAAAGCAAAAAGATTTTATCTTCAAATACAAGAACTTTTCGTGGTTTTGTTGGTTTTCAGCAAATGAACATATTTCAGCGAGCCACAGGTTTTTTTCTTTAATAGCGTAAGATTTTATCTTAAAACACAAGAACTTTTCGTGGTTCTTGTCAATTTTTGTTGGTTTTCATCTAATGAACTTATTTCAGTCAGCTGGATCTTTCTTCTTCAAAGCAAAAAGATTTTATCTTCAAATACAAGAACTTTTCGTGGTTTTGATGGTTTTCAGCAAATGAACATATTTCAGCGAGATGGAAGTTTTTTCTTAATAGCGTAAGATTTTATCTTCAAATACAAGAACTTTTCGTGTTTTTGTTGGTTTTCAGCAAATGAACAGATTTCAGCGAGCAAGAAGTTTTTTCTTTAATAGCGTAAGATTTTATCTTAAAATACAAGAACTTTTCGTGGTTCTTGTCAATTTTTCTTCGTTTTCATCTAATGAACTTATTTCAGTCAGCAAGATCTTTCTTCTTCAAAGCAAAAAGATTTTATCTTCAAATACAACAACTTTTCGTGTTTTGATGGTTTTCAGCAAATGAACATATTTCAGCGAGCTGGAAGTTTTTTCCATAATAGCGTCAGATTTTATCTTAAAATACAAGAACTTTTCGTGGTTCTTGTCAATTTTTGTTGGTTTTCATCTAATGAACTTATTTCAGTCAGCTAGATCTTTCTTCTTCAAAGCAAAAAGATTTTATCTTCAAATACAAGAACTTTTCGTGGTTTTGATGGTTTTCAGCAAATGAACATACTTCAGCGAGCTGGGAGTTTTTTCTTTAATAGTGTAAGATTTTATCTTAAAATACAAGAACTTTTCGTGGTTCTTGTCAATTTTTGTTGGTTTTCATCTAATGAACTTATTTCAGTCAGCTAGATCTTTCTTCTTGAAAGCAAAAAGATGTTATCTTCAAATACAAGAACTTTTCGTGGTTTTGATGGTTTTCAGCAAATGAACATATTTCAGCGAGCTGGGAGTTTTTTCCTTAATAGAGTAAGATTTTATCTTAAAATACCAGAACATTTCGTGGTTCTTGTCAATTTTTGTTGGTTTTCATCCAATGAACTTATTTCAGTCAGCTGGATCTTTCTTCTTCAAAGCAAAAAGATTTTATCTTCAAATACAAGAACTTTTCGTGGTTTTGATGGTTTTCAGCAAATGAACATATTTCAGCGAGCTGGAAGTTTTTTCCTTAATAGAGTAAGATTTTATCTTAAAACACAAGAACTTTTCGTGGTTCTTGTCAATTTTTGTTGGTTTTCATCTAATGAACTTATTTCAGTCAGCGAGATCTTTCTTCTTCAAAGCAAAAAGATTTTATCTTCAAATACAAGAACTTTTCGTGGTTTTGTTGGTTTTCAGCAAATGAACACATTTCAGCGAGCCAGAAGTTTTTTCTTTAATAGTGTAAGATTTTATCTTAAAATACAAGAACTTTTCGTGGTTTTGATGGTTTTCAGCAAATGAACATGTTTCAGCGAGCTGGAAGTTTTTTCCTAAATAGAGTAAGATTTTATCTTAAAATACAAGAACTTTTCGTGGTTCTTGTCAATTTTTGTTGGTTTTCATCTAATGAACTTATTTCAGTCAGCTGGATCTTTCTTCTTCAAAGCAGAAAGATTTTATCTTCAGATACAAGAACTTTTCGTGGTTTTGATGGTTTTCAGCAAATGAACACATTTCAGCGCGCTGGAAGTTTTTTCCTTAATCGAGTAAGATTTTATCTTCAAATACAAGAACTTTTCGTGGTTTTGTTGGTTTTCAGCAAATGAACAGATTTCAGCGAGCAAGAAGTTTTTTCTTTAATAGCGTAAGATTTTATCTTAAAATACAAGAACTTTTCGTGGTTCTTGTCAATTTTTGTTCGTTTTCATCTAATGAACTTATTTCAGTCAGCAAGATCTTTCTTCTTCAAAGCAAAAAGATTTTATCTTCAAATACAACAACTTTTCGTGTTTTGATGGTTTTCAGCAAATGAACATATTTCAGCGAGCTGGAAGTTTTTTCCATAATAGCGTCAGATTTTATCTTAAAATACAAGAACTTTTCGTGGTTCTTGTCAATTTTTGTTGGTTTTCATCTAATGAACTTATTTCAGTCAGCTAGATCTTTCTTCTTCAAAGCAAAAAGATTTTATCTTCAAATACAAGAGCTTTTCGTGGTTTTGATGGTTTTCAGCAAATGAACATACTTCAGCGAGCTGGGAGTTTTTTCTTTAATAGTGTAAGATTTTATCTTAAAATACAAGAACTTTTCGTGGTTCTTGTCAATTTTTGTTGGTTTTCATCTAATGAACTTATTTCAGTCAGCTAGATCTTTCTGCTTGAAAGCAAAAAGATGTTATCTTCAAATACAAGAACTTTTCGTGGTTTTGATGGTTTTCAGCAAATGAACATATTTCAGCGAGCTGGGAGTTTTTTCCTTAATAGAGTAAGATTTTAACTTAAAATACCAGAACATTTCGTGGTTCTTGTCAATTTTTGTTGGTTTTCATCCAATGAACTTATTTCAGTCAGCTGGATCTTTCTTCTTCAAAGCAAAAAGATTTTATCTTCAAATACAAGAACTTTTCGTGGTTTTGATGGTTTTCAGCAAATGAACATATTTCAGCGAGCTGGGAGTTTTTTCTTTAATAGCGTAAGATTTTATCTTAAAATACAAGAACTTTTCGTGGTTCTTGTCAATTTTTGTTGGTTTTCATCTAATGAACTTATTTCAGTCAGCTAGATCTTTCTTCTTCAAAGCAAAAAGATTTTATCTTCAAATACAAGAACTTTTCGTGGTTTTGATGGTTTTCAGCAAATGAACATATTTCAGCGAGCTGGAAATTTTTTCCTTAATAGTGTAAGATTTTATCTTAAAATACAATAACTTTTCGTGGTTCTTGTCAATTTTTGTTCGTTTTCATCTAATGAACTTATTTCAGTCAGCAAGATCTTTCTTCTTCAAAGCAAAAAGATTTTATCTTCAAATACAAGAACTTTTCGTGGTTTTGATGGTTTTCAGCAAATGAATATATTTCAGCGAGCTGGAAGTTTTTTCCTTAATAGAGTAAGATTTTATCTTAAAATACAAGAACTTTTCATGGTTCTTGTCAATTTTTGTTGGTTTTCATCTAATGAACTTATTTCAGTCAGCGAGATCTTTCTTCTTCAAAGCAAAAAGATTTTATCTTCAAATACAAGAACTTTTCGTGGTTTTGTTGGTTTTCAGCAAATGAACACATTTCAGCGAGCCAGAAGTTTTTTCTTTAAAAGCGTAAGATTTTATCTTAAAATACAAGAACTTTTCGTGGTTTTGATGGTTTTCAGCAAATGAACATATTTCAGCGAGCTGGAAGTTTTTTCCTTAATAGAGTAAGATTTTATCTTAAAATACCAGAACATTTCGTGGTTCTTGTCAATTTTTGTTGGTTTTCATCTAATGAACTTATTTCAGTCAGCTAGATCTTTCTTCTTCAAAGCAAAAAGATTTTATCTTCAAATACAAGAACTTTTCGTGGTTTTGTTGGTTTTCAGCAAATGAACATGTTTCAGCGAGCTGGGTGTTTTTTCTTTAATAGAGTAAGATTTTATCTTAAAATACAAGAACTTTTCGTGGTTCTTGTCAATTTTTGTTGGTTTTCATCTGATGAACTTATTTCAGTCAGCTCGATCTTTCTTCTTCAAAGCAAAAAGATTTTATCTTCAAATACAAGAACTTTTCGTGGTTTTGTTGGTTTTCAGCAAATGAACACATTTCAGCGAGCCAGAAGTTTTTTCTTTAATAGTGTAAGATTTTATCTTAAAATACAAGAACTTTTCGTGGTTTTGATGGTTTTCAGCAAATGAACATGTTTCAGCGAGCTGGAAGTTTTTTCCTAAATAGAGTAAGATTTTATCTTAAAATACAAGAACTTTTCGTGGTTCTTGTCAATTTTTGTTGGTTTTCATCTAATGAACTTATTTCAGTCAGCTGGATCTTTCTTCTTCAAAGCAGAAAGATTTTATCTTCAGATACAAGAACTTTTCGTGGTTTTGATGGTTTTCAGCAAATGAACACATTTCAGCGCGCTGGAAGTTTTTTCCTTAATCGAGTAAGATTTTATCTTCAAATACAAGAACTTTTCGTGGTTTTGTTGGTTTTCAGCAAATGAACAGATTTCAGCGAGCAAGAAGTTTTTTCTTTAATAGCGTAAGATTTTATCTTAAAATACAAGAACTTTTCGTGGTTCTTGTCAATTTTTGTTCGTTTTCATCTAATGAACTTATTTCAGTCAGCAAGATCTTTCTTCTTCAAAGCAAAAAGATTTTATCTTCAAATACAACAACTTTTCGTGTTTTGATGGTTTTCAGCAAATGAACATATTTCAGCGAGCTGGAAGTTTTTTCCATAATAGCGTCAGATTTTATCTTAAAATACAAGAACTTTTCGTGGTTCTTGTCAATTTTTGTTGGTTTTCATCTAATGAACTTATTTCAGTCAGCTAGATCTTTCTTCTTCAAAGCAAAAAGATTTTATCTTCAAATACAAGAGCTTTTCGTGGTTTTGATGGTTTTCAGCAAATGAACATACTTCAGCGAGCTGGGAGTTTTTTCTTTAATAGTGTAAGATTTTATCTTAAAATACAAGAACTTTTCGTGGTTCTTGTCAATTTTTGTTGGTTTTCATCTAATGAACTTATTTCAGTCAGCTAGATCTTTCTGCTTGAAAGCAAAAAGATGTTATCTTCAAATACAAGAACTTTTCGTGGTTTTGATGGTTTTCAGCAAATGAACATATTTCAGCGAGCTGGGAGTTTTTTCCTTAATAGAGTAAGATTTTAACTTAAAATACCAGAACATTTCGTGGTTCTTGTCAATTTTTGTTGGTTTTCATCCAATGAACTTATTTCAGTCAGCTGGATCTTTCTTCTTCAAAGCAAAAAGATTTTATCTTCAAATACAAGAACTTTTCGTGGTTTTGATGGTTTTCAGCAAATGAACATATTTCAGCGAGCTGGGAGTTTTTTCTTTAATAGCGTAAGATTTTATCTTAAAATACAAGAACTTTTCGTGGTTCTTGTCAATTTTTGTTGGTTTTCATCTAATGAACTTATTTCAGTCAGCTAGATCTTTCTTCTTCAAAGCAAAAAGATTTTATCTTCAAATACAAGAACTTTTCGTGGTTTTGATGGTTTTCAGCAAATGAACATATTTCAGCGAGCTGGAAATTTTTTCCTTAATAGTGTAAGATTTTATCTTAAAATACAATAACTTTTCGTGGTTCTTGTCAATTTTTGTTCGTTTTCATCTAATGAACTTATTTCAGTCAGCAAGATCTTTCTTCTTCAAAGCAAAAAGATTTTATCTTCAAATACAAGAACTTTTCGTGGTTTTGATGGTTTTCAGCAAATGAATATATTTCAGCGAGCTGGAAGTTTTTTCCTTAATAGAGTAAGATTTTATCTTAAAATACAAGAACTTTTCATGGTTCTTGTCAATTTTTGTTGGTTTTCATCTAATGAACTTATTTCAGTCAGCGAGATCTTTCTTCTTCAAAGCAAAAAGATTTTATCTTCAAATACAAGAACTTTTCGTGGTTTTGTTGGTTTTCAGCAAATGAACACATTTCAGCGAGCCAGAAGTTTTTTCTTTAAAAGCGTAAGATTTTATCTTAAAATACAAGAACTTTTCGTGGTTTTGATGGTTTTCAGCAAATGAACATATTTCAGCGAGCTGGAAGTTTTTTCCTTAATAGAGTAAGATTTTATCTTAAAATACCAGAACATTTCGTGGTTCTTGTCAATTTTTGTTGGTTTTCATCTAATGAACTTATTTCAGTCAGCTAGATCTTTCTTCTTCAAAGCAAAAAGATTTTATCTTCAAATACAAGAACTTTTCGTGGTTTTGTTGGTTTTCAGCAAATGAACATGTTTCAGCGAGCTGGGTGTTTTTTCTTTAATAGAGTAAGATTTTATCTTAAAATACAAGAACTTTTCGTGGTTCTTGTCAATTTTTGTTGGTTTTCATCTGATGAACTTATTTCAGTCAGCTCGATCTTTCTTCTTCAAAGCAAAAAGATTTTATCTTCAAATACAAGAACTTTTCGTGGTTTTGATGGTTTTCAGCAAATGAACATATTTCAGCGAGCTGGAAGTTTTTTCCTTAATAGAGTAAGATTTTATCTTAAAACACAAGAACTTTTCGTGGTTCTTGTCAATTTTTGTTGGTTTTCATCTAATGAACTTATTTCAGTCAGCGAGATCTTTCTTCTTCAAAGCAAAAAGATTTTATCTTCAAATACAAGAACTTTTCGTGGTTTTGTTGGTTTTCAGCAAATGAACACATTTCAGCGAGCCAGAAGTTTTTTCTTTAATAGTGTAAGATTTTATCTTAAAATACAAGAACTTTTCGTGGTTTTGATGGTTTTCAGCAAATGAACATATTTCAGCGAGCTGGAAGTTTTTTCCTAAATAGAGTAAGATTTTATCTTAAAATACAAGAACTTTTCGTGGTTCTTGTCAATTTTTGTTGGTTTTCATCTAATGAACTTATTTCAGTCAGCTGGATCTTTCTTCTTCAAAGCAGAAAGATTTTATCTTCAGATACAAGAACTTTTCGTGGTTTTGATGGTTTTCAGCAAATGAACACATTTCAGCGCGCTGGAAGTTTTTTCCTTAATCGAGTAAGATTTTATCTTCAAATACAAGAACTTTTCGTGGTTTTGTTGGTTTTCAGCAAATGAACAGATTTCAGCGAGCAAGAAGTTTTTTCTTTAATAGCGTAAGATTTTATCTTAAAATACAAGAACTTTTCGTGGTTCTTGTCAATTTTTGTTCGTTTTCATCTAATGAACTTATTTCAGTCAGCAAGATCTTTCTTCTTCAAAGCAAAAAGATTTTATCTTCAAATACAACAACTTTTCGTGTTTTGATGGTTTTCAGCAAATGAACATATTTCAGCGAGCTGGAAGTTTTTTCCATAATAGCGTCAGATTTTATCTTAAAATACAAGAACTTTTCGTGGTTCTTGTCAATTTTTGTTGGTTTTCATCTAGTGAACTTATTTCAGTCAGCTAGATCTTTCTTCTTCAAAGCAAAAAGATTTTATCTTCAAATACAAGAGCTTTTCGTGGTTTTGATGGTTTTCAGCAAATGAACATACTTCAGCGAGCTGGGAGTTTTTTCTTTAATAGTGTAAGATTTTATCTTAAAATACAAGAACTTTTCGTGGTTCTTGTCAATTTTTGTTGGTTTTCATCTAATGAACTTATTTCAGTCAGCTAGATCTTTCTTCTTGAAAGCAAAAAGATGTTATCTTCAAATACAAGAACTTTTCGTGGTTTTGATGGTTTTCAGCAAATGAACATATTTCAGCGAGCTGGGAGTTTTTTCATTAATAGAGTAAGATTTTAACTTAAAATACCAGAACATTTCGTGGTTCTTGTCAATTTTTGTTGGTTTTCATCCAATGAACTTATTTCAGTCAGCTGGATCTTTCTTCTTCAAAGCAAAAAGATTTTATCTTCAAATACAAGAACTTTTCGTGGTTTTGATGGTTTTCAGCAAATGAACATATTTCAGCGAGCTGGGAGTTTTTTCTTTAATAGCGTAAGATTTTATCTTAAAATACAAGAACTTTTCGTGGTTCTTGTCAATTTTTGTTGGTTTTCATCTAATGAACTTATTTCAGTCAGCTAGATCTTTCTTCTTCAAAGCAAAAAGATTTTATCTTCAAATACAAGAACTTTTCGTGGTTTTGATGGTTTTCAGCAAATGAACATATTTCAGCGAGCTGGAAATTTTTTCCTTAATAGTGTAAGATTTTATCTTAAAATACAATAACTTTTCGTGGTTCTTGTCAATTTTTGTTCGTTTTCATCTAATGAACTTATTTCAGTCAGCAAGATCTTTCTTCTTCAAAGCAAAAAGATTTTATCTTCAAATACAAGAACTTTTCGTGGTTTTGATGGTTTTCAGCAAATGAATATATTTCAGCGAGCTGGAAGTTTTTTCCTTAATAGAGTAAGATTTTATCTTAAAATACAAGAACTTTTCATGGTTCTTGTCAATTTTTGTTGGTTTTCATCTAATGAACTTATTTCAGTCAGCGAGATCTTTCTTCTTCAAAGCAAAAAGATTTTATCTTCAAATACAAGAACTTTTCGTGGTTTTGTTGGTTTTCAGCAAATGAACACATTTCAGCGAGCCAGAAGTTTTTTCTTTAAAAGCGTAAGATTTTATCTTAAAATACAAGAACTTTTCGTGGTTTTGATGGTTTTCAGCAAATGAACATATTTCAGCGAGCTGGAAGTTTTTTCCTTAATAGAGTAAGATTTTATCTTAAAATACCAGAACATTTCGTGGTTCTTGTCAATTTTTGTTGGTTTTCATCTAATGAACTTATTTCAGTCAGCTAGATCTTTCTTCTTCAAAGCAAAAAGATTTTATCTTCAAATACAAGAACTTTTCGTGGTTTTGTTGGTTTTCAGCAAATGAACATGTTTCAGCGAGCTGGGTGTTTTTTCTTTAATAGAGTAAGATTTTATCTTAAAATACAAGAACTTTTCGTGGTTCTTGTCAATTTTTGTTGGTTTTCATCTGATGAACTTATTTCAGTCAGCTCGATCTTTCTTCTTCAAAGCAAAAAGATTTTATCTTCAAATACAAGAACTTTTCGTGGTTTTGATGGTTTTCAGCAAATGAACATATTTCAGCGAGCTGGAAGTTTTTTCCTTAATAGAGTAAGATTTTATCTTAAAATACAAGAACTTTTCGTGGTTCTTGTCAATTTTTGTTGGTTTTCATCTGATGAACTTATTTCAGTCAGCTAGATCTTTCTTCTTCAAAGCAAAAAGATTTATCTTCAAATACAAGAACTTTTCGTGGTTTTGATGGTTTTCAGCAAATGAACATATTTCAGCGAGCTGGAAATTTTTTCCTTCATAGTGTAAGATTTTATCTTAAAATACAAGAATTTTTCGTGGTTCTTGTCAATTTTTGTTCGTTTTCATCTAATGAACTTATTTCAGTCAGCAAGATCTTTCTTCTTCAAAGCAAAAAGATTTTATCTTCAAATACAAGAACTTTTCGTGGTTTTGATGGTTTTCAGCAAATGAACATATTTCAGCGAGCTGGAAGTTTTTTCCTTAATAGAGTAAGATTTTATCTTAAAATACAAGAACTTTTCGTGGTTTTGATGGTTTTCAGCAAATGAACATATTTCAGCGAGCTGGGAGTTTTTTCCATCATTGTGTAAGATTTTATCTTAAAATACAAGAACTTTTCGTGGTTCTTGTCAATTTTTGTTGGTTTTCATCTCATGAACTTATTTCAGTCAGCAAGATCTTTCTTCTTCAAAGCAAAAAGATTTTATCTTCAAATACAAGAACTTTTCGTGGTTTTGTTGGTTTTCAGCAAATGAACATATTTCAGCGAGCCAGAAGTTTTTTTCTTTAATAGCGTAAGATTTTATCTTAAAACACAAGAACTTTTCGTGGTTCTTGTCAATTTTTGTTGGTTTTCATCTAATGAACTTATTTCAGTCAGCTGGATCTTTCTTCTTCAAAGCAAAAAGATTTTATCTTCAAATACAAGAACTTTTCGTGGTTTTGATGGTTTTCAGCAAATGAACATATTTCAGCGAGATGGAAGTTTTTTCTTAATAGCGTAAGATTTTATCTTCAAATACAAGAACTTTTCGTGGTTCTTGTCAATTTTTGTTGGTTTTCATCTAATGAACTTATTTCAGTCAGCTAGATCTTTCTTCTTCAAAGCAAAAAGATTTTATCTTCAAATACAAGAACTTTTCGTGGTTTTGATGGTTTTCAGCAAATGAACACATTTCAGCGCGCTGGAAGTTTTTTCCTTAATAGAGTAAGATTTTATCTTAAATTACCAGAACATTTCGTGGTTCTTGTCAATTTTTGTTGGTTTTCATCTCATGAACTTATTTCAGTCAGCTAGATCTTTCTTCTTCAAAGCAAAAAGATTTTATCTTCAAATACAAGAACTTTTCGTGGTTTTGTTGGTTTTCAGCAAATGAACATATTTCAGCGAGCTGGGAGTTTTTTCTTTAATAGAGTAAGATTTTATCTTAAAATACAAGAACATTTCGTGGTTCTTGTCAATTTTTGTTGGTTTTCATCTGATGAACTTATTTCAGTCAGCTTGATCTTTCTTCTTCAAAGCAAAAAGATTTTATCTTCAAATACAAGAACTTTTCGTGGTTTTGATGGTTTTCAGCAAATGAACATATTTCAGCAAGCTCGAAGTTTTTTCCTTAATAGAGTAAGATTTTATCTTAAAATACAAGAACTTTTCGTGGTTCTTGTCAATTTTTGTTGGTTTTCATCTAATGAACTTATTTCAGTCAGCGAGATCTTTCTTCTTCAAAGCAAAAAGATTTTATCTTCAAATACAAGAACTTTTCGTGGTTTTGATGGTTTTCAGCAAATGAACATATTTCAGCGAGCTGGGAGTTTTTTCCATCATTGTGTAAGATTTTATCTTAAAATACAAGAACTTTTCGTGGTTCTTGTCAATTTTTGTTGGTTTTCATCTCATGAACTTATTTCAGTCAGCAAGATCTTTCTTCTTCAAAGCAAAAAGATTTTATCTTCAAATACAAGAACTTTTCGTGGTTTTGTTGGTTTTCAGCAAATGAACATATTTCAGCGAGCCAGAAGTTTTTTTCTTTAATAGCGTAAGATTTTATCTTAAAACACAAGAACTTTTCGTGGTTCTTGTCAATTTTTGTTGGTTTTCATCTGATGAACTTATTTCAGTCAGCTGGATCTTTCTTCTTCAAAGCAAAAAGATTTTATCTTCAAATACAAGAACTTTTCGTGGTTTTGATGGTTTTCAGCAAATGAACATATTTCAGCGAGATGGAAGTTTTTTCTTAATAGCGTAAGATTTTATCTTCAAATACAAGAACTTTTCGTGGTTCTTGTCAATTTTTGTTGGTTTTCATCTAATGAACTTATTTCAGTCAGCTAGATCTTTCTTCTTCAAAGCAAAAAGATTTTATCTTCAAATACAAGAACTTTTCGTGGTTTTGATGGTTTTCAGCAAATGAACACATTTCAGCGCGCTGGAAGTTTTTTCCTTAATAGAGTAAGATTTTATCTTAAATTACCAGAACATTTCGTGGTTCTTGTCAATTTTTGTTGGTTTTCATCTCATGAACTTATTTCAGTCAGCTAGATCTTTCTTCTTCAAAGCAAAAAGATTTTATCTTCAAATACAAGAACTTTTCGTGGTTTTGTTGGTTTTCAGCAAATGAACATATTTCAGCGAGCTGGGAGTTTTTTCTTTAATAGAGTAAGATTTTATCTTAAAATACAAGAACATTTCGTGGTTCTTGTCAATTTTTGTTGGTTTTCATCTGATGAACTTATTTCAGTCAGCTTGATCTTTCTTCTTCAAAGCAAAAAGATTTTATCTTCAAATACAAGAACTTTTCGTGGTTTTGATGGTTTTCAGCAAATGAACATATTTCAGCAAGCTGGAAGTTTTTTCCTTAATAGAGTAAGATTTTATCTTAAAATACAAGAACTTTTCGTGGTTCTTGTCAATTTTTGTTGGTTTTCATCTAATGAACTTATTTCAGTCAGCGAGATCTTTCTTCTTCAAAGCAAAAAGATTTTATCTTCAAATACAAGAACTTTTCGTGGTTTTGTTGGTTTTCAGCAAATGAACAGATTTCAGCGAGCCAGAAGTTTTTCTTTAATAGCGTAAGATTTTATGTTAAAATACAAGAACTTTTCATGGTTCTTGTCAATTTTTGTTCGTTTTCATCTAATGAACTTATTTCAGTCAGCAAGATCTTTCTTCTTCAAAGCGAAAAGATTTTATCTTCAAATACAAGAACTTTTCGTGGTTTTGATGGTTTTCACCAAATGAACATATTTCAGCGAGCTGGAAGATTTTTCCTAAATAGAGTAAGATTTTATCTTAAAATACAAAAACTTTTCGTGGTTCTTGTCAATTTTTGTTGGTTTTCATCTAATGAACTTATTTCAGTCAGCGAGATCTTTCTTCTTCAAAGCAAAAAGATTTTATCTTCAAATACAAGAACTTTTCGTGGTTTTGATGGTTTTCAGCAAATGAACATATTTCAGCGAGCCGGAAGTTTTTTCCTTAATAGAGTAAGATTTTATCTTAAAATACAAGAACTTTTCGTGGTTCTTGTCAATTTTTGTTGGTTTTCATCTAATGAACTTATTTCAGTCAGCGAGATCTTTCTTCTTCAAAGCAAAAAGATTTTATCTTCAAATACAAGAACTTTTCGTGGTTTTGATGGTTTTCAGCAAATGAACACATTTCAGCGCGCTGGAAGTTTTTTCCTTAATACAGTAAGATTTTATCTTAAAATACCAGAACATTTCGTGGTTCTTGTCAATTTTTGTTGGTTTTCATCTAAGGAACTTATTTCAGTCAGCTAGATCTTTCTTCTTCAAATCAAAAAGATTCTATCTTCAAATACAAGAACTTTTCGTGGTTTTGATGGTTTTCAGCAAATGAACATATTTCAGCAAGCTGGAAGTTTTTTCCTTAATAGAGTAAGATTTTATCTTAAAATACAAGAACTTTTCGTGGTTCTTGTCAATTTTTGTTGGTTTTCATCTAAAGAACTTATTTCAGTCAGCGAGATCTTTCTTCTTCAAAGCAAAAAGATTTTATCTTCAAATACAAGAACTTTTCGTGGTTTTGTTGGTTTTCAGCAAATGAACAGATTTCAGCGAGCCAGAAGTTTTTCTTTAATAGCGTAAGATTTTATGTTAAAATACAAGAACTTTTCATGGTTCTTGTCAATTTTTGTTCGTTTTCATCTAATGAACTTATTTCAGTCAGCAAGATCTTTCTTCTTCAAAGCGAAAAGATTTTATCTTCAAATACAAGAACTTTTCGTGGTTTTGATGGTTTTCACCAAATGAACATATTTCAGCGAGCTGGAAGATTTTTCCTAAATAGAGTAAGATTTTATCTTAAAATACAAGAACTTTTCGTGGTTCTTGTCAATTTTTGTTGGTTTTCATCTAATGAACTTATTTCAGTCAGCGAGATCTTTCTTCTTCAAAGCAAAAAGATTTTATCTTCAAATACAAGAACTTTTCGTGGTTTTGATGGTTTTCAGCAAATGAACACATTTCAGCGCGCTGGAAGTTTTTTCCTTAATAGAGTAAGATTTTATCTTAAAATACCAGAACATTTCGTGGTTCTTGTCAATTTTTGTTGGTTTTCATCTAATGAACTTATTTCAGTCAGCTAGATCTTTCTTCTTCAAATCAAAAAGATTCTATCTTCAAATACAAGAACTTTTCGTGGTTTTGTTGGTTTTCAGCAAATGAACATATTTCAGCGAGCTGGGAGTTTTTTCTTTAATAGCGTAAGATTTTATCTTAAAATACAAGAAATTTTCGTGGTTCTTGTCAATTTTTGTTGGTTTTCATCTAATGAACTTATTTCAGTCAGCCAGATCTTTCTTCTTCAAAGCAAAAAGATTTTATCTTCAAATACAAGAACTTTTCGAGGTTTTGATGGTTTTCAGCAAATGAACATATTTCAGCGAGCAGGAAGATTTTTCCCAAATAGAGTAAGATTTTATCTTAAAATACAAGAACTTTTCGTGGTTCTTGTCAATTTTTGTTGGTTTTCATCCAATGAACTTATTTCAGTCAGCTAGATCTTTCTTCTTCAAAGCAAAAAGATTTTATCTTCAAATACAAGAACTTTTCGTGGTTTTGATTGTTTTCAGCAAATGAACATATTTCAGCGAGCTGCAAGTTTTTTCCTTAATGGAGTAAGATTTTATCTTCAAATACAAGAACTTTTCGTGGTTTTGTTGGTTTTCATCGAATGAACTTATTTCAGTCAGCTCGATCTTTCTTCTTCAAAGCAAAAAGATTTTATCTTCAAATACAAGAACTTTTCGTGGTTTTGTTGGTTTTCAGCAAATGAACATATTTCAGCGAGCTGGGAGTTTTTTCCTTAATAGAGTAAGATTTTATCTTAAAATACCAGAACATTTCGTGGTTCTTGTCAATTTTTGTTGGTTTTCATCTAATGAACTTACTTCAGTCAGCTAGATCTTTCTTCTTCAAAGCAAAAAGATTTTATCTTCAAGTACAAGAACTTTTCGTGGTTTTGTTGGTTTTCAGCAAATGAACATATTTCAGCGAGCTGGAAGATTTTTCCTAAATAGAGTAAGATTTTATCTTAAAATACAAGAACTTTTCGTGGTTCTTGTCAATTTTTGTTGGTTTTCATCCAATGAACTTATTTCAGTCAGCTAGATCTTTCTTCTTCAAAGCAAAAAGATTTTATCTTCAAATACAATAACTTTTCGTGGTTTTGATTGTTTTCAGCAAATGAACATATTTCAGCGAGCTGGAAGTTTTTTCCTTAATAGAGTAAGATTTTATCTTAAAATACAAGAACTTTTCGTGGTTCTTGTCAATTTTTGTTGGTTTTCATCTAATGAACTTATTTCAGTCAGCGAGATCTTTCTTCTTCAAAGCAAAAAGATTTATCTTCAAATACAAGAACTTTTCGTGGTTTTGTTGGTTTTCAGCAAATGAACATATTTCAGCGAGCCAGAAGTTTTTTCTTTAATAGCGCAAGATATTATCTTAAAATACAAGAACTTTTCGTGGTTCTTGTCAATTTTTGTTGGTTTTCATCTAATGAACTTATTTCAGTCAGCTGGATCTTTCCTCTTCAAAGCAAAAAGATTTTATCTTCAAATACAAGAACTTTTCGTGGTTTTGATGGTTTTCAGCAAATGAACACATTTCAGCGCGCTGGAAATTTTTTCCTTAACAGAGTAAGATTTTATCTTAAAATACCAGAACATTTCGTGGTTCTTGTCAATTTTTGTTGGTTTTCATCTAATGAACTTATTTCAGTCAGCTAGATCTTTCTTCTTCAAAGCAAAAAGATTCTATCTTCAAATACAAGAACTTTTCGTGGTTTTGTTGGTTTTCAGCAAATGAACATATTTCAGCGAGCTGGGAGTTTTTTCTTTAATAGCGTAAGATTTTATCTTAAAATACAAGAACTTTTCGTGGTTCTTGTCAATTTTTGTTGGTTTTCATCTAATGAACTTATTTCAGTCAGCTAGATCTTTCTTCTTCAAAGCAAAAAGATTTTATCTTCAAATACAAGAACTTTTCGTGGTTTTGATGGTTTTCAGCAAATGAACATATTTCAGCGAGCTGGAAGATTTTTCCTAAATAGAGTAAGATTTTATCTTAAAACACAAGAACTTTTCGTGGTTCTTGTCAATTTTTGTTGGTTTTCATCCAATGAACTTATTTCAGTCAGCTCGATCTTTCTTCTTCAAAGCAAAAAGATTTTATCTTCAAATACAAGAACTTTTCGTGGTTTTGATTGTTTTCAGCAAATGAACATATTTCAGCGAGCTGCAAGTTTTTTCCTTAATAGAGTAAGATTTTATCTTCAAATACAAGAACTTTTCGTGGTTTTGTTGGTTTTCATCGAATGAACTTATTTCAGTCAGCTAGATCTTTCTTCTTCAAAGCAAAAAGATTTTATCTTCAAATACAAGAACTTTTCGTGGTTTTGTTGGTTTTCAGCAAATGAACATATTTCAGCGAGCTGGGAGTTTTTTCCTTAATAGAGTAAGATTTTATCTTAAAATACCAGAACATTTCGTGGTTCTTGTCAATTTTTGTTGGTTTTCATCTAATGAACTTATTTCAGTCAGCTAGATCTTTCTTCTTCAAAGCAAAAAGATTTTATCTTCAAATACAAGAACTTTTCGTGGTTTTGTTGGTTTTCAGCAAATGAACATATTTCAGCGAGCTGGAAGATTTTTCCTAAATAGAGTAAGATTTTATCTTAAAATACAAGAACTTTTCGTGGTTCTTGTCAATTTTTGTTGGTTTTCATCCAATGAACTTATTTCAGTCAGCTAGATCTTTCTTCTTCAAAGCAAAAAGATTTTATCTTCAAATACAAGAACTTTTCGTGGTTTTGATTGTTTTCAGCAAATGAACATATTTCAGCGAGCTGGAAGTTTTTTCCTTAATAGAGTAAGATTTTATCTTCAAATACAAGAACTTTTCGTGGTTCTTGTCAATTTTTGTTGGTTTTCATCTAATGAACTTATTTCAGTCAGGAAGATCTTTCTTCTTCAAAGCAAAAAGATTTTATCTTCAAATACAAGAACTTTTCGTGGTTTTGATGGTTTTCAGCAAATGAACATATTTCAGCGATCTGGAAGTTTTTTCCTTAATAGAGTAAGATTTTATCTTAAAATACAAGAACTTTTCGTGGTTCTTGTCAATTTTTGTTGGTTTTCATCTAATGAACTTATTTCAGTCAGCGAGATCTTTCTTCTTCAAAGCAAAAAGATTTATCTTCAAATACAAGAACTTTTCGTGGTTTTGTTGGTTTTCAGCAAATGAACATATTTCAGCGAGCTGGGAGTTTTTTCCTTAATAGAGTAAGATTTTATCTTAAAATACCAGAACATTTCGTGGTTCTTGTCAATTTTTGTTGGTTTTCATCTCATGAACTTATTTCAGTCAGCTGGATCTTTCCTCTTCAAAGCAAAAAGATTTTATCTTCAAATACAAGAACTTTTCGTGGTTTTGATGGTTTTCAGCAAATGAACACATTTCAGCGCGCTGGAAGTTTTTTCCTTAATAAAGTAAGATTTTATCTTAAAATACCAGAACATTTCGTGGTTCTTGTCAATTTTTGTTGGTTTTCATCTAATGAACTTATTTCAGTCAGCTAGATCTTTCTTCTTCAAAGCAAAAAGATTCTATCTTCAAATACAAGAACTTTTCGTGGTTTTGTTGGTTTTCAGCAAATGAACATATTTCAGCGAGCTGGGAGTTTTTTCTTTAATAGCGTAAGATTTTATCTTAAAATACAAGAACGTTTCGTGGTTCTTGTCAATTTTTGTTGGTTTTCATCCAATGAACTTATTTCAGTCAGCTAGATCTTTCTTCTTCAAAGCAAAAAGATTTTATCTTCAAATACAAGAACTTTTCGAGGTTTTGATGGTTTTCAGCAAATGAACATATTTCAGCGAGCTGGAAGATTTTTCCTAAATAGAGTAAGATTTTATCTTAAAATACAAGAACTTTTCGTGGTTCTTGTCAATTTTTGTTGGTTTTCATCCAATGAACTTATTTCAGTCAGCTAGATCTTTCTTCTTCAAAGCAAAAAGATTTTATCTTCAAATACAAGAACTTTTCGTGGTTTTGATTGTTTTCAGCAAAAGAACATATTTCAGCGAGCTGCAAGTTTTTTCCTTAATAGAGTAAGATTTTATCTTCAAATACAAGAACTTTTCGTGGTTTTGTTGGTTTTCATCGAATGAACTTATTTCAGTCAGCTAGATCTTTCTTCTTCAAAGCAAAAAGATTTTATCTTCAAATCCAAGAACTTTTCGTGGTTTTGTTGGTTTTCAGCAAATGAACATATTTCAGCGAGCTGGGAGTTTTTTCCTTAATAGAGTAACATTTTATCTTCAAATACAACAACTTTTCGTGTTTTGATGGTTTTCAGCAAATGAACATATTTCAGCGAGCTGGAAGTTTTTTCCTTCATTGTGTAAGATGTTATCTTAAAATACAAGAACTTTTCGTGGTTCTTGTCAATTTTTGTTGGTTTTCATCTGATGAACTTACTTCAGTCAGCTAGATCTTTCTTCTTCAAAGCAAAAAGATGTTATCTTCAAATACAAGAACTTTTCGTGGTTTTGATGGTTTTCAGCAAATGAACATATTTCAGCGAGCTGGAAGTTTTTTCTTGATAGCGTAAGATTTTATCTTAAAATACAAGAACTTTTCGTGGTTCTTGTCAATTTTTGTTGGTTTTCATCTAATGAACTTGTTTCAGTCAGCGAGATCTTTCTTCTTCAAAGCAAAAAGATTTTATCTTCAAATACAAGAACTTTTCGTGGTTTTGATGGTTTTCAGCAAATGAACATATTTCAGCGAGCTGGAAATTTTTTCCTTAATAGTGTAAGATTTTATCTTAAAATACAAGAACTTTTCGTGGTTCTTGTCAATTTTTGTTCGTTTTCATCGAATGAACTTATTTCAGTCAGCAAGATCTTTCTTCTTCAAAGCAAAAAGATTTTATCTTCAAATACAAGAACTTTTCGTGGTTTTGATGGTTTTCAGCAAATGAACATATTTCAACGAGCTGGAAGTTTTTTCCTTAATAGAGTAAGATTTTATCTTAAAATACAAGAACTTTTCGTGGTTCTTGTCAATTTTTGTTGGTTTTCATCTAATGAACTTATTTCAGTCAGCTGGATCTTTCTTCTTCAAAGCAAAAAGATTTTATCTTCAAATACAAGAACTTTTCGTGGTTTTGATGGTTTTCAGCAAATGAACATATTTCAGCGAGCTGGGAGTTTTTTCTTTAATAGCGTAAGATTTTATCTTAAAATACAAGAACTTTTCGTGGTTCTTGTCAATTTTTGTTGGTTTTCATCTAATGAACTTGTTTCAGTCAGCGAGATCTTTCTTCTTCAAAGCAAAAAGATTTTATCTTCAAATACAAGAACTTTTCGTGGTTTTGTTGGTTTTCAGCAAATGAACATATTTCAGCGAGCTGGGAGTTTTTTCTTTAATAGAGTAAGATTTTATCTTAAAATACAAGAACTTTTCGTGGTTCTTGTCAATTTTTGTTGGTTTTCATCTGATGAACTTATTTCAGTCAGCTAGATCTTTCTTCTTCAAAGCAAAAAGATTTTATCTTCAAATACAAGAACTTTTCGTGGTTTTGATGGTTTTCAGCAAATGAACATATTTCAGCGAGCTGGAAGTTTTTTCCTTAATAGAGTAAGATTTTATCTTAAAATACCAGAAATTTTCGTGGTTCTTGTCAATTTTTGTTGGTTTTCATCTAATGAACTTATTTCAGTCAGCTGGATCTTTCTTCTTCAAAGCAAAAAGATTTTATCTTCAAATACAAGAACTTTTCGTGGTTTTGATGGTTTTCAGCAAATGAACATATTTCAGCGAGCTGGGAGTTTTTTCTTTAATAGCGTAAGACTTTATCTTAAAATACAAGAACTTTTCGTGGTTCTTGTCAATTTTTGTTGGTTTTCATCCAATGAACTTATTTCAGTCAGCGAGATCTTTCTTCTTCAAAGCAAAAAGATTTTATCTTCAAATACAAGAACTTTTCGTGGTTTTGATGGTTTTCAGCAAATGAACATATTTCAGCGAGCTGGAAATTTTTTCCTTAATAGTGTAAGATTTTATCTTAAAATACAAGAACTTTTCGTGGTTCTTGTCAATTTTTGTTCGTTTTCATCGAATGAACTTATTTCAGTCAGCAAGATCTTTCTTCTTCAAAGCAAAAAGATTTTATCTTCAAATACAAGAACTTTTCGTGGTTTTGATGGTTTTCAGCAAACGAACATATTTCAACGAGCTGGAAGTTTTTTCCTTAATAGAGTAAGATTTTATCTTAAAATACAAGAACTTTTCGTGGTTCTTGTCAATTTTTGTTGGTTTTCATCTAATGAACTTATTTCAGTCAGCTGGATCTTTCTTCTTCAAAGCAAAAAGATTTTATCTTCAAATACAAGAACTTTTCGTGGTTTTGATGGTTTTCAGCAAATGAACATATTTCAGCGAGCTGGGAGTTTTTTCTTTAATAGCGTAAGATTTTATCTTAAAATACAAGAACTTTTCGTGGTTCTTGTCAATTTTTGTTGGTTTTCATCTAATGAACTTGTTTCAGTCAGCTAGATCTTTCTTCTTCAAAGCAAAAAGATTTTATCTTCAAATACAAGAACTTTTCGTGGTTTTGTTGGTTTTCAGCAAATGAACATATTTCAGCGAGCTGGGAGTTTTTTCTTTAATAGAGTAAGATTTTATCTTAAAATACAAGAACTTTTCGTGGTTCTTGTCAATTTTTGTTGGTTTTCATCTGATGAACTTATTTCAGTCAGCTAGATCTTTCTTCTTCAAAGCAAAAAGATTTTATCTTCAAATACAAGAACTTTTCGTGGTTTTGATGGTTTTCAGCAAATGAACATATTTCAGCGAGCTGGAAGTTTTTTCCTTAATAGAGTAAGATTTTATCTTAAAATACCAGAAATTTTCGTGGTTCTTGTCAATTTTTGTTGGTTTTCATCTAATGAACTTATTTCAGTCAGCGAGATCTTTCTTCTTCAAAGCAAAAAGATTTTATCTTCAAATCCAAGAACTTTTCGTGGTTTTGTTGGTTTTCAGCAAATGAACAGATTTCAGCGAGCAAGAAGTTTTTTCTTTAATAGCGTAAGATTTTATCTTAAAATACAAGAACTTTTCTTGGTTCTTGTCAATTTTTGTTGGTTTTCATCTGATGAACTTACTTCAGTCAGCTAGATCTTTCTTCTTCAAAGCAAAAAGATGTTATCTTCAAATACAAGAACTTTTCGTGGTTTTGATGGTTTTCAGCAAATGAACATATTTCAGCGAGCTGGAAGTTTTTTCTTGATAGCGTAAGATTTTATCTTAAAATACAAGAAGTTTTCGTCGTTCTTGTCAATTTTTGTTGGTTTTCATCTAATGAACTTATTTCAGTCAGCTAGATCTTTCTTCTTCAAAGCAAAAAGATTTTATCTTCAAATACAAGAACTTTTCGTGGTTTTGATGGTTTTCAGCAAATGAACATATTTCAGCGAGCTGGAAGTTTTTTCCTTAATAGAGTAAGATTTTATCTTAAAATACCAGAAATTTTCGTGGTTCTTGTCAATTTTTGTTGGTTTTCATCTAATGAACTTATTTCAGTCAGCTGGATCTTTCTTCTTCAAAGCAAAAAGATTTTATCTT
Organism: Heptranchias perlo; assembly: GCF_035084215.1. Lineage (NCBI taxonomy): Eukaryota > Metazoa > Chordata > Chondrichthyes > Hexanchiformes > Hexanchidae > Heptranchias > Heptranchias perlo. Next base: position 19,382,952 of record NC_090363.1, read on the forward strand.
CAAATACAAGAACTTTTCGTGGTTTTGATGGTTTTCAGCAAATGAACATATTTCAGCGAGCTGGGAGTTTTTTCTTTAATAGCGTAAGACTTTATCTTAAAATACAAGAACTTTTCGTGGTTCTTGTCAATTTTTGTTGGTTTTCATCCAATGAACTTATTTCAGTCAGCTAGATCTTTCTTCTTCAAAGCAAAAAGATTTTATCTTCAAATACAAGAACTTTTCGTGGTTTTGATGGTTTTCAGCAAATGAACATATTTCAGCGAGCTGGAAATTTTTTCCTTAATAGTGTAAGATTGTATCTTAAAATACAAGAACTTTTCGTGGTTCTTGTCAATTTTTGTTCGTTTTCATCGAATGAACTTATTTCAGTCAGCAAGATCTTTCTTCTTCAAAGCAAAAAGATTTTATCTTCAAATACAAGAACTTTTCGTGGTTTTGATGGTTTTCAGCAAATGAACATATTTCAACGAGCTGGAAGTTTTTTCCTTAATAGAGTAAGATTTTATCTTAAAATACAAGAACTTTTCGTGGTTCTTGTCAATTTTTGTTGGTTTTCATCTAATGAACTTGTTTCAGTCAGCGAGATCTTTCTTCTTCAAAGCAAAAAGATTTTATCTTCAAATACAAGAACTTTTCGTGGTTTTGTTGGTTTTCAGCAAATGAACATATTTCAGCGAGCTGGGAGTTTTTTCTTTAATAGAGTAAGATTTTATCTTAAAATACAAGAACTTTTCGTGGTTCTTGTCAATTTTTGTTGGTTTTCATCTGATGAACTTATTTCAGTCAGCTAGATCTTTCTTCTTCAAAGCAAAAAGATTTTATCTTCAAATACAAGAACTTTTCGTGGTTTTGATGGTTTTCAGCAAATGAACATATTTCAGCGAGCTGGAAGTTTTTTCCTTAATAGAGTAAGATTTTATCTTAAAATACCAGAAATTTTCGTGGTTCTTGTCAATTTTTGTTGGTTTTCATCTAATGAACTTATTTCAGTCAGCTGGATCTTTCTTCTTCAAAGCAAAAAGATTTTATCTTCAAATACAAGAACTTTTCGTGGTTTTGATGGTTTTCAGCAAATGAACATATTTCAGCGAGCTGGGAGTTTTTTCTTTAATAGCGTAAGACTTTATCTTAAAATACAAGAACTTTTCGTGGTTCTTGTCAATTTTTGTTGGTTTTCATCCAATGAACTTATTTCAGTCAGCTAGATCTTTCTTCTTCAAAGCAAAAAGATTTTATCTTCAAATACAAGAACTTTTCGTGGTTTTGATGGTTTTCAGCAAATGAACATATTTGAGCGAGCTGGAAATTTTTTCCTTAATAGTGTAAGATTTTATCTTAAAATACAAGAACTTTTCGTGGTTCTTGTCAATTTTTGTTCGTTTTCATCGAATGAACTTATTTCAGTCAGCAAGATCTTTCTTCTTCAAAGCAAAAAGATTTTATCTTCAAATACAAGAACTTTTCGTGGTTTTGATGGTTTTCAGCAAATGAACATATTTCAACGAGCTGGAAGTTTTTTCCTTAATAGAGTAAGATTTTATCTTAAAATACAAGAACTTTTCGTGGTTCTTGTCAATTTTTGTTGGTTTTCATCTAATGAACTTATTTCAGTCAGCTGGATCTTTCTTCTTCAAAGCAAAAAGATTTTATCTTCAAATACAAGAACTTTTCGTGGTTTTGATGGTTTTCAGCAAATGAACATATTTCAGCGAGCTGGGAGTTTTTTCTTTAATAGCGTAAGATTTTATCTTAAAATACAAGAACTTTTCGTGGTTCTTGTCAATTTTTGTTGGTTTTCATCTAATGAACTTGTTTCAGTCAGCGAGATCTTTCTTCTTCAAAGCAAAAAGATTTTATCTTCAAATACAAGAACTTTTCGTGGTTTTGTTGGTTTTCAGCAAATGAACATATTTCAGCGAGCTGGGAGTTTTTTCTTTAATAGAGTAAGATTTTATCTTAAAATACAAGAACTTTTCGTGGTTCTTGTCAATTTTTGTTGGTTTTCATCTGATGAACTTATTTCAGTCAGCTAGATCTTTCTTCTTCAAAGCAAAAAGATTTTATCTTCAAATACAAGAACTTTTCGTGGTTTTGATGGTTTTCAGCAAATGAACATATTTCAGCGAGCTGGAAGTTTTTTCCTTAATAGAGTAAGATTTTATCTTAAAATACCAGAAATTTTCGTGGTTCTTGTCAATTTTTGTTGGTTTTCATCTAATGAACTTATTTCAGTCAGCGAGATCTTTCTTCTTCAAAGCAAAAAGATTTTATCTTCAAATCCAAGAACTTTTCGTGGTTTTGTTGGTTTTCAGCAAATGAACAGATTTCAGCGAGCAAGAAGTTTTTTCTTTAATAGCGTAAGATTTTATCTTAAAATACAAGAACTTTTCTTGGTTCTTGTCAATTTTTGTTGGTTTTCATCTGATGAACTTACTTCAGTCAGCTAGATCTTTCTTCTTCAAAGCAAAAAGATGTTATCTTCAAATACAAGAACTTTTCGTGGTTTTGATGGTTTTCAGCAAATGAACATATTTCAGCGAGCTGGAAGTTTTTTCTTGATAGCGTAAGATTTTATCTTAAAATACAAGAAGTTTTCGTCGTTCTTGTCAATTTTTGTTGGTTTTCATCTAATGAACTTATTTCAGTCAGCTAGATCTTTCTTCTTCAAAGCAAAAAGATTTTATCTTCAAATACAAGAACTTTTCGTGGTTTTGATGGTTTTCAGCAAATGAACATATTTCAGCGAGCTGGAAGTTTTTTCCTTAATAGAGTAAGATTTTATCTTAAAATACCAGAAATTTTCGTGGTTCTTGTCAATTTTTGTTGGTTTTCATCTAATGAACTTATTTCAGTCAGCTGGATCTTTCTTCTTCAAAGCAAAAAGATTTTATCTTCAAATACAAGAACTTTTCGTGGTTTTGATGGTTTTCAGCAAATGAACATATTTCAGCGAGCTGGGAGTTTTTTCTTTAATAGCGTAAGACTTTATCTTAAAATACAAGAACTTTTCGTGGTTCTTGTCAATTTTTGTTGGTTTTCATCCAATGAACTTATTTCAGTCAGCTAGATCTTTCTTCTTCAAAGCAAAAAGATTTTATCTTCAAATACAAGAACTTTTCGTGGTTTTGATGGTTTTCAGCAAATGAACATATTTCAGCGAGCTGGAAATTTTTTCCTTAATAGTGTAAGATTTTATCTTAAAATACAAGAACTTTTCGTGGTTCTTGTCAATTTTTGTTCGTTTTCATCGAATGAACTTATTTCAGTCAGCAAGATCTTTCTTCTTCAAAGCAAAAAGATTTTATCTTCAAATACAAGAACTTTTCGTGGTTTTGATGGTTTTCAGCAAATGAACATATTTCAACGAGCTGGAAGTTTTTTCCTTAATAGAGTAAGATTTTATCTTAAAATACAAGAACTTTTCGTGGTTCTTGTCAATTTTTGTTGGTTTTCATCTAATGAACTTGTTTCAGTCAGCGAGATCTTTCTTCTTCAAAGCAAAAAGATTTTATCTTCAAATACAAGAACTTTTCGTGGTTTTGTTGGTTTTCAGCAAATGAACATATTTCAGCGAGCTGGGAGTTTTTTCTTTAATAGAGTAAGATTTTATCTTAAAATACAAGAACTTTTCGTGGTTCTTGTCAATTTTTGTTGGTTTTCATCTGATGAACTTATTTCAGTCAGCTAGATCTTTCTTCTTCAAAGCAAAAAGATTTTATCTTCAAATACAAGAACTTTTCGTGGTTTTGATGGTTTTCAGCAAATGAACATATTTCAGCGAGCTGGAAGTTTTTTCCTTAATAGAGTAAGATTTTATCTTAAAATACCAGAAATTTTCGTGGTTCTTGTCAATTTTTGTTGGTTTTCATCTAATGAACTTATTTCAGTCAGCTGGATCTTTCTTCTTCAAAGCAAAAAGATTTTATCTTCAAATACAAGAACTTTTCGTGGTTTTGATGGTTTTCAGCAAATGAACATATTTCAGCGAGCTGGGAGTTTTTTCTTTAATAGCGTAAGACTTTATCTTAAAATACAAGAACTTTTCGTGGTTCTTGTCAATTTTTGTTGGTTTTCATCCAATGAACTTATTTCAGTCAGCTAGATCTTTCTTCTTCAAAGCAAAAAGATTTTATCTTCAAATACAAGAACTTTTCGTGGTTTTGATGGTTTTCAGCAAATGAACATATTTCAGCGAGCCGGAAGTTTTTTCCTTAATAGTGTAAGATTTTATCTTAAAATACAAGAACTTTTCGTGGTTCTTGTCAATTTTTGTTCGTTTTCATCGAATGAACTTATTTCAGTCAGCAAGATCTTTCTTCTTCAAAGCAAAAAGATTTTATCTTCAAATACAAGAACTTTTCGTGGTTTTGATGGTTTTCAGCAAATGAACATATTTCAACGAGCTGGAAGTTTTTTCCTTAATAGAGTAAGATTTTATCTTAAAATACAAGAACTTTTCGTGGTTCTTGTCAATTTTTGTTGGTTTTCATCTAATGAACTTATTTCAGTCAGCTGGATCTTTCTTCTTCAAAGCAAAAAGATTTTATCTTCAAATACAAGAACTTTTCGTGGTTTTGATGGTTTTCAGCAAATGAACATATTTCGGCGAGCTGGGAGTTTTTTCTTTCATTGCGTAAGATTTTATCTTAAAATACAAGAACTTTTCGTGGTTCTTGTCAATTTTTGTTGGTTTTCATCTAATGAACTTGTTTCAGTCAGCGAGATCTTTCTTCTTCAAAGCAAAAAGATTTTATCTTCAAATACAAGAACTTTTCGTGGTTTTGTTGGTTTTCAGCAAATGAACATATTTCAGCGAGCTGGGAGTTTTTTCTTTAATAGAGTAAGATTTTATCTTAAAATACAAGAACTTTTCGTGGTTCTTGTCAATTTTTGTTGGTTTTCATCTGATGAACTTATTTCAGTCAGCTAGATCTTTCTTCTTCAAAGCAAAAAGATTTTATCTTCAAATACAAGAACTTTTCGTGGTTTTGATGGTTTTCAGCAAATGAACATATTTCAGCGAGCTGGAAGTTTTTTCCTTAATAGAGTAAGATTTTATCTTAAAATACCAGAAATTTTCGTGGTTCTTGTCAATTTTTGTTGGTTTTCATCTAATGAACTTATTTCAGTCAGCGAGATCTTTCTTCTTCAAAGCAAAAAGATTTTATCTTCAAATCCAAGAACTTTTCGTGGTTTTGTTGGTTTTCAGCAAATGAACAGATTTCAGCGAGCAAGAAGTTTTTTCTTTAATAGCGTAAGATTTTATCTTAAAATACAAGAACTTTTCTTGGTTCTTGTCAATTTTTGTTGGTTTTCATCTGATGAACTTACTTCAGTCAGCTAGATCTTTCTTCTTCAAAGCAAAAAGATGTTATCTTCAAATACAAGAACTTTTCGTGGTTTTGATGGTTTTCAGCAAATGAACATATTTCAGCGAGCTGGAAGTTTTTTCTTGATAGCGTAAGATTTTATCTTAAAATACAAGAAGTTTTCGTCGTTCTTGTCAATTTTTGTTGGTTTTCATCTAATGAACTTATTTCAGTCAGCTAGATCTTTCTTCTTCAAAGCAAAAAGATTTTATCTTCAAATACAAGAACTTTTCGTGGTTTTGATGGTTTTCAGCAAATGAACATATTTCAGCGAGCTGGAAGTTTTTTCCTTAATAGAGTAAGATTTTATCTTAAAATACCAGAAATTTTCGTGGTTCTTGTCAATTTTTGTTGGTTTTCATCTAATGAACTTATTTCAGTCAGCTGGATCTTTCTTCTTCAAAGCAAAAAGATTTTATCTTCAAATACAAGAACTTTTCGTGGTTTTGATGGTTTTCAGCAAATGAACATATTTCAGCGAGCTGGGAGTTTTTTCTTTAATAGCGTAAGACTTTATCTTAAAATACAAGAACTTTTCGTGGTTCTTGTCAATTTTTGTTGGTTTTCATCCAATGAACTTATTTCAGTCAGCTAGATCTTTCTTCTTCAAAGCAAAAAGATTTTATCTTCAAATACAAGAACTTTTCGTGGTTTTGATGGTTTTCAGCAAATGAACATATTTCAGCGAGCTGGAAATTTTTTCCTTAATAGTGTAAGATTTTATCTTAAAATACAAGAACTTTTCGTGGTTCTTGTCAATTTTTGTTCGTTTTCATCGAATGAACTTATTTCAGTCAGCAAGATCTTTCTTCTTCAAAGCAAAAAGATTTTATCTTCAAATACAAGAACTTTTCGTGGTTTTGATGGTTTTCAGCAAATGAACATATTTCAACGAGCTGGAAGTTTTTTCCTTAATAGAGTAAGATTTTATCTTAAAATACAAGAACTTTTCGTGGTTCTTGTCAATTTTTGTTGGTTTTCATCTAATGAACTTATTTCAGTCAGCTGGATCTTTCTTCTTCAAAGCAAAAAGATTTTATCTTCAAATACAAGAACTTTTCGTGGTTTTGATGGTTTTCAGCAAATGAACATATTTCAGCGAGCTGGGAGTTTTTTCTTTAATAGCGTAAGATTTTATCTTAAAATACAAGAACTTTTCGTGGTTCTTGTCAATTTTTGTTGGTTTTCATCTAATGAACTTGTTTCAGTCAGCGAGATCTTTCTTCTTCAAAGCAAAAAGATTTTATCTTCAAATACAAGAACTTTTCGTGGTTTTGTTGGTTTTCAGCAAATGAACATATTTCAGCGAGCTGGGAGTTTTTTCTTTAATAGAGTAAGATTTTATCTTAAAATACAAGAACTTTTCGTGGTTCTTGTCAATTTTTGTTGGTTTTCATCTGATGAACTTATTTCAGTCAGCTAGATCTTTCTTCTTCAAAGCAAAAAGATTTTATCTTCAAATACAAGAACTTTTCGTGGTTTTGATGGTTTTCAGCAAATGAACATATTTCAGCGAGCTGGAAGTTTTTTCCTTAATAGAGTAAGATTTTATCTTAAAATACCAGAAATTTTCGTGGTTCTTGTCAATTTTTGTTGGTTTTCATCTAATGAACTTATTTCAGTCAGCGAGATCTTTCTTCTTCAAAGCAAAAAGATTTTATCTTCAAATCCAAGAACTTTTCGTGGTTTTGTTGGTTTTCAGCAAATGAACAGATTTCAGCGAGCAAGAAGTTTTTTCTTTAATAGCGTAAGATTTTATCTTAAAATACAAGAACTTTTCGTGGTTCTTGTCAATTTTTGTTCGTTTTCATCTAATGAACTTATTTCAGTCAGGAAGATCTTTCTTCTTCAAAGCAAAAAGATTTTATCTTCAAATACAACAACTTTTCGTGTTTTGATGGTTTTCAGCAAATGAACATATTTCAGCGAGCTGGAAGTTTTTTCCTTCATTGTGTAAGATGTTATCTTAAAATACAAGAACTTTTCGTGGTTCTTGTCAATTTTTGTTGGTTTTCATCTGATGAACTTACTTCAGTCAGCTAGATCTTTCTTCTTCAAAGCAAAAAGATGTTATCTTCAAATACAAGAACTTTTCGTGGTTTTGATGGTTTTCAGCAAATGAACATATTTCAGGGAGCTGGAAGTTTTTTCTTGATAGCGTAAGATTTTATCTTAAAATACAAGAAGTTTTCGTCGTTCTTGTCAATTTTTGTTGGTTTTCATCGAATGAACTTATTTCAGTCAGCTAGATGTTTCTTCTTCAAAGCAAAAAGATTTTATCTTCAAATACAAGAACTTTTCGTGGTTTTGATGGTTTTCAGCAAATGAACATATTTCAGCGAGCTGGAAGTTTTTTCCTTAATAGAGTAAGATTTTATCTTAAAATACCAGAAATTTTCGTGGTTCTTGTCAATTTTTGTTGGTTTTCATCTAATGAACTTATTTCAGTCAGCTGGATCTTTCTTCTTCAAAGCAAAAAGATTTTATCTTCAAATACAAGAACTTTTCGTGGTTTTGATGGTTTTCAGCAAATGAACATATTTCAGCGAGCTGGGAGTTTTTTCTTTAATAGCGTAAGATTTTATCTTAAAATACAAGAACTTTTCGTGGTTCTTGTCAATTTTTGTTGGTTTTCATCTAATGAACTTGTTTCAGTCAGCGAGATCTTTCTTCTTCAAAGCAAAAAGATTTTATCTTCAAATACAAGAACCTTTCGTGGTTTTGTTGGTTTTCAGCAAATGAACATATTTCAGCGAGCTGGGTGTTTTTTCTTTAATAGAGTAAGATTTTATCTTAAAATACAAGAACTCTTCGTGGTTCTTGTCAATTTTTGTTGGTTTTCATCTGATGAACTTATTTCAGTCAGCTAGATCTTTCTTCTTCAAAGCAAAAAGATTTTATCTTCAAATACAAGAACTTTTCGTGGTTTTGATGGTTATCAGCAAATGAACATATTTCAGCGAGCTGGAAGTTTTTTCCTTAAAAGAGGAAGATTTTATCTTAAAATACCAGAAATTTTCGTGGTTCTTGTCAATTTTTGTTGGTTTTCATCTAATGAACTTATTTCAGTCAGCGAGATCTTTCTTCTTCAAAGCAAAAAGATTTTATCTTCAAATACAAGAACTTTTCGTGGTTTTGTTGGTTTTCAGCAAATGAACAGATTTCAGCGAGCCAGAAGTTTTTCTTTAATAGCGTAAGATTTTATCTTAAAATACAAGAACTTTTCGTGGTTCTTGTCAATTTTTGTTGGTTTTCATCTGATGAACTTATTTCAGTCAGCAAGATCTTTCTTCTTCAAAGCAAAAAGATTTTATCTTCAAACACAAGAACTTTTCGTGGTTTTGATGGTTTTCAGCAAATGAACATATTTCAGCGATCTGGAAGTTTTTTCCTTAATAGAGTAAGATTTTATCTTAAAATACAAGAACTTTTCGTGGTTCTTGTCAATTTTTGTTGGTTTTCATCTAATGAACTTATTTCAGTCAGCGAGATCTTTCTTCTTCAAAGCAAAAAGATTTATCTTCAAATACAAGAACTTTTCGTGGTTTTGTTGGTTTTCAGCAAATGCACATATTTCAGCGAGCCAGAAGTTTTTTCTTTAATAGCGTAAGATATTATCTTAAAATACAAGAAGTTTTCGTGGTTCTTGTCAATTTTTGTTGGTTTTCATCTAATAAACTTATTTCAGTCAGCTCGATCTTTCCTCTTCAAAGCAAAAAGATTTTATCTTCAAATACAAGATATTTTCGTGGTTTTGATGGTTTTCAGCAAATGAACACATTTCAGCGCGCTGGAAGTTTTTCCTTGATAGAGTAAGATTTTATCTTAAAATACCAGAAATTTTCGTGGTTCTTCTCAATTTTTGTTGGTTTTCATCTAATGAACTTATTTCAGTCAGCTAGATCTTTCTTCTTCAAAGCAAAAAGATTTTATCTTCAAATACAAGAACTTTTCGTGGTTTTGTTGGTTTTCAGCAAATGAACATATTTCAGCGAGCTGGGAGTTTTTTCCTTAATAGAGTAAGATTTTATCTTAAAATACCAGAACATTTCGTGGTTCTTCTCAATTTTTGTTGGTTTTCATCCAATGAACTTATTTCAGTCAGCGAGATCTTTCTTCTTCAAAGCAAAAAGATTTTATCTTCAAATACAAGAACTTTTCGTGGTTTTGTTGGTTTTCAGCAAATGAACATAATTCAGCGAGCAAGAAGTTTTTTCTTTAATAGCGTAAGATTTTATCTTAAAATACAAGAACTTTTCGTGGTTCTTGTCAATTTTTGTTGGTTTTCATCTAATGAACTTATTTCAGTCAGCGAGATCTTTCATCTTCAAAGCAAAAAGATTTTATCTTCAAATACAAGAACTTTTCGAGGTTTTGATGGTTTTCAGCAAATGAACATATTTCAGCGAGCTGGAAGTTTTTTCCTTAATAGAGTAAGATTTTATCTTAAAATACCAGAAATATTCGTGGTTCTTGTCAATTTTTGTTGGTTTTCATCTAATGAACTTATTTCAGTCAGCTAGATCTTTCTTCTTCAAAGCAAAAAGATTTTATCTTCAAATACAAGAACTTTTCGTGGTTTTGTTGGTTTTCAGCAAATGAACATATTTCAGCGAGCTGGGAGTTTTTTCCTTAATAGAGTAAGATTTTATCTTAAAATACCAGAACATTTCGTGGTTCTTGTCAATTTTTGTTGGTTTTCATCTAATGAACTTATTTCAGTCAGCTAGATCTTTCTTCTTCAAAGCAAAAAGATTTTATCTTCAAATACAAGAACTTTTCGTGGTTTTGTTGGTTTTCAGCAAATGAACATATTTCAGCGAGCAAGAAGTTTTTTCTTTAATAGCGTAAGATTTTATCTTGAAATACAAGAACTTTTCGTGGTTCTTGTCAATTTTTGTTGGTTTTCATCTCATGAACTTATTTCAGTCAGCTAGATCTTTCTTCTTCAAAGCAAAAAGATTTTATCTTCAAATAAAAGAACTTTTCGTGTTTTGATGGTTTTCAGCAAATGAACATATTTCAGCGAGCTGGAAGTTTTTTCCTGAATAGAGTAAGACTTTATCTTAAAATACCAGAAATTTTCGTGGTTCTTGTCAATTTTTGTTGGTTTTCATCTAATGAACTTATTTCAGTCAGCTGGATCTTTCTTCTTCAAAGCAAAAAGATTTTATCTTCAAATACAAGAACTTTTCGTGGTTTTGTTGGTTTTCAGCAAATGAACATATTTCAGCGAGCTGGGAGTTTTTTCTTTAATAGCGTAAGATTTTATCTTAAAATACAAGAACTTTTCGTGGTTCTTGTCAATTTTTGTTGGTTTTCATCGAATGAACTTATTTCAGTCAGCGAGAGCTTTCTTCTTCAAAGCAAAAATATTTTATCTTCAAATACAAGAACTTTTCGTGGTTTTGATGGTTTTCAGCAAATGAACACATTTCAGCGCGCTGGAAGTTTTTTCCTTAATAGAGTAAGATTTTATCTTAAATTACCAGAACATTTCGTGGTTCTTGTCAATTTTTGTTGGTTTTCATCTAATGAACTTATTTCAGTCAGCTAGATCTTTCTTCTTCAAAGCAAAAAGATTTTATCTTCAAATACAAGAACTTTTCGTGGTTTTGTTGGTTTTCAGCAAATGAACATATTTCAGCGAGCTGGGAGTTTTTTCTTTAATAGAGTAAGATTTTATCTTAAAATACAAGAACTTTTCGTGGTTCTTGTCAATTTTTGTTGGTTTTCATCTGATGAACTTATTTCAGTCAGCTAGATCTTTCTTCTTCAAAGCAAAAAGATTTTATCTTCAAATACAAGAACTTTTCGTGGTTTTGATAGTTTTCAGCAAATGAACATATTTCAGCGAGCTGGAAGTTTTTTCCTTAATAGAGTAAGATTTTATCTTAAAATACAAGAACTTTTCGTGGTTCTTGTCAATTTTTGTTGGTTTTCATCTAATGAACTTATTTCAGTCAGCTAGATCTTTCTTCTTCAAAGCAAAAAGATTTTATCTTCAAATACAAGAACTTTTCGTGGTTTTGTTGGTTTTCAGCAAATAAACAGATTTCAGCGAGCAAGAAGTTTTTTCTTTAATAGCGTAAGATTTTATCTTAAAATACAAGAACTTTTCGTGGTTCTTGTCAATTTTTGTTCGTTTTCATCTAATGAACTTATTTCAGTCAGCAAGATCTTTCTTCTTCAAAGCAAAAAGATTTTATCTTCAAATGCAACAACTTTTCGTGTTTTGATGGTTTTCAGCAAATGAACATATTTCAGCGAGCTGGAAGTTTTTACCTTAATAGCGTAAGATTTTATCTGAAAATACAAGAACTTTTCGTGGTTCTTGTCAATTTTTGTTGGTTTTCATCTAATGAACTTATTTCAGTCAGCTGGATCTTTCTTCTTCAAAGCAAAAAGATTTTATCTTCAAATACAAGAACTTTTCGTGGTTTTGATGGTTGTCAGCAAATGAACATACTTCAGCGAGCTGGGAGTTTTTTCTTTAATAGTGTAAGATTTTATCTTAAAATACAAGAACTTTTCGTGGTTCTTGTCAATTTTTGTTGGTTTTCATCTAATGAACTTATTTCAGTCAGCTAGATCTTTCTTCTTCAAAGCAAAAAGATTTTATCTTCAAATACAAGAACTTTTCGTGGTTTTGTTGGTTTTCAGCAAATCAACATATTTCAGCGAGCTGGATGTTTTTTCTTGATAGCATAAGATTTTATCTTAAAATACAAGAAGTTTTCGTGGTTCTTGTCAATTTTTGTTGGTTTTCATCCAATGAACTTATTTCAGTCAGCTAGATCTTTCTTCTTCAAAGCAAAAAGATTTTATCTTCAAATACAAGAACTTTTCGTGGTTTTGTTGGTTTTCAGCAAATGAACATATTTCAGCGAGCTGGGAGTTTTTTCTTTAATAGCGTAAGATTTTATCTTAAAATACAAGAACTTTTCGTGGTTCTTGTCAATTTTTGTTCGTTTTCATCTAATGAACTTATTTCAGTCAGCAAGATCTTTCTTCTTCAAAGCAAAAAGATTTTATCTTCAAATACAAGAACTTTTCGTGGTTTTGATGGTTTTCAGCAAATGAACATATTTCAGCGAGCTGGAAGTTTTTTCCTGAATAGAGTAAGATTTTATCTTAAAATACCAGAAATTTTCGTGGTTCTTGTCAATTTTTGTTGGTTTTCATCTAATGAACTTATTTCAGTCAGCTGGATCTTTCTTCTTCAAAGCAAAAAGATTTTATCTTCAAATACAAGAACTTTTCGTGGTTTTGTTGGTTTTCAGCAAATGAACATATTTCAGCGAGCTGGGAGTTTTTTCTTTCATAGCGTAAGATTTTATCTTAAAATACAAGAACTTTTCGTGGTTCTTGTCAATTTTTGTTGGTTTTCATCGAATGAACTTATTTCAGTCAGCGAGAGCTTTCTTCTTCAAAGCAAAAATATTTTATCTTCAAATACAAGAACTTTTCGTGGTTTTGATGGTTTTCAGCAAATGAACACATTTCAGCGCGCTGGAAGTTTTTTCCTTAATAGAGTAAGATTTTATCTTAAATTACCAGAACATTTCGTGGTTCTTGTCAATTTTTGTTGGTTTTCATCTAATGAACTTATTTCAGTCAGCTAGATCTTTCTTCTTCAAAGCAAAAAGATTTTATCTTCAAATACAAGAACTTTTCGTGGTTTTGTTGGTTTTCAGCAAATGAACATATTTCAGCGAGCTGGGAGTTTTTTCTTTAATAGAGTAAGATTTTATCTTAAAATACAAGAACTTTTCGTGGTTCTTGTCAATTTTTGTTGGTTTTCATCTGATGAACTTATTTCAGTCAGCTAGATCTTTCTTCTTCAAAGCAAAAAGATTTTATCTTCAAATACAAGAACTTTTCGTGGTTTTGATAGTTTTCAGCAAATGAACATATTTCAGCGAGCTGGAAGTTTTTTCCTTAATAGAGTAAGATTTTATCTTAAAATACAAGAACTTTTCGTGGTTCTTGTCAATTTTTGTTGGTTTTCATCTAATGAACTTATTTCAGTCAGCTAGATCTTTCTTCTTCAAAGCAAAAAGATTTTATCTTCAAATACAAGAACTTTTCGTGGTTTTGTTGGTTTTCAGCAAATAAACAGATTTCAGCGAGCAAGAAGTTTTTTCTTTAATAGCGTAAGATTTTATCTTAAAATACAAGAACTTTTCGTGGTTCTTGTCAATTTTTGTTGGTTTTCATCTAATGAACTTATTTCAGTCAGCTAGATCTTTCTTCTTCAAAGCAAAAAGATTTTATCTTCAAATACAAGAACTTTTCGTGGTTTTGTTGGTTTTCAGCAAATCAACATATTTCAGCGAGCTGGATGTTTTTTCTTGATAGCATAAGATTTTATCTTAAAATACAAGAAGTTTTCGTGGTTCTTGTCAATTTTTGTTGGTTTTCATCCAATGAACTTATTTCAGTCAGCTAGATCTTTCTTCTTCAAAGCAAAAAGATTTTATCTTCAAATACAAGAACTTTTCGTGGTTTTGTTGGTTTTCAGCAAATGAACATATTTCAGCGAGCTGGGAGTTTTTTCTTTAATAGCGTAAGATTTTATCTTAAAATACAAGAACTTTTCGTGGTTCTTGTCAATTTTTGTTCGTTTTCATCTAATGAACTTATTTCAGTCAGCAAGATCTTTCTTCTTCAAAGCAAAAAGATTTTATCTTCAAATACAAGAACTTTTCGTGGTTTTGATGGTTTTCAGCAAATGAACATATTTCAGCGAGCTGGAAGTTTTTTCCTGAATAGAGTAAGATTTTATCTTAAAATACCAGAAATTTTCGTGGTTCTTGTCAATTTTTGTTGGTTTTCATCTAATGAACTTATTTCAGTCAGCTGGATCTTTCTTCTTCAAAGCAAAAAGATTTTATCTTCAAATACAAGAACTTTTCGTGGTTTTGTTGGTTTTCAGCAAATGAACATATTTCAGCGAGCTGGGAGTTTTTTCTTTAATAGCGTAAGATTTTATCTTAAAATACAAGAACTTTTCGTGGTTCTTGTCAATTTTTGTTGGTTTTCATCGAATGAACTTATTTCAGTCAGCGAGAGCTTTCTTCTTCAAAGCAAAAATATTTTATCTTCAAATACAAGAACTTTTCGTGGTTTTGATGGTTTTCAGCAAATGAACACATTTCAGCGCGCTGGAAGTTTTTTCCTTAATAGAGTAAGATTTTATCTTAAATTACCAGAACATTTCGTGGTTCTTGTCAATTTTTGTTGGTTTTCATCTAATGAACTTATTTCAGTCAGCTAGATCTTTCTTCTTCAAAGCAAAAAGATTTTATCTTCAAATACAAGAACTTTTCGTGGTTTTGTTGGTTTTCAGCAAATGAACATATTTCAGCGAGCTGGGAGTTTTTTCTTTAATAGAGTAAGATTTTATCTTAAAATACAAGAACTTTTCGTGGTTCTTGTCAATTTTTGTTGGTTTTCATCTGATGAACTTATTTCAGTCAGCTAGATCTTTCTTCTTCAAAGCAAAAAGATTTTATCTTCAAATACAAGAACTTTTCGTGGTTTTGATAGTTTTCAGCAAATGAACATATTTCAGCGAGCTGGAAGTTTTTTCCTTAATAGAGTAAGATTTTATCTTAAAATACAAGAACTTTTCGTGGTTCTTGTCAATTTTTGTTGGTTTTCATCTAATGAACTTATTTCAGTCAGCTAGATCTTTCTTCTTCAAAGCAAAACGATTTTATCTTCAAATACAAGAACTTTTCGTGGTTTTGTTGGTTTTCAGCAAATAAACAGATTTCAGCGAGCAAGAAGTTTTTTCTTTAATAGCGTAAGATTTTATCTTAAAATACAAGAACTTTTCGTGGTTCTTGTCAATTTTTGTTCGTTTTCATCTAATGAACTTATTTCAGTCAGCAAGATCTTTCTTCTTCAAAGCAAAAAGATTTTATCTTCAAATGCAACAACTTTTCGTGTTTTGATGGTTTTCAGCAAATGAACATATTTCAGCGAGCTGGATGTTTTTACCTTAATAGCGTAAGATTTTATCTGAAAATACAAGAACTTTTCGTGGTTCTTGTCAATTTTTGTTGGTTTTCATCTAATGAAC
Organism: Heptranchias perlo; assembly: GCF_035084215.1. Lineage (NCBI taxonomy): Eukaryota > Metazoa > Chordata > Chondrichthyes > Hexanchiformes > Hexanchidae > Heptranchias > Heptranchias perlo. Next base: position 19,398,414 of record NC_090363.1, read on the forward strand.
TTATTTCAGTCAGCTGGATCTTTCTTCTTCAAAGCAAAAAGATTTTATCTTCAAATACAAGAACTTTTCGTGGTTTTGATGGTTGTCAGCAAATGAACATACTTCAGCGAGCTGGGAGTTTTTTCTTTAATAGTGTAAGATTTTATCTTAAAATACAAGAACTTTTCGTGGTTCTTGTCAATTTTTGTTGGTTTTCATCTAATGAACTTATTTCAGTCAGCTAGATCTTTCTTCTTCAAAGCAAAAAGATTTTATCTTCAAATACAAGAACTTTTCGTGGTTTTGTTGGTTTTCAGCAAATCAACATATTTCAGCGAGCTGGATGTTTTTTCTTGATAGCGTAAGATTTTATCTTAAAATACAAGAAGTTTTCGTGGTTCTTGTCAATTTTTGTTGGTTTTCATCCAATGAACTTATGTCAGTCAGCTAGATCTTTCTTCTTCAAAGCAAAAAGATTTTATCTTCAAATACAAGAACTTTTCGTGGTTTTGTTGGTTTTCAGCAAATGAACATATTTCAGCGAGCTGGGAGTTTTTTCTTTAATAGCGTAAGATTTTATCTTAAAATACAAGAACTTTTCGTGGTTCTTGTCAATTTTTGTTCGTTTTCATCTAATGAACTTATTTCAGTCAGCAAGATCTTTCTTCTTCAAAGCAAAAAGATTTTATCTTCAAATACAAGAACTTTTCGTGGTTTGGATGGTTTTCAGCAAATGAACATATTTCAGCGATCTGGAAGTTTTTTCCTTAATAGAGTAAGATTTTATCTTAAAATACAAGAACTTTTCGTGGTTCTTGTCAATTTTTGTTGGTTTTCATCCAATGAACTTATTTCAGTCAGCGAGATCTTTCTTCTTCAAAGCAAAAAGATTTTATCTTCAAATACAAGAACTTTTCGTGGTTTTGTTGGTTTTCAGCAAATGAACATATTTCAGCGAGCCAGAAGTTTTTTCTTTAATAGCGTAAGATTTTATCTTAAAATACCAGAACATTTCGTGGTTCTTGTCAATTCTTGTTGGTTTTCATCTAATGAACTTATTTCAGTCAGCTAGATCTTTCTTCTTCAAAGCAAAAAGATTTTATCTTCAAATACAAGAACTTTTCGTGGTTTTGATGGTTTTCAGCAAATGAACATATTTCAGCGAGCTGGAAGTTTTTTCCTTAATAGTGTAAGATTTTATCTTAAAATACAAGAACTTTTCGTGGTTCTTGTCAATTTTTGTTCGTTTTCATCTAATGAACTTATTTCAGTCAGCAAGATCTCTCTTCTTCAAAGCAAAAATATTTTATCTTCAAATACAAGAACTTTTCGTGGTTTTGATGGTTTTCAGCAAATGAACATATTTCAGCGAGCTGGAAGTTTTTTCCTTAATAGAGTAAGATTTTATCTTAAAATACAAGAACTTTTCGTGGTTCTTGTCAATTTTTGTTCGTTTTCATCTAATGAACTTATTTCAGTCAGCAAGATCTTTCTTCTTCAAAGCAAAAAGATTTTATCTTCAAATACAACAACTTTTCGTGTTTTGATGGTTTTCAGCAAATGAACATATTTCAGCGAGCTGGGAGTTTTTTCTTTAATAGAGTAAGATTTTATCTTAAAATACAAGAACTTTTCGTGGTTCTTGTCAATTCTTGTTGGTTTTCATCTGATGAACTTATTTCAGTCAGCTAGATCTTTCTTCTTCAAAGCAAAAAGATTTTATCTTCATATACAAGAACTTTTCGTGGTTTTGATGGTTTTCAGCAAATGAACATATTTCAGCGAGCTGGAAGTTTTTTCCTTAATAGAGTAAGATTTTATCTTAAAATACAAGAACTTTTCGTGGTTCTTGTCAATTTTTGTTGGTTTTCATCTAATGAACTTATTTCAGTCAGCGAGATCTTTCTTCTTCAAAGCAAAAAGATTTTATCTTCAAATACAAGAACTTTTCGTGGTTTTGTTGGTTTTCAGCAAATGAACAGATTTCAGCGAGCCAGATGTTTTTTCTTTAATAGCGTAAGATTTTATCTTAAAATACAAGAACTTTTCGTGGTTCTTGTCAATTTTTGTTGGTTTTCATCCAATGAACTTATTTCAGTCAGCTAGATCTTTCTTCTTCAAAGCAAAAAGATTTTATCTTCAAATACAAGAACTTTTCGTGGTTTTGATGGTTTTCAGCAAATGAACACATTTCAGCGCGCTGGAAGTTTTTTCCTGAATAGAGTAAGATTTCATCTTAAATTACCAGAACATTTCGTGGTTCTTGTCAATTCTTGTTGGTTTTCATCTGATGAATTTATTTCAGTCAGCTGGATCTTACTTCTTCAAAGCAAAAAGATTTTATCTTCAAATACAAGAACTTTTCGTGGTTTTGTTGGTTTTCAGCAAATGAACATATTTCAGCGAGCTGGAAGTTTTTTCCTTAATAGCGTAAGATTTTATCTTAAAATACAAGAACTTTTCGTGGTTCTTGTCAATTTTTGTTCGTTTTCATCTAATGAACTTATTTCAGTCAGCTGGATCTTTCTTCTTCAAAGCAAAAAGATTTTATCTTCAAATACAAGAACTTTTCGTGGTTTTGATGGTTTTCAGCAAATGAACATATTTCAGCGAGCTGGGAGTTTTTTCTTTAATAGAGTAAGATTTTATCTTAAAATACAAGAACTTTTCGTGGTTCTTGTCAATTCTTGTTGGTTTTCATCTGATGAACTTATTTCAGTCAGCTAGATCTTTCTTCTTCAAAGCAAAAAGATTTTATCTTCAAATACAAGAACTTTTCGTGGTTTTGATGGTTTTCAGCAAATGAACATATTTCAGCGAGCTGGAAGTTTTTTCCTTAATAGATTAAGATTTTATCTTAAAATACAAGAACTTTTCGTGGTTCTTGTCAATTTTTGTTGGTTTTCATCTAATGAACTTATTTCAGTCAGCGAGATCTTTCTTCTTCAAAGCAAAAAGATTTTATCTTCAAATACAAGAACTTTTCGTGGTTTTGTTGGTTTTCAGCAAATGAACAGATTTCAGCGAGCAAGAAGTTTTTTCTTTAATAGCGTAAGATTTTATCTTAAAATACAAGAACTTTTCGTGGTTCTTGTCAATTTTTGTTCGTTTTCATCAAATGAACTTATTTCAGTCAGCTCGATCTTTCTTCTTCAAAGCAAAAAGATTTTATCTTCAAATACAAGAACTTTTCGTGGTTTGATGGTTTTCAGCAAATGAACATATTTCAGCGAGCTGGAAGTTTTTTCCTTAATAGCGTAAGATTTTATCTTAAAATACAAGAACTTTTCGTGGTTCTTTTCAATTTTTGTTGGTTTTCATCTAATGAACTTATTTCAGTCAGCGAGATCTTTCTTCTTCAAAGCAAAAAGATTTTATCTTCAAATACAAGAACTTTTCGTGGTTTTGATGGTTTTCAGCAAATGAACATATTTCAGCAAGCTGGAAGTTTTTTCCTTAATAGAGTAGGATTTTATCTTAAAATACAAGAACTTTTCGTGGTTCTTGTCAATTTTTGTTGGTTTTCATCTAATGAACTTATTTCAGTCAGCGAGATCTTTCTTCTTCAAAGCAAAAAGATTTTATCTTCAAATACAAGAACTTTTCGTGGTTTTGTTGGTTTTCAGCAAATGAACATATTTCAGCGAGACAGGAGTTTTTTCTTTAATAGCGTAAGATTTTATCTTAAAATACAAGAACTTTTCGTGGTTCTTGTCAATTTTTGTTGGTTTTCATCTAATGAACTTATTTCAGTCAGCCAGATCTTTCTTCTTCAAAGCAAAAAGATTTTATCTTCAAATACAAGAACTTTTCGTGGTTTTGATGGTTTTCAGCAAATGAACACATTTCAGCGCGCTGGAAGTTTTTTCCTTAATAGAGTAAGATTTTATCTCAAATTACCAGAACATTTCGTGGTTCTTCTCAATTCTTGTTGGTTTTCATCTGATGAACTTATTTAAGTCAGCTAGATCTTTCTTCTTCAAAGCAAAAAGATTTTATCTTCAAATACAAGAACTTTTCGTGGTTTTGATGGTTTTCAGCAAATGAACATATTTCAGCGAGCTGGAAGTTTTTTCCTTAATAGTGTAAGATTTTATCTTAAAATACAAGAACTTTTCGTGGTTCTTGTCAATTTTTGTTGTTTTTCATCGAATGAACTTATTTCAGTCAGCTGGATCTTACTTCTTCAAAGCAAAAAGATTTTATCTTCAAATACAAGAACTTTTCGTGGTTTTGTTGGTTTTCAGCAAATGAACATATTTCAGCGATCTGGAAGTTTTTTCCTTAATAGAGTAAGATTTTATCTTAAAATACAAGAACTTTTCGTGGTTCTTGTCAATTTTTGTTGGTTTTCATCTAATGAACTTATTTCAGTCAGCTGGATCTTTCTTCTTCAAAGCAAAAAGATTTTATCTTCAAATACAAGAACTTTTCGTGGTTTTGATGGTTTTCAGCAAATGAACATATTTCAGCGAGCTGGGAGTTTTTTCTTTAAGAGAGTAAGATTTTATCTTAAAATACAAGAACTTTTCGTGGTTCTTGTCAATTTTTGTTGGTTTTCATCTGATGAACTTATTTCAGTCAGCTAGATCTTTCTTCTTCAAAGCAAAAAGATTTTATCTTCAAATACAAGAACTTTTTGTGGTTTTGATGGTTTTCAGCAAATGAACATATTTCAGCGAGCTGGAAGTTTTTTCCTTAATAGAGGAAGATTTTATCTTAAAATACAAGAACTTTTCGTGGTTGTTGTCAATTTTTGTTGGTTTTCATGTAATGAACTTATTTCAGTCAGCGAGATCTTTCTTCTTCAAAGCAAAAAGATTTTATCTTCAAATACAAGAACTTTTCGTGGTTTTGTTGGTTTTCAGCAAATGAACAGATTTCAGCGAGCAAGAAGTTTTTTCTTTAATAGCGTAAGATATTATCTTAAAATACAAGAACTTTTCGTGGTTCTTGTCAATTTTTGTTCGTTTTCATCTGATGAACTTATTTCAGTCAGCAAGATCTTTCTTCTTCAAAGCAAAAAGATTTTATCTTCAAATACAACAACTTTTCGTGTTTTGATGGTTTTCAGCAAATGAACATATTTCAGCGAGCTGGAAGTTTTTTCCTTAATTGCGTAAGATTTTATCTTAAAATACAAGAACTTTTCGTGGTTCTTGTCAATTTTTGTTAGTTTTCATCTAATGAACTTATTTCATTCAGCTAGATCTTTCTTCTTCATAGCAAAAAGATTTTATCTTCAAATACAAGAACTTTTCGTGGTTTTGTTGGTTTTCAGCAAATGAACATATTTCAGCGAGCTGGGAGTTTTTTCTTTAATAGCGTAAGATTTTATCTTAAAATACAAGAACTTTTCGTGGTTCTTGTCAATTTTTGTTGGTTTTCATCTAATGAACTTATTTCAGTCAGCTAGATCTTTCTTCTTCAAAGCAAAAAGATTTTATCTTCAAATACAAGAACTTTTCGTGGTTTTGTTGGTTTTCAGCAAATGAACATATTTCAGCGAGCTGGGAGTTTTTTCTTTAATAGAGTAAGATTTTATCTTAAAATACAAGAACTTTTCGTGGTTCTTGTCAATTTTTGTTGGTTTTCATCTGATGAACTTATTTCAGTCAGCTAGATCTTTCTTCTTCAAAGCAAAAAGATTTTATCTTCAAATACAAGTACTTTTCGTGGTTTTGATGGTTTTCAGCAAATGAACATATTTCAGCGAGCTGGAAGTTTTTTCCTTAATAGAGTAAGATTTTATCTTAAAATACAAGAACTTTTCGTGGTTCTTGTCAATTTTTGTTGGTTTTCATCTAATGAACTTATTTCAGTCAGCGAGATCTTTCTTCTTCAAAGCAAAAAGATTTTATCTTCAAATACAAGAACTTTTCGTGGTTTTGTTGGTTTTCAGCAAATGAACATATTTCAGCGAGCTGGATGTTTTTTCTTGATAGCGTAAGATTTTATCTTAAAATAAAAGAAGTTTTCGTGGTTCTTGTCAATTTTTGTTGGATTTCATCTCATGAACTTATTTCAGTCAGCTCGATCTTTCTTCTTCAAAGCAAAAAGATTTTATCTTCAAATACAAGAACTTTTCGTGGTTTTGATGGTTTTCAGCAAATGAACATATTTCAGAGAGCTGGAAGTTTTTTCCTTAATAGAGTAAGATTTTATCTTAAAATACCAGAAATTTTCGTGGTTCTTGTCAATTTTTGTTGGTTTTCATCTAATGAACTTATTTCAGTCAGCTAGATCTTTCTTCTTCAAAGCAAAAAGATTTTATCTTCAAATACAAGAACTTTTCGTGGTTTTGTTGGTTTTCAGCAAATGAACATATTTCAGCGAGCTGGGAGTTTTTTCTTCAATAGAGTAAGATTTTATCTTAAAATACAAGAACTTTTCGTGGTTCTTGTCAATTTTTGTTGGTTTTCATCTGATGAACTTATTACAGGCAGCTAGATCTTTCTTCTTCAAAGCAAAAAGATTTTATCTTCAAATACAAGAACTTTTCGTGGTTTTGATGGTTTTCAGCAAATGAACATATTTCAGCGAGCTGGAAGTTTTTTCCTTAATAGAGTAAGATTTTATCTTAAAATACAAGAACTTTTCGTGGTTCTTGTCAATTTTTGTTGGTTTTAATCTAATGAACTTATTTCATTCAGCGAGATCTTTCTTCTTCAAAGCAAAAAGATTTTATCTTCAAATACAAGAACTTTTCGTGGTTTTGTTGGTTTTCAGCAAATAAACAGATTTCAGCGAGCAAGAAGTTTTTTCTTGAATAGCGTAAGATTTTATCTTTAAATACAAGAACTTTTCGTGGTTCTTGTCAATTTTTGTTCGTTTTCATCTAATGAACTTATTTCAGTCAGCAAGATCTTTCTTCTTCAAAGCAAAAAGATTTTATCTTCAAATACAACAACTTTTCGTGTTTTGATGGTTTTCAGCAAATGAACATATTTCAGCGAGCTGGAAGTTTTTTACTTAATAGCGTAAGATTTTATTTTAAAATACAAGAACTTTTCGTGGTTCTTGTCAATTTTTGTTGGTTTTCATCTGATGAACTTATTTCAGTCAGCTAGATCTTTCTTCTTCAAAGCAAAAAGATTTTATCTTCAAATACAAGAACTTTTTGTGGTTTTGATGGTTTTCAGCAAATGAACATATTTCAGCGAGCTGGAAGTATTTTCCTTAATAGAGTAAGATTTTATCTTAAAATACAAGAACTTTTCGTGGTTGTTGTCAATTTTTGTTGGTTTTCATCTAATGAACTTATTTCAGTCAGCGAGATCTTTCTTCTTCAAAGCAAAAAGATTTTATCTTCAAATACAAGAACTTTTCGTGGTTTTGTTGGTTTTCAGCAAATGAACAGATTTCAGCGAGCAAGAAGTTTTTTCTTTAATAGCGTAAGATATTATCTTAAAATACAAGAACTTTTCGTGGTTCTTGTCAATTTTTGTTCGTTTTCATCTGATGAACTTATTTCAGTCAGCAAGATCTTTCTTCTTCAAAGCAAAAAGATTTTATCTTCAAATACAACAACTTTTCGTGTTTTGATGGTTTTCAGCAAATGAACATATTTCAGCGAGCTGGAAGTTTTTTCCTTAATTGCGTAAGATTTTATCTTAAAATACAAGAACTTTTCGTGGTTCTTGTCAATTTTTGTTAGTTTTCATCTAATGAACTTATTTCATTCAGCTAGATCTTTCTTCTTCATAGCAAAAAGATTTTATCTTCAAATACAAGAACTTTTCGTGGTTTTGTTGGTTTTCAGCAAATGAACATATTTCAGCGAGCTGGGAGTTTTTTCTTTAATAGCGTAAGATTTTATCTTAAAATACAAGAACTTTTCGTGGTTCTTGTCAATTTTTGTTGGTTTTCATCTAATGAACTTATTTCAGTCAGCTAGATCTTTCTTCTTCAAAGCAAAAAGATTTTATCTTCAAATACAAGAACTTTTCGTGGTTTTGTTGGTTTTCAGCAAATGAACATATTTCAGCGAGCTGGGAGTTTTTTCTTTAATAGAGTAAGATTTTATCTTAAAATACAAGAACTTTTCGTGGTTCTTGTCAATTTTTGTTGGTTTTCATCTGATGAACTTATTTCAGTCAGCTAGATCTTTCTTCTTCAAAGCAAAAAGATTTTATCTTCAAATACAAGTACTTTTCGTGGTTTTGATGGTTTTCAGCAAATGAACATATTTCAGCGAGCTGGAAGTTTTTTCCTTAATAGAGTAAGATTTTATCTTAAAATACAAGAACTTTTCGTGGTTCTTGTCAATTTTTGTTGGTTTTCATCTAATGAACTTATTTCAGTCAGCGAGATCTTTCTTCTTCAAAGCAAAAAGATTTTATCTTCAAATACAAGAACTTTTCGTGGTTTTGTTGGTTTTCAGCAAATGAACATATTTCAGCGAGCTGGATGTTTTTTCTTGATAGCGTAAGATTTTATCTTAAAATAAAAGAAGTTTTCGTGGTTCTTGTCAATTTTTGTTGGATTTCATCTCATGAACTTATTTCAGTCAGCTCGATCTTTCTTCTTCAAAGCAAAAAGATTTTATCTTCAAATACAAGAACTTTTCGTGGTTTTGATGGTTTTCAGCAAATGAACATATTTCAGAGAGCTGGAAGTTTTTTCCTTAATAGAGTAAGATTTTATCTTAAAATACCAGAAATTTTCGTGGTTCTTGTCAATTTTTGTTGGTTTTCATCTAATGAACTTATTTCAGTCAGCTAGATCTTTCTTCTTCAAAGCAAAAAGATTTTATCTTCAAATACAAGAATTTTTCGTGGTTTTGTTGGTTTTCAGCAAATGAACATATTTCAGCGAGCTGGGAGTTTTTTCTTTAATAGCGTAAGATTTTATCTTAAAATACAAGAACTTTTCGTGGTTCTTGTCAATTTTTGTTGGTTTTCATCTAATGAACTTATTTCAGTCAGCTAGATCTTTCTTCTTCAAAGCAAAAAGATTTTATCTTCAAATACAAGAACTTTTCGTGGTTTTGTTGGTTTTCAGCAAATGAACATATTTCAGCGAGCTGGGAGTTTTTTCTTCAATAGAGTAAGATTTTATCTTAAAATACAAGAACTTTTCGTGGTTCTTGTCAATTTTTGTTGGTTTTCATCTGATGAACTTATTACAGGCAGCTAGATCTTTCTTCTTCAAAGCAAAAAGATTTTATCTTCAAATACAAGAACTTTTCGTGGTTTTGATGGTTTTCAGCAAATGAACATATTTCAGCGAGCTGGAAGTTTTTTCCTTAATAGAGTAAGATTTTATCTTAAAATACAAGAACTTTTCGTGGTTCTTGTCAATTTTTGTTGGTTTTAATCTAATGAACTTATTTCAGTCAGCGAGATCTTTCTTCTTCAAAGCAAAAAGATTTTATCTTCAAATACAAGAACTTTTCGTGGTTTTGTTGGTTTTCAGCAAATAAACAGATTTCAGCGAGCAAGAAGTTTTTTCTTGAATAGCGTAAGATTTTATCTTTAAATACAAGAACTTTTCGTGGTTCTTGTCAATTTTTGTTCGTTTTCATCTAATGAACTTATTTCAGTCAGCAAGATCTTTCTTCTTCAAAGCAAAAAGATTTTATCTTCAAATACAACAACTTTTCGTGTTTTGATGGTTTTCAGCAAATGAACATATTTCAGCGAGCTGGAAGTTTTTTACTTAATAGCGTAAGATTTTATCTTAAAATACCAGAAATTTTCGTTGTTCTTGTCAATTTTTGTTGGTTTTCATCTAATGAACTTATTTCAGTCAGCTAGATCTTTCTTCTTCAAAGCAAAAAGATTTTATCTTCAAATACAAGAACTTTTCGTGGTTTTGTTGGTTTTCAGCAAATGAACATATTTCAGCGAGCTGGATGTTTTTTCTTGATAGCGTAAGATTTTATCTTAAAATACAAGAGGTTTTCGTGGTTCTTGTCAATTTTTGTTGGTTTTCATCTAATGAACTTATTTCAGTCAGCTAGATCTTTCTTCTTCAAAGCAAAAAGATTTTATCTTCAAATACAAGAACTTTTCGTGGTTTTGATGGTTTTCAGCAAATGAACATATTTCAGCGAGCTGGAAGTTTTTTCCTTAATAGAGTAAGATTTTATCTTAAAATACCAGAAATTTTCGTGGTTCTTGTCAATTTTTGTTGGTTTTCATCTAATGAACTTATTTCAGTCAGCGAGATCTTTCTTCTTCAAAGCAAAAAGATTTTATCTTCAAATACAAGAATTTTTCGTGGTTTTGTTGGTTTTCAGCAAATGAACATATTTCAGCGAGCTGGGAGTTTTTTCTTCAATAGCGTAAGATTTTATCTTAAAATACAAGAACTTTTCGTGGTTCTTGTCAATTTTTGTTGGTTTTCATCTAATGAACTTATTTCAGTCAGCTAGATCTTTCTTCTTCAAAGCAAAAAGATTTTATCTTCAAATACAAGAACTTTTCGTGGTTTTGTTGGTTTTCAGCAAATAAACAGATTTCAGCGAGCAAGAAGTTTTTTCTTGAATAGCGTAAGATTTTATCTTTAAATACAAGAACTTTTCGTGGTTCTTGTCAATTTTTGTTCGTTTTCATCTAATGAACTTATTTCAGTCAGCAAGATCTTTCTTCTTCAAAGCAAAAAGATTTTATCTTCAAATACAACAACTTTTCGTGTTTTGATGGTTTTCAGCAAATGAACATATTTCAGCGAGCTGGAAGTTTTTTACTTAATAGCGTAAGATTTTATCTTAAAATACAAGAACTTTTCGTGGTTCTTGTCAATTTTTGTTGGTTTTCATCTGATGAACTTATTTCAGTCAGCTAGATCTTTCTTCTTCAAAGCAAAAAGATTTTATCTTCAAATACAAGAACTTTTCGTGGTTTTGTTGGTTTTCAGCAAATGAACATATTTCAGCGAGCTGGGAGTTTTTTCTTCAATAGAGTAAGATTTTATCTTAAAATACAAGAACTTTTCGTGGTTCTTGTCAATTTTTGTTGGTTTTCATCTGATGAACTTATTACAGGCAGCTAGATCTTTCTTCTTCAAAGCAAAAAGATTTTATCTTCAAATACAAGAACTTTTCGTGGTTTTGATGGTTTTCAGCAAATGAACATATTTCAGCGAGCTGGAAGTTTTTTCCTTAATAGAGTAAGATTTTATCTTAGAATACAAGAACTTTTCGTGGTTCTTGTCAATTTTTGTTGGTTTTAATCTAATGAACTTATTTCAGTCAGCGAGATCTTTCTTCTTCAAAGCAAAAAGATTTTATCTTCAAATACAAGAACTTTTCGTGGTTTTGTTGGTTTTCAGCAAATAAACAGATTTCAGCGAGCAAGAAGTTTTTTCTTGAATAGCGTAAGATTTTATCTTTAAATACAAGAACTTTTCGTGGTTCTTGTCAATTTTTGTTCGTTTTCATCTAATGAACTTATTTCAGTCAGCAAGATCTTTCTTCTTCAAAGCAAAAAGATTTTATCTTCAAATACAACAACTTTTCGTGTTTTGATGGTTTTCAGCAAATGAACATATTTCAGCGAGCTGGAAGTTTTTTACTTAATAGCGTAAGATTTTATCTTAAAATACAAGAACTTTTCGTGGTTCTTGTCAATTTTTGTTGGTTTTCATCCAATGAACTTATTTCAGTCAGCTAGATCTTTCTTCTTCAAAGCAAAAAGATTTTATCTTCAAATACAAGAACTTTTCGTGGTTTTGTTGGTTTTCAGCAAATGAACATATTTCAGCGAGCTGGGAGTTTTTTCTTCAATAGAGTAAGATTTTATCTTAAAATACAAGAACTTTTCGTGGTTCTTGTCAATTTTTGTTGGTTTTCATCTGATGAACTTATTACAGGCAGCTAGATCTTTCTTCTTCAAAGCAAAAAGATTTTATCTTCAAATACAAGAACTTTTCGTGGTTTTGATGGTTTTCAGCAAATGAACATATTTCAGCGAGCTGGAAGTTTTTTCCTTAATAGAGTAAGATTTTATCTTAAAATACAAGAACTTTTCGTGGTTCTTGTCAATTTTTGTTGGTTTTAATCTAATGAACTTATTTCAGTCAGCGAGATCTTTCTTCTTCAAAGCAAAAAGATTTTATCTTCAAATACAAGAACTTTTCGTGGTTTTGTTGGTTTTCAGCAAATAAACAGATTTCAGCGAGCAAGAAGTTTTTTCTTGAATAGCGTAAGATTTTATCTTTAAATACAAGAACTTTTCGTGGTTCTTGTCAATTTTTGTTCGTTTTCATCTAATGAACTTATTTCAGTCAGCAAGATCTTTCTTCTTCAAAGCAAAAAGATTTTATCTTCAAATACAACAACTTTTCGTGTTTTGATGGTTTTCAGCAAATGAACATATTTCAGCGAGCTGGAAGTTTTTTACTTAATAGCGTAAGATTTTATCTTAAAATACAAGAACTTTTCGTGGTTCTTGTCAATTTTTGTTGGTTTTCATCTAATGAACTTATTTCAGTCAGCTAGATCTTTCTTCTTCAAAGCAAAAAGATTTTATTTTCAAATACAAGAACTTTTCGTGGTTTTGATGGTTTTCAGCAAATGAACATATTTCAGCGAGCTGGATGTTTTTTCTTGATAGCGTAAGATTTTATCTTAAAATACAAGAGGTTTTCGTGGTTCTTGTCAATTTTTGTTGGATTTCATCTAATGAACTTATTTCAGTCAGCGAGATCTTTCTTCTTCAAAGCAAAAAGATTTTATCTTCAAATACAAGAACTTTTCGTGGTTTTGATGGTTTTCAGCAAATTAACATATTTCAGCAAGCTGGAAGTTTTTTCCTTAATAGAGTAAGATTTTATCTTAAAATACAAGAACTTTTCGTGGTTCTTGTCAATTTTTGTTGGTTTTCATCTAATGAACTTATTTCAGTCAGCGAGATCTTTCTTCTTCAAAGCAAAAAGATTTTATCTTCAAATACAAGAACTTTTCGTGGTTTTGTTGGTTTTCAGCAAATGAACATATTTCAGCGAGACAGGAGTTTTTTCTTTAATAGCGTAAGATTTTATCTTAAAATACAAGAACTTTTCGTGGTTCTTGTCAATTTTTGTTGGTTTTCATCTAATGAACTTATTTCAGTCAGCCAGATCTTTCTTCTTCAAAGCAAAAAGATTTTATCTTCAAATACAAGAACTTTTCGTGGTTTTGATGGTTTTCAGCAAATGAACACATTTCAGCGCGCTGGAAGTTTTTTCCTTAATAGAGTAAGATTTTATCTTAAAATACAAGAACTTTTCGTGGTTCTTGTCAATTTTTGTTGGTTTTCATCTAATGAACTTATTTCAGTCAGCTGGATCTTTCTTCTTCAAAGCAAAAAGATTTTATCTTCAAATACAAGAACTTTTCGTGGTTTTGATGGTTTTCAGCAAATGAACATATTTCAGCGAGCTGGGAGTTTTTTCTTTAAGAGAGTAAGATTTTATCTTAAAATACAAGAACTTTTCGTGGTTCTTGTCAATTTTTGTTGGTTTTCATCTGATGAACTTATTTCAGTCAGCTAGATCTTTCTTCTTCAAAGCAAAAAGATTTTATCTTCAAATACAAGAACTTTTTGTGGTTTTGATGGTTTTCAGCAAATGAACATATTTCAGCGAGCTGGAAGTATTTTCCTTAATAGAGTAAGATTTTATCTTAAAATACAAGAACTTTTCGTGGTTGTTGTCAATTTTTGTTGGTTTTCATCTAATGAACTTATTTCAGTCAGCGAGATCTTTCTTCTTCAAAGCAAAAACATTTTATCTTCAAATACAAGAACTTTTCGTGGTTTTGTTGGTTTTCAGCAAATGAACAGATTTCAGCGAGCAAGAAGTTCTTTCTTTAATAGCGTAAGATATTATCTTAAAATACAAGAACTTTTCGTGGTTCTTGTCAATTTTTGTTCGTTTTCATCTGATGAACTTATTTCAGTCAGCAAGATCTTTCTTCTTCAAAGCAAAAAGATTTTATCTTCAAATACAACAACTTTTCGTGTTTTGATGGTTTTCAGCAAATGAACATATTTCAGCGAGCTGGAAGTTTTTTCCTTAATTGCGTAAGATTTTATCTTAAAATACAAGAACTTTTCGTGGTTCTTGTCAATTTTTGTTCGTTTTCATCTAATGAACTTATTTCATTCAGCTAGATCTTTCTTCTTCATAGCAAAAAGATTTTATCTTCAAATACAAGAACTTTTCGTGGTTTTGTTGGTTTTCAGCAAATGAACATATTTCAGCGAGCTGGGAGTTTTTTCTTTAATAGAGTAAGATTTTATCTTAAAATACAAGAACTTTTCGTGGTTCTTGTCAATTTTTGTTGGTTTTCATCTGATGAACTTATTTCAGTCAGCTAGATCTTTCTTCTTCAAAGCAAAAAGATTTTATCTTCAAATACAAGTACTTTTCGTGGTTTTGATGGTTTTCAGCAAATGAACATATTTCAGCGAGCTGGAAGTTTTTTCCTTAATAGAGTAAGATTTTATCTTAAAATACAAGAACTTTTCGTGGTTCTTGTCAATTTTTGTTGGTTTTCATCTAATGAACTTATTTCAGTCAGCGAGATCTTTCTTCTTCAAAGCAAAAAGATTTTATCTTCAAATACAAGAACTTTTCGTGGTTTTGTTGGTTTTCAGCAAATGAACATATTTCAGCGAGCTGGATGTTTTTTCTTGATAGCGTAAGATTTTATCTTAAAATAAAAGAAGTTTTCGTGGTTCTTGTCAATTTTTGTTGGATTTCATCTCATGAACTTATTTCAGTCAGCTAGATCTTTCTTCTTCAAAGCAAAAAGATTTTATCTTCAAATACAAGAACTTTTCGTGGTTTTGATGGTTTTCAGCAAATGAACATATTTCAGAGAGCTGGAAGTTTTTTCCTTAATAGAGTAAGATTTTATCTTAAAATACCAGAAATTTTCGTGGTTCTTGTCAATTTTTGTTGGTTTTCATCTAATGAACTTATTTCAGTCAGCTAGATCTTTCTTCTTCAAAGCAAAAAGATTTTATCTTCAAATACAAGAATTTTTCGTGGTTTTGTTGGTTTTCAGCAAATGAACATATTTCAGCGAGCTGGGAGTTTTTTCTTTAATAGCGTAAGATTTTATCTTAAAATACAAGAACTTTTCGTGGTTCTTGTCAATTTTTGTTGGTTTTCATCTAATGAACTTATTTCAGTCAGCTAGATCTTTCTTCTTCAAAGCAAAAAGATTTTATCTTCAAATACAAGAACTTTTCGTGGTTTTGTTGGTTTTCAGCAAATGAACATATTTCAGCGAGCTGGGAGTTTTTTCTTCAATAGAGTAAGATTTTATCTTAAAATACAAGAACTTTTCGTGGTTCTTGTCAATTTTTGTTGGTTTTCATCTGATGAACTTATTACAGGCAGCTAGATCTTTCTTCTTCAAAGCAAAAAGATTTTATCTTCAAATACAAGAACTTTTCGTGGTTTTGATGGTTTTCAGCAAATGAACATATTTCAGCGAGCTGGAAGTTTTTTCCTTAATAGAGTAAGATTTTATCTTAAAATACAAGAACTTTTCGTGGTTCTTGTCAATTTTTGTTGGTTTTAATCTAATGAACTTATTTCAGTCAGCGAGATCTTTCTTCTTCAAAGCAAAAAGATTTTATCTTCAAATACAAGAACTTTTCGTGGTTTTGTTGGTTTTCAGCAAATAAACAGATTTCAGCGAGCAAGAAGTTTTTTCTTGAATAGCGTAAGATTTTATCTTTAAATACAAGAACTTTTCGTGGTTCTTGTCAATTTTTGTTCGTTTTCATCTAATGAACTTATTTCAGTCAGCAAGATCTTTCTTCTTCAAAGCAAAAAGATTTTATCTTCAAATACAACAACTTTTCGTGTTTTGATGGTTTTCAGCAAATGAACATATTTCAGCGAGCTGGAAGTTTTTTCCTTAATAGAGTAAGATTTTATCTTAAAATACAAGAACTTTTCGTGGTTCTTGTCAATTTTTGTTGGTTTTCATCTAATGAACTTATTTCAGTCAGCGAGATCTTTCTTCTTCAAAGCAAAAAGATTTTATCTTCAAATACAAGAACTTTTCGTGGTTTTGTTGGTTTTCAGCAAATGAACATATTTCAGCGAGCTGGATGTTTTTTCTTGATAGCGTAAGATTTTATCTTAAAATACAAGAGGTTTTCGTGGTTCTTGTCAATTTTTGTTGGTTTTCATCTAATGAACTTATTTCAGTCAGCTAGATCTTTCTTCTTCAAAGCAAAAAGATTTTATCTTCAAATACAAGAATTTTTCGTGGTTTTGTTGGTTTTCAGCAAATGAACATATTTCAGCGAGCTGGAAGTTTTTTCCTTAATAGAGTAAGATTTTATCTTAAAATACCAGAAATTTTCGTGGTTCTTGTCAATTTTTGTTGGTTTTCATCTAATGAACTTATTTCAGTCAGCTAGATCTTTCTTCTTCAAAGCAAAAAGATTTTATCTTCAAATACAAGAACTTTTCGTGGTTTTGTTGGTTTTCAGCAAATGAACATATTTCAGCGAGCTGGGAGTTTTTTCTTCAATAGAGTAAGATTTTATCTTAAAATACAAGAACTTTTCGTGGTTCTTGTCAATTTTTGTTGGTTTTCATCTGATGAACTTATTACAGGCAGCTAGATCTTTCTTCTTCAAAGCAAAAAGATTTTATCTTCAAATACAAGAACTTTTCGTGGTTTTGATGGTTTTCAGCAAATGAACATATTTCAGCGAGCTGGAAGTTTTTTCCTTAATAGAGTAAGATTTTATCTTAAAATACAAGAGTTTTCGTGGTTCTTGTCAATTTTTGTTGGTTTTAATCTAATGAACTTATTTCAGTCAGCGAGATCTTTCTTCTTCAAAGCAAAAAGATTTTATCTTCAAATACAACAACTTTTCGTGGTTTTGTTGGTTTTCAGCAAATAAACAGATTTCAGCGAGCAAGAAGTTTTTTCTTGAATAGCGTTAGATTTTATCTTTAAATACAAGAACTTTTCGTGGTTCTTGTCAATTTTTGTTCGTTTTCATCTAATGAACTTATTTCAGTCAGCAAGATCTTTCTTCTTCAAAGCAAAAAGATTTTATCTTCAAATACAACAACTTTTCGTGTTTTGATGGTTTTCAGCAAATGAACATATTTCAGCGAGCTGGAAGTTTTTTACTTAATAGCGTAAGATTTTATCTTAAAATACAAGAACTTTTCGTGGTTCTTGTCAATTTTTGTTGGTTTTCATCTAATGAACTTATTTCAGTCAGCTAGATCTTTCTTCTTCAAAGCAAAAAGATTTTATCTTCAAATACAAGAACTTTTCGTGGTTTTGTTGGTTTTCAGCAAATGAACATATTTCAGCGAGCTGGGAGTTTTTTCTTCAATAGAGTAAGATTTTATCTTAAAATACAAGAACTTTTCGTGGTTCTTGTCAATTTTTGTTGGTTTTCATCTGATGAACTTAGAGCTAGATCTTTCTTCTTCAAAGCAAAAAGATTTTATCTTCAAATACAAGAACTTTTCGTGGTTTTGATGGTTTTCAGCAAATGAACATATTTCAGCGAGCTGGAAGTTTTTTCCTTAATAGAGTAAGATTTTATCTTAAAATACAAGAACTTTTCGTGGTTCTTGTCAATTTTTGTTGGTTTTAATCTAATGAACTTATTTCAGTCAGCGAGATCTTTCTTCTTCAAAGCAAAAAGATTTTATCTTCAAATACAAGAACTTTTCGTGGTTTTGTTGGTTTTCAGCAAATAAACAGATTTCAGCGAGCTGGAAGTTTTTTCCTTAATAGAGTAAGATTTTATCTTAAAATACAAGAACTTTTCGTGGTTCTTGTCAATTTTTGTTGGTTTTAATCTAATGAACTTATTTCAGTCAGCGAGATCTTTCTTCTTCAAAGCAAAAAGATTTTATCTTCAAATACAAGAACTTTTCGTGGTTTTGTTGGTTTTCAGCAAATAAACAGATTTCAGCGAGCAAGAAGTTTTTTCTTGAATAGCGTAAGATTTTATCTTTAAATACAAGAACTTTTCGTGGTTCTTGTCAATTTTTGTTCGTTTTCATCTAATGAACTTATTTCAGTCAGCAAGATCTTTCTTCTTCAAAGCAAAAAGATTTTATCTTCAAATACAACAACTTTTCGTGTTTTGATGGTTTTCAGCAAATGAACATATTTCAGCGAGCTGGAAGTTTTTTACTTAATAGCGTAAGATTTTATCTTAAAATACAAGAACTTTTCGTGGTTCTTGTCAATTTTTGTTGGTTTTCATCTAATGAACTTATTTCAGTCAGCGAGATCTTTCTTCTTCAAAGCAAAAAGATTTTATCTTCAAATACAAGAACTTTTCGTGGTTTTGTTGGTTTTCAGCAAATGAACATATTTCAGCGAGCTGGATGTTTTTTCTTGATAGCGTAAGATTTTATCTTAAAATACAAGAGGTTTTCGTGGTTCTTGTCAATTTTTGTTGGTTTTCATCTAATGAACTTATTTCAGTCAGCTAGATCTTTCTTCTTCAAAGCAAAAAGATTTTATCTTCAAATACAAGAATTTTTCGTGGTTTTGTTGGTTTTCAGCAAATGAACATATTTCAGCGAGCTGGAAGTTTTTTCCTTAATAGAGTAAGATTTTATCTTAAAATACCAGAAATTTTCGTGGTTCTTGTCAATTTTTGTTGGTTTTCATCTAATGAACTTATTTCAGTCAGCTAGATCTTTCTTCTTCAAAGCAAAAAGATTTTATCTTCAAATACAAGAACTTTTCGTGGTTTTGTTGGTTTTCAGCAAATGAACATATTTCAGCGAGCTGGGAGTTTTTTCTTCAATAGAGTAAGATTTTATCTTAAAATACAAGAACTTTTCGTGGTTCTTGTCAATTTTTGTTGGTTTTCATCTGATGAACTTATTACAGGCAGCTAGATCTTTCTTCTTCAAAGCAAAAAGATTTTATCTTCAAATACAAGAACTTTTCGTGGTTTTGATGGTTTTCAGCAAATGAACATATTTCAGCGAGCTGGAAGTTTTTTCCTTAATAGAGTAAGATTTTATCTTAAAATACAAGAGTTTACGTGGTTCTTGTCAATTTTTGTTGGTTTTAATCTAATGAACTTATTTCAGTCAGCGAGATCTTTCTTCTTCAAAGCAAAAAGATTTTATCTTCAAATACAAGAACTTTTCGTGGTTTTGTTGGTTTTCAGCAAATAAACAGATTTCAGCGAGCAAGAAGTTTTTTCTTGAATAGCGTAAGATTTTATCTTTAAATACAAGAACTTTTCGTGGTTCTTGTCAATTTTTGTTCGTTTTCATCTAATGAACTTATTTCAGTCAGCAAGATCTTTCTTCTTCAAAGCAAAAAGATTTTATCTTCAAATACAACAACTTTTCGTGTTTTGATGGTTTTCAGCAAATGAACATATTTCAGCGAGCTGGAAGTTTTTTACTTAATAGCGTAAGATTTTATCTTAAAATACAAGAACTTTTCGTGGTTCTTGTCAATTTTTGTTGGTTTTCATCTAATGAACTTATTTCAGTCAGCGAGATCTTTCTTCTTCAAAGCAAAAAGATTTTATCTTCAAATACAAGAACTTTTCGTGGTTTTGTTGGTTTTCAGCAAATGAACATATTTCAGCGAGCTGGATGTTTTTTCTTGATAGCGTAAGATTTTATCTTAAAATACAAGAGGTTTTCGTGGTTCTTGTCAATTTTTGTTGGTTTTCATCTAATGAACTTATTTCAGTCAGCTAGATCTTTCTTCTTCAAAGCAAAAAGATTTTATCTTCAAATACAAGAATTTTTCGTGGTTTTGTTGGTTTTCAGCAAATGAACATATTTCAGCGAGCTGGAAGTTTTTTCCTTAATAGAGTAAGATTTTATCTTAAAATACCAGAAATTTTCGTGGTTCTTGTCAATTTTTGTTGGTTTTCATCTAATGAACTTATTTCAGTCAGCTAGATCTTTCTTCTTCAAAGCAAAAAGATTTTATCTTCAAATACAAGAACTTTTCGTGGTTTTGTTGGTTTTCAGCAAATGAACATATTTCAGCGAGCTGGGAGTTTTTTCTTCAATAGAGTAAGATTTTATCTTAAAATACAAGAACTTTTCGTGGTTCTTGTCAATTTTTGTTGGTTTTCATCTGATGAACTTATTACAGGCAGCTAGATCTTTCTTCTTCAAAGCAAAAAGATTTTATCTTCAAATACAAGAACTTTTCGTGGTTTTGATGGTTTTCAGCAAATGAACATATTTCAGCGAGCTGGAAGTTTTTTCCTTAATAGAGTAAGATTTTATCTTAAAATACAAGAGTTTTCGTGGTTCTTGTCAATTTTTGTTGGTTTTAATCTAATGAACTTATTTCAGTCAGCGAGATCTTTCTTCTTCAAAGCAAAAAGATTTTATCTTCAAATACAACAACTTTTCGTGGTTTTGTTGGTTTTCAGCAAATAAACAGATTTCAGCGAGCAAGAAGTTTTTTCTTGAATAGCGTAAGATTTTATCTTTAAATACAAGAACTTTTCGTGGTTCTTGTCAATTTTTGTTCGTTTTCATCTAATGAACTTATTTCAGTCAGCAAGATCTTTCTTCTTCAAAGCAAAAAGATTTTATCTTCAAATACAACAACTTTTCGTGTTTTGATGGTTTTCAGCAAATGAACATATTTCAGCGAGCTGGAAGTTTTTTACTTAATAGCGTAAGATTTTATCTTAAAATACAAGAACTTTTCGTGGTTCTTGTCAATTTTTGTTGGTTTTCATCTAATGAACTTATTTCAGTCAGCTAGATCTTTCTTCTTCAAAGCAAAAAGATTTTATCTTCAAATACAAGAACTTTTCGTGGTTTTGTTGGTTTTCAGCAAATGAACATATTTCAGCGAGCTGGGAGTTTTTTCTTCAATAGAGTAAGATTTTATCTTAAAATACAAGAACTTTTCGTGGTTCTTGTCAATTTTTGTTGGTTTTCATCTAATGAACTTATTTCAGTCAGCTAGATCTTTCTTCTTCAAAGCAAAAAGATTTTATCTTCAAATACAAGAACTTTTCGTGGTTTTGTTGGTTTTCAGCAAATGAACATATTTCAGCGAGCTGGGAGTTTTTTCTTCAATAGAGTAAGATTTTATCTTAAAATACAAGAACTTTTCGTGGTTCTTGTCAATTTTTGTTGGTTTTCATCTGATGAACTTATTACAGGCAGCTAGATCTTTCTTCTTCAAAGCAAAAAGATTTTATCTTCAAATACAAGAACTTTTCGTGGTTTTGATGGTTTTCAGCAAATGAACATATTTCAGCGAGCTGGAAGTTTTTTCCTTAATAGAGTAAGATTTTATCTTAAAATACAAGAGTTTTCGTGGTTCTTGTCAATTTTTGTTGGTTTTAATCTAATGAACTTATTTCAGTCAGCGAGATCTTTCTTCTTCAAAGCAAAAAGATTTTATCTTCAAATACAACAACTTTTCGTGGTTTTGTTGGTTTTCAGCAAATAAACAGATTTCAGCGAGCAAGAAGTTTTTTCTTGAATAGCGTAAGATTTTATCTTTAAATACAAGAACTTTTCGTGGTTCTTGTCAATTTTTGTTCGTTTTCATCTAATGAACTTATTTCAGTCAGCAAGATCTTTCTTCTTCAAAGCAAAAAGATTTTATCTTCAAATACAACAACTTTTCGTGTTTTGATGGTTTTCAGCAAATGAACATATTTCAGCGAGCTGGAAGTTTTTTACTTAATAGCGTAAGATTTTATCTTAAAATACAAGAACTTTTCGTGGTTCTTGTCAATTTTTGTTGGTTTTCATCTAATGAACTTATTTCAGTCAGCTAGATCTTTCTTCTTCAAAGCAAAAAGATTTTATCTTCAAATACAAGAACTTTTCGTGGTTTTGTTGGTTTTCAGCAAATGAACATATTTCAGCGAGCTGGGAGTTTTTTCTTCAATAGAGTAAGATTTTATCTTAAAATACAAGAACTTTTCGTGGTTCTTGTCAATTTTTGTTGGTTTTCATCTGATGAACTTATTACAGGCAGCTAGATCTTTCTTCTTCAAAGCAAAAAGATTTTATCTTCAAATACAAGAACTTTTCGTGGTTTTGATGGTTTTCAGCAAATGAACATATTTCAGCGAGCTGGAAGTTTTTTCCTTAATAGAGTAAGATTTTATCTTAAAATACAAGAACTTTTCGTGGTTCTTGTCAATTTTTGTTGGTTTTAATCTAATGAACTTATTTCAGTCAGCGAGATCTTTCTTCTTCAAAGCAAAAAGATTTTATCTTCAAATACAAGAACTTTTCGTGGTTTTGTTGGTTTTCAGCAAATAAACAGATTTCAGCGAGCAAGAAGTTTTTTCTTGAATAGCGTAAGATTTTATCTTTAAATACAAGAACTTTTCGTGGTTCTTGTCAATTTTTGTTCGTTTTCATCTAATGAACTTATTTCAGTCAGCAAGATCTTTCTTCTTCAAAGCAAAAAGATTTTATCTTCAAATACAACAACTTTTCGTGTTTTGATGGTTTTCAGCAAATGAACATATTTCAGCGAGCTGGAAGTTTTTTACTTAATAGCGTAAGATTTTATCTTAAAATACAAGAACTTTTCGTGGTTCTTGTCAATTTTTGTTGGTTTTCATCTAATGAACTTATTTCAGTTAGCTAGATCTTTCTTCTTCAAAGCAAAAAGATTTTATTTTCAAATACAAGAACTTTTCGTGGTTTTGTTGGTTTTCAGCAAATGAACATATTTCAGCGAGCTGGATGTTTTTTCTTGATAGCGTAAGATTTTATCTTAAAATACAAGAGGTTTTCGTGGTTCTTGTCAATTTTTGTTGGATTTCATCTAATGAACTTATTTCAGTCAGCTAGATCTTTCTTCTTCAAAGCAAAAAGATTTTATCTTCAAATACAAGAACTTTTCGTGGTTTTGATGGTTTTCAGCAAATGAACATATTTCAGCGAGCTGGGAGTTTTTTCTTCAATAGAGTAAGATTTTATCTTAAAATACAAGAACTTTTCGTGGTTCTTGTCAATTTTTGTTGGTTTTCATCTGATGAACTTATTACAGGCAGCTAGATCTTTCTTCTTCAAAGCAAAAAGATTTTATCTTCAAATACAAGAACTTTTCGTGGTTTTGATGGTTTTCAGCAAATGAACATATTTCAGCGAGCTGGAAGTTTTTTCCTTAATAGAGTAAGATTTTATCTTAAAATACAAGAACTTTTCGTGGTTCTTGTCAATTTTTGTTGGTTTTAATCTAATGAACTTATTACAGGCAGCTAGATCTTTCTTCTTCAAAGCAAAAAGATTTTATCTTCAAATACAACAACTTTTCGTGTTTTGATGGTTTTCAGCAAATGAACATATTTCAGCGAGCTGGAAGTTTTTTACATAATAGCGTAAGATTTTATCTTAAAATACAAGAGGTTTTCGTGGTTCTTGTCAATTTTTGTTGGATTTCATCCAATGAACTTATTTCAGTCAGCTAGATCTTTCTTCTTCAAAGCAAAAAGATTTTATCTTCAAATACAAGAACTTTTCGTGGTTTTGATGGTTTTCAGCAAATGAACATATTTCAGCGAGCCGGAAGTTTTTTCCTTAATAGAGTAAGATTTTATCTTAAAATACCAGAAATTTTCGTGGTTCTTGTCAATTTTTGTTGGTTTTCATCTAATGAACTTATTTCAGTCAGCTAGATCTTTCTTCTTCAAAGCAAAAAGATTTTATCTTCAAATACAAGAACTTTTCGTGGTTTTGTTGGTTTTCAGCAAACGAACATATTTCAGCGAGCTGGGAGTTTTTTCTTTAATAGCGTAAGATTTTATCTTAAAATACAAGAACTTTTCGTGGTTCTTGTCAATTTTTGTTGGTTTTCATCTAATGAACTTATTTCAGTCAGCTAGATCTTTCTTCTTCAAAGCAAAAAGATTTTATCTTCAAATACAAGAACTTTTCGTGGTTTTGTTGGTTTTCAGCAAATGAACATATTTCAGCGAGCTGGGAGTTTTTTCTTTAATAGAGTAAGATTTTATCTTAAAATACAAGAACTTTTCGTGGTTCTTGTCAATTTTTGTTGGTTTTCATCTGATGAACTTATTTCAGTCAGCGAGATCTTTCTTCTTCAAAGCAAAAAGATTTTATCTTCAAATACAAGAACTTTTCGTGGTTTTGATGGTTTTCAGCAAATGAACATATTTCAGCGAGCTGGAAGTTTTTTCCTTAATAGAGTAAGATTTTATCTTAAAATACAAGAACTTTTCGTGGTTCTTGTCAATTTTTGTTGGTTTTCATCTAATGAACTTATTTCAGTCAGCGAGATCTTTCTTCTTCAAAGCAAAAAGATTTTATCTTCAAATACAAGAACTTTTCGTGGTTTTGTTGGTTTTCAGCAAATAAACAGATTTCAGCGAGCAAGAAGTTTTTTCTTGAATAGCGTAAGATTTTATCTTAAAATACAAGAACTTTTCGTGGTTCTTGTCAATTTTTGTTCGTTTTCATCGAATGAACTTATTTCAGTCAGCAAGATCTTTCTTCTTCAAAGCAAAAAGATTTTATCTTCAAATACAACAACTTTTCGTGTTTTGATGGTTTTCAGCAAATGAACATATTTCAGCGAGCTGGAAGTTTTTTCCTTAATAGAAAACCAACAAAAATTGACAAGAAGCACGAAAATTTCTGGTATTTTAAGATAAAATCTTACTCTATTTAGGAAAAAACTTCCAGCTCGCTGAAATATGTTCATTTGCTGAAAACCATCAAAACCACGAAAAGTTCTTGTATTTGAAGATAAAATCTTTTTGTTTTGAAGAAGAAAGATCTAGCTGACTGAAATAAGTTCATTAGATGAAAAGCAACAAAAATTGACAAGAACCACGAAAACTTCTTGTATTTTAAGATAATATCTTACGCTATTAAAGAAAAAACTTCTGGCTCGCTGAAATATGTTCATTTTACTGAAAACCAACAAAACCACGAAAAGTTCTTGTATTTGAAGATAAATCTTTTTGCTTTGAAGAAGAAAGATCTCGCTGACTGAAATAAGTTCATTAGATGAAAACCAACAAAAATTGACAAGAACCACGAAAAGTTCTTGTATTTTAAGATAAAATCTTACTCTATTAAGGAAAAAACTTCCAGATCGCTGAAATATGTTCATTTGCTGAAAACCATCAAAGCCACGAAAAGTTCTTGTATTTGAAGATAAAATCTTTTTGCTTTGAAGAAAGATCTCGCTGACTGAAATAAGTTCATTAGATGAAAACCAACAAAAATTGACAAGAACCACGAAAAGTTCTTGTATTTTAAGATAAAATCTTACTCTATTTCGGAAAAATCTTCCAGCTCGCTGAAATATGTTCATTTGGTGAAAACCATCAAAACCACGAAAAGTTCTTGTATTTGAAGATAAAATCTTTTCGCTTTGAAGAAGAAAGATCTTGCTGACTGAAATAAGTTCATTAGATGAAAACGAACAAAAATTGACAAGAACCACGAAAAGTTCTTGTATTTTAAGATAAAATCTTACGCTATTAAAGAAAAACTTCTGGCTCGCTGAAATCTGTTCATTTGCTGAAAACCAACAAAACCACGAAAAGTTCTTGTATTTGAAGATAAAATCTTTTTGCTTTGAAGAAGAAAGATCTCGCTGACTGAAATAAGTTCATTAGATGAAAACCAACAAAAATTGACAAGAACCACGAAAAGTTCTTGTATTTTAAGATAAAATCTTACTCTATTAAGGAAAAAACTTCCAGCTCGCTGAAATATGTTCATTTGCTGAAAACCATCAAAACCACGAAAAGTTCTTGTATTTGAAGATAAAATCTTTTTGCTTTGAAGAAGAAAGATCTAGCTGACTGAAATAAGTTCATTAGATGAAAACCAACAAAAATTGACAAGAACCACGAAAACTTCTTGTATTTTAAGATAATATCTTACGCTATTAAAGAAAAAACTTCTGGCTCGCTGAAATATGTTCATTTTACTGAAAACCAACAAAACCACGAAAAGTTCTTGTATTTGAAGATAAATCTTTTTGCTTTGAAGAAGAAAGATCTCGCTGACTGAAATAAGTTCATCAGATGAAAACCAACAAAAATTGACAAGAACCACGAAAAGTTCTTGTATTTTAAGATAAAATCTTACTCTATTAAGGAAAAAACTTCCAGATCGCTGAAATATGTTCATTTGCTGAAAACCATCAAAGCCACGAAAAGTTCTTGTATTTGAAGATAAAATCTTTTTGCTTTGAAGAAGAAAGATCTCGCTGACTGAAATAAGTTCATTAGATGAAAACCAACAAAAATTGACAAGAACCACGAAAAGTTCTTGTATTTTAAGATAAAATCTTACTCTATTTAGGAAAAATCTTCTAGCTCGCTGAAATATGTTCATTTGGTGAAAACCATCAAAACCACGAAAAGTTCTTGTATTTGAAGAAAAATCTTTTCGCTTTGAAGAAGAAAGATCTTGCTGACTGAAATAAGTTCATTAGATGAAAACGAACAAAAATTGACAAGAACCACGAAAAGTTCTTGTATTTTAAGATAAAATCTTACGCTATTAAAGAAAAACTTCTGGCTCGCTGAAATCTGTTCATTTGCTGAAAACCAACAAAACCACGAAAAGTTCTTGTATTTGAAGATAAAATCTTTTTGCTTTGAAGAAGAAAGATCTCGCTGACTGAAATAAGTTCATTAGATGAAAACCAACAAAAATTGACAAGAACCACGAAAAGTTCTTGTATTTTAAGATAAAATCTTACTCTATTAAGGAAAAAACTTCCAGCTCGCTGAAATATGTTCATTTGCTGAAAACAATCAAAACCACGAAAAGTTCTTGTATTTTCGTGGTTTTGTTGGTTTTCAGCAAATGAACATATTTCAGCGAGCTGGGAGTTTTTTCCTTAATAGAGTAAGATTTTATCTTAAAATACCAGAACATTTCGTGGTTCTTGTCAATTTTTGTTGGTTTTCATCTAATGAACTTATTTCAGTCAGCTAGATCTTTCTTCTTCAAAGCAAAAAGATTTTATCTTCAAATACAAGAACTTTTCGTGGTTTTGTTGGTTTTCAGCAAATGAACATATTTCAGCGAGCTGGGAGTTTTTTCCTTAATAGAGTAAGATTTTATCTTAAAATACCAGAACATTTCGTGGTTCTTGTCAATTTTTGTTGGTTTTCATCTAATGAACTTATTTCAGTCAGCTAGATCTTTCTTCTTCAAAGCAAAAAGATTTTATCTTCAAATACAAGAACTTTTCGTGGTTTTGTTGGTTTTCAGCAAATGAACATATTTCAGCGAGCTGGAAGATTTTCCTAAATAGAGTAAGATTTTATCTTAAAATACAAGAACTTTTCGTGGTTCTTGTCAATTTTTGTTGGTTTTCATCCAATGAACTTATTTCAGTCAGCTAGATCTTTCTTCTTCAAAGCAAAAAGATTTTATCTTCAAATACAAGAACTTTTCGTGGTTTTGATTGTTTTCAGCAAATGAACATATTTCAGCGAGCTGGAAGTTATTTCCTGAATAGAGTAAGATTTTATCTTCAAATACAAGAACTTTTCGTGGTTTTGATGGTTTTCAGCAAATGAACACATTTCAGCGAGCAAGAAGTTTTTTCTTTAATAGCGTAAGATTTTATCTTAAAATACAAGAACTTTTCGTGGTTCTTGTCAATTTTTGTTCGTTTTCATCTAATGAACTTATTTCAGTCAGCGAGATCTTTCTTCTTCAAAGCAAAAAGATTTTATCTTCAAATACAAGAACTTTTCGTGTTTTGATGGTTTTCAGCAAATGAACATATTTCAGCGAGCTGGAAGTTTTTTCCTTAATAGAGTAAGATTTTATCTTAAAATACAAGAACTTTTCGTGGTTCTTGTCAATTATTTCAGTCAGCAAGATCTTTCTTCTTCAAAGCAAAAAGATTTTATCTTCAAATACAACAACTTTTCGTGTTTAATGGTTTTCAGCAAATGAACATATTTCAGCGAGCTGGAAGTTTTTTCCATAATAGCGTAAGATTTTATCTTAAAATACAAGAACTTTTCGTGGTTCTTGTCAATTTTTGTTCGTTTTCATCTAATGAACTTATTTCAGTCAGCTGGATCTTTCTTCTTCAAAGCAAAAAGATTTTATCTTCAAATACAAGAACTTTTCGTGGTTTTGATGGTTTTCAGCAAATGAACATACTTCAGCGAGCTGGGAGTTTTTTCTTTAATAGTGTAAGATTTTATCTTAAAATACAAGAAATTTTCGTGGTTCTTGTCAATTTTTGTTGGTTTTCATCTGATGAACTTATTTCAGTCAGCTAGATCTTTCTTCTTCAAAGCAAAAAGATGTTATCTTCAAATACAAGAACTTTTCGTGGTTTTGATGGTTTTCAGCAAATGAACATATTTCAGCGAGCTGGAAGTTTTTTCTTGATAGCGTAAGATTTTATCTTAAAATACAAGAAGTTTTCGTCATTCTTGTCAATTTTTGTTGGTTTTCATCTAATGAACTTATTTCAGTCAGCTAGATCTTTCTTCTTCAAAGCAAAAAGATTTTATCTTCAAATACAAGAACTTTTCGTGGTTTTGATGGTTTTCAGCAAATGAACATATTTCAGCGAGCTGCAAGTTTTTTCCTTAATAGAGTAAGATTTTATCTTAAAATACCAGAAATTTTCGTGGTTCTTGTCAATTTTTGTTGGTTTTCATCTAATGAACTTATTTCAGTCAGCTAGATCTTTCTTCTTCAAAGCAAAAAGATTTTATCTTCAAATACAAGAACTTTTCGTGGTTTTGTTGGTTTTCAGCAAATGAACATATTTCAGCGAGCTGGGAGTTTTTTCCTTAATAGAGTAAGATTTTATCTTAAAATACCAGAACATTTCGTGGTTCTTGTCAATTTTTGTTGGTTTTCATCTAATGAACTTATTTCAGTCAGCTAGATCTTTCTTCTTCAAAGCAAAAAGATTTTATCTTCAAACACAAGAACTTTTCGTGGTTTTGTTGGTTTTCAGCAAATGAACATATTTCAGCGAGCTGGAAGATTTTCCTAAATAGAGTAAGATTTTATCTTAAAATACAAGAACTTTTCGTGGTTCTTGTCAATTTTTGTTGGTTTTCATCCAATGAACTTATTTCAGTCAGCTAGATTTTTCTTCTTCAAAGCAAAAAGATTTTATCTTCAAATACAAGAACTTTTCGTGGTTTTGATTGTTTTCAGCAAATGAACATATTTCAGCGAGCTGGAAGTTTTTTCCTTAATAGAGTAAGATTTTATCTTCAAATACAAGAACTTTTCGTGGTTTTGATGGTTTTCAGCAAATGAACGTATTTCAGCGAGCAAGAAGTTTTTTCTTTAATAGCGTAAGATTTTATCTTAAAATACAAGAACTTTTCGTGGTTCTTGTCAATTTTTGTTGGTTTTCATCTAATGAACTTATTTCAGTCAGCTGGATCTTTCTTCTTCAAAGCAAAAAGATTTTATCTTCAAATACAAGAACTTTTCGTGGTTTTGATGGTTTTCAGCAAATGAACATATTTCAGCGAGCTGGGAGTTTTTTCCTTAATAGAGTAAGATTTTATCTTAAAATACCAGAACATTTCGTGGTTCTTGTCAATTTTTGTTGGTTTTCATCTAATGAACTTATTTCAGTCAGCTAGATCTTTCTTCTTCAAAGCAAAAAGATTTTATCTTCAAACACAAGAACTTTTCGTGGTTTTGTTGGTTTTCAGCAAATGAACATATTTCAGCGAGCTGGAAGATTTTCCTAAATAGAGTAAGATTTTATCTTAAAATACAAGAACTTTTCGTGGTTCTTGTCAATTTTTGTTGGTTTTCATCCAATGAACTTATTTCAGTCAGCTAGATTTTTCTTCTTCAAAGCAAAAAGATTTTATCTTCAAATACAAGAACTTTTCGTGGTTTTGATTGTTTTCAGCAAATGAACATATTTCAGCGAGCTGGAAGTTTTTTCCTTAATAGAGTAAGATTTTATCTTCAAATACAAGAACTTTTCGTGGTTTTGATGGTTTTCAGCAAATGAACGTATTTCAGCGAGCAAGAAGTTTTTTCTTTAATAGCGTAAGATTTTATCTTAAAATACAAGAACTTTTCGTGGTTCTTGTCAATTTTTGTTGGTTTTCATCTAATGAACTTATTTCAGTCAGCTGGATCTTTCTTCTTCAAAGCAAAAAGATTTTATCTTCAAATACAAGAACTTTTCGTGGTTTTGATGGTTTTCAGCAAATGAACATATTTCAGCGAGCTGGAAGTTTTTTCCTTAATAGAGTAAGATTTTATCTTAAAATACAAGAACTTTTCGTGGTTCTTGTCAATTTTTGTTGGTTTTCATCTAATGAACTTATTTCAGTCAGCGAGATCTTTCTTCTTCAAAGCAAAAAGATTTTATCTTCAAATACAAGAACTTTTCGTGGTTTTGTTGGTTTTCAGCAAATGAACAGATTTCAGCGAGCCAGAAGTTTTTCTTTAATAGCGTAAGATTTTATCTTAAAATACAAGAACTTTTCGTGGTTCTTGTCAATTTTTGTTCGTTTTCATCTAATGAACTTATTTCAGTCAGCAAGATCTTTCTTCTTCAAAGCGAAAAGATTTTATCTTCAAATACAAGAACTTTTCGTGGTTTTGATGGTTTTCACCAAATGAACATATTTCAGCGAGCTAGAAGATTTTTCCTAAATAGAGTAAGATTTTATCTTAAAATACAAGAACTTTTCGTGGTTCTTGTCAATTTTTGTTGGTTTTCATCTAATGAACTTATTTCAGTCAGCGAGATCTTTCTTCTTCAAAGCAAAAAGATTTTATCTTCAAATACAAGAACTTTTCGTGGCTTTGATGGTTTTCAGCAAATGAACATATTTCAGCGATCTGGAAGTTTTTTCCTTAATAGAGTAAGATTTTATCTTAAAATACAAGAACTTTTCGTGGTTCTTGTCAATTTTTGTTGGTTTTCATCTAATGAACTTATTTCAGTCAGCGAGATCTTTCTTCTTCAAAGCAAAAAGATTTATCTTCAAATACAAGAACTTTTCGTGGTTTTGTTGGTTTTCAGTAAAATGAACATATTTCAGCGAGCCAGAAGTTTTTTCTTTAATAGCGTAAGATATTATCTTAAAATACAAGAAGTTTTCGTGGTTCTTGTCAATTTTTGTTGGTTTTCATCTAATGAACTTATTTCAGTCAGCTAGATCTTTCCTCTTCAAAGCAAAAAGATTTTATCTTCAAATACAAGAACTTTTCGTGGTTTTGATGGTTTTCAGCAAATGAACACATTTCAGCGCGCTGGAAGTTTTTTCCTTAATAGAGTAAGATTTTATCTTAAAATACCAGAACATTTCGTGGTTCTTGTCAATTTTTGTTGGTTTTCATCTCATGAACTTATTTCAGTCAGCTAGATCTTTCTTCTTCAAAGCAAAAAGATTTTATCTTCAAATACAAGAACTTTTCGTGGTTTTGTTGGTTTTCAGTAAAATGAACATATTTCAGCGAGCAAGAAGTTTTTTCTTTAATAGCGTAAGATATTATCTTAAAATACAAGAAGTTTTCGTGGTTCCTGTCAATTTTTGTTGGTTTTCATCTAATGAACTTATTTCAGTCAGCTAGATCTTTCCTCTTCAAAGCAAAAAGATTTTATCTTCAAATACAAGAACTTTTCGTGGTTTTGATGGTTTTCAGCAAATGAACACATTTCAGCGCGCTGGAAGTTTTTTCCTTAATAGAGTAAGATTTTATCTTAAAATACCAGAACATTTCGTGGTTCTTGTCAATTTTTGTTGGTTTTCATCTAATGAACTTATTTCAGTCAGCTCGATCTTTCTTCTTCAAAGCAAAAAGATTTTATCTTCAAGTACAAGAACTTTTCGTGGTTTTGTTGGTTTTCAGCAAATGAACATATTTCAGCGAGCTGGGAGTTTTTTCTTTAATAGCGTAAGATTTTATCTTAAAATACAAGAACTTTTCGTGGTTCTTGTCAATTTTTGTTGGTTTTCATCCAATGAACTTATTTCAGTCAGCTAGATCTTTCTTCTTCAAAGCAAAAAGATTTTATCTTCAAATACAAGAACTTTTCGTGGTTTTGATTGTTTTCAGCAAATGAACATATTTCAGCGAGCTGGAAGTTTTTTCCTTAATAGAGTAAGATTTTATCTTCAAATACAAGAACTTTTCGTGGTTTTGTTGGTTTTCAGCAAATGAACAGATTTCAGCGAGCAAGAAGTTTTTTCTTTAATAGCGTAAGACTTTATCTTAAAATACAAGAACTTTTCGTGGTTCTTGTCAATTTTTGTTCGTTTTAATCTAATGAACTTATTTCAGTCAGCAAGATCTTTCTAATCTTACTAATAGAGTAAGATTTTATCTTAAAATACCAGAAATTTTCGTGGTTCTTGTCAATTTTTGTTGGTTTTCATCTAATGGACTTATTTCAGTCAGCTAGATCTTTCTTCTTCTAAGCAAAAAGATGTTATCTTCAAATACAAGAACTTTTCGTGGTTTTGATGGTTTTCAGCAAATGAACATATTTCAGCGAGCTGGAAGTTTTTTCCTTAATAGAGTAAGATTTTATCTTAAAATACAAGAACTTTTCGTGGTTCTTGTCAATTTTTGTTGGTTTTCATCTAATGAACTTATTTCAGTCAGCGAGATCTTTCTTCTTCAAAGCAAAAAGATTTTATCTTCAAATACAAGAACTTTTCGTGGTTTTGATGGTTTTCAGCAAATGAACATATTTCAGCGAGCTGGAAGTTTTTTCCTTAATAGTGTAAGATTTTATCTTAAAATACTAGAACTTTTCGTGGTTCTTGTCAATTTTTGTTCGTTTTCATGTAATGAACTTATTTCAGTCAGCAAGATCTTTCTTCTTCAAAGCAAAAAGATTTTATCTTCAAATACAAGAACTTTTCGTGATTTTGATGGTTTTCAGCAAGTGAACATATTTCAGCGAGCTGGAAGTTTTTTCCTTAATAGAGTAAGATTTTATCTTAAAATACCAGAAATTTTCGTGGTTCTTGTCAATTTTTGTTGGTTTTCATCGAATGAACTTATTTCAGTCAGCGAGATCTTTCTTCTTCAAAGCAAAAAGATTTTATCTTCAAATACAAGAACTTTTCGTGGTTTTGTTGGTTTTCAGCAATGAACATATTTCAGCGAGCTGGGAGTTTTTTCCTTAATAGAGTAAGATTTTATCTTAAAATACCAGAACATTTCGTGGTTCTTGTCAATTTTTGTTGGTTTACATCTAATGAACTTATTTCAGTCAGCTAGATCTTTCTTCTTCAAAGCAAAAAGATTTTATCTTCAAATACAAGAACTTTTCGTGGTTTTGTTGGTTTTCAGCAAATGAACATATTTCAGCGAGCAAGAAGTTTTTTCTTTAATAGCGTAAGATTTTATCTTAAAATACAAGAACTTTTCGTGGTTCTTGTCAATTTTTGTTGGTTTTCATCTAATGAAGTTATTTCAGTCAGCTAGATCTTTCTTCTTCAAAGCAAAAAGATTTTATCTTCAAATACAAGAACTTTTCGTGTTTTGATGGTTTTCAGCAAATGAACATATTTCAGCGAGCTGGAAGTTTTGTCCTGAATAGAGTAAGATTTTATCTTAAAATACCAGAAATTTTCGTTGTTCTTGTCAATTTTTGTTGGTTTTCATCTAATGAACTTATTTCAGTCAGCTGGATCTTTCTTCTTCAAAGCAAAAAGATTTTATCTTCAAATACAAGAACTTTTCGTGGTTTTGTTGGTTTTCAGCAAATGAACATATTTCAGCGAGCTGGGAGTTTTTTCTTTAATAGCGTAAGATTTTATCTTAAAATACAAGAACTTTTCTTGGTTCTTGTCAATTTTTGTTCGTTTTCATCTGATGAACTTATTTCAGTCAGCAAGATCTTTCTTCTTCAAAGCAAAAAGATTTTATCTTCAAATACAAGAACTTTTCGTGGTTTTGATGGTTTTCAGCAAATGAACATATTTCAGCGAGCTGGAAGTTTTTTCCTTAATAGTGTAAGATTTTATCTTAAAATACAAGAACTTTTCGTGGTTCTTGTCAATTTTTGTTCGTTTTCATCTAATGAACTTATTTCAGTCAGCAAGATCTTTCTTCTTCAAAGCAAAAAGATATTATCTTCAAATACAAGAACTTTTCGTGGTTTTGATGGTTTTCAGCAAGTGAACATATTTCAGCGAGCTGGAAGTTTTTTCCTTAATAGAGTAAGATTTTATCTTAAAATACCAGAAATTTTCGTGGTTCTTGTCAATTTTTGTTGGTTTTCATCTAATGAACTTATTTCAGTCAGCTAGATCTTTCCTCTTCAAAGCAAAAAGATTTTATCTTCAAATACAAGAACTTTTCGTGGTTTTGTTGGTTTTCAGCAAATGAACATATTTCAGCGAGCTGGAAGTTTTTTCCTTCATAGAGTAAGATTTTATCTTAAAATACAAGAACTTTTCGTGGTTCTTGTCAATTTTTGTTCGTTTTAATCTAATGAACTTATTTCAGTCAGCAAGATCTTTCTTCTTCAAAGCAAAAAGATTTTATCTTCAAATACAACAACTTTTCGTGTTTTGATGGTTTTCAGCAAATGAACATATTTCAGCGAGCTGGAAGTTTTTTCCATAATAGCGTAAGATTTTATCTTAAAATACAAGAACTTTTCGTGGTTCTTGTCAATTTTTGTTGGTTTTCATCTAATGAACTTATTTCAGTCAGCTAGATCTTTCTTCTTCAAAGCAAAAAGATTTTATCTTCAAATACAAGAACTTTTCGAGGTTTTGATGGTTTTCAGCAAATGAACATACTTCAGCGAGCTGGGAGTTTTTTCTTTAATAGTGTAAGATTTTATCTTAAAATACAAGAACTTTTCGTGGTTCTTGTCAATTTTTGTTGGTTTTCATCTAATGAACTTATTTCAGTCAGCAAGATCTTTCTTCTTCAAAACAAAAAGATGTTATCTTCAAATACAAGAACTTTTCGTGGTTTTGATGGTTTTCAGCAAATGAACATATTTCAGCGAGCTGGAAGTTTTTTCTTGATAGCGTAAGATTTTATCTTAAAATACAAGAAGTTTTCGTCATTCTTGTCAATTTTTGTTGGTTTTCATCTGATGAACTTATTTCAGTCAGCGAGATCTTTCTTCTTCAAAGCAAAAAGATTTTATCTTCAAATACAAGAACTTTTCGTGGTTTTGATGGTTTTCAGCAAATGAACATATTTCAGCGAGCTGGAAGTTTTTTCCTTAATAGAGTAAGATTTTATCTTAAAATACCAGAAATTTTCGTGGTTCTTGTCAATTTTTGTTGGTTTTCATCTAATGAACTTAGTTCAGTCAGCTAGATCTTTCTTCTTCAAAGCAAAAAGATTTTATCTTCAAATACAAGAACTTTTCGTGGTTTTGTTGGTTTTCAGCAAATGAACATATTTCAGCGAGCTGGGAGTTTTTTCCTTAATAGAGTAAGATTTTATCTTAAAATACCAGAACATTTCGTGGTTCTTCTCAATTTTTGTTGGTTTTCATCCAATGAACTTATTTCAGTCAGCGAGATCTTTCTTCTTCAAAGCAAAAAGATTTTATCTTCAAATACAAGAACTTTTCGTGGTTTTGTTGGTTTTCAGCAAATGAACATAATTCAGCGAGCAAGAAGTTTTTTCTTTAATAGCGTAAGATTTTATCTTAAAATACAAGAACTTTTCGTGGTTCTTGTCAATTTTTGTTGGTTTTCATCTAATGAACTTATTTCAGTCAGCGAGATCTTTCTTCAAAGCAAAAAGATTTTATCTTCAAATACAAGAACTTTTCGAGGTTTTGATGGTTTTCAGCAAATGAACATATTTCAGCGAGCTGGAAGTTTTTTCCTTAATAGAGTAAGATTTTATCTTAAAATACCAGAAATTTTCGTGGTTCTTGTCAATTTTTGTTGGTTTTCATCTAATGAACTTATTTCAGTCAGCTAGATCTTTCTTCTTCAAAGCAAAAAGATTTTATCTTCAAATACAAGAACTTTTCGTGGTTTTGTTGGTTTTCAGCAAATGAACATATTTCAGCGAGCTGGGAGTTTTTTCCTTAATAGAGTAAGATTTTATCTTAAAATACCAGAACATTTCGTGGTTCTTGTCAATTTTTGTTGGTTTTCATCTAATGAACTTATTTCAGTCAGCTAGATCTTTCTTCTTCAAAGCAAAAAGATTTTATCTTCAAATACAAGAACTTTTCGTGGTTTTGTTGGTTTTCAGCAAATGAACATATTTCAGCGAGCTGGAAGTTTTTTCCTTCATAGAGTAAGATTTTATCTTAAAATACAAGAACTTTTCGTGGTTCTTGTCAATTTTTGTTCGTTTTAATCTAATGAACTTATTTCAGTCAGCAAGATCTTTCTTCTTCAAAGCAAAAAGATTTTATCTTCAAATACAACAACTTTTCGTGTTTTGATGGTTTTCAGCAAATGAACATATTTCAGCGAGCTGGAAGTTTTTTCCATAATAGCGTAAGATTTTATCTTAAAATACAAGAACTTTTCGTGGTTCTTGTCAATTTTTGTTGGTTTTCATCTAATGAACTTATTTCAGTCAGCTAGATCTTTCTTCTTCAAAGCAAAAAGATTTTATCTTCAAATACAAGAACTTTTCGAGGTTTTGATGGTTTTCAGCAAATGAACATACTTCAGCGAGCTGGGAGTTTTTTCTTTAATAGTGTAAGATTTTATCTTAAAATACAAGAACTTTTCGTGGTTCTTGTCAATTTTTGTTGGTTTTCATCTAATGAACTTATTTCAGTCAGCAAGATCTTTCTTCTTCAAAACAAAAAGATGTTATCTTCAAATACAAGAACTTTTCGTGGTTTTGTTGGTTTTCAGCAAATGAACATATTTCAGCGAGCTGGAAGTTTTTTCTTGATAGCGTAAGATTTTATCTTAAAATACAAGAAGTTTTCGTCATTCTTGTCAATTTTTGTTGGTTTTCATCTGATGAACTTATTTCAGTCAGCGAGATCTTTCTTCTTCAAAGCAAAAAGATTTTATCTTCAAATACAAGAACTTTTCGTGGTTTTGATGGTTTTCAGCAAATGAACATATTTCAGCGAGCTGGAAGTTTTTTCCTTAATAGAGTAAGATTTTATCTTAAAATACCAGAAATTTTCGTGGTTCTTGTCAATTTTTGTTGGTTTTCATCTAATGAACTTATTTCAGTCAGCTAGATCTTTCTTCTTCAAAGCAAAAAGATTTTATCTTCAAATACAAGAACTTTTCGTGGTTTTGTTGGTTTTCAGCAAATGAACATATTTCAGCGAGCTGGGAGTTTTTTCCTTAATAGAGTAAGATTTTATCTTAAAATACCAGAACATTTCGTGGTTCTTCTCAATTTTTGTTGGTTTTCATCCAATGAACTTATTTCAGTCAGCGAGATCTTTCTTCTTCAAAGCAAAAAGATTTTATCTTCAAATACAAGAACTTTTCGTGGTTTTGTTGGTTTTCAGCAAATGAACATAATTCAGCGAGCAAGAAGTTTTTTCTTTAATTAGCGTAAGATTTTATCTTAAAATACAAGAACTTTTCGTGGTTCTTGTCAATTTTTGTTGGTTTTCATCTAATGAACTTATTTCAGTCAGCGAGATCTTTCTTCTTCAAAGCAAAAAGATTTTATCTTCAAATACAAGAACTTTTCGAGGTTTTGATGGTTTTCAGCAAATGAACATATTTCAGCGAGCTGGAAGTTTTTTCCTTAATAGAGTAAGATTTTATCTTAAAATACCAGAAATTTTCGTGGTTCTTGTCAATTTTTGTTGGTTTTCATCTAATGAACTTATTTCAGTCAGCTAGATCTTTCTTCTTCAAAGCAAAAAGATTTTATCTTCAAATACAAGAACTTTTCGTGGTTTTGTTGGTTTTCAGCAAATGAACATATTTCAGCGAGCTGGGAGTTTTTTCCTTAATAGAGTAAGATTTTATCTTAAAATACCAGAACATTTCGTGGTTCTTGTCAATTTTTGTTGGTTTTCATCTAATGAACTTATTTCAGTCAGCTAGATCTTTCTTCTTCAAAGCAAAAAGATTTTATCTTCAAATACAAGAACTTTTCGTGGTTTTGTTGGTTTTCAGCAAATGAACATATTTCAGCGAGCAAGAAGTTTTTTCTTTAATAGCGTAAGATTTTATCTTGAAATACAAGAACTTTTCGTGGTTCTTGTCAATTTTTGTTGGTTTTCATCTCATGAACTTATTTCAGTCAGCTAGATCTTTCTTCTTCAAAGCAAAAAGATTTTATCTTCAAATAAAAGAACTTTTCGTGTTTTGATGGTTTTCAGCAAATGAACATATTTCAGCGAGCTGGAAGTTTTTTCCTGAATAGAGTAAGATTTTATCTTAAAATACCAGAAATTTTCGTGGTTCTTGTCAATTTTTGTTGGTTTTCATCTAATGAACTTATTTCAGTCAGCTGGATCTTTCTTCTTCAAAGCAAAAAGATTTTATCTTCAAATACAAGAACTTTTCGTGGTTTTGTTGGTTTTCAGCAAATGAACATATTTCAGCGAGCTGGGAGTTTTTTCTTTAATAGCGTAAGATTTTATCTTAAAATACAAGAACTTTTCGTGGTTCTTGTCAATTTTTGTTGGTTTTCATCGAATGAACTTATTTCAGTCAGCGAGAGCTTTCTTCTTCAAAGCAAAAATATTTTATCTTCAAATACAAGAACTTTTCGTGGTTTTGATGGTTTTCAGCAAATGAACACATTTCAGCGCGCTGGAAGTTTTTTCCTTAATAGAGTAAGATTTTATCTTAAATTACCAGAACATTTCGTGGTTCTTGTCAATTTTTGTTGGTTTTCATCTAATGAACTTATTTCAGTCAGCTAGATCTTTCTTCTTCAAAGCAAAAAGATTTTATCTTCAAATACAAGAACTTTTCGTGGTTTTGTTGGTTTTCAGCAAATGAACATATTTCAGCGAGCTGGGAGTTTTTTCTTTAATAGAGTAAGATTTTATCTTAAAATACAA
The DNA here is from genome assembly GCF_035084215.1 of Heptranchias perlo. Classification (NCBI taxonomy): domain Eukaryota; kingdom Metazoa; phylum Chordata; class Chondrichthyes; order Hexanchiformes; family Hexanchidae; genus Heptranchias; species Heptranchias perlo. Next base: position 19,437,286 of record NC_090363.1, read on the forward strand.
CAACTTTTCGTGGTTCTTGTCAATTTTTGTTGGTTTTCATCTGATGAACATATTTCAGTCAGCTAGATCTTTCTTCTTCAAAGCAAAAAGATTTTATCTTCAAATACAAGAACTTTTCGTGGTTTTGATAGTTTTCAGCAAATGAACATATTTCAGCGAGCTGGAAGTTTTTTCCTTAATAGAGTAAGATTTTATCTTAAAATACAAGAACTTTTCGTGGTTCTTGTCAATTTTTGTTGGTTTTCATCTAATGAACTTATTTCAGTCAGCTAGATCTTTCTTCTTCAAAGCAAAAAGATTTTATCTTCAAATACAAGAACTTTTCGTGGTTTTGTTGGTTTTCAGCAAATAAACAGATTTCAGCGAGCAAGAAGTTTTTTCTTTAATAGCGTAAGATTTTATCTTAAAATACAAGAACTTTTCGTGGTTCTTGTCAATTTTTGTTCGTTTTCATCTAATGAACTTATTTCAGTCAGCAAGATCTTTCTTCTTCAAAGCAAAAAGATTTTATCTTCAAATGCAACAACTTTTCGTGTTTTGATGGTTTTCAGCAAATGAACATATTTCAGCGAGCTGGAAGTTTTTACCTTAATAGCGTAAGATTTTATCTGAAAATACAAGAACTTTTCGTGGTTCTTGTCAATTTTTGTTGGTTTTCATCTAATGAACTTATTTCAGTCAGCTGGATCTTTCTTCTTCAAAGCAAAAAGATTTTATCTTCAAATACAAGAACTTTTCGTGGTTTTGATGGTTGTCAGCAAATGAACATACTTCAGCGAGCTGGGAGTTTTTTCTTTAATAGTGTAAGATTTTATCTTAAAATACAAGAACTTTTCGTGGTTCTTGTCAATTTTTGTTGGTTTTCATCTAATGAACTTATTTCAGTCAGCTAGATCTTTCTTCTTCAAAGCAAAAAGATTTTATCTTCAAATACAAGAACTTTTCGTGGTTTTGTTGGTTTTCAGCAAATCAACATATTTCAGCGAGCTGGATGTTTTTTCTTGATAGCATAAGATTTTATCTTAAAATACAAGAAGTTTTCGTGGTTCTTGTCAATTTTTGTTGGTTTTCATCCAATGAACTTATTTCAGTCAGCTAGATCTTTCTTCTTCAAAGCAAAAAGATTTTATCTTCAAATACAAGAACTTTTCGTGGTTTTGTTGGTTTTCAGCAAATGAACATATTTCAGCGAGCTGGGAGTTTTTTCTTTAATAGCGTAAGATTTTATCTTAAAATACAAGAACTTTTCGTGGTTCTTGTCAATTTTTGTTCGTTTTCATCTAATGAACTTATTTCAGTCAGCAAGATCTTTCTTCTTCAAAGCAAAAAGATTTTATCTTCAAATACAAGAACTTTTCGTGGTTTTGATGGTTATCAGCAAATGAACATATTTCAGCGAGCTGGAAGTTTTTTCCTGAATAGAGTAAGATTTTATCTTAAAATACCAGAAATTTTCGTGGTTCTTGTCAATTTTTGTTGGTTTTCATCTAATGAACTTATTTCAGTCAGCTGGATCTTTCTTCTTCAAAGCAAAAAGATTTTATCTTCAAATACAAGAACTTTTCGTGGTTTTGTTGGTTTTCAGCAAATGAACATATTTCAGCGAGCTGGGAGTTTTTTCTTTAATAGCGTAAGATTTTATCTTAAAATACAAGAACTTTTCGTGGTTCTTGTCAATTTTTGTTGGTTTTCATCGAATGAACTTATTTCAGTCAGCGAGAGCTTTCTTCTTCAAAGCAAAAATATTTTATCTTCAAATACAAGAACTTTTCGTGGTTTTGATGGTTTTCAGCAAATGAACACATTTCAGCGCGCTGGAAGTTTTTTCCTTAATAGAGTAAGATTTTATCTTAAATTACCAGAACATTTCGTGGTTCTTGTCAATTTTTGTTGGTTTTCATCTAATGAACTTATTTCAGTCAGCTAGATCTTTCTTCTTCAAAGCAAAAAGATTTTATCTTCAAATACAAGAACTTTTCGTGGTTTTGTTGGTTTTCAGCAAATGAACATATTTCAGCGAGCTGGGAGTTTTTTCTTTAATAGAGTAAGATTTTATCTTAAAATACAAGAACTTTTCGTGGTTCTTGTCAATTTTTGTTGGTTTTCATCTGATGAACTTATTTCAGTCAGCTAGATCTTTTTTCTTCAAAGCAAAAAGATTTTATCTTCAAATACAAGAACTTTTCGTGGTTTTGATAGTTTTCAGCAAATGAACATATTTCAGCGAGCTGGAAGTTTTTTCCTTAATAGAGTAAGATTTTATCTTAAAATACAAGAACTTTTCGTGGTTCTTGTCAATTTTTGTTGGTTTTCATCTAATGAACTTATTTCAGTCAGCTAGATCTTTCTTCTTCAAAGCAAAAAGATTTTATCTTCAAATACAAGAACTTTTCGTGGTTTTGTTGGTTTTCAGCAAATAAACAGATTTCAGCGAGCAAGAAGTTTTTTCTTTAATAGCGTAAGATTTTATCTTAAAATACAAGAACTTTTCGTGGTTCTTGTCAATTTTTGTTCGTTTTCATCTAATGAACTTATTTCAGTCAGCAAGATCTTTCTTCTTCAAAGCAAAAAGATTTTATCTTCAAATGCAACAACTTTTCGTGTTTTGATGGTTTTCAGCAAATGAACATATTTCAGCGAGCTGGAAGTTTTTACCTTAATAGCGTAAGATTTTATCTGAAAATACAAGAACTTTTCGTGGTTCTTGTCAATTTTTGTTGGTTTTCATCTAATGAACTTATTTCAGTCAGCTGGATCTTTCTTCTTCAAAGCAAAAAGATTTTATCTTCAAATACAAGAACTTTTCGTGGTTTTGATGGTTGTCAGCAAATGAACATACTTCAGCGAGCTGGGAGTTTTTTCTTTAATAGTGTAAGATTTTATCTTAAAATACAAGAACTTTTCGTGGTTCTTGTCAATTTTTGTTGGTTTTCATCTAATGAACTTATTTCAGTCAGCTAGATCTTTCTTCTTCAAAGCAAAAAGATTTTATCTTCAAATACAAGAACTTTTCGTGGTTTTGTTGGTTTTCAGCAAATCAACATATTTCAGCGAGCTGGATGTTTTTTCTTGATAGCGTAAGATTTTATCTTAAAATACAAGAACATTTCGTGGTTCTTGTCAATTCTTGTTGGTTTTCATCTAATGAACTTATTTCAGTCAGCTAGATCTTTCTTCTTCAAAGCAAAAAGATTTTATCTTCAAATACAAGAACTTTTCGTGGTTTTGATGGTTTTCAGCAAATGAACATATTTCAGCGAGCTGGAAGTTTTTTCCTTAATAGAGTAAGATTTTATCTTCAAATACAAGGACTTTTCGTGGTTCTTGTCAATTTTTGTTCGTTTTCATCTAATGAACTTATTTCAGTCAGCAAGATCTCTCTTCTTCAAAGCAAAAATATTTTATCTTCAAATACAAGAACTTTTCGTGGTTTTGATGGTTTTCAGCAAATGAACATATTTCAGCGAGCTGGAAGTTTTTTCCTTAATAGAGTAAGATTTTATCTTAAAATACAAGAACTTTTCGTGGTTCTTGTCAATTTTTGTTCGTTTTCATCTAATGAACTTATTTCAGTCAGCAAGATCTTTCTTCTTCAAAGCAAAAAGATTTTATCTTCAAATACAACAACTTTTCGTGTTTTGATGGTTTTCAGCAAATGAACATATTTCAGCGAGCTGGAAGTTTTTTCCTTAATAGCGTAAGATTTTATCTTAAAATACAAGAACTTTTCGTGGTTCTTGTCAATTTTTGTTGGTTTTCATCCAATGAACTTATTTCAGTCAGCTGTATCTTTCTTCTTCAAAGCAAAAAGATTTTATCTTCAAACACAAGAACTTTTCGTGGTTTTGATGGTTTTCAGCAAATGAACATATTTCAGCGAGCTGGGAGTTTTTTCTTTAATAGAGTAAGATTTTATCTTAAAATACAAGAACTTTTCGTGGTTCTTGTCAATTCTTGTTGGTTTTCATCTGATGAACTTATTTCAGTCAGCTAGATCTTTCTTCTTCAAAGCAAAAAGATTTTATCTTCAAATACAAGAACTTTTCGTGGTTTTGATGGTTTTCAGCAAATGAACATATTTCAGCGAGCTGGAAGTTTTTTCCTTAATAGAGTAAGATTTTATCTTAAAATACAAGAACTTTTCGTGGTTCTTGTCAATTTTTGTTGGTTTTCATCTAATGAACTTATTTCAGTCAGCGAGATCTTTCTTCTTCAAAGCAAAAAGATTTTATCTTCAAATACAAGAACTTTTCGTGGTTTTGTTGGTTTTCAGCAAATGAACAGATTTCAGCGAGCCAGATGTTTTTTCTTTAATAGCGTAAGATTTTATCTTAAAATACAAGAACTTTTCGTGGTTCTTGTCAATTTTTGTTGGTTTTCATCCAATGAACTTATTTCAGTCAGCTAGATCTTTCTTCTTCAAAGCAAAAAGATTTTATCTTCAAATACAAGAACTTTTCGTGGGTTTGATGGTTTTCAGCAAATGAACACATTTCAGCGCGCTGGAAGTTTTTTCCTGAATAGAGTAAGATTTTATCTTAAAATACAAGAACTTTTCGTGGTTCTTGTCAATTCTTGTTGGTTTTCATCTGATGAATTTATTTCAGTCAGCTGGATCTTACTTCTTCAAAGCAAAAAGATTTTATCTTCAAATACAAGTACTTTTCGTGGTTTTGATGGTTTTCAGCAAATGAACATATTTCAGCGAGCTGGAAGTTTTTTCCTTAATAGAGTAAGATTTAATCTTAAAATACAAGAACTTTTCGTGGTTCTTGTCAATTTTTGTTGGTTTTCATCTAATGAACTTATTTCAGTCAGCGAGATCTTTCTTCTTCAAAGCAAAAAGATTTTATCTTCAAATACAAGAACTTTTCGTGGTTTTGTTGGTTTTCAGCAAATGAACATATTTCAGCGAGCTGGATGTTTTTTCTTGATAGCGTAAGATTTTATCTTAAAATAAAAGAAGTTTTCGTGGTTCTTGTCAATTTTTGTTGGATTTCATCTCATGAACTTATTTCAGTCAGCTCGATCTTTCTTCTTCAAAGCAAAAAGATTTTATCTTCAAATACAAGAACTTTTCGTGGTTTTGATGGTTTTCAGCAAATGAACATATTTCAGAGAGCTGGAAGTTTTTTCCTTAATAGAGTAAGATTTTATCTTAAAATACCAGAAATTTTCGTGGTTCTTGTCAATTTTTGTTGGTTTTCATCTAATGAACTTATTTCAGTCAGCTAGATCTTTCTTCTTCAAAGCAAAAAGATTTTATCTTCAAATACAAGAATTTTTCGTGGTTTTGTTGGTTTTCAGCAAATGAACATATTTCAGCGAGCTGGGAGTTTTTTCTTTAATAGCGTAAGATTTTATCTTAAAATACAAGAACTTTTCGTGGTTCTTGTCAATTTTTGTTGGTTTTCATCTAATGAACTTATTTCAGTCAGCTAGATCTTTCTTCTTCAAAGCAAAAAGATTTTATCTTCAAATACAAGAACTTTTCGTGGTTTTGTTGGTTTTCAGCAAATGAACATATTTCAGCGAGCTGGGAGTTTTTTCTTCAATAGAGTAAGATTTTATCTTAAAATACGAGAACTTTTCGTGGTTCTTGTCAATTTTTGTTGGTTTTCATCTGATGAACTTATTACAGGCAGCTAGATCTTTCTTCTTCAAAGCAAAAAGATTTTATCTTCAAATACAAGAACTTTTCGTGGTTTTGATGGTTTTCAGCAAATGAACATATTTCAGCGAGCTGGAAGTTTTTTCCTTAATAGAGTAAGATTTTATCTTAAAATACCAGAAATTTTCGTGGTTCTTGTCAATTTTTGTTGGTTTTAATCTAATGAACTTATTTCAGTCAGCGAGATCTTTCTTCTTCAAAGCAAAAAGATTTTATCTTCAAATACAAGAACTTTTCGTGGTTTTGTTGGTTTTCAGCAAATGAACATATTTCAGCGAGCTGGGAGTTTTTTCTTTAATAGAGTAAGATTTTATCTTAAAATACAAGAACTTTTCGTGGTTCTTGTCAATTTTTGTTGGTTTTCATCTGATGAACTTATTTCAGTCAGCTAGATCTTTTTTCTTCAAAGCAAAAAGATTTTATCATCAAATACAAGAACTTTTCGTGGTTTTGATAGTTTTCAGCAAATGAACATATTTCAGCGAGCTGGAAGTTTTTTCCTTAATAGAGTAAGATTTTATCTTAAAATACAAGAACTTTTCGTGGTTCTTGTCAATTTTTGTTGGTTTTCATCTAATGAACTTATTTCAGTCAGCTAGATCTTTCTTCTTCAAAGCAAAAAGATTTTATCTTCAAATACAAGAACTTTTCGTGGTTTTGTTGGTTTTCAGCAAATAAACAGATTTCAGCGAGCAAGAAGTTTTTTCTTTAATAGCGTAAGATTTTATCTTAAAATACAAGAACTTTTCGTGGTTCTTGTCAATTTTTGTTCGTTTTCATCTAATGAACTTATTTCAGTCAGCAAGATCTTTCTTCTTCAAAGCAAAAAGATTTTATCTTCAAATGCAACAACTTTTCGTGTTTTGATGGTTTTCAGCAAATGAACATATTTCAGCGAGCTGGAAGTTTTTACCTTAATAGCGTAAGATTTTATCTGAAAATACAAGAACTTTTCGTGGTTCTTGTCAATTTTTGTTGGTTTTCATCTAATGAACTTATTTCAGTCAGCTGGATCTTTCTTCTTCAAAGCAAAAAGATTTTATCTTCAAATACAAGAACTTTTCGTGGTTTTGATGGTTGTCAGCAAATGAACATACTTCAGCGAGCTGGGAGTTTTTTCTTTAATAGTGTAAGATTTTATCTTAAAATACAAGAACTTTTCGTGGTTCTTGTCAATTTTTGTTGGTTTTCATCTAATGAACTTATTTCAGTCAGCTAGATCTTTCTTCTTCAAAGCAAAAAGATTTTATCTTCAAATACAAGAACTTTTCGTGGTTTTGTTGGTTTTCAGCAAATCAACATATTTCAGCGAGCTGGATGTTTTTTCTTGATAGCGTAAGATTTTATCTTAAAATACAAGAACATTTCGTGGTTCTTGTCAATTCTTGTTGGTTTTCATCTAATGAACTTATTTCAGTCAGCTAGATCTTTCTTCTTCAAAGCAAAAAGATTTTATCTTCAAATACAAGAACTTTTCGTGGTTTTGATGGTTTTCAGCAAATGAACATATTTCAGCGAGCTGGAAGTTTTTTCCTTAATAGAGTAAGATTTTATCTTCAAATACAAGGACTTTTCGTGGTTCTTGTCAATTTTTGTTCGTTTTCATCTAATGAACTTATTTCAGTCAGCAAGATCTCTCTTCTTCAAAGCAAAAATATTTTATCTTCAAATACAAGAACTTTTCGTGGTTTTGATGGTTTTCAGCAAATGAACATATTTCAGCGAGCTGGAAGTTTTTTCCTTAATAGAGTAAGATTTTATCTTAAAATACAAGAACTTTTCGTGGTTCTTGTCAATTTTTGTTCGTTTTCATCTAATGAACTTATTTCAGTCAGCAAGATCTTTCTTCTTCAAAGCAAAAAGATTTTATCTTCAAATACAAGAACTTTTCGTGGTTTTGATGGTTTTCAGCAAATGAACATATTTCAGCGAGCTGGGAGTTTTTTCTTTAATAGAGTAAGATTTTATCTTAAAATACAAGAACTTTTCGTGGTTCTTGTCAATTCTTGTTGGTTTTCATCTGATGAACTTATTTCAGTCAGCTAGATCTTTCTTCTTCAAAGCAAAAAGATTTTATCTTCAAATACAAGAACTTTTCGTGGTTTTGATGGTTTTCAGCAAATGAACATATTTCAGCGAGCTGGAAGTTTTTTCCTTAATAGAGTAAGATTTTATCTTAAAATACAAGAACTTTTCGTGGTTCTTGTCAATTTTTGTTCGTTTTCATCTAATGAACTTATTTCAGTCAGCAAGATCTTTCTTCTTCAAAGCAAAAAGATTTTATCTTCAAATACAACAACTTTTCGTGTTTTGATGGTTTTCAGCAAATGAACATATTTCAGCGAGCTGGAAGTTTTTTCCTTAATAGCGTAAGATTTTATCTTAAAATACAAGAACTTTTCGTGGTTCTTGTCAATTTTTGTTGGTTTTCATCCAATGAACTTATTTCAGTCAGCTGTATCTTTCTTCTTCAAAGCAAAAAGATTTTATCTTCAAACACAAGAACTTTTCGTGGTTTTGATGGTTTTCAGCAAATGAACATATTTCAGCGAGCTGGGAGTTTTTTCTTTAATAGAGTAAGATTTTATCTTAAAATACAAGAACTTTTCGTGGTTCTTGTCAATTCTTGTTGGTTTTCATCTGATGAACTTATTTCAGTCAGCTAGATCTTTCTTCTTCAAAGCAAAAAGATTTTATCTTCAAATACAAGAACTTTTCGTGGTTTTGATGGTTTTCAGCAAATGAACATATTTCAGCGAGCTGGAAGTTTTTTCCTTAATAGAGTAAGATTTTATCTTAAAATACAAGAACTTTTCGTGGTTCTTGTCAATTTTTGTTGGTTTTCATCTAATGAACTTATTTCAGTCAGCGAGATCTTTCTTCTTCAAAGCAAAAAGATTTTATCTTCAAATACAAGAACTTTTCGTGGTTTTGTTGGTTTTCAGCAAATGAACAGATTTCAGCGAGCCAGATGTTTTTTCTTTAATAGCGTAAGATTTTATCTTAAAATACAAGAACTTTTCGTGGTTCTTGTCAATTTTTGTTGGTTTTCATCCAATGAACTTATTTCAGTCAGCTAGATCTTTCTTCTTCAAAGCAAAAAGATTTTATCTTCAAATACAAGAACTTTTCGTGGGTTTGATGGTTTTCAGCAAATGAACACATTTCAGCGCGCTGGAAGTTTTTTCCTGAATAGAGTAAGATTTTATCTTAAAATACAAGAACTTTTCGTGGTTCTTGTCAATTCTTGTTGGTTTTCATCTGATGAATTTATTTCAGTCAGCTGGATCTTACTTCTTCAAAGCAAAAAGATTTTATCTTCAAATACAAGTACTTTTCGTGGTTTTGATGGTTTTCAGCAAATGAACATATTTCAGCGAGCTGGAAGTTTTTTCCTTAATAGAGTAAGATTTAATCTTAAAATACAAGAACTTTTCGTGGTTCTTGTCAATTTTTGTTGGTTTTCATCTAATGAACTTATTTCAGTCAGCGAGATCTTTCTTCTTCAAAGCAAAAAGATTTTATCTTCAAATACAAGAACTTTTCGTGGTTTTGTTGGTTTTCAGCAAATGAACATATTTCAGCGAGCTGGATGTTTTTTCTTGATAGCGTAAGATTTTATCTTAAAATAAAAGAAGTTTTCGTGGTTCTTGTCAATTTTTGTTGGATTTCATCTCATGAACTTATTTCAGTCAGCTCGATCTTTCTTCTTCAAAGCAAAAAGATTTTATCTTCAAATACAAGAACTTTTCGTGGTTTTGATGGTTTTCAGCAAATGAACATATTTCAGAGAGCTGGAAGTTTTTTCCTTAATAGAGTAAGATTTTATCTTAAAATACCAGAAATTTTCGTGGTTCTTGTCAATTTTTGTTGGTTTTCATCTAATGAACTTATTTCAGTCAGCTAGATCTTTCTTCTTCAAAGCAAAAAGATTTTATCTTCAAATACAAGAATTTTTCGTGGTTTTGTTGGTTTTCAGCAAATGAACATATTTCAGCGAGCTGGGAGTTTTTTCTTTAATAGCGTAAGATTTTATCTTAAAATACAAGAACTTTTCGTGGTTCTTGTCAATTTTTGTTGGTTTTCATCTAATGAACTTATTTCAGTCAGCTAGATCTTTCTTCTTCAAAGCAAAAAGATTTTATCTTCAAATACAAGAACTTTTCGTGGTTTTGTTGGTTTTCAGCAAATGAACATATTTCAGCGAGCTGGGAGTTTTTTCTTCAATAGAGTAAGATTTTATCTTAAAATACGAGAACTTTTCGTGGTTCTTGTCAATTTTTGTTGGTTTTCATCTGATGAACTTATTACAGGCAGCTAGATCTTTCTTCTTCAAAGCAAAAAGATTTTATCTTCAAATACAAGAACTTTTCGTGGTTTTGATGGTTTTCAGCAAATGAACATATTTCAGCGAGCTGGAAGTTTTTTCCTTAATAGAGTAAGATTTTATCTTAAAATACCAGAAATTTTCGTGGTTCTTGTCAATTTTTGTTGGTTTTAATCTAATGAACTTATTTCAGTCAGCGAGATCTTTCTTCTTCAAAGCAAAAAGATTTTATCTTCAAATACAAGAACTTTTCGTGGTTTTGTTGGTTTTCAGCAAATGAACATATTTCAGCGAGCTGGGAGTTTTTTCTTTAATAGAGTAAGATTTTATCTTAAAATACAAGAACTTTTCGTGGTTCTTGTCAATTTTTGTTGGTTTTCATCTGATGAACTTATTTCAGTCAGCTAGATCTTTTTTCTTCAAAGCAAAAAGATTTTATCTTCAAATACAAGAACTTTTCGTGGTTTTGATAGTTTTCAGCAAATGAACATATTTCAGTGAGCTGGAAGTTTTTTCCTTAATAGAGTAAGATTTTATCTTAAAATACAAGAACTTTTCGTGGTTCTTGTCAATTTTTGTTGGTTTTCATCTAATGAACTTATTTCAGTCAGCTAGATCTTTCTTCTTCAAAGCAAAAAGATTTTATCTTCAAATACAAGAACTTTTCGTGGTTTTGTTGGTTTTCAGCAAATAAACAGATTTCAGCGAGCAAGAAGTTTTTTCTTTAATAGCGTAAGATTTTATCTTAAAATACAAGAACTTTTCGTGGTTCTTGTCAATTTTTGTTCGTTTTCATCTAATGAACTTATTTCAGTCAGCAAGATCTTTCTTCTTCAAAGCAAAAAGATTTTATCTTCAAATGCAACAACTTTTCGTGTTTTGATGGTTTTCAGCAAATGAACATATTTCAGCGAGCTGGAAGTTTTTACCTTAATAGCGTAAGATTTTATCTGAAAATACAAGAACTTTTCGTGGTTCTTGTCAATTTTTGTTGGTTTTCATCTAATGAACTTATTTCAGTCAGCTGGATCTTTCTTCTTCAAAGCAAAAAGATTTTATCTTCAAATACAAGAACTTTTCGTGGTTTTGATGGTTGTCAGCAAATGAACATACTTCAGCGAGCTGGGAGTTTTTTCTTTAATAGTGTAAGATTTTATCTTAAAATACAAGAACTTTTCGTGGTTCTTGTCAATTTTTGTTGGTTTTCATCTAATGAACTTATTTCAGTCAGCTAGATCTTTCTTCTTCAAAGCAAAAAGATTTTATCTTCAAATACAAGAACTTTTCGTGGTTTTGTTGGTTTTCAGCAAATCAACATATTTCAGCGAGCTGGATGTTTTTTCTTGATAGCGTAAGATTTTATCTTAAAATACAAGAACATTTCGTGGTTCTTGTCAATTCTTGTTGGTTTTCATCTAATGAACTTATTTCAGTCAGCTAGATCTTTCTTCTTCAAAGCAAAAAGATTTTATCTTCAAATACAAGAACTTTTCGTGGTTTTGATGGTTTTCAGCAAATGAACATATTTCAGCGAGCTGGAAGTTTTTTCCTTAATAGAGTAAGATTTTATCTTCAAATACAAGGACTTTTCGTGGTTCTTGTCAATTTTTGTTCGTTTTCATCTAATGAACTTATTTCAGTCAGCAAGATCTCTCTTCTTCAAAGCAAAAATATTTTATCTTCAAATACAAGAACTTTTCGTGGTTTTGATGGTTTTCAGCAAATGAACATATTTCAGCGAGCTGGAAGTTTTTTCCTTAATAGAGTAAGATTTTATCTTAAAATACAAGAACTTTTCGTGGTTCTTGTCAATTTTTGTTCGTTTTCATCTAATGAACTTATTTCAGTCAGCAAGATCTTTCTTCTTCAAAGCAAAAAGATTTTATCTTCAAATACAACAACTTTTCGTGTTTTGATGGTTTTCAGCAAATGAACATATTTCAGCGAGCTGGAAGTTTTTTCCTTAATAGCGTAAGATTTTATCTTAAAATACAAGAACTTTTCGTGGTTCTTGTCAATTTTTGTTGGTTTTCATCCAATGAACTTATTTCAGTCAGCTGTATCTTTCTTCTTCAAAGCAAAAAGATTTTATCTTCAAACACAAGAACTTTTCGTGGTTTTGATGGTTTTCAGCAAATGAACATATTTCAGCGAGCTGGGAGTTTTTTCTTTAATAGAGTAAGATTTTATCTTAAAATACAAGAACTTTTCGTGGTTCTTGTCAATTCTTGTTGGTTTTCATCTGATGAACTTATTTCAGTCAGCTAGATCTTTCTTCTTCAAAGCAAAAAGATTTTATCTTCAAATACAAGAACTTTTCGTGGTTTTGATGGTTTTCAGCAAATGAACATATTTCAGCGAGCTGGAAGTTTTTTCCTTAATAGAGTAAGATTTTATCTTAAAATACAAGAACTTTTCGTGGTTCTTGTCAATTTTTGTTGGTTTTCATCTAATGAACTTATTTCAGTCAGCGAGATCTTTCTTCTTCAAAGCAAAAAGATTTTATCTTCAAATACAAGAACTTTTCGTGGTTTTGTTGGTTTTCAGCAAATGAACAGATTTCAGCGAGCCAGATGTTTTTTCTTTAATAGCGTAAGATTTTATCTTAAAATACAAGAACTTTTCGTGGTTCTTGTCAATTTTTGTTGGTTTTCATCCAATGAACTTATTTCAGTCAGCTAGATCTTTCTTCTTCAAAGCAAAAAGATTTTATCTTCAAATACAAGAACTTTTCGTGGTTTTGATGGTTTTCAGCAAATGAACACATTTCAGCGCGCTGGAAGTTTTTTCCTGAATAGAGTAAGATTTTATCTTAAAATACAAGAACTTTTCGTGGTTCTTGTCAATTCTTGTTGGTTTTCATCTGATGAATTTATTTCAGTCAGCTGGATCTTACTTCTTCAAAGCAAAAAGATTTTATCTTCAAATACAAGTACTTTTCGTGGTTTTGATGGTTTTCAGCAAATGAACATATTTCAGCGAGCTGGAAGTTTTTTCCTTAATAGAGTAAGATTTTATCTTAAAATACAAGAACTTTTCGTGGTTCTTGTCAATTTTTGTTGGTTTTCATCTAATGAACTTATTTCAGTCAGCGAGATCTTTCTTCTTCAAAGCAAAAAGATTTTATCTTCAAATACAAGAACTTTTCGTGGTTTTGTTGGTTTTCAGCAAATGAACATATTTCAGCGAGCTGGATGTTTTTTCTTGATAGCGTAAGATTTTATCTTAAAATAAAAGAAGTTTTCGTGGTTCTTGTCAATTTTTGTTGGATTTCATCTCATGAACTTATTTCAGTCAGCTCGATCTTTCTTCTTCAAAGCAAAAAGATTTTATCTTCAAATACAAGAACTTTTCGTGGTTTTGATGGTTTTCAGCAAATGAACATATTTCAGAGAGCTGGAAGTTTTTTCCTTAATAGAGTAAGATTTTATCTTAAAATACCAGAAATTTTCGTGGTTCTTGTCAATTTTTGTTGGTTTTCATCTAATGAACTTATTTCAGTCAGCTAGATCTTTCTTCTTCAAAGCAAAAAGATTTTATCTTCAAATACAAGAACTTTTCGTGGTTTTGTTGGTTTTCAGCAAATGAACATATTTCAGCGAGCTGGGAGTTTTTTCTTCAATAGAGTAAGATTTTATCTTAAAATACAAGAACTTTTCGTGGTTCTTGTCAATTTTTGTTGGTTTTCATCTGATGAACTTATTACAGGCAGCTAGATCTTTCTTCTTCAAAGCAAAAAGATTTTATCTTCAAATACAAGAACTTTTCGTGGTTTTGATGGTTTTCAGCAAATGAACATATTTCAGCGAGCTGGAAGTTTTTTCCTTAATAGAGTAAGATTTTATCTTAAAATACCAGAAATTTTCGTGGTTCTTGTCAATTTTTGTTGGTTTTAATCTAATGAACTTATTTCAGTCAGCGAGATCTTTCTTCTTCAAAGCAAAAAGATTTTATCTTCAAATACAAGAACTTTTCGTGGTTTTGTTGGTTTTCAGCAAATAAACAGATTTCAGTGAGCAAGAAGTTTTTTCTTGAATAGCGTAAGATTTTATCTTTAAATACAAGAACTTTTCGTGGTTCTTGTCAATTTTTGTTCGTTTTCATCTAATGAACTTATTTCAGTCAGCAAGATCTTTCTTCTTCAAAGCAAAAAGATTTTATCTTCAAATACAACAACTTTTCGTGTTTTGATGGTTTTCAGCAAATGAACATATTTCAGCGAGCTGGAAGTTTTTTACTTAATAGCGTAAGATTTTATCTTAAAATACAAGAACTTTTCGTGGTTCTTGTCAATTTTTGTTGGTTTTCATCTAATGAACTTATTTCAGTCAGCTAGATCTTTCTTCTTCAAAGCAAAAAGATTTTATCTTCAAATACAAGAACTTTTCGTGGTTTTGTTGGTTTTCAGCAAATGAACATATTTCAGCGAGCTGGATGTTTTTTCTTGATAGCGTAAGATTTTATCTTAAAATACAAGAGGTTTTCGTGGTTCTTGTCAATTTTTGTTGGTTTTAATCTAATGAACTTATTTCAGTCAGCTAGATCTTTCTTCTTCAAAGCAAAAAGATTTTATCTTCAAATACAAGAACTTTTCGTGGTTTTGATGGTTTTCAGCAAATGAACATATTTCAGCGAGCTGGAAGTTTTTTCCTTAATAGAGTAAGATTTTATCTTAAAATACCAGAAATTTTCGTGGTTCTTGTCAATTTTTGTTGGTTTTCATCTAATGAACTTATTTCAGTCAGCTAGATCTTTCTTCTTCAAAGCAAAAAGATTTTATCTTCAAATACAAGAATTTTTCGTGGTTTTGTTGGTTTTCAGCAAATGAACATATTTCAGCGAGCTGGGAGTTTTTTCTTTAATAGCGTAAGATTTTATCTTAAAATACAAGAACTTTTCGTGGTTCTTGTCAATTTTTGTTGGTTTTCATCTAATGAACTTATTTCAGTCAGCTAGATCTTTCTTCTTCAAAGCAAAAAGATTTTATCTTCAAATACAAGAACTTTTCGTGGTTTTGTTGGTTTTCAGCAAATGAACATATTTCAGCGAGCTGGGAGTTTTTTCTTCAATAGAGTAAGATTTTATCTTAAAATACAAGAACTTTTCGTGGTTCTTGTCAATTTTTGTTGGTTTTCATCTGATGAACTTATTACAGGCAGCTAGATCTTTCTTCTTCAAAGCAAAAAGATTTTATCTTCAAATACAAGAACTTTTCGTGGTTTTGATGGTTTTCAGCAAATGAACATATTTCAGCGAGCTGGAAGTTTTTTCCTTAATAGAGTAAGATTTTATCTTAAAATACAAGAACTTTTCGTGGTTCTTGTCAATTTTTGTTGGTTTTAATCTAATGAACTTATTTCAGTCAGCGAGATCTTTCTTCTTCAAAGCAAAAAGATTTTATCTTCAAATACAAGAACTTTTCGTGGTTTTGTTGGTTTTCAGCAAATAAACAGATTTCAGCGAGCAAGAAGTTTTTTCTTGAATAGCGTAAGATTTTATCTTTAAATACAAGAACTTTTCGTGGTTCTTGTCAATTTTTGTTCGTTTTCATCTAATGAACTTATTTCAGTCAGCAAGATCTTTCTTCTTCAAAGCAAAAAGATTTTATCTTCAAATACAACAACTTTTCGTGTTTTGATGGTTTTCAGCAAATGAACATATTTCAGCGAGCTGGAAGTTTTTTACTTAATAGCGTAAGATTTTATCTTAAAATACAAGAACTTTTCGTGGTTCTTGTCAATTTTTGTTGGTTTTCATCTAATGAACTTATTTCAGTCAGCTAGATCTTTCTTCTTCAAAGCAAAAAGATTTTATCTTCAAATACAAGAACTTTTCGTGGTTTTGTTGGTTTTCAGCAAATGAACATATTTCAGCGAGCTGGGAGTTTTTTCTTCAATAGAGTAAGATTTTATCTTAAAATACAAGAACTTTTCGTGGTTCTTGTCAATTTTTGTTGGTTTTCATCTGATGAACTTATTACAGGCAGCTAGATCTTTCTTCTTCAAAGCAAAAAGATTTTATCTTCAAATACAAGAACTTTTCGTGGTTTTGATGGTTTTCAGCAAATGAACATATTTCAGCGAGCTGGATGTTTTTTCTTGATAGCGTAAGATTTTATCTTAAAATACAAGAGGTTTTCGTGGTTCTTGTCAATTTTTGTTGGATTTCATCTAATGAACTTATTTCAGTCAGCGAGATCTTTCTTCTTCAAAGCAAAAAGATTTTATCTTCAAATACAAGAACTTTTCGTGGTTTTGATGGTTTTCAGCAAATTAACATATTTCAGCAAGCTGGAAGTTTTTTCCTTAATAGAGTAAGATTTTATCTTAAAATACAAGAACTTTTCGTGGTTCTTGTCAATTTTTGTTGGTTTTCATCTAATGAACTTATTTCAGTCAGCGAGATCTTTCTTCTTCAAAGCAAAAAGATTTTATCTTCAAATACAAGAACTTTTCGTGGTTTTGTTGGTTTTCAGCAAATGAACATATTTCAGCAAGACAGGAGTTTTTTCTTTAATAGCGTAAGATTTTATCTTAAAATACAAGAACTTTTCGTG
Source organism: Heptranchias perlo (assembly GCF_035084215.1). Taxonomy (NCBI): domain Eukaryota; kingdom Metazoa; phylum Chordata; class Chondrichthyes; order Hexanchiformes; family Hexanchidae; genus Heptranchias; species Heptranchias perlo. Next base: position 19,453,840 of record NC_090363.1, read on the forward strand.
GTTCTTGTCAATTTTTGTTGGTTTTCATCTAATGAACTTATTTCAGTCAGCCAGATCTTTCTTCTTCAAAGCAAAAAGATTTTATCTTCAAATACAAGAACTTTTCGTGGTTTTGATGGTTTTCAGCAAATGAACACATTTCAGCGCGCTGGAAGTTTTTTCCTTAATAGAGTAAGATTTTATCTCAAATTACCAGAACATTTCGTGGTTCTTCTCAATTCTTGTTGGTTTTCATCTGATGAACTTATTTCAGTCAGCTAGATCTTTCTTCTTCAAAGCAAAAAGATTTTATCTTCAAATACAAGAACTTTTCGTGGTTTTGATGGTTTTCAGCAAATGAACATATTTCAGCGAGCTGGAAGTTTTTTCCTTAATAGTGTAAGATTTTATCTTAAAATACAAGAACTTTTCGTGGTTCTTGTCAATTTTTGTTGGTTTTCATCGAATGAACTTATTTCAGTCAGCTGGATCTTACTTCTTCAAAGCAAAAAGATTTTATCTTCAAATACAAGAACTTTTCGTGGTTTTGTTGGTTTTCAGCAAATAAACAGATTTCAGTGAGCAAGAAGTTTTTTCTTGAATAGCGTAAGATTTTATCTTTAAATACAAGAACTTTTCGTGGTTCTTGTCAATTTTTGTTCGTTTTCATCTAATGAACTTATTTCAGTCAGCAAGATCTTTCTTCTTCAAAGCAAAAAGATTTTATCTTCAAATACAACAACTTTTCGTGTTTTGATGGTTTTCAGCAAATGAACATATTTCAGCGAGCTGGAAGTTTTTTACTTAATAGCGTAAGATTTTATCTTAAAATACAAGAACTTTTCGTGGTTCTTGTCAATTTTTGTTGGTTTTCATCTAATGAACTTATTTCAGTCAGCTGGATCTTTCTTCTTCAAAGCAAAAAGATTTTATCTTCAAATACAAGAACTTTTCGTGGTTTTGTTGGTTTTCAGCAAATGAACATATTTCAGCGAGCTGGATGTTTTTTCTTGATAGCGTAAGATTTTATCTTAAAATACAAGAGGTTTTCGTGGTTCTTGTCAATTTTTGTTGGTTTTAATCTAATGAACTTATTTCAGTCAGCTAGATCTTTCTTCTTCAAAGCAAAAAGATTTTATCTTCAAATACAAGAACTTTTCGTGGTTTTGATGGTTTTCAGCAAATGAACATATTTCAGCGAGCTGGAAGTTTTTTCCTTAATAGAGTAAGATTTTATCTTAAAATACCAGAAATTTTCGTGGTTCTTGTCAATTTTTGTTGGTTTTCATCTAATGAACTTATTTCAGTCAGCTAGATCTTTCTTCTTCAAAGCAAAAAGATTTTATCTTCAAATACAAGAATTTTTCGTGGTTTTGTTGGTTTTCAGCAAATGAACATATTTCAGCGAGCTGGGAGTTTTTTCTTTAATAGCGTAAGATTTTATCTTAAAATACAAGAACTTTTCGTGGTTCTTGTCAATTTTTGTTGGTTTTCATCTAATGAACTTATTTCAGTCAGCTAGATCTTTCTTCTTCAAAGCAAAAAGATTTTATCTTCAAATACAAGAACTTTTCGTGGTTTTGTTGGTTTTCAGCAAATGAACATATTTCAGCGAGCTGGGAGTTTTTTCTTCAATAGAGTAAGATTTTATCTTAAAATACAAGAACTTTTCGTGGTTCTTGTCAATTTTTGTTGGTTTTCATCTGATGAACTTATTACAGGCAGCTAGATCTTTCTTCTTCAAAGCAAAAAGATTTTATCTTCAAATACAAGAACTTTTCGTGGTTTTGATGGTTTTCAGCAAATGAACATATTTCAGCGAGCTGGAAGTTTTTTCCTTAATAGAGTAAGATTTTATCTTAAAATACAAGAACTTTTCGTGGTTCTTGTCAATTTTTGTTGGTTTTAATCTGATGAACTTATTTCAGTCAGCGAGATCTTTCTTCTTCAAAGCAAAAAGATTTTATCTTCAAATACAAGAACTTTTCGTGGTTTTGTTGGTTTTCAGCAAATAAACAGATTTCAGCGAGCAAGAAGTTTTTTCTTGAATAGCGTAAGATTTTATCTTTAAATACAAGAACTTTTCGTGGTTCTTGTCAATTTTTGTTCGTTTTCATCTAATGAACTTATTTCAGTCAGCAAGATCTTTCTTCTTCAAAGCAAAAAGATTTTATCTTCAAATACAACAACTTTTCGTGTTTTGATGGTTTTCAGCAAATGAACATATTTCAGCGAGCTGGAAGTTTTTTACTTAATAGCGTAAGATTTTATCTTAAAATACAAGAACTTTTCGTGGTTCTTGTCAATTTTTGTTGGTTTTCATCTAATGAACTTATTTCAGTCAGCTAGATCTTTCTTCTTCAAAGCAAAAAGATTTTATCTTCAAATACAAGAACTTTTCGTGGTTTTGTTGGTTTTCAGCAAATGAACATATTTCAGCGAGCTGGGAGTTTTTTCTTCAATAGAGTAAGATTTTATCTTAAAATACAAGAACTTTTCGTGGTTCTTGTCAATTTTTGTTGGTTTTCATCTGATGAACTTATTACAGGCAGCTAGATCTTTCTTCTTCAAAGCAAAAAGATTTTATCTTCAAATACAAGAACTTTTCGTGGTTTTGATGGTTTTCAGCAAATGAACATATTTCAGCGAGCTGGAAGTTTTTTCCTTAATAGAGTAAGATTTTATCTTAAAATACAAGAACTTTTCGTGGTTCTTGTCAATTTTTGTTGGTTTTAATCTGATGAACTTATTTCAGTCAGCGAGATCTTTCTTCTTCAAAGCAAAAAGATTTTATCTTCAAATACAAGAACTTTTCGTGGTTTTGTTGGTTTTCAGCAAATAAACAGATTTCAGCGAGCAAGAAGTTTTTTCTTGAATAGCGTAAGATTTTATCTTTAAATACAAGAACTTTTCGTGGTTCTTGTCAATTTTTGTTCGTTTTCATCTAATGAACTTATTTCAGTCAGCAAGATCTTTCTTCTTCAAAGCAAAAAGATTTTATCTTCAAATACAACAACTTTTCGTGTTTTGATGGTTTTCAGCAAATGAACATATTTCAGCGAGCTGGAAGTTTTTTACTTAATAGCGTAAGATTTTATCTTAAAATACAAGAACTTTTCGTGGTTCTTGTCAATTTTTGTTGGTTTTCATCTAATGAACTTATTTCAGTCAGCTAGATCTTTCTTCTTCAAAGCAAAAAGATTTTATCTTCAAATACAAGAACTTTTCGTGGTTTTGTTGGTTTTCAGCAAATGAACATATTTCAGCGAGCTGGGAGTTTTTTCTTCAATAGAGTAAGATTTTATCTTAAAATACAAGAACTTTTCGTGGTTCTTGTCAATTTTTGTTGGTTTTCATCTGATGAACTTATTACAGGCAGCTAGATCTTTCTTCTTCAAAGCAAAAAGATTTTATCTTCAAATACAAGAACTTTTCGTGGTTTTGATGGTTTTCAGCAAATGAACATATTTCAGCGAGCTGGAAGTTTTTTCCTTAATAGAGTAAGATTTTATCTTAAAATACAAGAACTTTTCGTGGTTCTTGTCAATTTTTGTTGGTTTTAATCTAATGAACTTATTTCAGTCAGCGAGATCTTTCTTCTTCAAAGCAAAAAGATTTTATCTTCAAATACAAGAACTTTTCGTGGTTTTGTTGGTTTTCAGCAAATAAACAGATTTCAGCGAGCAAGAAGTTTTTTCTTGAATAGCGTAAGATTTTATTTTTAAATACAAGAACTTTTCGTGGTTCTTGTCAATTTTTGTTCGTTTTCATCTAATGAACTTATTTCAGTCAGCAAGATCTTTCTTCTTCAAAGCAAAAAGATTTTATCTTCAAATACAACAACTTTTCGTGTTTTGATGGTTTTCAGCAAATGAACATATTTCAGCGAGCTGGAAGTTTTTTACTTAATAGAGTAAGATTTTATCTTAAAATACAAGAACTTTTCGTGGTTCTTGTCAATTTTTGTTGGTTTTCATCTAATGAACTTATTTCAGTCAGCTAGATCTTTCTTCTTCAAAGCAAAAAGATTTTATTTTCAAATACAAGAACTTTTCGTGGTTTTGATGGTTTTCAGCAAATGAACATATTTCAGCGAGCTGGATGTTTTTTCTTGATAGCGTAAGATTTTATCTTAAAATACAAGAGGTTTTCGTGGTTCTTGTCAATTTTTGTTGGATTTCATCTAATGAACTTATTTCAGTCAGCGAGATCTTTCTTCTTCAAAGCAAAAAGATTTTATCTTCAAATACAAGAACTTTTCGTGGTTTTGATGGTTTTCAGCAAATTAACATATTTCAGCAAGCTGGAAGTTTTTTCCTTAATAGAGTAAGATTTTATCTTAAAATACAAGAACTTTTCGTGGTTCTTGTCAATTTTTGTTGGTTTTCATCTAATGAACTTATTTCAGTCAGCGAGATCTTTCTTCTTCAAAGCAAAAAGATTTTATCTTCAAATACAAGAACTTTTCGTGGTTTTGTTGGTTTTCAGCAAATGAACATATTTCAGCAAGACAGGAGTTTTTTCTTTAATAGCGTAAGATTTTATCTTAAAATACAAGAACTTTTCGTGGTTCTTGTCAATTTTTGTTGGTTTTCATCTAATGAACTTATTTCAGTCAGCCAGATCTTTCTTCTTCAAAGCAAAAAGATTTTATCTTCAAATACAAGAACTTTTCGTGGTTTTGATGGTTTTCAGCAAATGAACACATTTCAGCGCGCTGGAAGTTTTTTCCTTAATAGAGTAAGATTTTATCTCAAATTACCAGAACATTTCGTGGTTCTTCTCAATTCTTGTTGGTTTTCATCTGATGAACTTATTTCAGTCAGCTAGATCTTTCTTCTTCAAAGCAAAAAGATTTTATCTTCAAATACAAGAACTTTTCGTGGTTTTGATGGTTTTCAGCAAATGAACATATTTCAGCGAGCTGGAAGTTTTTTCCTTAATAGTGTAAGATTTTATCTTAAAATACAAGAACTTTTCGTGGTTCTTGTCAATTTTTGTTGGTTTTCATCGAATGAACTTATTTCAGTCAGCTGGATCTTACTTCTTCAAAGCAAAAAGATTTTATCTTCAAATACAAGAACTTTTCGTGGTTTTGTTGGTTTTCAGCAAATGAACATATTTCAGCGAGCTGGGAGTTTTTTCTTTAAGAGAGTAAGATTTTATCTTAAAATACAAGAACTTTTCGTGGTTCTTGTCAATTTTTGTTGGTTTTCATCTGATGAACTTATTTCAGTCAGCTAGATCTTTCTTCTTCAAAGCAAAAAGATTTTATCTTCAAATACAAGAACTTTTTGTGGTTTTGATGGTTTTCAGCAAATGAACATATTTCAGCGAGCTGGAAGTATTTTCCTTAATAGAGTAAGATTTTATCTTAAAATACAAGAACTTTTCGTGGTTGTTGTCAATTTTTGTTGGTTTTCATCTAATGAACTTATTTCAGTCAGCGAGATCTTTCTTCTTCAAAGCAAAAAGATTTTATCTTCAAATACAAGAACTTTTCGTGGTTTTGTTGGTTTTCAGCAAATGAACAGATTTCAGCGAGCAAGAAGTTTTTTCTTTAATAGCGTAAGATATTATCTTAAAATACAAGAACTTTTCGTGGTTCTTGTCAATTTTTGTTCGTTTTCATCTGATGAACTTATTTCAGTCAGCAAGATCTTTCTTCTTCAAAGCAAAAAGATTTTATCTTCAAATACAACAACTTTTCGTGTTTTGATGGTTTTCAGCAAATGAACATATTTCAGCGAGCTGGAAGTTTTTTCCTTAATTGCGTAAGATTTTATCTTAAAATACAAGAACTTTTCGTGGTTCTTGTCAATTTTTGTTCGTTTTCATCTAATGAACTTATTTCATTCAGCTAGATCTTTCTTCTTCATAGCAAAAAGATTTTATCTTCAAATACAAGAACTTTTCGTGGTTTTGATGGTTTTCAGCAAATGAACATACTTCAGCGAGTTGGGAGTTTTTTCTTTAATAGTGTAAGATTTTATCTTAAAATACAAGAACTTTTCGTGGTTCTTGTCAATTTTTGTTGGTTTTCATCTAATGAACTTATTTCAGTCAGCTAGATCTTTCTTCTTCAAAGCAAAAAGATTTTATCTTCAAATACAAGAACTTTTCGTGGTTTTGTTGGTTTTCAGCAAATGAACATATTTCAGCGAGCTGGGAGTTTTTTCTTTGATAGCGTAAGATTTTATCTTAAAATACAAGAACTTTTCGTGTTCTTGTCAATTTTTGTTCGTTTTCATCTAATGAACTTATTTCAGTCAGCTAGATCTTTCTTCTTCAAAGCAAAAAGATTTTATCTTCAAATACAAGAACTTTTCGTGGTTTTGTTGGTTTTCAGCAAATGAACATATTTCAGCGAGCTGGGAGTTTTTTCTTTAATAGCGTAAGATTTTATCTTAAAATACAAGAACTTTTCGTGGTTCTTGTCAATTTTTGTTGGTTTTCATCTAATGAACTTATTTCAGTCAGCTAGATCTTTCTTCTTCAAAGCAAAAAGATTTTATCTTCAAATACAAGAACTTTTCGTGGTTTTGTTGGTTTTCAGCAAATGAACATATTTCAGCGAGCTGGGAGTTTTTTCTTTAATAGAGTAAGATTTTATCTTAAAATACAAGAACTTTTCGTGGTTCTTGTCAATTTTTGTTGGTTTTCATCTGATGAACTTATTTCAGTCAGCTAGATCTTTCTTCTTCAAAGCAAAAAGATTTTATCTTCAAATACAAGTACTTTTCGTGGTTTTGATGGTTTTCAGCAAATGAACATATTTCAGCGAGCTGGAAGTTTTTTCCTTAATAGAGTAAGATTTTATCTTAAAATACAAGAACTTTTCGTGGTTCTTGTCAATTTTTGTTGGTTTTCATCTAATGAACTTATTTCAGTCAGCGAGATCTTTCTTCTTCAAAGCAAAAAGATTTTATCTTCAAATACAAGAACTTTTCGTGGTTTTGTTGGTTTTCAGCAAATGAACATATTTCAGCGAGCTGGATGTTTTTTCTTGATAGCGTAAGATTTTATCTTAAAATAAAAGAAGTTTTCGTGGTTCTTGTCAATTTTTGTTGGATTTCATCTCATGAACTTATTTCAGTCAGCTAGATCTTTCTTCTTCAAAGCAAAAAGATTTTATCTTCAAATACAAGAACTTTTCGTGGTTTTGATGGTTTTCAGCAAATGAAGATATTTCAGAGAGCTGGAAGTTTTTTCCTTAATAGAGTAAGATTTTATCTTAAAATACCAGAAATTTTCGTGGTTCTTGTCAATTTTTGTTGGTTTTCATCTAATGAACTTATTTCAGTCAGCTAGATCTTTCTTCTTCAAAGCAAAAAGATTTTATCTTCAAATACAAGAATTTTTCGTGGTTTTGTTGGTTTTCAGCAAATGAACATATTTCAGCGAGCTGGGAGTTTTTTCTTTAATAGCGTAAGATTTTATCTTAAAATACAAGAACTTTTCGTGGTTCTTGTCAATTTTTGTTGGTTTTCATCTAATGAACTTATTTCAGTCAGCTAGATCTTTCTTCTTCAAAGCAAAAAGATTTTATCTTCAAATACAAGAACTTTTCGTGGTTTTGTTGGTTTTCAGCAAATGAACATATTTCAGCGAGCTGGGAGTTTTTTCTTCAATAGAGTAAGATTTTATCTTAAAATACAAGAACTTTTCGTGGTTCTTGTCAATTTTTGTTGGTTTTCATCTGATGAACTTATTACAGGCAGCTAGATCTTTCTTCTTCAAAGCAAAAAGATTTTATCTTCAAATACAAGAACTTTTCGTGGTTTTGATGGTTTTCAGCAAATGAACATATTTCAGCAAGCTGGAAGTTTTTTCCTTAATAGAGTAAGATTTTATCTTAAAATACAAGAACTTTTCGTGGTTCTTGTCAATTTTTGTTGGTTTTAATCTAATGAACTTATTTCAGTCAGCGAGATCTTTCTTCTTCAAAGCAAAAAGATTTTATCTTCAAATACAAGAACTTTTCGTGGTTTTGTTGGTTTTCAGCAAATAAACAGATTTCAGCGAGCAAGAAGTTTTTTCTTGAATAGCGTAAGATTTTATCTTTAAATACAAGAACTTTTCGTGGTTCTTGTCAATTTTTGTTCGTTTTCATCTAATGAACTTATTTCAGTCAGCAAGATCTTTCTTCTTCAAAGCAAAAAGATTTTATCTTCAAATACAACAACTTTTCGTGTTTTGATGGTTTTCAGCAAATGAACATATTTCAGCGAGCTGGAAGTTTTTTACTTAATAGCGTAAGATTTTATCTTAAAATACAAGAACTTTTCGTGGTTCTTGTCAATTTTTGTTGGTTTTCATCTAATGAACTTATTTCAGTCAGCGAGATCTTTCTTCTTCAAAGCAAAAAGATTTTATCTTCAAATACAAGAACTTTTCGTGGTTTTGTTGGTTTTCAGCAAATGAACATATTTCAGCGAGCTGGATGTTTTTTCTTGATAGCGTAAGATTTTATCTTAAAATACAAGAGGTTTTCGTGGTTCTTGTCAATTTTTGTTGGTTTTCATCTAATGAACTTATTTCAGTCAGCTAGATCTTTCTTCTTCAAAGCAAAAAGATTTTATCTTCAAATACAAGAACTTTTCGTGGTTTTGATGGTTTTCAGCAAATGAACATATTTCAGCGAGCTGGAAGTTTTTTCCTTAATAGAGTAAGATTTTATCTTAAAATACCAGAAATTTTCGTGGTTCTTGTCAATTTTTGTTGGTTTTCATCTAATGAACTTATTTCAGTCAGCTAGATCTTTCTTCTTCAAAGCAAAAAGATTTTATCTTCAAATACAAGAATTTTTCGTGGTTTTGTTGGTTTTCAGCAAATGAACATATTTTAGCGAGCTGGGAGTTTTTTCTTTAATAGCGTAAGATTTTATCTTAAAATACAAGAACTTTTCGTGGTTCTTGTCAATTTTTGTTGGTTTTCATCTAATGAACTTATTTCAGTCAGCTAGATCTTTCTTCTTCAAAGCAAAAAGATTTTATCTTCAAATACAAGAACTTTTCGTGGTTTTGTTGGTTTTCAGCAAATGAACATATTTCAGCGAGCTGGGAGTTTTTTCTTCAATAGAGTAAGATTTTATCTTAAAATACAAGAACTTTTCGTGGTTCTTGTCAATTTTTGTTGGTTTTCATCTGATGAACTTATTACAGGCAGCTAGATCTTTCTTCTTCAAAGCAAAAAGATTTTATCTTCAAATACAAGAACTTTTCGTGGTTTTGATGGTTTTCAGCAAATGAACATATTTCAGCGAGCTGGAAGTTTTTTCCTTAATAGAGTAAGATTTTATCTTAAAATACAAGAGTTTTCGTGGTTCTTGTCAATTTTTGTTGGTTTTCATCTAATGAACTTATTTCAGTCAGCGAGATCTTTCTTCTTCAAAGCAAAAAGATTTTATCTTCAAATACAAGAACTTTTCGTGGTTTTGTTGGTTTTCAGCAAATAAACAGATTTCAGCGAGCAAGAAGTTTTTTCTTGAATAGCGTAAGATTTTATCTTTCAATACAAGAACTTTTCGTGGTTCTTGTCAATTTTTGTTCGTTTTCATCTAATGAACTTATTTCAGTCAGCAAGATCTTTCTTCTTCAAAGCAAAAAGATTTTATCTTCAAATACAACAACTTTTCGTGTTTTGATGGTTTTCAGCAAATGAACATATTTCAGCGAGCTGGAAGTTTTTTACTTAATAGCGTAAGATTTTATCTTAAAATACAAGAACTTTTCGTGGTTCTTGTCAATTTTTGTTGGTTTTCATCTAATGAACTTATTTCAGTCAGCAAGATCTTTCTTCTTCAAAGCAAAAAGATTTTATCTTCAAATACAAGAACTTTTCGTGGTTTTGTTGGTTTTCAGCAAATGAACATATTTCAGCGAGCTGGGAGTTTTTTCTTCAATAGAGTAAGATTTTATCTTAAAATACAAGAACTTTTCGTGGTTCTTGTCAATTTTTGTTGGTTTTCATCTGATGAACTTATTACAGGCAGCTAGATCTTTCTTCTTCAAAGCAAAAAGATTTTATCTTCAAATACAAGAACTTTTCGTGGTTTTGATGGTTTTCAGCAAATGAACATATTTCAGCGAGCTGGAAGTTTTTTCCTTAATAGAGTAAGATTTTATCTTAAAATACAAGAACTTTTCGTGGTTCTTGTCAATTTTTGTTGGTTTTAATCTAATGAACTTATTTCAGTCAGCGAGATCTTTCTTCTTCAAAGCAAAAAGATTTTATCTTCAAATACAAGAACTTTTCGTGGTTTTGTTGGTTTTCAGCAAATAAACAGATTTCAGCGAGCAAGAAGTTTTTTCTTGAATAGCGTAAGATTTTATCTTTAAATACAAGAACTTTTCGTGGTTCTTGTCAATTTTTGTTCGTTTTCATCTAATGAACTTATTTCAGTCAGCAAGATCTTTCGTCTTCAAAGCAAAAAGATTTTATCTTCAAATACAACAACTTTTCGTGTTTTGATGGTTTTCAGCAAATGAACATATTTCAGCGAGCTGGAAGTTTTTTACTTAATAGCGTAAGATTTTATCTTAAAATACAAGAACTTTTCGTGGTTCTTGTCAATTTTTGTTGGTTTTCATCTAATGAACTTATTTCAGTTAGCTAGATCTTTCTTCTTCAAAGCAAAAAGATTTTATTTTCAAATACAAGAACTTTTCGTGGTTTTTTTGGTTTTCAGCAAATGAACATATTTCAGCGAGCTGGATGTTTTTTCTTGATAGCGTAAGATTTTATCTTAAAATACAAGAGGTTTTCGTGGTTCTTGTCAATTTTTGTTGGATTTCATCTAATGAACTTATTTCAGTCAGCTAGATCTTTCTTCTTCAAAGCAAAAAGATTTTATCTTCAAATACAAGAACTTTTCGTGGTTTTGATGGTTTTCAGCAAATGAACATATTTCAGCGAGCTGGGAGTTTTTTCTTCAATAGAGTAAGATTTTATCTTAAAATACAAGAACTTTTCGTGGTTCTTGTCAATTTTTGTTGGTTTTCATCTGATGAACTTATTACAGGCAGCTAGATCTTTCTTCTTCAAAGCAAAAAGATTTTATCTTCAAATACAAGAACTTTTCGTGGTTTTGATGGTTTTCAGCAAATGAACATATTTCAGCGAGCTGGAAGTTTTTTCCTTAATAGAGTAAGATTTTATCTTAAAATACAAGAACTTTTCGTGGTTCTTGTCAATTTTTGTTGGTTTTAATCTAATGAACTTATTACAGGCAGCTAGATCTTTCTTCTTCAAAGCAAAAAGATTTTATCTTCAAATACAACAACTTTTCGTGTTTTGATGGTTTTCAGCAAATGAACATATTTCAGCGAGCTGGAAGTTTTTTACATAATAGCGTAAGATTTTATCTTAAAATACAAGAACTTTTCGTGGTTCTTGTCAATTTTTGTTGGTTTTCATCTAATGAACTTATTTCAGTCAGCTAGATCTTTCTTCTTCAAAGCAAAAAGATTTTATCTTCAAATACAAGAACTTTTCGTGGTTTTGTTGGTTTTCAGCAAATGAACATATTTCAGCGAGCTGGATGTTTTTTCTTGATAGCGTTAGATTTTGTCTTAAAATACAAGAGGTTTTCGTGGTTCTTGTCAATTTTTGTTGGATTTCATCTAATGAACTTATTTCAGTCAGCAAGATCTTTCTTCTTCAAAGCAAAAAGATTTTATCTTCAAATACAAGAACTTTTCGTGGTTTTGATGGTTTTCAGCAAATGAACATATTTCAGCGAGCTGGAAGTTTTTTCCTTAATAGAGTAAGATTTTATCTTAAAATACCAGAAATTTTCGTGGTTCTTGTCAATTTTTGTTGGTTTTCATCTAATGAACTTATTTCAGTCAGCTAGATCTTTCTTCTTCAAAGCAAAAAGATTTTATCTTCAAATACAAGAACTTTTCGTGGTTTTGTTGGTTTTCAGCAAATGAACATATTTCAGCGAGCTGGGAGTTTTTTCTTTAATAGAGTAAGATTTTATCTTAAAATACAAGAACTTTTCGTGGTTCTTGTCAATTTTTGTTGGATTTCATCTAATGAACTTATTTCAGTCAGCGAGATCTTTCTTCTTCAAAGCAAAAAGATTTTATCTTCAAATACAAGAACTTTTCGTGGTTTTGATGGTTTTCAGCAAATGAACATATTTCAGCGAGCTGGAAGTTTTTTCCTTAATAGAGTAAGATTTTATCTTAAAATACCAGAAATTTTCGTGGTTCTTGTCAATTTTTGTTGGTTTTCATCTAATGAACTTATTTCAGTCAGCTGGATCTTTCTTCTTCAAAGCAAAAAGATTTTATCTTCAAATACAAGAACTTTTTGTGGTTTTGTTGGTTTTCAGCAAATGAACATATTTCAGCGAGCTGGGAGTTTTTTCTTTAATAGCGTAAGATTTTATCTTAAAATACAAGAACTTTTCGTGGTTCTTGTCAATTTTTGTTCGTTTTCATCTCATGAACTTATTTCAGTCAGCTAGATCTTTCTTCTTCAAAGCAAAAAGATTTTATCTTCAAATACAAGAACTTTTCGTGGCTTTGTTGGTTTTCAGCAAATGAACATATTTCAGCGAGCTGGAAGTTTTTTCCTTGATAGAGTAAGATTTTATCTTAAAATACAAGAACTTTTCGTGGTTCTTGTCAATTTTTGTTGGTTTTCATCCAATGAACTTATTTCAGTCAGCGAGATCTTTCTTCTTCAAAGCAAAAAGATTTTATCTTCAAATACAAGAACTTTTCGTGGTTTTGTTGGTTTTCAGCAAATGAACATATTTCAGCGAGCCAGAAGTTTTTTCTTTAATAGCGTAAGATTTTATCTTAAAATACAAGAACTTTTCGTGGTTCTTGTCAATTTTTGTTGGTTTTCATCTAATGAACTTATTTCAGTCAGCTAGATCTTTCTTCTTCAAAGCAAAAAGATTTTATCTTCAAATACAAGAACTTTTCGTGGTTTTGATGGTTTTCAGCAAATGAACACATTTCAGCGCGCTGGAAGTTTTTTCCTTCATCGAATAAGATTTTATCTTAAATTACCAGAACATTTCGTGGTTCTTGTCAATTCTTGTTGGTATTCATCTGATGAACTTATTTCAGTCAGCTAGATCTTTCTTCTTCAAAGCAAAAAGATTTTATCTTCAAAGACAAGAACTTTTCGTGGTTTTGTTGGTTTTCAGCAAATGAACATATTTCAGCGAGCCAGAAGTTTTTTCTTTAATAGCGCAAGATTTTATCTTAAAATACAAGAACTTTTCGTGGTTCTTGTCAATTTTTGTTGGTTTTCATCTAATGAACTTATTTCAGTCAGCTGGATCGTTCTTCTTCAAAGCAAAAAGATTTTATCTACAAATACAAGAACTTTTCGTGGTTTTGATGGTTTTCAGCAAATGAACACATTTCAGTGCGCTGGAAGTTTTTTCCTTAATAGAGCAAGATTTTATCTTAAATTACCAGAACATTTCGTGGTTCTTGTCAATTCTTGTTGGTTTTCATCCAATGAACTTATTTCAGTCAGCAAGATCTTTCTTCTTCAACGCAAAAAGATTTTATCTTCAAATACAAGATCTTTTCGTTGTTTTTGTTGGTTTTCAGCAAATGAACATATTTCAGCGAGCTGGAAGTTTTTTCCTTAATAGTGTAAGATTTTATCTTAAAATACAAGAACTTTTCATGGTTCTTGTCAATTTTTGTTCGTTTTCATCGAATGAACTTATTTCAGTCAGCAAGATCTTTCTTCTTCAAAGCAAAAAGATTTTATCTTCAAATACAAGAACTTTTCGTGGTTTTGATGGTTTTCAGCAAATGAACATATTTCAGCGAGCCAGACGTTTTTTCTTTAATAGCGTAAGATTTTATCTTAAAATACAAGAACTTTTCGTGGTTCTTGTCAATTTTTGTTGGTTTTCATCCAATGAACTTATTTCAGTCAGCTGGATCTTTCTTCTTCAAAGCAAAAAGATTTTATCTTCAAATACAATAACTTTTCGTGGTTTTGATGGTTTTCAGCAAATGAACATATTTCAGCGAGCTGGAAGTTTTTTCCTTAATAGAGTAAGATTTTATCTTAAAATACAAGAACTTTTCGTGGTTCTTGTCAATTTTTGTTCGTTTTCATCTAATGAACTCATTTCAGTCAGCGAGATCTTTCTTCTTCAAAGCAAAAAGATTTTATCTTCAAATACAAGAACTTTTCGTGGTTTTGTTGGTTTTCAGCAAATGAACAGATTTCAGCGAGCAAGAAGTTTTTTCTTTAATAGCGTAAGATTTTATCTTAAAATACAAGAACTTTTCGTGGTTCTTGTCAATTTTTGTTCGTTTTCATCTAATGAACTTATTTCAGTCAACAAGATCTTTCTTCTTCAAAGCAAAAAGATTTTATCTTCAAATACAACAACTTTTCGTGTTTTGATGGTTTTCAGCAAATGAACATATTTCAGCGAGCTGGAAGTTTTTTCCTTAATAGCGTAAGATTTTATCTTAAAATACAAGAACTTTTCGTGGTTCTTGTCAATTTTTGTTGGTTTTCATCTGATGAACTTATTTCAGTCAGCTGGATCTTTCTTCTTCATAGCAAAAAGATTTTATCTTCAAATACAAGAACTTTTCGTGGTTTTGATGGTTTTCAGCAAATGAACATACTTCAGCGAGCTGGGAGTCTTTTCTTTAATAGTGTAAGATTTTATCTTAAAATACAAGAACTTTTCGTGGTTCTTGTCAATTTTTGTTGGTTTTCATCTAATGAACGTATTTCAGTCAGCTAGATCTTTCTTCTTCAAAGCAAAAAGATGTTATCTTCAAATACAAGAACTTTTCGTGGTTTTGATGGTTTTCAGCAAATGAACATATTTCAGCGAGCTGGAAGTTTTTTCTTGATAGCGTAAGATTTTATCTTAAAATACAAGAAGTTTTCGTCGTTCTTGTCAATCTTTGTTGGTTTTCATCTGATGAACTTATTTCAGTCAGCGAGATCTTTCTTCTTCAAAGCAAAAAGATTTTATCTTCAAATACAAGAACTTTTTGTGGTTTTGATGGTTTTCAGCAAATGAACATATTTCAGCGATCTGGAAGTTTTTTCCTTAATAGCGTAAGATTTTATCTTAAAATACAAGAACTTTTCGTGGTTCTTGTCAATTTTTGTTGGTTTTCATCTAATGAACTTATTTCAGTCAGCTAGATCTTTCTTCTTCAAAGCAAAAAGATTTTATCTTCAAATACAAGAATTTTTCGTGGTTTTGTTGGTTTTCAGCAAATGAACATATTTCAGCGAGCTGGGAGTTTTTTCTTTAATAGCGTAAGATTTTATCTTAAAATACAAGAACTTTTCGTGGTTCTTGTCAATTTTTGTTGGTTTTCATCTAATGAACTTATTTCAGTCAGCTAGATCTTTCTTCTTCAAAGCAAAAAGATTTTATCTTCAAATACAAGAACTTTTCGTGGTTTTGTTGGTTTTCAGCAAATGAACATATTTCAGCGAGCTGGGAGTTTTTTCTTCAATAGAGTAAGATTTTATCTTAAAATACAAGAACTTTTCGTGGTTCTTGTCAATTTTTGTTGGTTTTCATCTGATGAACTTATTACAGGCAGCTAGATCTTTCTTCTTCAAAGCAAAAAGATTTTATCTTCAAATACAAGAACTTTTCGTGGTTTTGATGGTTTTCAGCAAATGAACATATTTCAGCGAGCTGGAAGTTTTTTCCTTAATAGAGTAAGATTTTATCTTAAAATACAAGAGTTTACGTGGTTCTTGTCAATTTTTGTTGGTTTTAATCTAATGAACTTATTTCAGTCAGCGAGATCTTTCTTCTTCAAAGCAAAAAGATTTTATCTTCAAATACAAGAACTTTTCGTGGTTTTGTTGGTTTTCAGCAAATAAACAGATTTCAGCGAGCAAGAAGTTTTTTCTTGAATAGCGTAAGATTTTATCTTTAAATACAAGAACTTTTCGTGGTTCTTGTCAATTTTTGTTCGTTTTCATCTAATGAACTTATTTCAGTCAGCAAGATCTTTCTTCTTCAAAGCAAAAAGATTTTATCTTCAAATACAACAACTTTTCGTGTTTTGATGGTTTTCAGCAAATGAACATATTTCAGCGAGCTGGAAGTTTTTTACTTAATAGCGTAAGATTTTATCTTAAAATACAAGAACTTTTCGTGGTTCTTGTCAATTTTTGTTGGTTTTCATCTAATGAACTTATTTCAGTCAGCTAGATCTTTCTTCTTCAAAGCAAAAAGATTTTATCTTCAAATACAAGAACTTTTCGTGGTTTTGTTGGTTTTCAGCAAATGAACATATTTCAGCGAGCTGGGAGTTTTTTCTTCAATAGAGTAAGATTTTATCTTAAAATACAAGAACTTTTCGTGGTTCTTGTCAATTTTTGTTGGTTTTCATCTGATGAACTTATTACAGGCAGCTAGATCTTTCTTCTTCAAAGCAAAAAGATTTTATCTTCAAATACAAGAACTTTTCGTGGTTTTGATGGTTTTCAGCAAATGAACATATTTCAGCGAGCTGGAAGTTTTTTCCTTAATAGAGTAAGATTTTATCTTAAAATACAAGAACTTTTCGTGGTTCTTGTCAATTTTTGTTGGTTTTAATCTAATGAACTTATTTCAGTCAGCGAGATCTTTCTTCTTCAAAGCAAAAAGATTTTATCTTCAAATACAAGAACTTTTCGTGGTTTTGTTGGTTTTCAGCAAATAAACAGATTTCAGCGAGCAAGAAGTTTTTTCTTGAATAGCGTAAGATTTTATCTTTAAATACAAGAACTTTTCGTGGTTCTTGTCAATTTTTGTTCGTTTTCATCTAATGAACTTATTTCAGTCAGCAAGATCTTTCTTCTTCAAAGCAAAAAGATTTTATCTTCAAATACAACAACTTTTCGTGTTTTGATGGTTTTCAGCAAATGAACATATTTCAGCGAGCTGGAAGTTTTTTACTTCATAGCGTAAGATTTTATCTTAAAATACAAGAACTTTTCGTGGTTCTTGTCAATTTTTGTTGGTTTTCATCTAATGAACTTATTTCAGTTAGCTAGATCTTTCTTCTTCAAAGCAAAAAGATTTTATTTTCAAATACAAGAACTTTTCGTGGTTTTGTTGGTTTTCAGCAAATGAACATATTTCAGCGAGCTGGATGTTTTTTCTTGATAGCGTAAGATTTTATCTTAAAATACAAGAGGTTTTCGTGGTTCTTGTCAATTTTTGTTGGATTTCATCTAATGAACTTATTTCAGTCAGCTAGATCTTTCTTCTTCAAAGCAAAAAGATTTTATCTTCAAATACAAGAACTTTTCGTGGTTTTGATGGTTTTCAGCAAATGAACATATTTCAGCGAGCTGGGAGTTTTTTCTTCAATAGAGTAAGATTTTATCTTAAAATACCAGAAATTTTCGTGGTTCTTGTCAATTTTTGTTGGTTTTCATCTGATGAACTTATTACAGGCAGCTAGATCTTTCTTCTTCAAAGCAAAAAGATTTTATCTTCAAATACAAGAACTTTTCGTGGTTTTGATGGTTTTCAGCAAATGAACATATTTCAGCGAGCTGGAAGTTTTTTCCTTAATAGAGTAAGATTTTATCTTAAAATACAAGAACTTTTCGTGGTTCTTGTCAATTTTTGTTGGTTTTAATCTAATGAACTTATTACAGGCAGCTAGATCTTTCTTCTTCAAAGCAAAAAGATTTTATCTTCAAATACAACAACTTTTCGTGTTTTGATGGTTTTCAGCAAATGAACATATTTCAGCGAGCTGGAAGTTTTTTACATAATAGCGTAAGATTTTATCTTAAAATACAAGAACTTTTCGTGGTTCTTGTCAATTTTTGTTGGTTTTCATCTAATGAACTTATTTCAGTCAGCTAGATCTTTCTTCTTCAAAGCAAAAAGATTTTATCTTCAAATACAAGAACTTTTCGTGGTTTTGTTGGTTTTCAGCAAATGAACATATTTCAGCGAGCTGGATGTTTTTTCTTGATAGCGTTAGATTTTGTCTTAAAATACAAGAGGTTTTCGTGGTTCTTGTCAATTTTTGTTGGATTTCATCTAATGAACTTATTTCAGTCAGCTAGATCTTTCTTCTTCAAAGCAAAAAGATTTTATCTTCAAATACAAGAACTTTTCGTGGTTTTGTTGGTTTTCAGCAAATGAACATATTTCAGCGAGCTGGGAGTTTTTTCTTTAATAGAGTAAGATTTTATCTTAAAATACAAGAACTTTTCGTGGTTCTTGTCAATTTTTGTTGGATTTCATCTAATGAACTTATTTCAGTCAGCGAGATCTTTCTTCTTCAAAGCAAAAAGATTTTATCTTCAAATACAAGAACTTTTCGTGGTTTTGATGGTTTTCAGCAAATGAACATATTTCAGCGAGCTGGAAGTTTTTTCCTTAATAGAGTAAGATTTTATCTTAAAATACCAGAAATTTTCGTGGTTCTTGTCAATTTTTGTTGGTTTTCATCTAATGAACTTATTTCAGTCAGCTGGATCTTTCTTCTTCAAAGCAAAAAGATTTTATCTTCAAATACAAGAACTTTTCGTGGTTTTGTTGGTTTTCAGCAAATGAACATATTTCAGCGAGCTGGGAGTTTTTTCTTTAATAGCGTAAGATTTTATCTTAAAATACAAGAACTTTTCGTGGTTCTTGTCAATTTTTGTTCGTTTTCATCTCATGAACTTATTTCAGTCAGCTAGATCTTTCTTCTTCAAAGCAAAAAGATTTTATCTTCAAATACAAGAACTTTTCGTGGCTTTGTTGGTTTTCAGCAAATGAACATATTTCAGCGAGCTGGAAGTTTTTTCCTTGATAGAGTAAGATTTTATCTTAAAATACAAGAACTTTTCGTGGTTCTTGTCAATTTTTGTTGGTTTTCATCCAATGAACTTATTTCAGTCAGCGAGATCTTTCTTCTTCAAAGCAAAAAGATTTTATCTTCAAATACAAGAACTTTTCGTGGTTTTGTTGGTTTTCAGCAAATGAACATATTTCAGCGAGCCAGAAGTTTTTTCTTTAATTGCGTAAGATTTTATCTTAAAATACAAGAACTTTTCGTGGTTCTTGTCAATTTTTGTTGGTTTTCATCTAATGAACTTATTTCAGTCAGCTAGATCATTCTTCTTCAAAGCAAAAAGATTTTATCTTCAAATACAAGAACTTTTCGTGGTTTTGATGGTTTTCAGCAAATGAACACATTTCAGCGCGCTGGAAGTTTTTTCCTTCATCGAGTAAGATTTTATCTTAAATTACCAGAACATTTCGTGGTTCTTGTCAATTCTTGTTGGTATTCATCTGATGAACTTATTTCAGTCAGCTAGATCTTTCTTCTTCAAAGCAAAAAGATTTTATCTTCAAAGACAAGAACTTTTCGTGGTTTTGTTGGTTTTCAGCAAATGAACATATTTCAGCGAGCCAGAAGTTTTTTCTTTAATAGCGCAAGATTTTATCTTAAAATACAAGAACTTTTCGTGGTTCTTGTCAATTTTTGTTGGTTTTCATCTAATGAACTTATTTCAGTCAGCTGGATCATTCTTCTTCAAAGCAAAAAGATTTTATCTACAAATACAAGAACTTTTCATGGTTTTGATGGTTTTCAGCAAATGAACACATTTCAGTGCGCTGGAAGTTTTTTCCTTAATAGAGCAAGATTTTATCTTAAATTACCAGAACATTTCGTGGTTCTTGTCAATTCTTGTTGGTTTTCATCCAATGAACTTATTTCAGTCAGCAAGATCTTTCTTCTTCAACGCAAAAAGATTTTATCTTCAAATACAAGATCTTTTCGTTGTTTTTGTTGGTTTTCAGCAAATGAACATATTTCAGCGAGCTGGAAGTTTTTTCCTTAATAGTGTAAGATTTTATCTTAAAATACAAGAACTTTTCATGGTTCTTGTCAATTTTTGTTCGTTTTCATCGAATGAACTTATTTCAGTCAGCAAGATCTTTCTTCTTCAAAGCAAAAAGATTTTATCTTCAAATACAAGAACTTTTCGTGGTTTTGATGGTTTTCAGCAAATGAACATATTTCAGCGAGCCAGACGTTTTTTCTTTAATAGCGTAAGATTTTATCTTAAAATACAAGAACTTTTCGTGGTTCTTGTCAATTTTTGTTGGTTTTCATCCAATGAACTTATTTCAGTCAGCTGGATCTTTCTTCTTCAAAGCAAAAAGATTTTATCTTCAAATACAATAACTTTTCGTGGTTTTGATGGTTTTCAGCAAATGAACATATTTCAGCGAGCTGGAAGTTTTTTCCTTAATAGAGTAAGATTTTATCTTAAAATACAAGAACTTTTCGTGGTTCTTGTCAATTTTTGTTCGTTTTCATCTAATGAACTCATTTCAGTCAGCGAGATCTTTCTTCTTCAAAGCAAAAAGATTTTATCTTCAAATACAAGAACTTTTCGTGGTTTTGTTGGTTTTCAGCAAATGAACAGATTTCAGCGAGCAAGAAGTTTTTTCTTTAATAGCGTAAGATTTTATCTTAAAATACAAGAACTTTTCGTGGTTCTTGTCAATTTTTGTTCGTTTTCATCTAATGAACTTATTTCAGTCAGCTAGATCTTTCTTCTTCAAAGCAAAAAGATTTTATCTTCAAATACAACAACTTTTCGTGTTTTGATGGTTTTCAGCAAATGAACATATTTCAGCGAGCTGGAAGTTTTTTCCTTAATAGCGTAAGATTTTATCTTAAAATACAAGAACTTTTCGTGGTTCTTGTCAATTTTTGTTGGTTTTCATCTAATGAACTTATTTCAGTCAGCTGGATCTTTCTTCTTCATAGCAAAAAGATTTTATCTTCAAATACAAGAACTTTTCGTGGTTTTGATGGTTTTCAGCAAATGAACATACTTCAGCGAGCTGGGAGTCTTTTCTTTAATAGTGTAAGATTTTATCTTAAAATACAAGAACTTTTCGTGGTTCTTGTCAATTTTTGTTGGTTTTCATCTAATGAACGTATTTCAGTCAGCTAGATCTTTCTTCTTCAAAGCAAAAAGATGTTATCTTCAAATACAAGAACTTTTCATGGTTTTGATGGTTTTCAGCAAATGAACATATTTCAGCGAGCTGGAAGTTTTTTCTTGATAGCGTAAGATTTTATCTTAAAATACAAGAAGTTTTCGTCGTTCTTGTCAATTTTTGTTGGTTTTCATCTGATGAACTTATTTCAGTCAGCGAGATCTTTCTTCTTCAAAGCAAAAAGATTTTATCTTCAAATACAAGAACTTTTTGTGGTTTTGATGGTTTTCAGCAAATGAACATATTTCAGCGAGCTGGAAGTTTTTTCCTTAATAGAGTAAGATTTTATCTTAAAATACCAGAAATTTTCGTGGTTCTTGTCAATTTTTGTTGGTTTTCATCTAATGAACTTATTTCAGTCAGCAAGATCTTTCTTCTTCAAAGCAAAAAGATTTTATCTTCAAATACAAGAACTTTTCGTGGTTTTGATGGTTTTCAGCAAATGAACATATTTCAGCGAGCCGGAAGTTTTTTCTTTAATAGCGTAAGATATTATCTTAAAATACAAGAACTTTTCGTGGTTCTTGTCAATTTTTGTTGGTTTTCATCGAATGAACTTATTTCAGTCAGCTAGATCTTTCTTCTTCAAAGCAAAAAGATTTTATCTTCAAATACAAGAACTTTTCGTGGTTTTGATGGTTTTCAGCAAATGAACATATTTCAGCGAGCCGGAAGTTTTTCTTGAATGGCGTAAGATTTTATCTTAAATTAGCAGAAGATTTCGTGGTTCTTGTCAATATTTGTTGGTTTTCATCTAATGAACTTATTTCAGTCAGCTAGATCTTTCTTCTTCAAAGCAAAAAGATTTTATCTTCAAATGGAAGAACTTTTCGTGGTTTTGTTGGTTTTCAGCAAATGAACATATTTCAGCGAGCTGGGAGTTTTTTCTTTGATAGAGTAAGATTTTATCTTAAAATACAAGAACTTTTCGTCGTTCTTGTCAATTTTTGTTGGTTTTCATCTGATGAACTTATTTCAGTCAGCTAGATCTTTTTTCTTCAAAGCAAAAAGATTTTATCTTCAAACACAAGAACTTTTCGTGGTTTTGTTGGTTTTCAGCAAATGAACAGATTTCAGCGAGCAAGAAGTTTTTTCTTTAATAGCGTAAGATTTTATCTTAAAATACAAGAACTTTTCGTGGTTCTTGTCAATTTTTGTTCGTTTTCATCTAATGAACTTATTTCAGTCAGCAAGCTCTTTCTTCTTCAAAGCAAAAAGATTTTATCTTCAAATACAACAACTTTTCGTGTTTTGATGGTTTTCAGCAAATGAACATATTTCAGCGAGCTGGAAGTTTTTTCCTTCATAGCGTAAGATTTTATCTTAAAATACAAGAACTTTTCGTGGTTCTTGTCAATTTTTGTTGGTTTTCATCTAATGAACTTATTTCATTCAGCTAGATCTTTCTTCTTCATAGCAAAAAGATGTTATCTTCAAATACAAGAACTTTTCGTGGTTTTGATGGTTTTCAGCAAATGAACATACTTCAGCGAGCTGGGAGATTTTTCTTTAATAGTGTAAGATTTTATCTTAAAATACAAGAACTTTTCGTGGTTCTTGTCAATTTTTGTTGGTTTTCATCTAATGAACTTATTTCAGTCAGCTAGATCTTTCTTCTTCAAAGCAAAAAGATTTTATCTTCAAATACAAGAACTTTTCGTGGTTTTGTTGGTTTTCAGCAAATGAACATATTTCAGCGAGCTGGGAGTTTTTTCTTCAATAGCGTAAGATTTTATCTTAAAATACAAGAACTTTTCGTGGTTCTTGTCAATTTTTGTTCGTTTTCATCTAATGAACTTATTTCAGTCAGCTCGATCTTTCTTCTTCAAAGCAAAAAGATTTTATCTTCAAACACAAGAACCTTTCGTGGTTTTGTTGGTTTTCAGCAAATGAACATATTTCAGCGAGCTGGGAGTTTTTTCTTTAATAGCGTAAGATTTTATCTTAAAATACAAGAACTTTTCGTGGTTCTTGTCAATTTTTGTTCGTTTTAATCTAATAAACTTATTTCAGTCAGCTAGATCTTTCTTCTTCAAAGCAAAAAGATTTTATCTTCAAATACAAGAACTTTTCGTGGTTTTGTTGGTTTTCAGCAAATGAACATATTTCAGCGAGCTGGAAGTTTTTTCCTTAATAGAGGAAGATTTTATCTTAAAATACAAGAACTTTTCGTGGTTCTTGTCAATTTTTGTTGGTTTTCATCTAATGAACTTATTTCAGTCAGCGAGATCTTTCTTCTTCAAAGCAAAAAGATTTTATCTTCAAATACAAGAACTTTTCGTGGTTTTGTTGGTTTTCAGCAAATGAACATATTTCAGCGAGCTGGGAGTTTTTTCTTTAATAGCGTAAGATTTTATCTTAAAATACAAGAACTTTTCGTGGTTCTTGTCAATTTTTGTTCGTTTTCATCTAATGAACTTATTTCAGTCAGCTAGATCTTTCTTCTTCAAAGCAAAAAGATTTTATCTTCAAACACAAGAACTTTTCGTGGTTTTGTTGGTTTTCAGCAAATGAACATATTTCAGCGAGCTGGGAGTTTTTTCTTTAATAGCGTAAGATTTTATCTTAAAATACAAGAACTTTTCGTGGTTCTTGTCAATTTTTGTTCGTTTTAATCTTATAAACTTATTTCAGTCAGCTAGATCTTTCTTCTTCAAAGCAAAAAGATTTTATCTTCAAATACAAGAACTTTTCGTGGTTTTGTTGGTTTTCAGCAAATGAACATATTTCAGCGAGCTGGAAGTTTTTTCTTGATAGCGTAAGATTTTATCTTAAAATACAAGAAGTTTTCGTCATTCTTGTCAATTTTTGTTGGTTTTCATCGAATGAACTTATTTCAGTCAGCTAGATCTTTCTTCTTCAAAGCAAAAAGATTTTATCTTCAAATACAAGAACTTTTCGTGGTTTTGATGGTTTTCAGCAAATGAACATATTTCAGCGAGCTGGAAGTTTTTTCCTTAATAGAGTAAGATTTTATCTTAAAATACAAGAACTTTTCATGGTTCTTGTCAATTTTTGTTGGTTTTCATCTAATGAACTTATTTCAGTCAGCGAGATCTTTCTTCTTCAAAGCAAAAAGATTTTATCTTCAAATACAAGAACTTTTCGTGGTTTTGTTGGTTTTCAGCAAATGAACAGATTTCAGCGAGCAAGAAGTTTTTTCTTTAATAGCGTAAGATTTTATCTTAAAATACAAGAACTTTTCGTGGTTCTTGTCAATTTTTGTTCGTTTTCATCTAATGAACTTATTTCAGTCAGCAAGCTCTTTCTTCTTCAAAGCAAAAAGATTTTATCTTCAAATACAACAACTTTTCGTGTTTTGATGGTTTTCAGCAAATGAACATATTTCAGCGAGCTGGATGTTTTTTCCTTCATAGCGTAAGATTTTATCTTAAAATACAAGAACTTTTCGTGGTTCTTGTCAATTTTTGTTGGTTTTCATCTGATGAACTTATTTCAGTCAGCTAGATCTTTCTTCTTCAAAGCAAAAAGATTTTATCTTCAAATACAAGAACTTTTCGTGGTTTTGTTGGTTTTCAGCAAATGAACATATTTCAGCGAGCTGGAAGTTTTTTCCTTAATAGCGTAAGATTTTATCTTAAAATACAAGAACTTTTCGTGGTTCTTGTCAATTTTTGTTGGTTTTCATCTAATGAACTTATTTCATTCAGCTAGATCTTTCTTCTTCATAGCAAAAAGATGTTATCTTCAAATACAAGAACTTTTCGTGGTTTTGATGGTTTTCAGCAAATGAACATACTTCAGCGAGCTGGGAGATTTTTCTTTAATAGTGTAAGATTTTATCTTAAAATACAAGAACTTTTCGTGGTTCTTGTCAATTTTTGTTGGTTTTCATCTAATGAACTTATTTCAGTCAGCTAGATCTTTCTTCTTCAAAGCAAAAAGATTTTATCTTCAAATACAAGAACTTTTCGTGGTTTTGTTGGTTTTCAGCAAATGAACATATTTCAGCGAGCTGGGAGTTTTTTCTTCAATTGCGTAAGATTTTATCTTAAAATACAAGAACTTTTCGTGGTTCTTGTCAATTTTTGTTCGTTTTCATCTAATGAACTTATTTCAGTCAGCTCGATCTTTCTTCTTCAAAGCAAAAAGATTTTATCTTCAAACACAAGAACCTTTCGTGGTTTTGTTGGTTTTCAGCAAATGAACATATTTCAGCGAGCTGGGAGTTTTTTCTTTAATAGCGTAAGATTTTATCTTAAAATACAAGAACTTTTCGTGGTTCTTGTCAATTTTTGTTGGTTTTCATCTAATGAACTTATTTCAGTCAGCGAGATCTTTCTTCTTCAAAGCAAAAAGATTTTATCTTCAAATACAAGAACTTTTCGTGGTTTTGTTATTTTTCAGCAAATGAACATATTTCAGCGAGCTTGTAGTTTTTTCTTTAATAGAGTAAGATTTTATCTTAAAATACAAGAACTTTTCGTGGTTCTTGTCAATTTTTGTTCGTTTTCATCTAATGAACTTATTTCAGTCAGCTAGATCTTTCTTCTTCAAAGCAAAAAGATTTTATCTTCAAACACAAGAACTTTTCGTGGTTTTGTTGGTTTTCAGCAAATGAACATATTTCAGCGAGCTGGGAGTTTTTTCTTTAATAGCGTAAGATTTTATCTTAAAATACAAGAACTTTTCGTGGTTCTTGTCAATTTTTGTTCGTTTTAATCTTATAAACTTATTTCAGTCAGCTAGATCTTTCTTCTTCAAAGCAAAAAGATTTTATCTTCAAATACAAGAACTTTTCGTGGTTTTGTTGGTTTTCAGCAAATGAACATATTTCAGCGAGCTGGAAGTTTTTTCTTGATAGCGTAAGATTTTATCTTAAAATACAAGAAGTTTTCGTCATTCTTGTCAATTTTTGTTGGTTTTCATCTAATGAACTTATTTCAGTCAGCTAGATCTTTCTTCTTCAAAGCAAAAAGATTTTATCTTCAAATACAAGAACTTTTCGTGGTTTTGATGGTTTTCAGCAAATGAACATATTTCAGCGAGCTGGAAGTTTTTTCCTTAATAGAGTAAGATTTTATCTTAAAATACCAGAAATTTTCGTGGTTCTTGTCAATTTTTGTTGGTTTTCATCTAATGAACTTATTTCAGTCAGCTAGATCTTTCTTCTTCAAAGCAAAAAGATTTTATCTTCAAATACAAGAACTTTTCGTGGTTTTGTTGGTTTTCAGCAAATGAACATATTTCAGCGAGATGGAAGTTTATTCCTTAATAGTGTAAGATTTTATCTTAAAATACAAGAACTTTTCGTGGTTCTTGTCAATTTTTGTTCGTTTTCATCTAATGAACTTATTTCAGTCAGCAAGATCTTTCTTCTTCAAAGCAAAAAGATTTTATCTTCAAATACAAGAACTTTTCGTGGTTTTGATGGTTTTCAGCAAATGAACATATTTCAGCGAGCTGGAAGTTTTTTCCTTAATAGAGTAAGATTTTATCTTAAAATACCAGAAATTTTCGTGGTTCTTGTCAATTTTTGTTGGTTTTCATCTAATGAACTTATTTCAGTCAGCTAGATCTTTCTTCTTCAAAGCAAAAAGATTTTATCTTCAAATACAAGAACTTTTCGTGGTTTTGTTGGTTTTCAGCAAATGAACATATTTCAGCGAGCTGGGAGTTTTTTCCTTAATAGAGTAAGATTTTATCTTAAAATACCAGAACATTTCGTGGTTCTTGTCAATTTTTGTTGGTTTTCATCCAATGAACTTATTTCAGTCAGCTAGATCTTTCTTCTTCAAAGCAAAAAGATTTTATCTTCAAATACAAGAACTTTTCGTGGTTTTGTTGGTTTTCAGCAAATGAACATATTTCAGCGAGCTGGAAGATTTTCCTAAATAGAGTAAGATTTTATCTTAAAATACAAGAACTTTTCGTGGTTCTTGTCAATTTTTGTTGGTTTTCATCCAATGAACTTACTTCAGTCAACTAGATCTTTCTTCTTCAAAGCAAAAAGATTTTATCTTCAAATACAAGAACTTTTCGTGGTTTCGATTGTTTTCAGCAAATTAACATATTTCGGCGAGCTGGAAGTTTTTTCCTTAATAGAGTAAGATTTTATCTTCAAATACAAGAACTTTTCGTGGTTTTGATGGTTTTCAGCAAATGAACATATTTCAGCGAGCAAGAAGTTTTTTCTTTAATAGCGTAAGATTTTATCTTAAAATACAAGAACTTTTCGTGGTTCTTGTCAATTTTTGTTGGTTTTCATCTAATGAACTTATTTCAGTCAGCTAGATCTTTCTTCTTCAAAGCAAAAAGATTTTATCTTCAAATACAAGAACTTTTCGTGTTTTGATGGTTTTCAGCAAATGAACATATTTCAGCGAGCTGGAAGTTTTTTCCTTAATAGAGTAAGATTTTATCTTAAAATACCAGAAATTTTCGTGGTTCTTGTCAATTTTTGTTGGTTTTCATCTAATGAACTTATTTCAGTCAGCTGGATCTTTCTTCTTCAAAGCAAAAAGATTTTATCTTCAAATACAAGAACTTTTCGTGGTTTTGATGGTTTTCAGCAAATGAACACATTTCAGCGCGCTGGAAGTTTTTTCCTAAATAGAATAAGATTTTATCTTAAAATACAAGAACTTTTCGTGGTTCTTGTCAATTTTTGTTGGTTTTCATCTGATGAACTTATTTCAGTCAGCTAGATCTTTCTTCTTCAAAGCAAAAAGATTTTATCTTCAAATACAAGAACTTTTCGTGGTTTTGATGGTTTTCAACAAATGAACATATTTCAGCGAGCTGGAAGTTTTTTCCTTAATAGAGTAAGATTTTATCTTAAAATACAAGAACTTTTCGTGGTTCTTGTCAATTTTTGTTCGTTTTCATCTAATGAACTTATTTCAGTCAGCAAGATCTTTCTTCTTCAAAGCAAAAAGATTTTATCTTCAAATACAAGAACTTTTCGTGGTTTTGATGGTTTTCAGCAAATGAACATATTTAAGCGAGCTGGAAGTTTTTTCCTTCATCGAGTAAGATTTTATCTTAAAATACAAGAACTTTTCGTGGTTCTTGTCAATTTTTGTTGGTTTTCATCGAATGAACTTATTTCAGTCAGCGAGATCTTTCTTCTTCAAAGCAAAAAGATTTTATCTTCAAATACAAGAACTTTTCGTGGTTTTGTTGGCTTTCAGCAAATGAACATATTTCAGCGAGCCAGAAGTTTTTTCTTTAATAGCGGAAGATTTTATCTTAAAATACAAGAACTTTTCGTGGTTCTGGTCAATTTTTGTTGGTTTTCATCTAATGAACTTATTTCAGTCAGCTAGATCTTTCTTCTTCAAAGCAAAAAGATTTTATCTTCAAATACAAGAACTTTTCGTGGTTTTGTTGGTTTTCAGCAAATGAACATATTTCAGCGAGATGGAAGTTTATTCCTTAATAGTGTAAGATTTTATCTTAAAATACAAGAACTTTTCGTGGTTCTTGTCAATTTTTGTTCGTTTTCATCTAATGAACTTATTTCAGTCAGCAAGATCTTTCTTCTTCAAAGCAAAAAGATTTTATCTTCAAATACAAGAACTTTTCGTGGTTTTGATGGTTTTCAGCAAATGAACATATTTCAGCGAGCTGGAAGTTTTTTCCTTAATAGAGTAAGATTTTATCTTAAAATACCAGAAATTTTCGTGGTTCTTGTCAATTTTTGTTGGTTTTCATCTAATGAACTTATTTCAGTCAGCTAGATCTTTCTTCTTCAAAGCAAAAAGATTTTATCTTCAAATACAAGAACTTTTCGTGGTTTTGTTGGTTTTCAGCAAATGAACATATTTCAGCGAGCTCGGAGTTTTTTCCTTAATAGAGTAAGATTTTATCTTAAAATACCAGAACATTTCGTGGTTCTTGTCAATTTTTGTTGGTTTTCATCCAATGAACTTATTTCAGTCAGCGAGATCTTTCTTCTTCAAAGCAAAAAGATTTTATCTTCAAATACAAGAACTTTTCGTGGTTTTGTTGGTTTTCAGCAAATGAACATATTTCAGCGAGCTGGAAGATTTTCCTAAATAGAGTAAGATTTTATCTTAAAATACAAGAACTTTTCGTGGTTCTTGTCAATTTTTGTTGGTTTTCATCCAATGAACTTATTTCAGTCAACTAGATCTTTCTTCTTCAAAGCAAAAAGATTTTATCTTCAAATACAAGAACTTTTCGTGGTTTCGATTGTTTTCAGCAAATTAACATATTTCGGCGAGCTGGAAGTTTTTTCCTTAATAGAGTAAGATTTTATCTTCAAATACAAGAACTTTTCGTGGTTTTGATGGTTTTCAGCAAATGAACATATTTCAGCGAGCAAGAAGTTTTTTCTTTAATAGCGTAAGATTTTATCTTAAAATACAAGAACTTTTCGTGGTTCTTGTCAATTTTTGTTGGTTTTCATCTAATGAACTTATTTCAGTCAGCTAGATCTTTCTTCTTCAAAGCAAAAAGATTTTATCTTCAAATACAAGAACTTTTCGTGTTTTGATGGTTTTCAGCAAATGAACATATTTCAGCGAGCTGGAAGTTTTTTCCTTAATAGAGTAAGATTTTATCTTAAAATACCAGAAATTTTCGTGGTTCTTGTCAATTTTTGTTGGTTTTCATCTAATGAACTTATTTCAGTCAGCTGGATCTTTCTTCTTCAAAGCAAAAAGATTTTATCTTCAAATACAAGAACTTTTCGTGGTTTTGATGGTTTTCAGCAAATGAACACATTTCAGCGCGCTGGAAGTTTTTTCCTAAATAGAATAAGATTTTATCTTAAAATACAAGAACTTTTCGTGGTTCTTGTCAATTTTTGTTGGTTTTCATCTGATGAACTTATTTCAGTCAGCTAGATCTTTCTTCTTCAAAGCAAAAAGATTTTATCTTCAAATACAAGAACTTTTCGTGGTTTTGATGGTTTTCAACAAATGAACATATTTCAGCGAGCTGGAAGTTTTTTCCTTAATAGAGTAAGATTTTATCTTAAAATACAAGAACTTTTCGTGGTTCTTGTCAATTTTTGTTCGTTTTCATCTAATGAACTTATTTCAGTCAGCAAGATCTTTCTTCTTCAAAGCAAAAAGATTTTATCTTCAAATACAAGAACTTTTCGTGGTTTTGATGGTTTTCAGCAAATGAACATATTTAAGCGAGCTGGAAGTTTTTTCCTTCATCGAGTAAGATTTTATCTTAAAATACAAGAACTTTTCGTGGTTCTTGTCAATTTTTGTTGGTTTTCATCGAATGAACTTATTTCAGTCAGCGAGATCTTTCTTCTTCAAAGCAAAAAGATTTTATCTTCAAATACAAGAACTTTTCGTGGTTTTGTTGGCTTTCAGCAAATGAACATATTTCAGCGAGCCAGAAGTTTTTTCTTTAATAGCGGAAGATTTTATCTTAAAATACAAGAAATTTTCGTGGTTCTGGTCAATTTTTGTTGGTTTTCATCTAATGAACTTATTTCAGTCAGCCAGATCATTCTTCTTCAAAGCAAAAAGATTTTATCTTCAAATACAAGAACTTTTCGTGGTTTTGATGGTTTTCAGCAAATGAACACATTTCAGCGCGCTGGAAGTTTTTTCCTAAATAGAATAAGATTTTATCTTAAAATACAAGAACTTTTCGTGGTTCTTGTCAATTTTTGTTCGTTTTCATCTAATGAACTTATTTCAGTCAGCAAGATCTTTCTTCTTCAACTCAAAAAGATTTTATCTTCAAATACAAGAACTTTTCGTGGTTTTGTTGGTTTTCAGCAAATGAACATATTTCAGCGAGCTGGAAGTTTTTTCTTTAATAGCGTAAGATTTTATCTTAAAATACAAGAACTTTTCGTGGTTCTTGTCAATTTTTGTTGGTTTTCATCGAATGAACTTATTTCAGTCAGCTAGATCTTTCTTCTTCAAAGCAAAAAGATTTTATCTTCAAATACAAGAACTTTTCGTGGTTTTGATGGTTTTCAGCAAATGAACATATTTCAGCGAGCCGGAAGTTTTTCTTGAATGGCGTAAGATTTTATCTTAAATTAGCAGAAGATTTCGTGGTTCTTGTCAATATTTGTTGGTTTTCATCTAATGAACTTATTTCAGTCAGCTAGATCTTTCTTCTTCAAAGCAAAAAGATTTTATCTTCAAATGGAAGAACTTTTCGTGGTTTTGTTGGTTTTCAGCAAATGAACATATTTCAGCGAGCTGGGAGTTTTTTCTTTGATAGAGTAAGATTTTATCTTAAAATACAAGAACTTTTCATGGTTCTTGTCAATTTTTGTTGGTTTTCATCTAATGAACTTATTTCAGTCAGCGAGATCTTTCTTCTTCAAAGCAAAAAGATTTTATCTTCAAATACAAGAACTTTTCGTGGTTTTGTTGGTTTTCAGCAAATGAACAGATTTCAGCGAGCAAGAAGTTTTTTCTTTAATAGCGTAAGATTTTATCTTAAAATACAAGAACTTTTCGTGGTTCTTGTCAATTTTTGTTCGTTTTCATCTAATGAACTTATTTCAGTCAGCAAGCTCTTTCTTCTTCAAAGCAAAAAGATTTTATCTTCAAATACAACAACTTTTCGTGTTTTGATGGTTTTCAGCAAATGAACATATTTCAGCGAGCTGGAAGTTTTTTCCTTCATAGCGTAAGATTTTATCTTAAAATACAAGAACTTTTCGTGGTTCTTGTCAATTTTTGTTGGTTTTCATCTGATGAACTTATTTCAGTCAGCTAGATCTTTCTTCTTCAAAGCAAAAAGATTTTATCTTCAAATACAAGAACTTTTCGTGGTTTTGTTGGTTTTCAGCAAATGAACATATTTCAGCGAGCTGGAAGTTTTTTCCTTAATAGCGTAAGATTTTATCTTAAAATACAAGAACTTTTCGTGGTTCTTGTCAATTTTTGTTGGTTTTCATCTAATGAACTTATTTCATTCAGCTAGATCTTTCTTCTTCATAGCAAAAAGATTTTATCTTCAAATACAAGAACTTTTCGTGGTTTTGATGGTTTTCAGCAAATGAACATACTTCAGCGAGCTGGGAGATTTTTCTTTAATAGTGTAAGATTTTATCTTAAAATACAAGAACTTTTCGTGGTTCTTGTCAATTTTTGTTGGTTTTCATCTAATGAACTTATTTCAGTCAGCTAGATCTTTCTTCTTCAAAGCAAAAAGATTTTATCTTCAAATACAAGAACTTTTCGTGGTTTTGTTGGTTTTCAGCAAATGAACATATTTCAGCGAGCTGGGAGTTTTTTCTTCAATAGCGTAAGATTTTATCTTAAAAT
The DNA here is from genome assembly GCF_035084215.1 of Heptranchias perlo. Classification (NCBI taxonomy): domain Eukaryota; kingdom Metazoa; phylum Chordata; class Chondrichthyes; order Hexanchiformes; family Hexanchidae; genus Heptranchias; species Heptranchias perlo. Next base: position 19,486,069 of record NC_090363.1, read on the forward strand.
ACAAGAACTTTTCGTGGTTCTTGTCAATTTTTGTTCGTTTTCATCTAATGAACTTATTTCAGTCAGCTAGATCTTTCTTCTTCAAAGCAAAAAGATTTTATCTTCAAACACAAGAACCTTTCGTGGTTTTGTTGGTTTTCAGCAAATGAACATATTTCAGCGAGCTGGGAGTTTTTTCTTTAATAGCGTAAGATTTTATCTTAAAATACAAGAACTTTTCGTGGTTCTTGTCAATTTTTGTTCGTTTTAATCTAATAAACTTATTTCAGTCAGCTAGATCTTTCTTCTTCAAAGCAAAAAGATTTTATCTTCAAATACAAGAACTTTTCGTGGTTTTGTTGGTTTTCAGCAAATGAACATATTTCAGCGAGCTGGAAGTTTTTTCCTTAATAGAGGAAGATTTTATCTTAAAATACAAGAACTTTTCGTGGTTCTTGTCAATTTTTGTTCGTTTTCATCTAATGAACTTATTTCAGTCAGCAAGCTCTTTCTTCTTCAAAGCAAAAAGATTTTATCTTCAAATACAACAACTTTTCGTGTTTTGATGGTTTTCAGCAAATGAACATATTTCAGCGAGCTGGAAGTTTTTTCCTTCATAGCGTAAGATTTTATCTTAAAATACAAGAACTTTTCGTGGTTCTTGTCAATTTTTGTTGGTTTTCATCTGATGAACTTATTTCAGTCAGCTAGATCTTTCTTCTTCAAAGCAAAAAGATTTTATCTTCAAATACAAGAACTTTTCGTGGTTTTGATGGTTTTCAGCAAATGAACATATTTCAGCGAGCTGGAAGTTTTTTCCTTAATAGCGTAAGATTTTATCTTAAAATACAAGAACTTTTCGTGGTTCTTGTCAATTTTTGTTGGTTTTCATCTAATGAACTTATTTCATTCAGCTAGATCTTTCTTCTTCATAGCAAAAAGATTTTATCTTCAAATACAAGAACTTTTCGTGGTTTTGATGGTTTTCAGCAAATGAACATACTTCAGCGAGCTGGGAGATTTTTCTTTAATAGTGTAAGATTTTATCTTAAAATACAAGAACGTTTCGTGGTTCTTGTCAATTTTTGTTGGTTTTCATCTAATGAACTTATTTCAGTCAGCTAGATCTTTCTTCTTCAAAGCAAAAAGATTTTATCTTCAAATACAAGAACTTTTCGTGGTTTTGTTGTTTTTCAGCAAATGAACATATTTCAGCGAGCTGGGAGTTTTTTCTTCAATAGCGTAAGATTTTATCTTAAAATACAAGAACTTTTCGTGGTTCTTGTCAATTTTTGTTCGTTTTCATCTAATGAACTTATTTCAGTCAGCTAGATCTTTCTTCTTGAAAGCAAAAAGATTTTATCTTCAAACACAAGAACCTTTCGTGGTTTTGTTGGTTTTCAGCAAATGAACATATTTCAGCGAGCTGGGAGTTTTTTCTTTAATAGCGTAAGATTTTATCTTAAAATACAAGAACTTTTCGTGGTTCTTGTCAATTTTTGTTCGTTTTAATCTAATAAACTTATTTCAGTCAGCTAGATCTTTCTTCTTCAAAGCAAAAAGATTTTATCTTCAAATACAAGAACTTTTCGTGGTTTTGTTGGTTTTCAGCAAATGAACATATTTCAGCGAGCTGGAAGTTTTTTCCTTAATAGAGGAAGATTTTATCTTAAAATACAAGAACTTTTCGTGGTTCTTGTCAATTTTTGTTGGTTTTCATCTAATGAACTTATTTCAGTCAGCGAGATCTTTCTTCTTCAAAGCAAAAAGATTTTATCTTCAAATACAAGAACTTTTCGTGGTTTTGTTGGTTTTCAGCAAATGAACATATTTCAGCGAGCTTGTAGTTTTTTCTTTAATAGAGTAAGATTTTATCTTAAAATACAAGAACTTTTCGTGGTTCTTGTCAATTTTTGTTGGTTTTCATCTGATGAACTTATTTCAGTAAGCTAGATCTTTCTTCTTCAAAGCAAAAAGATTTTATCTTCAAATACAAGAACTTTTCGTGGTTTTGTTGGTTTTCAGCAAATGAACATATTTCAGCGAGCTGGGAGTTTTTTCTTTAATAGCGTAAGATTTTATCTTAAAATACAAGAACTTTTCGTGGTTCTTGTCAATTTTTGTTCGTTTTCATCTGATGAACTTATTTCAGTCAGCGAGATCTTTCTTCTTCAAAGCAAAAAGATTTTATCTTCAAACACAAGAACTTTTCGTGGTTTTGTTGGTTTTCAGCAAATGAACATATTTCAGCGAGCTGGGAGTTTTTTCTTTTATAGCGTAAGATTTTATCTTAAAATACAAGAACTTTTCGTGGTTCTTGTCAATTTTTGTTCGTTTTAATCTTATAAACTTATTTCAGTCAGCTAGATCTTTCTTCTTCAAAGCAAAAAGATTTTATCTTCAAATACAAGAACTTTTCGTGGTTTTGTTGGTTTTCAGCAAATGAACATATTTCAGCGAGCTGGAAGTTTTTTCCTTACTAGAGTAAGATTTTATCTTAAAATACAAGAACTTTTCGTGGTTCTTGTCAATTTTTGTTGGTTTTCATCTAATGAACTTATTTCAGTCAGCGAGATCTTTCTTCTTCAAAGCAAAAAGATTTTATCTTCAAATACAAGAACTTTTCGTGGTTTTGTTGGTTTTCAGCAAATGAACATATTTCAGCGAGCTTGTAGTTTTTTCTTTAATAGAGTAAGATTTTATCTTAAAATACAAGAACTTTTCGTGGTTCTTGTCAATTTTTGTTGGTTTTCATCTGATGAACTTATTTCAGTCAGCTAGATCTTTCTTCTTCAAAGCAAAAAGATTTTATCTTCAAATACAAGAACTTTTCGTGGTTTTGATGGTTTTCAGCAAATGAACATATTTCAGCGAGCTGGAAGTTTTTTCCTTAATAGAGTAAGATTTTATCTTAAAATACAAGAACTTTTCGTGGTTCTTGTCAATTTTTGTTGGTTTTCATCTAATGAACTTATTGCAGTCAGCAAGATCATTCTTCTTCAAAGCAAAAAGATTTTATCTTCAAATACAAGAACTTTTCGTGGTTTTGTTGGTTTTCAGCAAATGAACATATTTCAGCGAGCTGGAAGTTTTTTCCTTAATAGTGTAAGATTTTATCTTAAAATACAAGAACCTTTCGTGGTTCTTGTCAATTTTTGTTCGTTTTCATCCAATGAACTTATTTCACTCAGCAAGATCTTTCTTCTTCAAAGCAAAAAGATTTTATCTTCAAATACAAGAACTTTTCGTGGTTTTGATGGTTTTCAGCAAATGAACATATTTCAGCGAGCTGGAAGTTTTTTCTTGATAGCGTAAGATTTTATCTTAAAATACAAGAAGTTTTCGTCATTCTTGTCAATTTTTGTTGGTTTTCATCTAATGAACTTATTTCAGTCAGCTAGATCTTTCTTCTTCAAAGCAAAAAGATTTTATCTTCAAATACAAGAACTTTTCGTGGTTTTGATGGTTTTCAGCAAATGAACATATTTCAGCGAGCTGGAAGTTTTTTCCTTAATAGAGTAAGATTTTATCTTAAAATACCAGAAATTTTCGTGGTTCTTGTCAATTTTTGTTGGTTTTCATCCAATGAACTTATTTCAGTCAGCTAGATCTTTCTTCTTCAAAGCAAAAAGATTTTATCTTCAAATACAAGAACTTTTCGTGGTTTTGTTGGTTTTCAGCAAATGAACATATTTCAGCGAGATGGAAGTTTATTCCTTAATAGTGTAAGATTTTATCTTAAAATACAAGAACTTTTCGTGGTTCTTGTCAATTTTTGTTCGTTTTCATCTAATGAACTTATTTCAGTCAGCAAGATCTTTCTTCTACAAAGCAAAAAGATTTTATCTTCAAATACAAGAACTTTTCGTGGTTTTGATGGTTTTCAGCAAATGAACATATTTCAGCGAGCTGGAAGTTTTTTCCTTAATAGAGTAAGATTTTATCTTAAAATACCAGAAATTTTCGTGGTTCTTGTCAATTTTTGTTGGTTTTCATCTAATGAACTTATTTCAGTCAGCTAGATCTTTCTTCTTCAAAGCAAAAAGATTTTATCTTCAAATACAAGAACTTTTCGTGGTTTTGTTGGTTTTCAGCAAATGAACATATTTCAGCGAGCTGGGAGTTTTTTCCTTAATAGAGTAAGATTTTATCTTAAAATACCAGAACATTTCGTGGTTCTTGTCAATTTTTGTTGGTTTTCATCCAATGAACTTATTTCAGTCAGCTAGATCTTTCTTCTTCAAAGCAAAAAGATTTTATCTTCAAATACAAGAACTTTTCGTGGTTTTGTTGGTTTTCAGCAAATGAACATATTTCAGCGAGCTGGAAGATTTTCCTAAATAGAGTAAGATTTTATCTTAAAATACAAGAACTTTTCGTGGTTCTTGTCAATTTTTGTTGGTTTTCATCCAATGAACTTATTTCAGTCAACTAGATCTTTCTTCTTCAAAGCAAAAAGATTTTATCTTCAAATACAAGAACTTTTCGTGGTTTCGATTGTTTTCAGCAAATTAACATATTTCGGCGAGCTGGAAGTTTTTTCCTTAATAGAGTAAGATTTTATCTTCAAATACAAGAACTTTTCGTGGTTTTGATGGTTTTCAGCAAATGAACACATTTCAGCGCGCTGGAAGTTTTTTCTTTAATAGCGTAAGATTTTATCTTAAAATACAAGAACTTTTCGTGGTTCTTGTCAATTTTTGTTCGTTTTCATCTCATGAACTTATTTCAGTCAGCTAGATCTTTCTTCTTCAAAGCAAAAAGATTTTATCTTCAAATACAAGAACTTTTCGTGGTTTTGTTGGTTTTCAGCAAATGAACATATTTCAGCGAGCCAGAAGTTTTTTCTTTAATTGCGTAAGATTTTATCTTAAAATACAAGAACTTTTCGTGGTTCTTGTCAATTTTTGTTGGTTTTCATCCAATGAACTTATTTCAGTCAGCGAGATCTTTCTTCTTCAAAGCAAAAAGATTTTATCTTCAAATACAAGAACTTTTCGTGGTTTTGTTGGTTTTCAGCAAATGAACATATTTCAGCGAGCCAGAAGTTTTTTCTTTAATTGCGTAAGATTTTATCTTAAAATACAAGAACTTTTCGTGGTTCTTGTCAATTTTTGTTGGTTTTCATCTAATGAACTTATTTCAGTCAGCTAGATCATTCTTCTTCAAAGCAAAAAGATTTTATCTTCAAATACAAGAACTTTTCGTGGTTTTGATGGTTTTCAGCAAATGAACACATTTCAGCGCGCTGGAAGTTTTTTCCTTCATCGAGTAAGATTTTATCTTAAATTACCAGAACATTTCGTGGTTCTTGTCAATTCTTGTTGGTATTCATCTGATGAACTTATTTCAGTCAGCTAGATCTTTCTTCTTCAAAGCAAAAAGATTTTATCTTCAAAGACAAGAACTTTTCGTGGTTTTGTTGGTTTTCAGCAAATGAACATATTTCAGCGAGCCAGAAGTTTTTTCTTTAATAGCGCAAGATTTTATCTTAAAATACAAGAACTTTTCGTGGTTCTTGTCAATTTTTGTTGGTTTTCATCTAATGAACTTATTTCAGTCAGCTGGATCATTCTTCTTCAAAGCAAAAAGATTTTATCTACAAATACAAGAACTTTTCATGGTTTTGATGGTTTTCAGCAAATGAACACATTTCAGTGCGCTGGAAGTTTTTTCCTTAATAGAGCAAGATTTTATCTTAAATTACCAGAACATTTCGTGGTTCTTGTCAATTCTTGTTGGTTTTCATCCAATGAACTTATTTCAGTCAGCAAGATCTTTCTTCTTCAACGCAAAAAGATTTTATCTTCAAATACAAGATCTTTTCGTTGTTTTTGTTGGTTTTCAGCAAATGAACATATTTCAGCGAGCTGGAAGTTTTTTCCTTAATAGTGTAAGATTTTATCTTAAAATACAAGAACTTTTCATGGTTCTTGTCAATTTTTGTTCGTTTTCATCGAATGAACTTATTTCAGTCAGCAAGATCTTTCTTCTTCAAAGCAAAAAGATTTTATCTTCAAATACAAGAACTTTTCGTGGTTTTGATGGTTTTCAGCAAATGAACATATTTCAGCGAGCCAGACGTTTTTTCTTTAATAGCGTAAGATTTTATCTTAAAATACAAGAACTTTTCGTGGTTCTTGTCAATTTTTGTTGGTTTTCATCCAATGAACTTATTTCAGTCAGCTGGATCTTTCTTCTTCAAAGCAAAAAGATTTTATCTTCAAATACAATAACTTTTCGTGGTTTTGATGGTTTTCAGCAAATGAACATATTTCAGCGAGCTGGAAGTTTTTTCCTTAATAGAGTAAGATTTTATCTTAAAATACAAGAACTTTTCGTGGTTCTTGTCAATTTTTGTTCGTTTTCATCTAATGAACTCATTTCAGTCAGCGAGATCTTTCTTCTTCAAAGCAAAAAGATTTTATCTTCAAATACAAGAACTTTTTGTGGTTTTGTTGGTTTTCAGCAAATGAACAGATTTCAGCGAGCAAGAAGTTTTTTCTTTAATAGCGTAAGATTTTATCTTAAAATACAAGAACTTTTCGTGGTTCTTGTCAATTTTTGTTCGTTTTCATCTAATGAACTTATTTCAGTCAGCTAGATCTTTCTTCTTCAAAGCAAAAAGATTTTATCTTCAAATACAACAACTTTTCGTGTTTTGATGGTTTTCAGCAAATGAACATATTTCAGCGAGCTGGAAGTTTTTTCCTTAATAGCGTAAGATTTTATCTTAAAATACAAGAACTTTTCGTGGTTCTTGTCAATTTTTGTTGGTTTTCATCTAATGAACTTATTTCAGTCAGCTGGATCTTTCTTCTTCATAGCAAAAAGATTTTATCTTCAAATACAAGAACTTTTCGTGGTTTTGATGGTTTTCAGCAAATGAACATACTTCAGCGAGCTGGGAGTCTTTTCTTTAATAGTGTAAGATTTTATCTTAAAATACAAGAACTTTTCGTGGTTCTTGTCAATTTTTGTTGGTTTTCATCTAATGAACGTATTTCAGTCAGCTAGATCTTTCTTCTTCAAAGCAAAAAGATGTTATCTTCAAATACAAGAACTTTTCATGGTTTTGATGGTTTTCAGCAAATGAACATATTTCAGCGAGCTGGAAGTTTTTTCTTGATAGCGTAAGATTTTATCTTAAAATACAAGAAGTTTTCGTCGTTCTTGTCAATTTTTGTTGGTTTTCATCTGATGAACTTATTTCAGTCAGCGAGATCTTTCTTCTTCAAAGCAAAAAGATTTTATCTTCAAATACAAGAACTTTTTGTGGTTTTGATGGTTTTCAGCAAATGAACATATTTCAGCGAGCTGGAAGTTTTTTCCTTAATAGAGTAAGATTTTATCTTAAAATACCAGAAATTTTCGTGGTTCTTGTCAATTTTTGTTGGTTTTCATCTAATGAACTTATTTCAGTCAGCAAGATCTTTCTTCTTCAAAGCAAAAAGATTTTATCTTCAAATACAAGAACTTTTCGTGGTTTTGATGGTTTTCAGCAAATGAACATATTTCAGCGAGCCGGAAGTTTTTTCTTTAATAGCGTAAGATATTATCTTAAAATACAAGAACTTTTCGTGGTTCTTGTCAATTTTTGTTGGTTTTCATCGAATGAACTTATTTCAGTCAGCTAGATCTTTCTTCTTCAAAGCAAAAAGATTTTATCTTCAAATACAAGAACTTTTCGTGGTTTTGATGGTTTTCAGCAAATGAACATATTTCAGCGAGCCGGAAGTTTTTCTTGAATGGCGTAAGATTTTATCTTAAATTAGCAGAAGATTTCGTGGTTCTTGTCAATATTTGTTGGTTTTCATCTAATGAACTTATTTCAGTCAGCTAGATCTTTCTTCTTCAAAGCAAAAAGATTTTATCTTCAAATGGAAGAACTTTTCGTGGTTTTGTTGGTTTTCAGCAAATGAACATATTTCAGCGAGCTGGAAGTTTTTTCCTTCATAGCGTAAGATTTTATCTTAAAATACAAGAACTTTTCGTGGTTCTTGTCAATTTTTGTTCGTTTTCATCTAATGAACTTATTTCAGTCAGCAAGCTCTTTCTTCTTCAAAGCAAAAAGATTTTATCTTCAAATACAACAACTTTTCGTGTTTTGATGGTTTTCAGCAAATGAACATATTTCAGCGAGCTGGAAGTTTTTTCCTTCATAGCGTAAGATTTTATCTTAAAATACAAGAACTTTTCGTGGTTCTTGTCAATTTTTGTTGGTTTTCATCTAATGAACTTATTTCATTCAGCTAGATCTTTCTTCTTCATAGCAAAAAGATGTTATCTTCAAATACAAGAACTTTTCGTGGTTTTGATGGTTTTCAGCAAATGAACATACTTCAGCGAGCTGGGAGATTTTTCTTTAATAGTGTAAGATTTTATCTTAAAATACAAGAACTTTTCGTGGTTCTTGTCAATTTTTGTTGGTTTTCATCTAATGAACTTATTTCAGTCAGCTAGATCTTTCTTCTTCAAAGCAAAAAGATTTTATCTTCAAATACAAGAACTTTTCGTGGTTTTGTTGGTTTTCAGCAAATGAACATATTTCAGCGAGCTGGGAGTTTTTTCTTCAATAGCGTAAGATTTTATCTTAAAATACAAGAACTTTTCGTGGTTCTTGTCAATTTTTGTTCGTTTTCATCTAATGAACTTATTTCAGTCAGCTCGATCTTTCTTCTTCAAAGCAAAAAGATTTTATCTTCAAACACAAGAACCTTTCGTGGTTTTGTTGGTTTTCAGCAAATGAACATATTTCAGCGAGCTGGGAGTTTTTTCTTTAATAGCGTAAGATTTTATCTTAAAATACAAGAACTTTTCGTGGTTCTTGTCAATTTTTGTTCGTTTTAATCTAATAAACTTATTTCAGTCAGCTAGATCTTTCTTCTTCAAAGCAAAAAGATTTTATCTTCAAATACAAGAACTTTTCGTGGTTTTGTTGGTTTTCAGCAAATGAACATATTTCAGCGAGCTGGAAGTTTTTTCCTTAATAGAGGAAGATTTTATCTTAAAATACAAGAACTTTTCGTGGTTCTTGTCAATTTTTGTTGGTTTTCATCTAATGAACTTATTTCAGTCAGCGAGATCTTTCTTCTTCAAAGCAAAAAGATTTTATCTTCAAATACAAGAACTTTTCGTGGTTTTGTTATTTTTCAGCAAATGAACATATTTCAGCGAGCTTGTAGTTTTTTCTTTAATAGAGTAAGATTTTATCTTAAAATACAAGAACTTTTCGTGGTTGTTGTCAATTTTTGTTGGTTTTCATCTGATGAACTTATTTCAGTCAGCTAGATCTTTCTTCAAAGCAAAAAGATTTTATCTTCAAATACAAGAACTTTTCGTGGTTTTGTTGGTTTTCAGCAAATGAACATATTTCAGCGAGCTGGGAGTTTTTTCTTTAATAGCGTAAGATTTTATCTTAAAATACAAGAACTTTTCGTGGTTCTTGTCAATTTTTGTTCGTTTTCATCTAATGAACTTATTTCAGTCAGCTAGATCTTTCTTCTTCAAAGCAAAAAGATTTTATCTTCAAACACAAGAACTTTTCGTGGTTTTGTTGGTTTTCAGCAAATGAACATATTTCAGCGAGCTGGGAGTTTTTTCTTTAATAGCGTAAGATTTTATCTTAAAATACAAGAACTTTTCGTGGTTCTTGTCAATTTTTGTTCGTTTTAATCTTATAAACTTATTTCAGTCAGCTAGATCTTTCTTCTTCAAAGCAAAAAGATTTTATCTTCAAATACAAGAACTTTTCGTGGTTTTGTTGGTTTTCAGCAAATGAACATATTTCAGCGAGCTGGAAGTTTTTTCTTGATAGCGTAAGATTTTATCTTAAAATACAAGAAGTTTTCGTCATTCTTGTCAATTTTTGTTGGTTTTCATCGAATGAACTTATTTCAGTCAGCTAGATCTTTCTTCTTCAAAGCAAAAAGATTTTATCTTCAAATACAAGAACTTTTCGTGGTTTTGATGGTTTTCAGCAAATGAACATATTTCAGCGAGCTGGAAGTTTTTTCCTTAATAGAGTAAGATTTTATCTTAAAATACAAGAACTTTTCATGGTTCTTGTCAATTTTTGTTGGTTTTCATCTAATGAACTTATTTCAGTCAGCGAGATCTTTCTTCTTCAAAGCAAAAAGATTTTATCTTCAAATACAAGAACTTTTCGTGGTTTTGTTGGTTTTCAGCAAATGAACAGATTTCAGCGAGCAAGAAGTTTTTTCTTTAATAGCGTAAGATTTTATCTTAAAATACAAGAACTTTTCGTGGTTCTTGTCAATTTTTGTTCGTTTTCATCTAATGAACTTATTTCAGTCAGCAAGCTCTTTCTTCTTCAAAGCAAAAAGATTTTATCTTCAAATACAACAACTTTTCGTGTTTTGATGGTTTTCAGCAAATGAACATATTTCAGCGAGCTGGATGTTTTTTCCTTCATAGCGTAAGATTTTATCTTAAAATACAAGAACTTTTCGTGGTTCTTGTCAATTTTTGTTGGTTTTCATCTGATGAACTTATTTCAGTCAGCTAGATCTTTCTTCTTCAAAGCAAAAAGATTTTATCTTCAAATACAAGAACTTTTCGTGGTTTTGTTGGTTTTCAGCAAATGAACATATTTCAGCGAGCTGGAAGTTTTTTCCTTAATAGCGTAAGATTTTATCTTAAAATACAAGAACTTTTCGTGGTTCTTGTCAATTTTTGTTGGTTTTCATCTAATGAACTTATTTCATTCAGCTAGATCTTTCTTCTTCATAGCAAAAAGATGTTATCTTCAAATACAAGAACTTTTCGTGGTTTTGATGGTTTTCAGCAAATGAACATACTTCAGCGAGCTGGGAGATTTTTCTTTAATAGTGTAAGATTTTATCTTAAAATACAAGAACTTTTCGTGGTTCTTGTCAATTTTTGTTGGTTTTCATCTAATGAACTTATTTCAGTCAGCTAGATCTTTCTTCTTCAAAGCAAAAAGATTTTATCTTCAAATACAAGAACTTTTCGTGGTTTTGTTGGTTTTCAGCAAATGAACATATTTCAGCGAGCTGGGAGTTTTTTCTTCAATTGCGTAAGATTTTATCTTAAAATACAAGAACTTTTCGTGGTTCTTGTCAATTTTTGTTCGTTTTCATCTAATGAACTTATTTCAGTCAGCTCGATCTTTCTTCTTCAAAGCAAAAAGATTTTATCTTCAAACACAAGAACCTTTCGTGGTTTTGTTGGTTTTCAGCAAATGAACATATTTCAGCGAGCTGGGAGTTTTTTCTTTAATAGCGTAAGATTTTATCTTAAAATACAAGAACTTTTCGTGGTTCTTGTCAATTTTTGTTGGTTTTCATCTAATGAACTTATTTCAGTCAGCGAGATCTTTCTTCTTCAAAGCAAAAAGATTTTATCTTCAAATACAAGAACTTTTCGTGGTTTTGTTATTTTTCAGCAAATGAACATATTTCAGCGAGCTTGTAGTTTTTTCTTTAATAGAGTAAGATTTTATCTTAAAATACAAGAACTTTTCGTGGTTCTTGTCAATTTTTGTTCGTTTTCATCTAATGAACTTATTTCAGTCAGCTAGATCTTTCTTCTTCAAAGCAAAAAGATTTTATCTTCAAACACAAGAACTTTTCGTGGTTTTGTTGGTTTTCAGCAAATGAACATATTTCAGCGAGCTGGGAGTTTTTTCTTTAATAGCGTAAGATTTTATCTTAAAATACAAGAACTTTTCGTGGTTCTTGTCAATTTTTGTTCGTTTTAATCTTATAAACTTATTTCAGTCAGCTCGATCTTTCTTCTTCAAAGCAAAAAGATTTTATCTTCAAATACAAGAACTTTTCGTGGTTTTGTTGGTTTTCAGCAAATGAACATATTTCAGCGAGCTGGAAGTTTTTTCTTGATAGCGTAAGATTTTATCTTAAAATACAAGAAGTTTTCGTCATTCTTGTCAATTTTTGTTGGTTTTCATCTAATGAACTTATTTCAGTCAGCTAGATCTTTCTTCTTCAAAGCAAAAAGATTTTATCTTCAAATACAAGAACTTTTCGTGGTTTTGATGGTTTTCAGCAAATGAACATATTTCAGCGAGCTGGAAGTTTTTTCCTTAATAGAGTAAGATTTTATCTTAAAATACCAGAAATTTTCGTGGTTCTTGTCAATTTTTGTTGGTTTTCATCTAATGAACTTATTTCAGTCAGCTAGATCTTTCTTCTTCAAAGCAAAAAGATTTTATCTTCAAATACAAGAACTTTTCGTGGTTTTGTTGGTTTTCAGCAAATGAACATATTTCAGCGAGATGGAAGTTTATTCCTTAATAGTGTAAGATTTTATCTTAAAATACAAGAACTTTTCGTGGTTCTTGTCAATTTTTGTTCGTTTTCATCTAATGAACTTATTTCAGTCAGCAAGATCTTTCTTCTTCAAAGCAAAAAGATTTTATCTTCAAATACAAGAACTTTTCGTGGTTTTGATGGTTTTCAGCAAATGAACATATTTCAGCGAGCTGGAAGTTTTTTCCTTAATAGAGTAAGATTTTATCTTAAAATACCAGAAATTTTCGTGGTTCTTGTCAATTTTTGTTGGTTTTCATCTAATGAACTTATTTCAGTCAGCTAGATCTTTCTTCTTCAAAGCAAAAAGATTTTATCTTCAAATACAAGAACTTTTCGTGGTTTTGTTGGTTTTCAGCAAATGAACATATTTCAGCGAGCTGGGAGTTTTTTCCTTAATAGAGTAAGATTTTATCTTAAAATACCAGAACATTTCGTGGTTCTTGTCAATTTTTGTTGGTTTTCATCCAATGAACTTATTTCAGTCAGCTAGATCTTTCTTCTTCAAAGCAAAAAGATTTTATCTTCAAATACAAGAACTTTTCGTGGTTTTGTTGGTTTTCAGCAAATGAACATATTTCAGCGAGCTGGAAGATTTTCCTAAATAGAGTAAGATTTTATCTTAAAATACAAGAACTTTTCGTGGTTCTTGTCAATTTTTGTTGGTTTTCATCCAATGAACTTACTTCAGTCAACTAGATCTTTCTTCTTCAAAGCAAAAAGATTTTATCTTCAAATACAAGAACTTTTCGTGGTTTCGATTGTTTTCAGCAAATTAACATATTTCGGCGAGCTGGAAGTTTTTTCCTTAATAGAGTAAGATTTTATCTTCAAATACAAGAACTTTTCGTGGTTTTGATGGTTTTCAGCAAATGAACATATTTCAGCGAGCAAGAAGTTTTTTCTTTAATAGCGTAAGATTTTATCTTAAAATACAAGAACTTTTCGTGGTTCTTGTCAATTTTTGTTGGTTTTCATCTAATGAACTTATTTCAGTCAGCTAGATCTTTCTTCTTCAAAGCAAAAAGATTTTATCTTCAAATACAAGAACTTTTCGTGTTTTGATGGTTTTCAGCAAATGAACATATTTCAGCGAGCTGGAAGTTTTTTCCTTAATAGAGTAAGATTTTATCTTAAAATACCAGAAATTTTCGTGGTTCTTGTCAATTTTTGTTGGTTTTCATCTAATGAACTTATTTCAGTCAGCTGGATCTTTCTTCTTCAAAGCAAAAAGATTTTATCTTCAAATACAAGAACTTTTCGTGGTTTTGATGGTTTTCAGCAAATGAACACATTTCAGCGCGCTGGAAGTTTTTTCCTAAATAGAATAAGATTTTATCTTAAAATACAAGAACTTTTCGTGGTTCTTGTCAATTTTTGTTGGTTTTCATCTGATGAACTTATTTCAGTCAGCTAGATCTTTCTTCTTCAAAGCAAAAAGATTTTATCTTCAAATACAAGAACTTTTCGTGGTTTTGATGGTTTTCAACAAATGAACATATTTCAGCGAGCTGGAAGTTTTTTCCTTAATAGAGTAAGATTTTATCTTAAAATACAAGAACTTTTCGTGGTTCTTGTCAATTTTTGTTCGTTTTCATCTAATGAACTTATTTCAGTCAGCAAGATCTTTCTTCTTCAAAGCAAAAAGATTTTATCTTCAAATACAAGAACTTTTCGTGGTTTTGATGGTTTTCAGCAAATGAACATATTTAAGCGAGCTGGAAGTTTTTTCCTTCATCGAGTAAGATTTTATCTTAAAATACAAGAACTTTTCGTGGTTCTTGTCAATTTTTGTTGGTTTTCATCGAATGAACTTATTTCAGTCAGCGAGATCTTTCTTCTTCAAAGCAAAAAGATTTTATCTTCAAATACAAGAACTTTTCGTGGTTTTGTTGGCTTTCAGCAAATGAACATATTTCAGCGAGCCAGAAGTTTTTTCTTTAATAGCGGAAGATTTTATCTTAAAATACAAGAACTTTTCGTGGTTCTGGTCAATTTTTGTTGGTTTTCATCTAATGAACTTATTTCAGTCAGCTAGATCTTTCTTCTTCAAAGCAAAAAGATTTTATCTTCAAATACAAGAACTTTTCGTGGTTTTGTTGGTTTTCAGCAAATGAACATATTTCAGCGAGATGGAAGTTTATTCCTTAATAGTGTAAGATTTTATCTTAAAATACAAGAACTTTTCGTGGTTCTTGTCAATTTTTGTTCGTTTTCATCTAATGAACTTATTTCAGTCAGCAAGATCTTTCTTCTTCAAAGCAAAAAGATTTTATCTTCAAATACAAGAACTTTTCGTGGTTTTGATGGTTTTCAGCAAATGAACATATTTCAGCGAGCTGGAAGTTTTTTCCTTAATAGAGTAAGATTTTATCTTAAAATACCAGAAATTTTCGTGGTTCTTGTCAATTTTTGTTGGTTTTCATCTAATGAACTTATTTCAGTCAGCTAGATCTTTCTTCTTCAAAGCAAAAAGATTTTATCTTCAAATACAAGAACTTTTCGTGGTTTTGTTGGTTTTCAGCAAATGAACATATTTCAGCGAGCTCGGAGTTTTTTCCTTAATAGAGTAAGATTTTATCTTAAAATACCAGAACATTTCGTGGTTCTTGTCAATTTTTGTTGGTTTTCATCCAATGAACTTATTTCAGTCAGCGAGATCTTTCTTCTTCAAAGCAAAAAGATTTTATCTTCAAATACAAGAACTTTTCGTGGTTTTGTTGGTTTTCAGCAAATGAACATATTTCAGCGAGCTGGAAGATTTTCCTAAATAGAGTAAGATTTTATCTTAAAATACAAGAACTTTTCGTGGTTCTTGTCAATTTTTGTTGGTTTTCATCCAATGAACTTATTTCAGTCAACTAGATCTTTCTTCTTCAAAGCAAAAAGATTTTATCTTCAAATACAAGAACTTTTCGTGGTTTCGATTGTTTTCAGCAAATTAACATATTTCGGCGAGCTGGAAGTTTTTTCCTTAATAGAGTAAGATTTTATCTTCAAATACAAGAACTTTTCGTGGTTTTGATGGTTTTCAGCAAATGAACATATTTCAGCGAGCAAGAAGTTTTTTCTTTAATAGCGTAAGATTTTATCTTAAAATACAAGAACTTTTCGTGGTTCTTGTCAATTTTTGTTGGTTTTCATCTAATGAACTTATTTCAGTCAGCTAGATCTTTCTTCTTCAAAGCAAAAAGATTTTATCTTCAAATACAAGAACTTTTCGTGTTTTGATGGTTTTCAGCAAATGAACATATTTCAGCGAGCTGGAAGTTTTTTCCTTAATAGAGTAAGATTTTATCTTAAAATACCAGAAATTTTCGTGGTTCTTGTCAATTTTTGTTGGTTTTCATCTAATGAACTTATTTCAGTCAGCTGGATCTTTCTTCTTCAAAGCAAAAAGATTTTATCTTCAAATACAAGAACTTTTCGTGGTTTTGATGGTTTTCAGCAAATGAACACATTTCAGCGCGCTGGAAGTTTTTTCCTAAATAGAATAAGATTTTATCTTAAAATACAAGAACTTTTCGTGGTTCTTGTCAATTTTTGTTGGTTTTCATCTGATGAACTTATTTCAGTCAGCTAGATCTTTCTTCTTCAAAGCAAAAAGATTTTATCTTCAAATACAAGAACTTTTCGTGGTTTTGATGGTTTTCAACAAATGAACATATTTCAGCGAGCTGGAAGTTTTTTCCTTAATAGAGTAAGATTTTATCTTAAAATACAAGAACTTTTCGTGGTTCTTGTCAATTTTTGTTCGTTTTCATCTAATGAACTTATTTCAGTCAGCAAGATCTTTCTTCTTCAAAGCAAAAAGATTTTATCTTCAAATACAAGAACTTTTCGTGGTTTTGATGGTTTTCAGCAAATGAACATATTTAAGCGAGCTGGAAGTTTTTTCCTTCATCGAGTAAGATTTTATCTTAAAATACAAGAACTTTTCGTGGTTCTTGTCAATTTTTGTTGGTTTTCATCGAATGAACTTATTTCAGTCAGCGAGATCTTTCTTCTTCAAAGCAAAAAGATTTTATCTTCAAATACAAGAACTTTTCGTGGTTTTGTTGGCTTTCAGCAAATGAACATATTTCAGCGAGCCAGAAGTTTTTTCTTTAATAGCGGAAGATTTTATCTTAAAATACAAGAAATTTTCGTGGTTCTGGTCAATTTTTGTTGGTTTTCATCTAATGAACTTATTTCAGTCAGCCAGATCATTCTTCTTCAAAGCAAAAAGATTTTATCTTCAAATACAAGAACTTTTCGTGGTTTTGATGGTTTTCAGCAAATGAACACATTTCAGCGCGCTGGAAGTTTTTTCCTAAATAGAATAAGATTTTATCTTAAAATACAAGAACTTTTCGTGGTTCTTGTCAATTTTTGTTCGTTTTCATCTAATGAACTTATTTCAGTCAGCAAGATCTTTCTTCTTCAACTCAAAAAGATTTTATCTTCAAATACAAGAACTTTTCGTGGTTTTGTTGGTTTTCAGCAAATGAACATATTTCAGCGAGCTGGAAGTTTTTTCTTTAATAGCGTAAGATTTTATCTTAAAATACAAGAACTTTTCGTGGTTCTTGTCAATTTTTGTTGGTTTTCATCGAATGAACTTATTTCAGTCAGCTAGATCTTTCTTCTTCAAAGCAAAAAGATTTTATCTTCAAATACAAGAACTTTTCGTGGTTTTGATGGTTTTCAGCAAATGAACATATTTCAGCGAGCCGGAAGTTTTTCTTGAATGGCGTAAGATTTTATCTTAAATTAGCAGAAGATTTCGTGGTTCTTGTCAATATTTGTTGGTTTTCATCTAATGAACTTATTTCAGTCAGCTAGATCTTTCTTCTTCAAAGCAAAAAGATTTTATCTTCAAATGGAAGAACTTTTCGTGGTTTTGTTGGTTTTCAGCAAATGAACATATTTCAGCGAGCTGGGAGTTTTTTCTTTGATAGAGTAAGATTTTATCTTAAAATACAAGAACTTTTCATGGTTCTTGTCAATTTTTGTTGGTTTTCATCTAATGAACTTATTTCAGTCAGCGAGATCTTTCTTCTTCAAAGCAAAAAGATTTTATCTTCAAATACAAGAACTTTTCGTGGTTTTGTTGGTTTTCAGCAAATGAACAGATTTCAGCGAGCAAGAAGTTTTTTCTTTAATAGCGTAAGATTTTATCTTAAAATACAAGAACTTTTCGTGGTTCTTGTCAATTTTTGTTCGTTTTCATCTAATGAACTTATTTCAGTCAGCAAGCTCTTTCTTCTTCAAAGCAAAAAGATTTTATCTTCAAATACAACAACTTTTCGTGTTTTGATGGTTTTCAGCAAATGAACATATTTCAGCGAGCTGGAAGTTTTTTCCTTCATAGCGTAAGATTTTATCTTAAAATACAAGAACTTTTCGTGGTTCTTGTCAATTTTTGTTGGTTTTCATCTGATGAACTTATTTCAGTCAGCTAGATCTTTCTTCTTCAAAGCAAAAAGATTTTATCTTCAAATACAAGAACTTTTCGTGGTTTTGTTGGTTTTCAGCAAATGAACATATTTCAGCGAGCTGGAAGTTTTTTCCTTAATAGCGTAAGATTTTATCTTAAAATACAAGAACTTTTCGTGGTTCTTGTCAATTTTTGTTGGTTTTCATCTAATGAACTTATTTCATTCAGCTAGATCTTTCTTCTTCATAGCAAAAAGATTTTATCTTCAAATACAAGAACTTTTCGTGGTTTTGATGGTTTTCAGCAAATGAACATACTTCAGCGAGCTGGGAGATTTTTCTTTAATAGTGTAAGATTTTATCTTAAAATACAAGAACTTTTCGTGGTTCTTGTCAATTTTTGTTGGTTTTCATCTAATGAACTTATTTCAGTCAGCTAGATCTTTCTTCTTCAAAGCAAAAAGATTTTATCTTCAAATACAAGAACTTTTCGTGGTTTTGTTGGTTTTCAGCAAATGAACATATTTCAGCGAGCTGGGAGTTTTTTCTTCAATAGCGTAAGATTTTATCTTAAAATACAAGAACTTTTCGTGGTTCTTGTCAATTTTTGTTCGTTTTCATCTAATGAACTTATTTCAGTCAGCTAGATCTTTCTTCTTCAAAGCAAAAAGATTTTATCTTCAAACACAAGAACCTTTCGTGGTTTTGTTGGTTTTCAGCAAATGAACATATTTCAGCGAGCTGGGAGTTTTTTCTTTAATAGCGTAAGATTTTATCTTAAAATACAAGAACTTTTCGTGGTTCTTGTCAATTTTTGTTCGTTTTAATCTAATAAACTTATTTCAGTCAGCTAGATCTTTCTTCTTCAAAGCAAAAAGATTTTATCTTCAAATACAAGAACTTTTCGTGGTTTTGTTGGTTTTCAGCAAATGAACATATTTCAGCGAGCTGGAAGTTTTTTCCTTAATAGAGGAAGATTTTATCTTAAAATACAAGAACTTTTCGTGGTTCTTGTCAATTTTTGTTCGTTTTCATCTAATGAACTTATTTCAGTCAGCAAGCTCTTTCTTCTTCAAAGCAAAAAGATTTTATCTTCAAATACAACAACTTTTCGTGTTTTGATGGTTTTCAGCAAATGAACATATTTCAGCGAGCTGGAAGTTTTTTCCTTCATAGCGTAAGATTTTATCTTAAAATACAAGAACTTTTCGTGGTTCTTGTCAATTTTTGTTGGTTTTCATCTGATGAACTTATTTCAGTCAGCTAGATCTTTCTTCTTCAAAGCAAAAAGATTTTATCTTCAAATACAAGAACTTTTCGTGGTTTTGATGGTTTTCAGCAAATGAACATATTTCAGCGAGCTGGAAGTTTTTTCCTTAATAGCGTAAGATTTTATCTTAAAATACAAGAACTTTTCGTGGTTCTTGTCAATTTTTGTTGGTTTTCATCTAATGAACTTATTTCATTCAGCTAGATCTTTCTTCTTCATAGCAAAAAGATTTTATCTTCAAATACAAGAACTTTTCGTGGTTTTGATGGTTTTCAGCAAATGAACATACTTCAGCGAGCTGGGAGATTTTTCTTTAATAGTGTAAGATTTTATCTTAAAATACAAGAACGTTTCGTGGTTCTTGTCAATTTTTGTTGGTTTTCATCTAATGAACTTATTTCAGTCAGCTAGATCTTTCTTCTTCAAAGCAAAAAGATTTTATCTTCAAATACAAGAACTTTTCGTGGTTTTGTTGTTTTTCAGCAAATGAACATATTTCAGCGAGCTGGGAGTTTTTTCTTCAATAGCGTAAGATTTTATCTTAAAATACAAGAACTTTTCGTGGTTCTTGTCAATTTTTGTTCGTTTTCATCTAATGAACTTATTTCAGTCAGCTAGATCTTTCTTCTTGAAAGCAAAAAGATTTTATCTTCAAACACAAGAACCTTTCGTGGTTTTGTTGGTTTTCAGCAAATGAACATATTTCAGCGAGCTGGGAGTTTTTTCTTTAATAGCGTAAGATTTTATCTTAAAATACAAGAACTTTTCGTGGTTCTTGTCAATTTTTGTTCGTTTTAATCTAATAAACTTATTTCAGTCAGCTAGATCTTTCTTCTTCAAAGCAAAAAGATTTTATCTTCAAATACAAGAACTTTTCGTGGTTTTGTTGGTTTTCAGCAAATGAACATATTTCAGCGAGCTGGAAGTTTTTTCCTTAATAGAGGAAGATTTTATCTTAAAATACAAGAACTTTTCGTGGTTCTTGTCAATTTTTGTTGGTTTTCATCTAATGAACTTATTTCAGTCAGCGAGATCTTTCTTCTTCAAAGCAAAAAGATTTTATCTTCAAATACAAGAACTTTTCGTGGTTTTGTTGGTTTTCAGCAAATGAACATATTTCAGCGAGCTTGTAGTTTTTTCTTTAATAGAGTAAGATTTTATCTTAAAATACAAGAACTTTTCGTGGTTCTTGTCAATTTTTGTTGGTTTTCATCTGATGAACTTATTTCAGTAAGCTAGATCTTTCTTCTTCAAAGCAAAAAGATTTTATCTTCAAATACAAGAACTTTTCGTGGTTTTGTTGGTTTTCAGCAAATGAACATATTTCAGCGAGCTGGGAGTTTTTTCTTCAATAGCGTAAGATTTTATCTTAAAATACAAGAACTTTTCGTGGTTCTTGTCAATTTTTGTTCGTTTTCATCTAATGAACTTATTTCAGTCAGCTAGATCTTTCTTCTTCAAAGCAAAAAGATTTTATCTTCAAACACAAGAACCTTTCGTGGTTTTGTTGGTTTTCAGCAAATGAACATATTTCAGCGAGCTGGGAGTTTTTTCTTTAATAGCGTAAGATTTTATCTTAAAATACAAGAACTTTTCGTGGTTCTTGTCAATTTTTGTTCGTTTTAATCTAATAAACTTATTTCAGTCAGCTAGATCTTTCTTCTTCAAAGCAAAAAGATTTTATCTTCAAATACAAGAACTTTTCGTGGTTTTGTTGGTTTTCAGCAAATGAACATATTTCAGCGAGCTGGAAGTTTTTTCCTTAATAGAGGAAGATTTTATCTTAAAATACAAGAACTTTTCGTGGTTCTTGTCAATTTTTGTTCGTTTTCATCTAATGAACTTATTTCAGTCAGCAAGCTCTTTCTTCTTCAAAGCAAAAAGATTTTATCTTCAAATACAACAACTTTTCGTGTTTTGATGGTTTTCAGCAAATGAACATATTTCAGCGAGCTGGAAGTTTTTTCCTTCATAGCGTAAGATTTTATCTTAAAATACAAGAACTTTTCGTGGTTCTTGTCAATTTTTGTTGGTTTTCATCTGATGAACTTATTTCAGTCAGCTAGATCTTTCTTCTTCAAAGCAAAAAGATTTTATCTTCAAATACAAGAACTTTTCGTGGTTTTGATGGTTTTCAGCAAATGAACATATTTCAGCGAGCTGGAAGTTTTTTCCTTAATAGCGTAAGATTTTATCTTAAAATACAAGAACTTTTCGTGGTTCTTGTCAATTTTTGTTGGTTTTCATCTAATGAACTTATTTCATTCAGCTAGATCTTTCTTCTTCATAGCAAAAAGATTTTATCTTCAAATACAAGAACTTTTCGTGGTTTTGATGGTTTTCAGCAAATGAACATACTTCAGCGAGCTGGGAGATTTTTCTTTAATAGTGTAAGATTTTATCTTAAAATACAAGAACGTTTCGTGGTTCTTGTCAATTTTTGTTGGTTTTCATCTAATGAACTTATTTCAGTCAGCTAGATCTTTCTTCTTCAAAGCAAAAAGATTTTATCTTCAAATACAAGAACTTTTCGTGGTTTTGTTGTTTTTCAGCAAATGAACATATTTCAGCGAGCTGGGAGTTTTTTCTTCAATAGCGTAAGATTTTATCTTAAAATACAAGAACTTTTCGTGGTTCTTGTCAATTTTTGTTCGTTTTCATCTAATGAACTTATTTCAGTCAGCTAGATCTTTCTTCTTGAAAGCAAAAAGATTTTATCTTCAAACACAAGAACCTTTCGTGGTTTTGTTGGTTTTCAGCAAATGAACATATTTCAGCGAGCTGGGAGTTTTTTCTTTAATAGCGTAAGATTTTATCTTAAAATACAAGAACTTTTCGTGGTTCTTGTCAATTTTTGTTCGTTTTAATCTAATAAACTTATTTCAGTCAGCTAGATCTTTCTTCTTCAAAGCAAAAAGATTTTATCTTCAAATACAAGAACTTTTCGTGGTTTTGTTGGTTTTCAGCAAATGAACATATTTCAGCGAGCTGGAAGTTTTTTCCTTAATAGAGGAAGATTTTATCTTAAAATACAAGAACTTTTCGTGGTTCTTGTCAATTTTTGTTGGTTTTCATCTAATGAACTTATTTCAGTCAGCGAGATCTTTCTTCTTCAAAGCAAAAAGATTTTATCTTCAAATACAAGAACTTTTCGTGGTTTTGTTGGTTTTCAGCAAATGAACATATTTCAGCGAGCTTGTAGTTTTTTCTTTAATAGAGTAAGATTTTATCTTAAAATACAAGAACTTTTCGTGGTTCTTGTCAATTTTTGTTGGTTTTCATCTGATGAACTTATTTCAGTAAGCTAGATCTTTCTTCTTCAAAGCAAAAAGATTTTATCTTCAAATACAAGAACTTTTCGTGGTTTTGTTGGTTTTCAGCAAATGAACATATTTCAGCGAGCTGGGAGTTTTTTCTTTAATAGCGTAAGATTTTATCTTAAAATACAAGAACTTTTCGTGGTTCTTGTCAATTTTTGTTCGTTTTCATCTGATGAACTTATTTCAGTCAGCTAGATCTTTCTTCTTCAAAGCAAAAAGATTTTATCTTCAAACACAAGAACTTTTCGTGGTTTTGTTGGTTTTCAGCAAATGAACATATTTCAGCGAGCTGGGAGTTTTTTCTTTTATAGCGTAAGATTTTATCTTAAAATACAAGAACTTTTCGTGGTTCTTGTCAATTTTTGTTCGTTTTAATCTTATAAACTTATTTCAGTCAGCTAGATCTTTCTTCTTCAAAGCAAAAAGATTTTATCTTCAAATACAAGAACTTTTCGTGGTTTTGTTGGTTTTCAGCAAATGAACATATTTCAGCGAGCTGGAAGTTTTTTCCTTACTAGAGTAAGATTTTATCTTAAAATACAAGAACTTTTCGTGGTTCTTGTCAATTTTTGTTGGTTTTCATCTAATGAACTTATTTCAGTCAGCGAGATCTTTCTTCTTCAAAGCAAAAAGATTTTATCTTCAAATACAAGAACTTTTCGTGGTTTTGTTGGTTTTCAGCAAATGAACATATTTCAGCGAGCTTGTAGTTTTTTCTTTAATAGAGTAAGATTTTATCTTAAAATACAAGAACTTTTCGTGGTTCTTGTCAATTTTTGTTGGTTTTCATCTGATGAACTTATTTCAGTCAGCTAGATCTTTCTTCTTCAAAGCAAAAAGATTTTATCTTCAAATACAAGAACTTTTCGTGGTTTTGTTGGTTTTCAGCAAATGAACATATTTCAGCGAGCTGGAAGTTTTTTCCTGAATAGCGTAAGATTTTATCTTAAAATACAAGAACTTTTCGTGGTTCTTGTCAATTTTTGTTGGTTTTCATCCAATGAACTTATTTCAGTCAGCTGGATCTTTCTTCTTCAAAGCAAAAAGATTTTATCTTCAAATACAAGAACTTTTCGTGGTTTTGATGGTTTTCAGCAAATGAACATATTTCAGCGAACTGGGAGTTTTTTCTTTAATAGAGTAAGATTTTATCTTCAAATACAAGAACTTTTCGTGGTTTTGATGGTTTTCAGCAAATGAACACATTTCAGCGCGCTGGAAGTTTTTTCCTGAATAGAGTAAGATTTTATCTTAAATTACCAGAACATTTCGTGGTTCTTGTCAATTCTTGTTGGTTTTCATCTGATGAACTTATTTCAGTCAGCTGGATCTTACTTCTTCAAAGCAAAAAGATTTTATCTTCAAATACAAGAACTTTTCGTGGTTTTGTTGGTTTTCAGCAAATGAACATATTTCAGCGAGCTGGAAGTTTTTTCCTTAATAGCGTAAGATTTTATCTTAAAATACAAGAACTTTTCGTGGTTCTTGTCAATTTTTGTTGGTTTTCATCCAATGAACTTATTTCAGTCAGCTGGATCTTTCTTCTTCAAAGCAAAAAGATTTTATCTTCAAATACAAGAACTTTTCGTGGTTTTGATGGTTTTCAGCAAATGAACATATTTCAGCGAGCTGCAAGTTTTTTCCTTAATAGAGTAAGATTTTATCTTAAAATACAAGAACTTTTCGTGGTTCTTGTCAATTCTTGTTGGTTTTCATCTGATGAACTTATTTCAGTCAGCTGGATCTTTCTTCTTCAAAGCAAAAAGATTTAACCTTCAAATACAAGAACTTTTCGTGGTTTTGATGGTTTTCAGCAAATGAACATATTTCAGCGAGCTGGAAGTTTTTTCCTTAATAGAGTAAGATTTTATCTTAAAATACAAGAACTTTTCGTGGTTCTTGTCAATTTTTGTTGGTTTTCATCTAATGAACTTATTTCAGTCAGCGAGATCTTTCTTCTTCAAAGCAAAAAGATTTTATCTTCAAATACAAGAACTTTTCGTGGTTTTGTTGGTTTTCAGCAAATGAACAGATTTCAGCGAGCAAGAAGTTTTTTCTTTAATAGCGTAAGATTTTATCTTAAAATACAAGAACTTTTCGTGGTTCTTGTCAATTTTTGTTCGTTTTCATCTAATGAACTTATTTCAGTCAGCTCGATCTTTCTTCTTCAAAGCAAAAAGATTTCATCTTCAAATACAAGAACTTTTCGTGGTTTGATGGTTTTCAGCAAATGAACATATTTCAGCGAGCTGGAAGTTTTTTCCTTAATTGCGTAAGATTTTATCTTAAAATACAAGAACTTTTCGTGGTTCTTGTCAATTTTTGTTGGTTTTCATCTAATGAACTTATTTCAGTCAGCGAGATCTTTCTTCTTCAAAGCAAAAAGATTTTATCTTCAAATACAAGAACTTTTTGTGGTTTTGTTGGTTTTCAGCAAATCAACATATTTCAGCGAGACAGAAGTTTTTTCTTTAATAGCGTAAGATTTTATCTTAAAATACAAGAACTTTTCGTGGTGCTTGTCAATTTTTGTTGGTTTTCATCTAATGAACTTATTTCAGTCAGCTGGATCTTTCTTCTTCAAAGCAAAAAGATTTTATCTTCAAATACAAGAAATTTTCGTGGTTTTGATGGTTTTCAGCAAATGAACATATTTCAGCGAGCTGGGAGTTTTTTCTTTAATAGAGTAAGATTTTATCTTAAAATACAAGAACTTTTCGTGGTTCTTGTCAATTCTTGTTGGTTTTCATCTGATGAACTTATTTCAGTCAGCTAGATCTTTCTTCTTCAAAGCAAAAAGATTTTATCTTCAAATACAAGAACTTTTCGTGGTTTTGATGGTTTTCAGCAAATGAACATATTTCAGCGAGCTGGAAGTTTTTTCCTTAATAGAGTAAGATTTTATCTTAAAATACAAGAACTTTTCGTGGTTCTTGTCAATTTTTGTTGGTTTTCATCTAATGAACTTATTTCAGTCAGCGAGATCTTTCTTCTTCAAAGCAAAAAGATTTTATCTTCAAATACAAGAACTTTTCGTGGTTTTGTTGGTTTTCAGCAAATGAACAGATTTCAGCGAGCAAGAAGTTTTTTCTTTAATAGCGTAAGATTTTATCTTAAAATACAAGAACTTTTCGTGGTTCTTGTCAATTTTTGTTCGTTTTCATCTAATGAACTTATTTCAGTCAGCTCGATCTTTCTTCTTCAAAGCAAAAAGATTTTATCTTCAAATACAAGAACTTTTCGTGGATTGATGGTTTTCAGCAAATGAACATATTTCAGCGAGCTGGAAGTTTTTTCCTTAATAGCGTAAGATTTTATCTTAAAATACAAGAACTTTTCGTGGTTCTTGTCAATTTTTGTTGGTTTTCATCTAATGAACTTATTTCAGTCAGCGAGATCTTTCTTCTTCAAAGCAAAAAGATTTTATCTTCAAATACAAGAACTTTTCGTGTTTTGATGGTTTTCAGCAAATGAACATATTTCAGCGAGCTGGAAGTTTTTTCCTTAATAGAGTAAGATTTTATCTTAAAATACCAGAAATTTTCGTGGTTCTTGTCAATTTTTGTTGGTTTTCATCTAATGAACTTATTTCAGTCAGCTGGATCTTTCTTCTTCAAAGCAAAAAGATTTTATCTTCAAATACAAGAACTTTTCGTGGTTTTGATGGTTTTCAGCAAATGAACACATTTCAGCGCGCTGGAAGTTTTTTCCTAAATAGAATAAGATTTTATCTTAAAATACAAGAACTTTTCGTGGTTCTTGTCAATTTTTGTTGGTTTTCATCTGATGAACTTATTTCAGTCAGCTAGATCTTTCTTCTTCAAAGCAAAAAGATTTTATCTTCAAATACAAGAACTTTTCGTGGTTTTGTTGGTTTTCAGCAAATGAACATATTTCAGCGAGCTGGAAGTTTTTTCCTTAATAGAGTAAGATTTTATCTTAAAATACAAGAACTTTTCGTGGTTCTTGTCAATTTTTGTTGGTTTTCATCTAATGAACTTATTTCAGTCAGCGAGATCTTTCTTCTTCAAAGCAAAAAGATTTTATCTTCAAATACAAGAACTTTTCGTGGTTTTGTTGGTTTTCAGCAAATGAACATATTTCAGCGAGACAGAAGTTTTTTCTTTAATAGCGTAAGATTTTATCTTAAAATACAAGAACTTTTCGTGGTTCTTGTCAATTTTTGTTGGTTTTCATCTAATGAACTTATTTCAGTCAGCCAGATCTTTCTTCTTCAAAGCAAAAAGATTTTATCTTCAAATACAAGAACTTTTCGTGGTTTTTATGGTTTTCAGCAAATGAACACATTTCAGCGCGCTGGAAGTTTTTTCCTGAATAGAGTAAGATTTTATCTTAAATTACCAGAACATTTCGTGGTTCTTGTCAATTCTTGTTGGTTTTCATCTGATGAACTTATTTCAGTCAGCTGGATCTTACTTCTTCAAAGCAAAAAGATTTTATCTTCAAATACAAGAACTTTTCGTGGTTTTGTTGGTTTTCAGCAAATGAACATATTTCAGCGAGCTGGAAGTTTTTTCCTTAATAGCGTAAGATTTTATCTTAAAATACAAGAACTTTTCGTGGTTCTTGTCAATTTTTGTTGGTTTTCATCCAATGAACTTATTTCAGTCAGCTGGATCTTTCTTCTTCAAAGCAAAAAGATTTTATCTTCAAATACAAGAACTTTTCGTGGTTTTGATGGTTTTCAGCAAATGAACATATTTCAGCGAACTGGGAGTTTTTTCTTTAATAGAGTAAGATTTTATCTTCAAATACAAGAACTTTTCGTGGTTTTGATGGTTTTCAGCAAATGAACACATTTCAGCGCGCTGGAAGTTTTTTCCTGAATAGAGTAAGATTTTATCTTAAATTACCAGAACATTTCGTGGTTCTTGTCAATTCTTGTTGGTTTTCATCTGATGAACTTATTTCAGTCAGCTGGATCTTACTTCTTCAAAGCAAAAAGATTTTATCTTCAAATACAAGAACTTTTCGTGGTTTTGTTGGTTTTCAGCAAATGAACATATTTCAGCGAGCTGGAAGTTTTTTCCTTAATAGCGTAAGATTTTATCTTAAAATACAAGAACTTTTCGTGGTTCTTGTCAATTTTTGTTGGTTTTCATCCAATGAACTTATTTCAGTCAGCTGGATCTTTCTTCTTCAAAGCAAAAAGATTTTATCTTCAAATACAAGAACTTTTCGTGGTTTTGATGGTTTTCAGCAAATGAACATATTTCAGCGAGCTGCAAGTTTTTTCCTTAATAGAGTAAGATTTTATCTTAAAATACAAGAACTTTTCGTGGTTCTTGTCAATTCTTGTTGGTTTTCATCTGATGAACTTATTTCAGTCAGCTGGATCTTTCTTCTTCAAAGCAAAAAGATTTTATCTTCAAATACAAGAACTTTTCGTGGTTTTGATGGTTTTCAGCAAATGAACATATTTCAGCGAGCTGGAAGTTTTTTCCTTGATAGAGTAAGATTTTATCTTAAAATACAAGAACTTTTCGTGGTTCTTGTCAATTTTTGTTGGTTTTCATCTAATGAACTTATTTCAGTCAGCGAGATCTTTCTTCTTCAAAGCAAAAAGATTTTATCTTCAAATACAAGAACTTTTCGTGGTTTTGTTGGTTTTCAGCAAATGAACAGATTTCAGCGAGCAAGAAGTTTTTTCTTTAATAGCGTAAGATTTTATCTTAAAATACAAGAACTTTTCGTGATTCTTGTCAATTTTTGTTCGTTTTCATCTAATGAACTTATTTCAGTCAGCTCGATCTTTCTTCTTCAAAGCAAAAAGATTTCATCTTCAAATACAAGAACTTTTCGTGGTTTGATGGTTTTCAGCAAATGAACATATTTCAGCGAGCTGGAAGTTTTTTCCTTAATAGCGTAAGATTTTATCTTAAAATACAAGAACTTTTCGTGGTTCTTGTCAATTTTTGTTGGTTTTCATCTAATGAACTTATTTCAGTCAGCGAGATCTTTCTTCTTCAAAGCAAAAAGATTTTATCTTCAAATACAAGAACTTTTCGTGGTTTTGTTGGTTTTCAGCAAATCAACATATTTCAGCGAGACAGAAGTTTTTTCTTTAATAGCGTAAGATTTTATCTTAAAATACAAGAACTTTTCGTGGTGCTTGTCAATTTTTGTTGGTTTTCATCTAATGAACTTATTTCAGTCAGCTGGATCTTTCTTCTTCAAAGCAAAAAGATTTTATCTTCAAATACAAGAAATTTTCGTGGTTTTGATGGTTTTCAGCAAATGAACATATTTCAGCGAGCTGGGAGTTTTTTCTTTGATAGAGTAAGATTTTATCTTAAAATACAAGAACTTTTCGTGGTTCTTGTCAATTCTTGTTGGTTTTCATCTGATGAACTTATTTCAGTCAGCTAGATCTTTCTTCTTCAAAGCAAAAAGATTTTATCTTCAAATACAAGAACTTTTCGTGGTTTTGATGGTTTTCAGCAAATGAACATATTTCAGCGAGCTGGAAGTTTTTTCCTTAATAGAGTAAGATTTTATCTTAAAATACAAGAACTTTTCGTGGTTCTTGTCAATTTTTGTTGGTTTTCATCTAATGAACTTATTTCAGTCAGCGAGATCTTTCTTCTTCAAAGCAAAAAGATTTTATCTTCAAATACAAGAACTTTTCGTGGTTTTGTTGGTTTTCAGCAAATGAACAGATTTCAGCGAGCAAGAAGTTTTTTCTTTAATAGCGTAAGATTTTATCTTAAAATACAAGAACTTTTCGTGGTTCTTGTCAATTTTTGTTCGTTTTCATCTAATGAACTTATTTCAGTCAGCTCGATCTTTCTTCTTCAAAGCAAAAAGATTTTATCTTCAAATACAAGAACTTTTCGTGGTTTGATGGTTTTCAGCAAATGAACATATTTCAGCGAGCTGGAAGTTTTTTCCTTAATAGCGTAAGATTTTATCTTAAAATACAAGAACTTTTCGTGGTTCTTGTCAATTTTTGTTGGTTTTCATCTAATGAACTTATTTCAGTCAGCGAGATCTTTCTTCTTCAAAGCAAAAAGATTTTATCTTCAAATACAAGAACTTTTCGTGGTTTTGTTGGTTTTCAGCAAATGAACATATTTCAGCGAGGCAGAAGTTTTTTCTTTAATAGCGTAAGATTTTATCTTAAAATACAAGAACTTTTCGTGGTTCTTGTCAATTTTTGTTGGTTTTCATCTAATGAACTTATTTCAGTCAGCCAGATCTTTCTTCTTCAAAGCAAAAAGATTTTATCTTCAAATACAAGAACTTTTCGTGGTTTTGATGGTTTTCAGCAAATGAACACATTTCAGCGCGCTGGAAGTTTTTTCCTGAATAGAGTAAGATTTTATCTTAAATTACCAGAACATTTCGTGGTTCTTGTCAATTCTTGTTGGTTTTCATCTGATGAACTTATTTCAGTCAGCTGGATCTTACTTCTTCAAAGCAAAAAGATTTTATCTTCAAATACAAGAACTTTTCGTGGTTTTGTTGGTTTTCAGCAAATGAACATATTTCAGCGAGCTGGAAGTTTTTTCCTTAATAGCGTAAGATTTTATCTTAAAATACAAGAACTTTTCGTGGTTCTTGTCAATTTTTGTTGGTTTTCATCCAATGAACTTATTTCAGTCAGCTGGATCTTTCTTCTTCAAAGCAAAAAGATTTTATCTTCAAATACAAGAACTTTTCGTGGTTTTGATGGTTTTCAGCAAATGAACATATTTCAGCGAACTGGGAGTTTTTTCTTTAATAGAGTAAGATTTTATCTTAAAATACAAGAACTTTTCGTGGTTCTTGTCAATTCTTGTTGGTTTTCATCTGATGAACTTATTTCAGTCAGCTGGATCTTTCTTCTTCAAAGCAAAAAGATTTTATCTTCAAATACAAGAACTTTTCGTGGTTTTGATGGTTTTCAGCAAATGAACATATTTCAGCGAGCTGGAAGTTTTTTCCTTAATAGAGTAAGATTTTATCTTAAAATACAAGAACTTTTCGTGGTTCTTGTCAATTTTTGTTGGTTTTCATCTAATGAACTTATTTCAGTCAGCGAGATCTTTCTTCTTCAAAGCAAAAAGATTTTATCTTCAAATACAAGAACTTTTCGTGGTTTTGTTGGTTTTCAGCAAATGAACAGATTTCAGCGAGCAAGAAGTTTTTTCTTTAATAGCGTAAGATTTTATCTTAAAATACAAGAACTTTTCGTGGTTCTTGTCAATTTTTGTTCGTTTTCATCTAATGAACTTATTTCAGTCAGCTCGATCTTTCTTCTTCAAAGCAAAAAGATTTCATCTTCAAATACAAGAACTTTTCGTGGTTTGATGGTTTTCAGCAAATGAACATATTTCAGCGAGCTGGAAGTTTTTTCCTTAATAGCGTAAGATTTTATCTTAAAATACAAGAACTTTTCGTGGTTCTTGTCAATTTTTGTTGGTTTTCATCTCATGAACTTATTTCAGTCAGCGAGATCTTTCTTCTTCAAAGCAAAAAGATTTTATCTTCAAATACAAGAACTTTTCGTGGTTTTGTTGGTTTTCAGCAAATGAACATATTTCAGCGAGACAGAAGTTTTTTCTTTAATAGCGTAAGATTTTATCTTAAAATACAAGAACTTTTCGTGGTTCTTGTCAATTTTTGTTGGTTTTCATCTAATGAACTTATTTCAGTCAGCGAGATCTTTCTTCTTCAAAGCAAAAAGATTTTATCTTCAAATACAAGAACTTTTCGTGGTTTTGATGGTTTTCAGCAAATGAACACATTTCAGCGCGCTGGAAGTTTTTTCCTTAATAGAGTAAGATTTTATCTTAAATTACCAGAACATTTCGTGGTTCTTGTCAATTCTTGTTGGTTTTCATCTGATGAACTTATTTCAGTCAGCTGGATCTCTCTGTTTCAAAGCAAAAAGATTTTATCTTCAAATACAAGAACTTTTCGTGGTTTTGATGGTTTTCAGCAAATGAACATATTTCAGCGAGCTGGAAGTTTTTTCCTTAATAGTGTAAGATTTTATCTTAAAATACAAGAACTTTTCGTGGTTCTTGTCAATTTTTGTTCGTTTTCATCGAATGAACTTATTTCAGTCAGCAAGATCTTTCTTCTTCAAAGCAAAAATATTTTATCTTCAAATACAAGAACTTTTCGTGGTTTTGATGGTTTTCAGCAAATGAACATATTTCAGCGAGCAAGAAGTTTTTTCCTTAATAGAGTAAGATTTTATCTTAAAATACCAGAACTTTTCGTGGTTCTTGTCAATTTTTGTTGGTTTTCATCTAATGAACTTATTTCAGTCAGCTGGATCTTACTTCTTCAAAGCAAAAAGATTTTATCTTCAAACACAAGAACTTTTCGTGGTTTTGATGGTTTTCAGCAAATGAACATATTTCAGCGAGCTGGGAGTTTTTTCTTTAAGAGAGTAAGATTTTATCTTAAAATACAAGAACTTTTCGTGGTTCTTGTCAATTTTTGTTGGTTTTCATCTGATGAACTTATTTCAGTCAGCGAGATCTTTCTTCTTCAAAGCAAAAAGATTTTATCTTCAAATACAAGAACTTTTCATGGTTTTGATGGTTTTCAGCAAATGAACATATTTCAGCGAGCTGGAAATTTTTTCCTTAATAGTGTAAGATTTTATCTTAAAATACAAGAACTTTTCGTGGTTCTTGTCAATTTTTGTTGGTTTTCATCTAATGAACTTATTTCAGTCAGCGAGATCTTTCTTCTTCAAAGCAAAAAGATTTTATCTTCAAATATAAGAACTTTTCGTGGTTTTGATGGTTTTCAGCAAATGAACATATTTCAGCGAGCTGGAAGTTTTTTCCTTAATAGTGTAAGATTTTATCTTAAAATACAAGAACTTTTCGTGGTTCTTGTCAATTTTTGTTCGTTTTCATCGAATGAACTTATTTCAGTCAGCAAGATCTTTCTTCTTCAAAGCAAAAATATTTGATCTTCAAATACAAGAACTTTTCGTGGTTTTGATGGTTTTCAGCAAATGAACATATTTCAGAGAGCAAGAAATTTTTTCCTTAATAGAGTAAGATTTTATCTTAAAATACAAGAACTTTTCGTGGTTCTTGTCAATTTTTGTTGGTTTTCATCTAATGAACTTATTTCAGTCAGCTGGATCTTACTTCTTCAAAGCAAAAAGATTTTATCTTCAAATACAAGAACTTTTCGTGGTTTTGTTGGTTTTCAGCAAATCAACATATTTCAGCGATCTGGAAGTTTTTTCCTGAATAGCGTAAGATTTTATCTTAAAATACAAGAACTTTTCGTGGTTCTTGTCAATTTTTGTTGGTTTTCATCTTATGAACTTATTTCAGTCAGCTGGATCTTTCTTCTTCAAAGCAAAAAGATTTTATCTTCAAATACAAGAACTTTTCGTGGTTTTGATGGTTTTCAGCAAATGAACATATTTCAGCGAGCTGGGAGTTTTTTCTTTAATAGAGTAAGATTTTATCTTAAAATACAAGAACTTTTCGTGGTTCTTGTCAATTCTTGTTGGTTTTCATCTGATGAACTTATTTCAGTCAGCTAGATCTTTCTTCTTCAAAGCAAAAAGATTTTATCTTCAAATACAAGAACTTTTCGTGGTTTTGATGGTTTTCAGCAAATGAACATATTTCAGCGAGCTGGAAGTTTTTTCCTTAATAGAGTAAGATTTTATCTTAAAATACAAGAACTTTTCGTGGTTCTTGTCAATTTTTGTTGGTTTTCATCTAATGAACTTATTTCAGTGAGCGAGATCTTTCTTCTTCAAAGCAAAAAGATTTTATCTTCAAATACAAGAACTTTTCGTGGTTTTGTTGGTTTTCAGCAAATGAACAGATTTCAGCGAGCAAGAAGTTTTTTCTTTAATAGCGTAAGATTTTATCTTAAAATACAAGAACTTTTCGTGGTTCTTGTCAATTTTTGTTCGTTTTCATCTAATGAACTTATTTCAGTCAGCTCGATCTTTCTTCTTCAAAGCAAAAAGATTTTATCTTCAAATACAAGAACTTTTCGTGGTTTGATGGTTTTCAGCAAATGAACATATTTCAGCGAGCTGGAAGTTTTTTCCTTAATAGCGTAAGATTTTATCTTAAAATACAAGAACTTTTCGTGGTTCTTGTCAATTTTTGTTGGTTTTCATCTCATGAACTTATTTCAGTCAGCGAGATCTTTCTTCTTCAAAACAAAAAGATTTTATCTTCAAATACAAGAACTTTTCGTGGTTTTGTTGGTTTTCAGCAAATGAACATATTTCAGCGAGACAGAAGTTTTTTCTTTAATAGCGTAAGATTTTATCTTAAAATACAAGAACTTTTCGTGGTTCTTGTCAATTTTTGTTGGTTTTCATCTAATGAACTTATTTCAGTCAGCCAGATCTTTCTTCTTCAAAGCAAAAAGATTTTATCTTCAAATACAAGAACTTTTCGTGGTTTTGATGGTTTTCAGCAAATGAACACATTTCAGCGCGCTGGAAGTTTTTTCCTGAATAGAGTAAGATTTTATCTTAAATTACCAGAACATTTCGTGGTTCTTGTCAATTCTTGTTGGTTTTCATCTGATGAACTTATTTCAGTCAGCTGGATCTTACTTCTTCAAAGCAAAAAGATTTTATCTTCAAATACAAGAACTTTTCGTGGTTTTGTTGGTTTTCAGCAAATGAACATATTTCAGCGAGCTGGAAGTTTTTTCCTTAATAGCGTAAGATTTTATCTTAAAATACAAGAACTTTTCGTGGTTCTTGTCAATTTTTGTTGGTTTTCATCTAATGAACTTATTTCAGTCAGCTGGATCTTTCTTCTTCAAAGCAAAAAGATTTTATCTTCAAACACAAGAACTTTTCGTGGTTTTGATGGTTTTCAGCAAATGAACATATTTCAGCGAGCTGGGAGTTTTTTCTTTAATAGAGTAAGATTTTATCTTAAAATACAAGAACTTTTCGTGGTTCTTGTCAATTCTTGTTGGTTTTCATCTGATGAACTTATTTCAGTCAGCTAGATCTTTCTTCTTCAAAGCAAAAAGATTTTATCTTCAAATACAAGAACTTTTCGTGGTTTTGATGGTTTTCAGCAAATGAACATATTTCAGCGAGCTGGAAGTTTTTTCCTTAATAGAGTAAGATTTTATCTTAAAATACAAGAACTTTTCGTGGTTCTTGTCAATTTTTGTTGGTTTTCATCTGATGAACTTATTTCAGTCAGCGAGATCTTTCTTCTTCAAAGCAAAAAGATTTTATCTTCAAATACAAGAACTTTTCGTGGTTTTGTTGGTTTTCAGCAAATGAACAGATTTCAGCGAGCAAGAAGTTTTTTCTTTAATAGCGTAAGATTTTATCTTAAAATACAAGAACTTTTCGTGGTTCTTGTCAATTTTTGTTCGTTTTCATCTGATGAACTTATTTCAGTCAGCTCGATCTTTCTTCTTCAAAGCAAAAAGATTTTATCTTCAAATACAAGAACTTTTCGTGGTTTGATGGTTTTCAGCAAATGAACATATTTCAGCGAGCTGGAAGTTTTTTCCTTAATAGCGTAAGATTTTATCTTAAAATACAAGAACTTTTCGTGGTTCTTGTCAATTTTTGTTGGTTTTCATCTAATGAACTTATTTCAGTCAGCCAGATCTTTCTTCTTCAAAGCAAAAAGATTTTATCTTCAAATACAAGAACTTTTCGTGGTTTTGATGGTTTTCAGCAAATGAACACATTTCAGCGCGCTGGAAGTTTTTTCCTTAATAGAGTAAGATTTTATCTTAAATTACCAGAACATTTCGTGGTTCTTGTCAATTCTTGTTGGTTTTCATCTGATGAACTTATTTCAGTCAGCTGGATCTTTCTGCTTCAAAGCAAAAAGATTTTATCTTCAAATACAAGAACTTTTCATGGTTTTGATGGTTTTCAGCAAATGAACATATTTCAGCGAGCTGGAAGTTTTTTCCTTAATAGTGTAAGATTTTATCTTAAAATACAAGAACTTTTCGTGGTTCTTGTCAATTTTTGTTGGTTTTCATCGAATGAACTTATTTCAGTCAGCAAGATCTTTCTTCTTCAAAGCAAAAAGATTTTATCTTCAAATACAACAACTTTTCGTGGTTTTGATGGTTTTCAGCAAATGAACATATTTCAGCGAGCTGGAAGTTTTTTCCTTAATAGCGTAAGATTTTATCTTAAAATACAAGAACTTTTCGTGGTTCTTGTCAATTTTTGTTGGTTTTCATCTAATGAACTTATTTCAGTCAGCTAGATCTTTCTTCTTCAAAGCAAAAAGATTTTATCTTCAAATACAAGAACTTTTCGTGGTTTTGATGGTTTTCAGCAAATGAACACATTTCAGCGCGCTGGAAGTTTTTTCCTTAATAGAGTAAGATTTTATCTTAAATTACCAGAACATTTCGTGGTTCTTGTCAATTCTTGTTGGTTTTCATCTGATGAACTTATTTCAGTCAGCTAGATCTTTCTTCTTCAAAGCAAAAAGATTTTATCTTCAAATATAAGAACTTTTCGTGGTTTTGATGGTTTTCAGCAAATGAACATATTTCAGCGAGCTGGAAGTTTTTTCCTTAATAGTGTAAGATTTTATCTTAAAATACAAGAACTTTTCGTGGTTCTTGTCAATTTTTGTTCGTTTTCATCGAATGAACTTATTTCAGTCAGCAAGATCTTTCTTCTTCAAAGCAAAAATATTTTATCTTCAAATACAAGAACTTTTCGTGGTTTTGATGGTTTTCAGCAAATGAACATATTTCAGCGAGCAAGAAGTTTTTTCCTTAATAGAGTAAGATTTTATCTTAAAATACCAGAAATTTTCGTGGTTCTTGTCAATTTTTGTTGGTTTTCATCTAATGAACTTATTTCAGTCAGCTGGATCTTACTTCTTCAAAGCAAAAAGATTTTATCTTCAAACACAAGAACTTTTCGTGGTTTTGTTGGTTTTCAGCAAATGAACATATTTCAGCGATCTGGAAGTTTTTTCCTGAATAGCGTAAGATTTTATCTGAAAATACAAGAACTTTTCGTGGTTCTTGTCAATTTTTGTTGGTTTTCATCTTATGAACTTATTTCAGTCAGCTGGATCTTTCTTCTTCAAAGCAAAAAGATTTTATCTTCAAATACAAGAACTTTTCGTGGTTTTGATGGTTTTCAGCAAATGAACATATTTCAGCGAGCTGGGAGTTTTTTCTTTAAGAGAGTAAGATTTTATCTTAAAATACAAGAACTTTTCGTGGTTCTTGTCAATTTTTGTTGGTTTTCATCTGATGAACTTATTTCAGTCAGCTAGATCTTTCTTCTTCAAAGCAAAAAGATTTTATCTTCAAATACAAGAACTTTTCGTGGTTTTGATGGTTTTCAGCAAATGAACATATTTCAGCGAGCTGGAAGTTTTTTCCTTAATAGAGTAAGATTTTATCTTAAAATACAAGAACTTTTCGTGGTTCTTGTCAATTTTTGTTGGTTTTCATCTAATGAACTTATTTCAGTCAGCGAGATCTTTCTTCTTCAAAGCAAAAAGATTTTATCTTCAAATATAAGAACTTTTCGTGGTTTTGATGGTTTTCAGCAAATGAACATATTTCAGCGAGCTGGAAGTTTTTTCCTTAATAGTGTAAGATTTTATCTTAAAATACAAGAACTTTTCGTGGTTCTTGTCAATTTTTGTTCGTTTTCATCGAATGAACTTATTTCAGTCAGCAAGATCTTTCTTCTTCAAAGCAAAAATATTTTATCTTCAAATACAAGAACTTTTCGTGGTTTTGATGGTTTTCAGCAAATGAACATATTTCAGCGATCTGGAAGTTTTTTCCTGAATAGCGTAAGATTTTATCTGAAAATACAAGAACTTTTCGTGGTTCTTGTCAATTTTTGTTGGTTTTCATCTTATGAACTTATTTCAGTCAGCTGGATCTTTCTTCTTCAAAGCAAAAAGATTTTATCTTCAAATACAAGAACTTTTCGTGGTTTTGATGGTTTTCAGCAAATGAACATATTTCAGCGAGCTGGGAGTTTTTTCTTTCAGAGAGTAAGATTTTATCTTAAAATACAAGAACTTTTCGTGGTTCTTGTCAATTTTTGTTGGTTTTCATCTAATGAACTTATTTCAGTCAGCGAGATCTTTCTTCTTCAAAGCAAAAAGATTTTATCTTCAAATATAAGAACTTTTCGTGGTTTTGATGGTTTTCAGCAAATGAACATATTTCAGCTAGCTGGAAGTTTTTTCCTTAATAGTGTAAGATTTTATCTTAAAATACAAGAACTTTTCGTGGTTCTTGTCAATTTTTGTTCGTTTTCATCGAATGAACTTATTTCAGTCAGCAAGATCTTTCTTCTTCAAAGCAAAAATATTTTATCTTCAAATACAAGAACTTTTCGTGGTTTTGATGGTTTTCAGCAAATGAACATATTTCAGCGATCTGGAAGTTTTTTCCTTAATAGAGTAAGATTTTATCTTAAAATACAAGAACTTTTCGTGGTTCTTGTCAATTTTTGTTGGTTTTCATCTTATGAACTTATTTCAGTCAGCTGGATCTTTCTTCTTCAAAGCAAAAAGATTTTATCTTCAAATACAAGAACTTTTCGTGGTTTTGATGGTTTTCAGCAAATGAACATATTTCAGCGAGCTGGGAGTTTTTTCTTTAAGAGAGTAAGATTTTATCTTAAAATACAAGAACTTTTCGTGGTTCTTGTCAATTTTTGTTGGTTTTCATCTAATGAACTTATTTCAGTCAGCGAGATCTTTCTTCTTCAAAGCAAAAAGATTTTATCTTCAAATATAAGAACTTTTCGTGGTTTTGATGGTTTTCAGCAAATGAACATATTTCAGCGAGCTGGAAGTTTTTTCCTTAATAGTGTAAGATTTTATCTTAAAATACAAGAACTTTTCGTGGTTCTTGTCAATTTTTGTTCGTTTTCATCGAATGAACTTATTTCAGTCAGCAAGATCTTTCTTCTTCAAAGCAAAAATATTTTATCTTCAAATACAAGAACTTTTCGTGGTTTTGATGGTTTTCAGCAAATGAACATATTTCAGCGATCTGGAAGTTTTTTCCTTAATAGAGTAAGATTTTATCTTAAAATACAAGAACTTTTCGTGGTTCTTGTCAATTTTTGTTGGTTTTCATCTTATGAACTTATTTCAGTCAGCTGGATCTTTCTTCTTCAAAGCAAAAAGATTTTATCTTCAAATACAAGAACTTTTCGTGGTTTTGTTGGTTTTCAGCAAATGAACAGATTTCAGCGAGCAAGAAGTTTTTTCTTTAATAGCGTAAGATATTATCTTAAAATACAAGAACTTTTCGTGGTTCTTGTCAATTTTTGTTCGTTTTCATCTGATGAACTTATTTCAGTCAGCAAGATCTTTCTTCTTCAAAGCAAAAAGATTTTATCTTCAAATACAACAACTTTTCGTGTTTTGATGGTTTTCAGCAAATGCACATATTTCAGCGAGCTGGAAGTTTTTTCCTTAATAGCGTAAGATTTTATCTTAAAATACAAGAACTTTTCGTGGTTCTTGTCAATTTTTGTTAGTTTTCATCTAATGAACTTATTTCATTCAGCTAGATCTTTCTTCTTCATAGCAAAAAGATTTTATCTTCAAATACAAGAACTTTTCGTGGTTTTGATGGTTTTCAGCAAATGAACATACTTCAGCGAGCTGGGAGTTTTTTCTTTAATAGTGTAAGATTTTATCTTAAAATACAAGAACTTTTCGTGGTTCTTGTCAATTTTTGTTGGTTTTCATCTAATGAACTTATTTCAGTCAGCTAGATCTTTCTTCTTCAAAGCAAAAAGATTTTATCTTCAAATACAAGAACTTTTCGTGGTTTTGTTGGTTTTCAGCAAATGAACATATTTCAGCGAGCTGGGAGTTTTTTCTTTGATAGCGTAAGATTTTTTCTTAAAATACCAGAAATTTTCGTGGTTCTTGTCAATTTTTGTTGGTTTTCATCTAATGAACTTATTTCAGTCAGCTGGATCTTACTTCTTCAAAGCAAAAAGATTTTATCTTCAAACACAAGAACTTTTCGTGGTTTTGTTGGTTTTCAGCAAATGAACATATTTCAGCGATCTGGAAGTTTTTTCCTGAATAGCGTAAGATTTTATCTGAAAATACAAGAACTTTTCGTGGTTCTTGTCAATTTTTGTTGGTTTTCATCTTATGAACTTATTTCAGTCAGCTGGATCTTTCTTCTTCAAAGCAAAAAGATTTTATCTTCAAATACAAGAACTTTTCGTGGTTTTGATGGTTTTCAGCAAATGAACATATTTCAGCGAGCTGGGAGTTTTTTCTTTAAGAGAGTAAGATTTTACCTTAAAATACAAGAACTTTTCGTGGTTCTTGTCAATTTTTGTTGGTTTT
Source organism: Heptranchias perlo (assembly GCF_035084215.1). NCBI lineage: Eukaryota > Metazoa > Chordata > Chondrichthyes > Hexanchiformes > Hexanchidae > Heptranchias > Heptranchias perlo. The sequence continues at coordinate 19,525,694 of NC_090363.1, forward strand.
CATCTGATGAACTTATTTCAGTCAGCTAGATCTTTCTTCTTCAAAGCAAAAAGATTTTATCTTCAAATACAAGAACTTTTCGTGGTTTTGATGGTTTTCAGCAAATGAACATATTTCAGCGAGCTGGAAGTTTTTTCCTTAATAGAGTAAGATTTTATCTTAAAATACAAGAACTTTTCGTGGTTCTTGTCAATTTTTGTTGGTTTTCATCTAATGAACTTATTTCAGTCAGCGAGATCTTTCTTCTTCAAAGCAAAAAGATTTTATCTTCAAATATAAGAACTTTTCGTGGTTTTGATGGTTTTCAGCAAATGAACATATTTCAGCGAGCTGGAAGTTTTTTCCTTAATAGTGTAAGATTTTATCTTAAAATACAAGAACTTTTCGTGGTTCTTGTCAATTTTTGTTCGTTTTCATCGAATAAACTTATTTCAGTCAGCAAGATCTTTCTTCTTCAAAGCAAAAATATTTTATCTTCAAATACAAGAACTTTTCGTGGTTTTGATGGTTTTCAGCAAATGAACATATTTCAGCGAGCAAGAAGTTTTTTCCTTAATAGAGTAAGATTTTATCTTAAAATACAAGAACTTTTCGTGGTTCTTGTCAATTTTTGTTGGTTTTCATCTAATGAACTTATTTCAGTCAGCTGGATCTTACTTCTTCAAAGCAAAAAGATTTTATCTTCAAATACAAGAACTTTTCGTGGTTTTGTTGGTTTTCAGCAAATGATCATATTTCAGCGATCTGGAAGTTTTTTCCTGAATAGCGTAAGATTTTATCTTAAAATACAAGAACTTTTCGTGGTTCTTGTCAATTTTTGTTGGTTTTCATCTTATGAACTTATTTCAGTCAGCTGGATCTTTCTTCTTCAAAGCAAAAAGATTTTATCTTCAAATACAAGAACTTTTCGTGGTTTTGATGGTTTTCAGCAAATGAACATATTTCAGCGAGCTGGGAGTTTTTTCTTTAAGAGAGTAAGATTTTATCTTAAAATACAAGAACTTTTCGTGGTTCTTGTCAATTTTTGTTGGTTTTCATCTGATGAACTTATTTCAGTCAGCTAGATCTTTCTTCTTCAAAGCAAAAAGATTTTATCTTCAAATACAAGAACTTTTCGTGGTTTTGATGGTTTTCAGCAAATGAACATATTTCAGCGAGCTGGAAGTTTTTTCCTTAATAGAGTAAGATTTTATCTTAAAATACAAGAACTTTTCGTGGTTCTTGTCAATTTTTGTTGGTTTTCATCTAATGAACTTATTTCAGTCAGCTCGATCTTTCTTCTTCAAAGCAAAAAGATTTTATCTTCAAATACAAGAACTTTTCGTGGTTTTGTTGGTTTTCAGCAAATGAACAGATTTCAGCGAGCAAGAAGTTTTTTCTTTAATAGCGTAAGATATTATCTTAAAATACAAGAACTTTTCGTGGTTCTTGTCAATTTTTGTTCGTTTTCATCTGATGAACTTATTTCAGTCAGCAAGATCTTTCTTCTTCAAAGCAAAAAGATTTTATCTTCAAATACAACAACTTTTCGTGTTTTGATGGTTTTCAGCAAATGAACATATTTCAGCGAGCTGGAAGTTTTTTCCTTAATAGCGTAAGATTTTATCTTAAAATACAAGAACTTTTCGTGGTTCTTGTCAATTTTTGTTAGTTTTCATCTAATGAACTTATTTCATTCAGCTAGATCTTTCTTCTTCATAGCAAAAAGATTTTATCTTCAAATACAAGAACTTTTCGTGGTTTTGATGGTTTTCAGCAAATGAACATACTTCAGCGAGCTGGGAGTTTTTTCTTTAATAGTGTAAGATTTTATCTTAAAATACAAGAACTTTTCGTGGTTCTTGTCAATTTTTGTTGGTTTTCATCTAATGAACTTATTTCAGTCAGCTAGATCTTTCTTCTTCAAAGCAAAAAGATTTTATCTTCAAATACAAGAACTTTTCGTGGTTTTGTTGGTTTTCAGCAAATGAACATATTTCAGCGAGCTGGGAGTTTTTTCTTTGATAGCGTAAGATTTTATCTTAAAATACAAGAACTTTTCGTGGTTCTTGTCAATTTTTGTTCGTTTTCATCTAATGAACTTATTTCAGTCAGCTAGATCTTTCTTCTTCAAAGCAAAAAGATTTTATCTTCAAATACAAGAACTTTTCGTGGTTTTGTTGGTTTTCAGCAAATGAACATATTTCAGCGAGCTGGGAGTTTTTTCTTTAATAGCGTAAGATTTTATCTTAAAATACAAGAACTTTTCGTGGTTCTTGTCAATTTTTGTTGGTTTTCATCTAATGAACTTATTTCAGTCAGCTAGAACTTTCTTCTTCAAAGCAAAAAGATTTTATCTTCAAATACAAGAACTTTTCGTGGTTTTGCTGGTTTTCAGCAAATGAACATATTTCAGCGAGCTGGGAGTTTTTTCTTTAATAGAGTAAGATTTTATCTTAAAATACAAGAACTTTTCGTGGTTCTTGTCAATTTTTGTTGGTTTTCATCTCATGAACTTATTTCAGTCAGCGAGATCTTTCTTCTTCAAAGCAAAAAGATTTTATCTTCAAATACAAGAACTTTTCGTGGTTTTGTTGGTTTTCAGCAAATGAACATATTTCAGCGAGCTGGATGTTTTTTCTTGATAGCGTAAGATTTTATCTTAAAATAAAAGAAGTTTTCGTGGTTCTTGTCAATTTTTGTTGGATTTCATCTAATGAACTTATTTCAGTCAGCCAGATCTTTCTTCTTCAAAGCAAAAAGATTTTATCTTCAAATACAAGAACTTTTCGTGGTTTTGATGGTTTTCAGCAAATGAACATATTTCAGCGAGCTGGAAGTTTTTTCCTTAATAGAGTAAGATTTTATCTTAAAATACCAGAAATTTTCGTGGTTCTTGTCAATTTTTGTTGGTTTTCATCTAATGAACTTATTTCAGTCAGCTAGATCTTTCTTCTTCAAAGCAAAAAGATTTTATCTTCAAATACAAGAACTTTTCGTGGTTTTGTTGGTTTTCAGCAAATGAACATATTTCAGCGAGCTGGGAGTTTTTTCTTTAATAGAGTAAGATTTTATCTTAAAATACAAGAACTTTTCGTGGTTCTTGTCAATTTTTGTTGGTTTTCATCTAATGAACTTATTTCAGTCAGCGAGATCTTTCTTCTTCAAAGCAAAAAGATTTTATCTTCAAATACAAGAACTTTTCGTGGTTTTGTTGGTTTTCAGCAAATGAACATATTTCAGCGAGCTGGATGTTTTTTCTTGATAGCGTAAGATTTTATCTTAAAATAAAAGAAGTTTTCGTGGTTCTTGTCAATTTTTGTTGGTTTTCATCTAATGAACTTATTTCAGTCAGCTAGATCTTTCTTCTTCAAAGCAAAAAGATTTTATCTTCAAATACAAGAACTTTTCGTGGTTTTGTTGGTTTTCAGCAAATGAACATATTTCAGCGAGCCAGATGTTTTTTCTTTAATAGCGTAAGATTTTATCTTAAAATACAAGAACTTTTCGTGGTTCTTGTCAATTTTTGTTGGTTTTAATCTAATGAACTTATTTCAGTCAGCGAGATCTTTCTTCTTCAAAGCAAAAAGATTTTATCTTCAAATACAAGAACTTTTCGTGGTTTTGTTGGTTTTCAGCAAATAAACAGATTTCAGCGAGCAAGAAGTTTTTTCTTGAATAGCGTAAGATTTTATCTTTAAATACAAGAACTTTTCGTGGTTCTTGTCAATTTTTGTTCGTTTTCATCTAATGAACTTATTTCAGTCAGCAAGATCTTTCTTCTTCAAAGCAAAAAGATTTTATCTTCAAATACAACAACTTTTCGTGTTTTGATGGTTTTCAGCAAATGAACATATTTCAGCGAGCTGGAAGTTTTTTACTTAATAGCGTAAGATTTTATCTTAAAATACAAGAACTTTTCGTGGTTCTTGTCAATTTTTGTTGGTTTTCATCTGATGAACTTATTTCAGTCAGCGAGATCTTTCTTCTTCAAAGCAAAAAGATTTTATCTTCAAATACAAGAACTTTTCGTGGTTTTGTTGGTTTTCAGCAAATGAACAGATTTCAGCGAGCAAGAAGTTTTTTCTTTAATAGCGTAAGATATTATCTTAAAATACAAGAACTTTTCGTGGTTCTTGTCAATTTTTGTTCGTTTTCATCTGATGAACTTATTTCAGTCAGCAAGATCTTTCTTCTTCAAAGCAAAAAGATTTTATCTTCAAATACAACAACTTTTCGTGTTTTGATGGTTTTCAGCAAATGAACATATTTCAGCGAGCTGGAAGTTTTTTCCTTAATAGCGTAAGATTTTATCTTAAAATACAAGAACTTTTCGTGGTTCTTGTCAATTTTTGTTAGTTTTCATCTAATGAACTTATTTCATTCAGCTAGATCTTTCTTCTTCATAGCAAAAAGATTTTATCTTCAAATACAAGAACTTTTCGTGGTTTTGATGGTTTTCAGCAAATGAACATACTTCAGCGAGCTGGGAGTTTTTTCTTTAATAGTGTAAGATTTTATCTTAAAATACAAGAACTTTTCGTGGTTCTTGTCAATTTTTGTTGGTTTTCATCTAATGAACTTATTTCAGTCAGCTAGATCTTTCTTCTTCAAAGCAAAAAGATTTTATCTTCAAATACAAGAACTTTTCGTGGTTTTGTTGGTTTTCAGCAAATGAACATATTTCAGCGAGCTGGGAGTTTTTTCTTTGATAGCGTAAGATTTTATCTTAAAATACAAGAACTTTTCGTGGTTCTTGTCAATTTTTGTTCGTTTTCATCTAATGAACTTATTTCAGTCAGCTAGATCTTTCTTCTTCAAAGCAAAAAGATTTTATCTTCAAATACAAGAACTTTTCGTGGTTTTGTTGGTTTTCAGCAAATGAACATATTTCAGCGAGCTGGGAGTTTTTTCTTTAATAGCGTAAGATTTTATCTTAAAATACAAGAACTTTTCGTGGTTCTTGTCAATTTTTGTTGGTTTTCATCTAATGAACTTATTTCAGTCAGCTAGAACTTTCTTCTTCAAAGCAAAAAGATTTTATCTTCAAATACAAGAACTTTTCGTGGTTTTGTTGGTTTTCAGCAAATGAACATATTTCAGCGAGCTGGGAGTTTTTTCTTTAATAGAGTAAGATTTTATCTTAAAATACAAGAACTTTTCGTGGTTCTTGTCAATTTTTGTTGGTTTTCATCTCATGAACTTATTTCAGTCAGCGAGATCTTTCTTCTTCAAAGCAAAAAGATTTTATCTTCAAATACAAGAACTTTTCGTGGTTTTGTTGGTTTTCAGCAAATGAACATATTTCAGCGAGCTGGATGTTTTTTCTTGATAGCGTAAGATTTTATCTTAAAATAAAAGAAGTTTTCGTGGTTCTTGTCAATTTTTGTTGGATTTCATCTAATGAACTTATTTCAGTCAGCCAGATCTTTCTTCTTCAAAGCAAAAAGATTTTATCTTCAAATACAAGAACTTTTCGTGGTTTTGATGGTTTTCAGCAAATGAACATATTTCAGCGAGCTGGAAGTTTTTTCCTTAATAGAGTAAGATTTTATCTTAAAATACCAGAAATTTTCGTGGTTCTTGTCAATTTTTGTTGGTTTTCATCTAATGAACTTATTTCAGTCAGCTAGATCTTTCTTCTTCAAAGCAAAAAGATTTTATCTTCAAATACAAGAACTTTTCGTGGTTTTGTTGGTTTTCAGCAAATGAACATATTTCAGCGAGCTGGGAGTTTTTTCTTTAATAGAGTAAGATTTTATCTTAAAATACAAGAACTTTTCGTGGTTCTTGTCAATTTTTGTTGGTTTTCATCGAATGAACTTATTTCAGTCAGCGAGATCTTTCTTCTTCAAAGCAAAAAGATTTTATCTTCAAATACAAGAACTTTTCGTGGTTTTGTTGGTTTTCAGCAAATGAACATATTTCAGCGAGCTGGATGTTTTTTCTTGATAGCGTAAGATTTTATCTTAAAATAAAAGAAGTTTTCGTGGTTCTTGTCAATTTTTGTTGGTTTTCATCTAATGAACTTATTTCAGTCAGCTAGATCTTTCTTCTTCAAAGCAAAAAGATTTTATCTTCAAATACAAGAACTTTTCGTGGTTTTGATGGTTTTCAGCAAATGAACATATTTCAGCGAGCTGGAAGTTTTTTCCTTAATAGAGTAAGATTTTATCTTAAAATACCAGAAATTTTCGTGGTTCTTGTCAATTTTTGTTGGTTTTCATCTAATGAACTTATTTCAGTCAGCTAGATCTTTCTTCTTCAAAGCAAAAAGATTTTATCTTCAAATACAAGAACTTTTCGTGGTTTTGTTGGTTTTCAGCAAATGAACATATTTCAGCGAGCCAGATGTTTTTTCTTTAATAGCGTAAGATTTTATCTTAAAATACAAGAACTTTTCGTGGTTCTTGTCAATTTTTGTTGGTTTTCATCTAATGAACTTATTTCAGTCAGCTCGATCTTTCTTCTTCAAAGCAAAAAGATTTTATCTTCAAATACAAGAACTTTTCGTGGTTTTGTTGGTTTTCAGCAAATGAACATATTTCAGCGAGCTGGGTGTTTTTTCTTTAACAGAGTAAGATTTTATCTTAAAATACAAGAACTTTTCGTGGTTCTTGTCAATTTTTGTTGGTTTTCATCTGATGAACTTATTTCAGGCAGCTAGATCTTTCTTCTTCAAAGCAAAAAGATTTTATCTTCAAATACAAGAACTTTTCGTGGTTTTGATGGTTTTCAGCAAATGAACATATTTCAGCGAGCTGGAAGTTTTTTCCTTAATAGAGTAAGATTTGATCTTAAAATACAAGAACTTTTCGTGGTTCTTGTCAATTTTTGTTGGTTTTAATCTAATGAACTTATTTCAGTCAGCGAGATCTTTCTTCTTCAAAGCAAAAAGATTTTATCTTCAAATACAAGAACTTTTCGTGGTTTTGTTGGTTTTCAGCAAATAAACAGATTTCAGCGAGCAAGAAGTTTTTTCTTGAATAGCGTAAGATTTTATCTTTAAATACAAGAACTTTTCGTGGTTCTTGTCAATTTTTGTTCGTTTTCATCTAATGAACTTATTTCAGTCAGCAAGATCTTTCTTCTTCAAAGCAAAAAGATTTTATCTTCAAATACAACAACTTTTCGTGTTTTGATGGTTTTCAGCAAATGAACATATTTCAGCGAGCTGGAAGTTTTTTACTTAATAGCGTAAGATTTTATCTTAAAATACAAGAACTTTTCGTGGTTCTTGTCAATTTTTGTTGGTTTTCATCTGATGAACTTATTTCAGTCAGCGAGATCTTTCTTCTTCAAAGCAAAAAGATTTTATCTTCAAATACAAGAACTTTTCGTGGTTTTGTTGGTTTTCAGCAAATGAACATATTTCAGCGAGCTGGATGTTTTTTCTTGATAGCGTAAGATTTTATCTTAAAATACAAGAAGTTTTCGTGGTTCTTGTCAATTTTTGTTGGATTTCATCTAATGAACTTATTTCAGTCAGCTAGATCTTTCTTCTTCAAAGCAAAAAGATTTTATCTTCAAATACAAGAACTTTTCGTGGTTTTGATGGTTTTCAGCAAATGAACATATTTCAGCGAGCTGGAAGTTTTTTCCTTAATAGAGTAAGATTTTATCTTAAAATACCAGAAATTTTCGTGGTTCTTGTCAATTTTTGTTGGTTTTCATCTAATGAACTTATTTCAGTCAGCTGGATCTTTCTTCTTCAAAGCAAAAAGATTTTATCTTCAAATACAAGAACTTTTCGTGGTTTTGTTGGTTTTCAGCAAATGAACATATTTCAGCGAGCTGGGAGTTTTTTCTTTAATAGAGTAAGATTTTATCTTAAAATACAAGAACATTTCGTGGTTCTTGTCAATTCTTGTTGGTTTTCATCTGATGAACTTATTTCAGTCAGCTAGATCTTTCTTCTTCAAAGCAAAAAGATTTTATCTTCAAATACAAGAACTTTTCGTGGTTTTGATGGTTTTCAGCAAATGAACATATTTCAGCGAGCTGGAAGTTTTTTCCTTAATAGAGTAAGATTTTATCTTAAAATACCAGAAATTTTCGTGGTTCTTGTCAATTTTTGTTGGTTTTCATCTAATGAACTTATTTCAGTCAGCTAGATCTTTCTTCTTCAAAGCAGAAAGATTTTATCTTCAAATACAAGAACTTTTCGTGGTTTTGTTGGTTTTCAGCAAATGAACATATTTCAGCGAGCTGGGAGTTTTTTCTTTAATAGCGTAAGATTTTATCTTAAAATACAAGAACTTTTCGTGGTTCTTGTCAATTTTTGTTGGTTTTCATCTAATGAACTTATTTCAGTCAGCTAGATCTTTCTTCTTCAAAGCAAAAAGATTTTATCTTCAAATACAAGAACTTTTCGTGGTTTTGTTGGTTTTCAGCAAATGAACATATTTCAGCGAGCTGGGAGTTTTTTCTTTAATAGAGTAAGATTTTATCTTAAAATACAAGAACTTTTCGTGGTTCTTGTCAATTTTTGTTGGTTTTCATCTGATGAACTTATTTCAGTCAGCTAGATCTTTCTTCTTCAAAGCAAAAAGATTTTAACTTCAAATACAACAACTTTTCGTGGTTTTGATGGTTTTCAGCAAATGAACATATTTCAGCGAGCTGGATGTTTTTTCTTGATAGCGTAAGATTTTATCTTAAAATACAAGAAGTTTTCGTGGTTCTTGTCAATTTTTGTTGGATTTCATCTAATGAACTTATTTCAGTCAGCTAGATCTTTCTTCTTCAAAGCAAAAAGATTTTATCTTCAAATACAAGAACTTTTCGTGGTTTTGATGGTTTTCAGCCAATGAACATATTTCAGCGAGCTGGGAGTTTTTTCTTTAATAGCGTAAGATTTTATCTTAAAATACAAGAACTTTTCGTGGTTCTTGTCAATTTTTGTTGGTTTTCATCTAATGAACTTATTTCAGTCAGCTAGATCTTTCTTCTTCAAAGCAAAAAGATTTTATCTTCAAATACAAGAACTTTTCGTGGTTTTGTTGGTTTTCAGCAAATGAACATATTTCAGCGAGCTGGGAGTTTTTTCTTTAATAGAGTAAGATTTTATCTTAAAATACAAGAACTTTTCGTGGTTCTTGTCAATTTTTGTTGGTTTTCATCTGATGAACTTATTTCAGTCAGCTAGATCTTTCTTCTTCAAAGCAAAAAGATTTTAACTTCAAATACAACAACTTTTCGTGGTTTTGATGGTTTTCAGCAAATGAACATATTTCAGCGAGCTGGATGTTTTTTCTTGATAGCGTAAGATTTTATCTTAAAATACAAGAAGTTTTCGTGGTTCTTGTCAATTTTTGTTGGATTTCATCTAATGAACTTATTTCAGTCAGCTAGATCTTTCTTCTTCAAAGCAAAAAGATTTTATCTTCAAATACAAGAACTTTTCGTGGTTTTGATGGTTTTCAGCCAATGAACATATTTCAGCGAGCTGGAAGTTTTTTCCTTAATAGAGTAAGATTTTATCTTAAAATACCAGAAATTTTCGTGGTTCTTGTCAATTTTTGTTGGTTTTCATCTAATGAACTTATTTCAGTCAGCTCGATCTTTCTTCTTCAAAGCAAAAAGATTTTATCTTCAAATACAAGAACTTTTCGTGGTTTTGTTGGTTTTCAGCAAATGAACATATTTCAGCGAGCTGGGAGTTTTTTCTTTAATAGCGTAAGATTTTATCTTAAAATACAAGAACTTTTCGTGGTTCTTGTCAATTTTTGTTCGTTTTCATCTCATGAACTTATTTCAGTCAGCTAGATCTTTCTTCTTCAAAGCAAAAAGATTTTATCTTCAAATACAAGAACTTTTCGTGGTTTTGTTGGTTTTCAGCAAATGAACATATTTCAGCGAGCTGGAAGTTTTTTCCTTGATAGAGTAAGATTTTATCTTAAAATACAAGAACTTTTCGTGGTTCTTGTCAATTTTTGTTGGTTTTCATCTAATGAACTTATTTCAGTCAGCGAGATCTTTCTTCTTCAAAGCAAAAAGATTTTATCTTCAAATACAAGAACTTTTCGTGGTTTTGTTGGTTTTCAGCAAATGAACATATTTCAGCGAGCCAGAAGTTTTTTCTTTAATAGCGTAAGATTTTATCTTAAAATACAAGAACTTTTCGTGGTTCTTGTCAATTTTTGTTGGTTTTCATCTAATGAACTTATTTCAGTCAGCTGGATCTTTCTTCTTCAAAGCAAAAAGATTTTATCTTCAAATACAAGAACTTTTCGTGGTTTTGATGGTTTTCAGCAAATGAACACATTTCAGCGCGCTGGAAGTTTTTTCCTTCATCGAGTAAGATTTTATCTTAAATTACCAGAACATTTCGTGGTTCTTGTCAATTCTTGTTGGTTTTCATCTGATGAACTTATTTCAGTCAGCTAGATCTTTCTTCTTCAAAGCAAAAAGATTTTATCTTCAAAGACAAGAACTTTTCGTGGTTTTGATGGTTTTCAGCAAATGAACATATTTCAGCGAGCTGGAAGTTTTTTCCTTAATAGTGTAAGATTTTATCTTAAAATACAAGAACTTTTCGTGGTTCTTGTCAATTTTTCTTCGTTTTCATCCAATGAACTTATTTCAGTCAGCGAGATCTTTCTTCTTCAAAGCAAAAAGATTTTATCTTCAAATACAAGAACTTTTCGTGGTTTTGTTGGTTTTCAGCAAATGAACATATTTCAGCGAGCCAGAAGTTTTTTCTTTAATAGCGCAAGATTTTATCTTAAAATACAAGAACTTTTCGTGGTTCTTGTCAATTTTTGTTGGTTTTCATCTAATGAACTTATTTCAGTCAGCTGGATCTTTCTTCTTCAAAGCAAAAAGATTTTATCTTCAAATACAAGAACTTTTCGTGGTTTTGATGGTTTTCAGCAAATGAACACATTTCAGCGCGCTGGAAGTTTTTTCCTTCATCGAGTAAGATTTTATCTTAAATTACCAGAACATTTCGTGGTTCTTGTCAATTCTTGTTGGTTTTCATCTGATGAACTTATTTCAGTCAGCTAGATCTTTCTTCTTCAAAGCAAAAAGATTTTATCTTCAAAGACAAGAACTTTTCGTGGTTTTGATGGTTTTCAGCAAATGAACATATTTCAGCGAGCTGGAAGTTTTTTCCTTAATAGTGTAAGATTTTATCTTAAAATACAAGAACTTTTCGTGGTTCTTGTCAATTTTTCTTCGTTTTCATCCAATGAACTTATTTCAGTCAGCGAGATCTTTCTTCTTCAAAGCAAAAAGATTTTATCTTCAAATACAAGAACTTTTCGTGGTTTTGTTGGTTTTCAGCAAATGAACATATTTCAGCGAGCCAGAAGTTTTTTCTTTAATAGCGCAAGATTTTATCTTAAAATACAAGAACTTTTCGTGGTTCTTGTCAATTTTTGTTGGTTTTCATCGAATGAACTTATTTCAGTCAGCTGGATCATTCTTCTTCAAAGCAAAAAGATTTTATCTTCAAATACAAGAACTTTTCGTGGTTTTGATGGTTTTCAGCAAATGAACACATTTCAGTGCGCTGGAAGTTTTTTCCTTAATCGAGTAAGATTTTATCTTAAATTACCAGAACATTTCGTGGTTCTTGTCAATTCTTGTTGGTTTTCATCTAATGAACTTATTTCAGTCAGCAAGATCTTTCTTCTTCAAAGCAAAACGATTTTATCTTCAAATACAAGAACTTTTCGTGGTTTTGTTGGTTTTCAGCAAATGAACATATTTCAGCGAGCTGGAAGTTTTTTCCTTAATAGTATAAGATTTTATCTTAAAATACAAGAACTTTTCGTGGTTCTTGTCAATTTTTGTTCGTTTTCATCGAATGAACTTATTTCAGTCAGCAAGATCTTTCTTCTTCAAAGCAAAAAGATTTTATCTTCAAATACAAGAACTTTTCGTGGTTTTGATGGTTTTCAGCAAATGAACATATTTCAGCGAGCTGGAAGTTTTTTCCTTAATAGAGTAAGATTTTATCTTAAAATACAAGAACTTTTCGTGGTTCTTGTCAATTTTTGTTCGTTTTCATCTAATGAACTTATTTCAGTCAGCTAGATCTTTCTTCTTCAAAGCAAAAAGATTTTATCTTCAAATACAAGAACTTTTCGTGGTTTTGATGGTTTTCAGCAAATGAACATATTTCAGCGAGCTGGAAGTTTTTTCCTTAATAGAGTAAGATTTTATCTTAAAATACCAGTAATTTTAGTGGTTCTTGTCAATTTTTGTTGGTTTTCATCTAATGAACTTATTTCAGTCAGCTGGATCTTTCTTCTTCAAAGCAAAAAGATTTTATCTTCAAATACAAGAACTTTTCGTGGTTTTGTTGGTTTTCAGCAAATGAACATATTTCAGCGAGCTGGGAGTTTTTTCTTTAATAGAGTAAGATTTTATCTTAAAATACAAGAACTTTTCGTGGTTCTTGTCAATTTTTGTTGGTTTTCATCTGATGAACTTATTTCAGTCAGCAAGATCTTTCTTCTTCAAAGCAAAAAGATTTTATCTTCAAATACAAGAACTTTTCGTGGTTTTGATGGTTTTCAGCAAATGAACATATTTCAGCGAGCTGGAAGTTTTTTCCTTAATAGAGTAAGATTTTATCTTAAAATACCAGAAATTTTCGTGGTTCTTGTCAATTTTTGTTGGTTTTCATCTAATGAACTTATTTCAGTCAGCTAGATCTTTCTTCTTCAAAGCAGAAAGATTTTATCTTCAAATACAAGAACTTTTCGTGGTTTTGTTGGTTTTCAGCAAATGAACATATTTCAGCGAGCTGGGAGTTTTTTCTTTAATAGCGTAAGATTTTATCTTAAAATACAAGAACTTTTCGTGGTTCTTGTCAATTTTTGTTGGTTTTCATCTAATGAACTTATTTCAGTCAGCTAGATCTTTCTTCTTCAAAGCAAAAAGATTTTATCTTCAAATACAAGAACTTTTCGTGGTTTTGTTGGTTTTCAGCAAATGAACATATTTCAGCGAGCTGGGAGTTTTTTCTTTAATAGAGTAAGATTTTATCTTAAAATACAAGAACTTTTCGTGGTTCTTGTCAATTTTTGTTGGTTTTCATCTGATGAACTTATTTCAGTCAGCTAGATCTTTCTTCTTCAAAGCAAAAAGATTTTATCTTCAAATACAACAACTTTTCGTGGTTTTGATGGTTTTCAGCAAATGAACATATTTCAGCGAGCTGGATGTTTTTTCTTGATAGCGTAAGATTTTATCTTAAAATACAAGAAGTTTTCGTGGTTCTTGTCAATTTTTGTTGGATTTCATCTAATGAACTTATTTCAGTCAGCTAGATCTTTCTTCTTCAAAACAAAAAGATTTTATCTTCAAATACAAGAACTTTTCGTGGTTTTGATGGTTTTCAGCCAATGAACATATTTCAGCGAGCTGGAAGTTTTTTCCTTAATAGAGTAAGATTTTATCTTAAAATACCAGAAATTTTCGTGGTTCTTGTCAATTTTTGGTGGTTTTCATCTAATGAACTTATTTCAGTCAGCTGGATCTTTCTTCTTCAAAGCAAAAAGATTTTATCTTCAAATACAAGAACTTTTCGTGGTTTTGTTGGTTTTCAGCAAATGAACATATTTCAGCAAGCTGGGAGTTTTTTCTTTAATAGCGTAAGATTTTATCTTAAAATACAAGAACTTTTCGTGGTTCTTGTCAATTTTTGTTGGATTTCATCTAATGAACTTATTTCAGTCAGCTAGATCTTTCTTCTTCAAAGCAAAAAGATTTTATCTTCAAATACAAGAACTTTTCGTGGTTTTGATGGTTTTCAGCCAATGAACATATTTCAGCGAGCTGGAAGTTTTTTCCTTAATAGAGTAAGATTTTATCTTAAAATACCAGAAATTTTCGTGGTTCTTGTCAATTTTTGTTGGTTTTCATCTAATGAACTTATTTCAGTCAGCTGGATCTTTCTTCTTCAAAGCAAAAAGATTTTATCTTCAAATACAAGAACTTTTCGTGGTTTTGTTGGTTTTCAGCAAATGAACATATTTCAGCGAGCTGGGAGTTTTTTCTTTAATAGCGTAAGATTTTATCTTAAAATACAAGAACTTTTCGTGGTTCTTGTCAATTTTTGTTGGTTTTCATCTAATGAACTTATTTCAGTCAGCTGGATCTTACTTCTTCAAAGCAAAAAGATTTTATCTTCAAACACAAGAACTTTTCGTGGTTTTGTTGGTTTTCAGCAAATGAACATATTTCAGCGATCTGGAAGTTTTTTCCTGAATAGCGTAAGATTTTATCTGAAAATACAAGAACTTTTCGTGGTTCTTGTCAATTTTTGTTGGTTTTCATCTTATGAACTTATTTCAGTCAGCTGGATCTTTCTTCTTCAAAGCAAAAAGATTTTATCTTCAAATACAAGAACTTTTCGTGGTTTTGATGGTTTTCAGCAAATGAACATATTTCAGCGAGCTGGGAGTTTTTTCTTTAAGAGAGTAAGATTTTACCTTAAAATACAAGAACTTTTCGTGGTTCTTGTCAATTTTTGTTGGTTTTCATCTGATGAACTTATTTCAGTCAGCTAGATCTTTCTTCTTCAAAGCAAAAAGATTTTATCTTCAAATACAAGAACTTTTCGTGGTTTTGATGGTTTTCAGCAAATGAACATATTTCAGCGAGCTGGAAGTTTTTTCCTTAATAGAGTAAGATTTTATCTTAAAATACAAGAACTTTTCGTGGTTCTTGTCAATTTTTGTTGGTTTTCATCTAATGAACTTATTTCAGTCAGCGAGATCTTTCTTCTTCAAAGCAAAAAGATTTTATCTTCAAATATAAGAACTTTTCGTGGTTTTGATGGTTTTCAGCAAATGAACATATTTCAGCGAGCTGGAAGTTTTTTCCTTAATAGTGTAAGATTTTATCTTAAAATACAAGAACTTTTCGTGGTTCTTGTCAATTTTTGTTCGTTTTCATCGAATAAACTTATTTCAGTCAGCAAGATCTTTCTTCTTCAAAGCAAAAATATTTTATCTTCAAATACAAGAACTTTTCGTGGTTTTGATGGTTTTCAGCAAATGAACATATTTCAGCGAGCAAGAAGTTTTTTCCTTAATAGAGTAAGATTTTATCTTAAAATACAAGAACTTTTCGTGGTTCTTGTCAATTTTTGTTGGTTTTCATCTAATGAACTTATTTCAGTCAGCTGGATCTTACTTCTTCAAAGCAAAAAGATTTTATCTTCAAATACAAGAACTTTTCGTGGTTTTGTTGGTTTTCAGCAAATGATCATATTTCAGCGATCTGGAAGTTTTTTCCTGAATAGCGTAAGATTTTATCTTAAAATACAAGAACTTTTCGTGGTTCTTGTCAATTTTTGTTGGTTTTCATCTTATGAACTTATTTCAGTCAGCTGGATCTTTCTTCTTCAAAGCAAAAAGATTTTATCTTCAAATACAAGAACTTTTCGTGGTTTTGATGGTTTTCAGCAAATGAACATATTTCAGCGAGCTGGGAGTTTTTTCTTTAAGAGAGTAAGATTTTATCTTAAAATACAAGAACTTTTCGTGGTTCTTGTCAATTTTTGTTGGTTTTCATCTGATGAACTTATTTCAGTCAGCTAGATCTTTCTTCTTCAAAGCAAAAAGATTTTATCTTCAAATACAAGAACTTTTCGTGGTTTTGATGGTTTTCAGCAAATGAACATATTTCAGCGAGCTGGAAGTTTTTTCCTTAATAGAGTAAGATTTTATCTTAAAATACAAGAACTTTTCGTGGTTCTTGTCAATTTTTGTTGGTTTTCATCTAATGAACTTATTTCAGTCAGCTCGATCTTTCTTCTTCAAAGCAAAAAGATTTTATCTTCAAATACAAGAACTTTTCGTGGTTTTGTTGGTTTTCAGCAAATGAACAGATTTCAGCGAGCAAGAAGTTTTTTCTTTAATAGCGTAAGATATTATCTTAAAATACAAGAACTTTTCGTGGTTCTTGTCAATTTTTGTTCGTTTTCATCTGATGAACTTATTTCAGTCAGCAAGATCTTTCTTCTTCAAAGCAAAAAGATTTTATCTTCAAATACAACAACTTTTCGTGTTTTGATGGTTTTCAGCAAATGAACATATTTCAGCGAGCTGGAAGTTTTTTCCTTAATAGCGTAAGATTTTATCTTAAAATACAAGAACTTTTCGTGGTTCTTGTCAATTTTTGTTAGTTTTCATCTAATGAACTTATTTCATTCAGCTAGATCTTTCTTCTTCATAGCAAAAAGATTTTATCTTCAAATACAAGAACTTTTCGTGGTTTTGATGGTTTTCAGCAAATGAACATACTTCAGCGAGCTGGGAGTTTTTTCTTTAATAGTGTAAGATTTTATCTTAAAATACAAGAACTTTTCGTGGTTCTTGTCAATTTTTGTTGGTTTTCATCTAATGAACTTATTTCAGTCAGCTAGATCTTTCTTCTTCAAAGCAAAAAGATTTTATCTTCAAATACAAGAACTTTTCGTGGTTTTGTTGGTTTTCAGCAAATGAACATATTTCAGCGAGCTGGGAGTTTTTTCTTTGATAGCGTAAGATTTTATCTTAAAATACAAGAACTTTTCGTGGTTCTTGTCAATTTTTGTTCGTTTTCATCTAATGAACTTATTTCAGTCAGCTAGATCTTTCTTCTTCAAAGCAAAAAGATTTTATCTTCAAATACAAGAACTTTTCGTGGTTTTGTTGGTTTTCAGCAAATGAACATATTTCAGCGAGCTGGGAGTTTTTTCTTTAATAGCGTAAGATTTTATCTTAAAATACAAGAACTTTTCGTGGTTCTTGTCAATTTTTGTTGGTTTTCATCTAATGAACTTATTTCAGTCAGCTAGAACTTTCTTCTTCAAAGCAAAAAGATTTTATCTTCAAATACAAGAACTTTTCGTGGTTTTGTTGGTTTTCAGCAAATGAACATATTTCAGCGAGCTGGGAGTTTTTTCTTTAATAGAGTAAGATTTTATCTTAAAATACAAGAACTTTTCGTGGTTCTTGTCAATTTTTGTTGGTTTTCATCTCATGAACTTATTTCAGTCAGCGAGATCTTTCTTCTTCAAAGCAAAAAGATTTTATCTTCAAATACAAGAACTTTTCGTGGTTTTGTTGGTTTTCAGCAAATGAACATATTTCAGCGAGCTGGATGTTTTTTCTTGATAGCGTAAGATTTTATCTTAAAATAAAAGAAGTTTTCGTGGTTCTTGTCAATTTTTGTTGGATTTCATCTAATGAACTTATTTCAGTCAGCCAGATCTTTCTTCTTCAAAGCAAAAAGATTTTATCTTCAAATACAAGAACTTTTCGTGGTTTTGATGGTTTTCAGCAAATGAACATATTTCAGCGAGCTGGAAGTTTTTTCCTTAATAGAGTAAGATTTTATCTTAAAATACCAGAAATTTTCGTGGTTCTTGTCAATTTTTGTTGGTTTTCATCTAATGAACTTATTTCAGTCAGCTAGATCTTTCTTCTTCAAAGCAAAAAGATTTTATCTTCAAATACAAGAACTTTTCGTGGTTTTGTTGGTTTTCAGCAAATGAACATATTTCAGCGAGCTGGGAGTTTTTTCTTTAATAGAGTAAGATTTTATCTTAAAATACAAGAACTTTTCGTGGTTCTTGTCAATTTTTGTTGGTTTTCATCTAATGAACTTATTTCAGTCAGCGAGATCTTTCTTCTTCAAAGCAAAAAGATTTTATCTTCAAATACAAGAACTTTTCGTGGTTTTGTTGGTTTTCAGCAAATGAACATATTTCAGCGAGCTGGATGTTTTTTCTTGATAGCGTAAGATTTTATCTTAAAATAAAAGAAGTTTTCGTGGTTCTTGTCAATTTTTGTTGGTTTTCATCTAATGAACTTATTTCAGTCAGCTAGATCTTTCTTCTTCAAAGCAAAAAGATTTTATCTTCAAATACAAGAACTTTTCGTGGTTTTGTTGGTTTTCAGCAAATGAACATATTTCAGCGAGCCAGATGTTTTTTCTTTAATAGCGTAAGATTTTATCTTAAAATACAAGAACTTTTCGTGGTTCTTGTCAATTTTTGTTGGTTTTAATCTAATGAACTTATTTCAGTCAGCGAGATCTTTCTTCTTCAAAGCAAAAAGATTTTATCTTCAAATACAAGAACTTTTCGTGGTTTTGTTGGTTTTCAGCAAATAAACAGATTTCAGCGAGCAAGAAGTTTTTTCTTGAATAGCGTAAGATTTTATCTTTAAATACAAGAACTTTTCGTGGTTCTTGTCAATTTTTGTTCGTTTTCATCTAATGAACTTATTTCAGTCAGCAAGATCTTTCTTCTTCAAAGCAAAAAGATTTTATCTTCAAATACAACAACTTTTCGTGTTTTGATGGTTTTCAGCAAATGAACATATTTCAGCGAGCTGGAAGTTTTTTACTTAATAGCGTAAGATTTTATCTTAAAATACAAGAACTTTTCGTGGTTCTTGTCAATTTTTGTTGGTTTTCATCTGATGAACTTATTTCAGTCAGCGAGATCTTTCTTCTTCAAAGCAAAAAGATTTTATCTTCAAATACAAGAACTTTTCGTGGTTTTGTTGGTTTTCAGCAAATGAACAGATTTCAGCGAGCAAGAAGTTTTTTCTTTAATAGCGTAAGATATTATCTTAAAATACAAGAACTTTTCGTGGTTCTTGTCAATTTTTGTTCGTTTTCATCTGATGAACTTATTTCAGTCAGCAAGATCTTTCTTCTTCAAAGCAAAAAGATTTTATCTTCAAATACAACAACTTTTCGTGTTTTGATGGTTTTCAGCAAATGAACATATTTCAGCGAGCTGGAAGTTTTTTCCTTAATAGCGTAAGATTTTATCTTAAAATACAAGAACTTTTCGTGGTTCTTGTCAATTTTTGTTAGTTTTCATCTAATGAACTTATTTCATTCAGCTAGATCTTTCTTCTTCATAGCAAAAAGATTTTATCTTCAAATACAAGAACTTTTCGTGGTTTTGATGGTTTTCAGCAAATGAACATACTTCAGCGAGCTGGGAGTTTTTTCTTTAATAGTGTAAGATTTTATCTTAAAATACAAGAACTTTTCGTGGTTCTTGTCAATTTTTGTTGGTTTTCATCTAATGAACTTATTTCAGTCAGCTAGATCTTTCTTCTTCAAAGCAAAAAGATTTTATCTTCAAATACAAGAACTTTTCGTGGTTTTGTTGGTTTTCAGCAAATGAACATATTTCAGCGAGCTGGGAGTTTTTTCTTTGATAGCGTAAGATTTTATCTTAAAATACAAGAACTTTTCGTGGTTCTTGTCAATTTTTGTTCGTTTTCATCTAATGAACTTATTTCAGTCAGCTAGATCTTTCTTCTTCAAAGCAAAAAGATTTTATCTTCAAATACAAGAACTTTTCGTGGTTTTGTTGGTTTTCAGCAAATGAACATATTTCAGCGAGCTGGGAGTTTTTTCTTTAATAGCGTAAGATTTTATCTTAAAATACAAGAACTTTTCGTGGTTCTTGTCAATTTTTGTTGGTTTTCATCTAATGAACTTATTTCAGTCAGCTAGAACTTTCTTCTTCAAAGCAAAAAGATTTTATCTTCAAATACAAGAACTTTTCGTGGTTTTGTTGGTTTTCAGCAAATGAACATATTTCAGCGAGCTGGGAGTTTTTTCTTTAATAGAGTAAGATTTTATCTTAAAATACAAGAACTTTTCGTGGTTCTTGTCAATTTTTGTTGGTTTTCATCTCATGAACTTATTTCAGTCAGCGAGATCTTTCTTCTTCAAAGCAAAAAGATTTTATCTTCAAATACAAGAACTTTTCGTGGTTTTGTTGGTTTTCAGCAAATGAACATATTTCAGCGAGCTGGATGTTTTTTCTTGATAGCGTAAGATTTTATCTTAAAATAAAAGAAGTTTTCGTGGTTCTTGTCAATTTTTGTTGGATTTCATCTAATGAACTTATTTCAGTCAGCCAGATCTTTCTTCTTCAAAGCAAAAAGATTTTATCTTCAAATACAAGAACTTTTCGTGGTTTTGATGGTTTTCAGCAAATGAACATATTTCAGCGAGCTGGAAGTTTTTTCCTTAATAGAGTAAGATTTTATCTTAAAATACCAGAAATTTTCGTGGTTCTTGTCAATTTTTGTTGGTTTTCATCTAATGAACTTATTTCAGTCAGCTAGATCTTTCTTCTTCAAAGCAAAAAGATTTTATCTTCAAATACAAGAACTTTTCGTGGTTTTGTTGGTTTTCAGCAAATGAACATATTTCAGCGAGCTGGGAGTTTTTTCTTTAATAGAGTAAGATTTTATCTTAAAATACAAGAACTTTTCGTGGTTCTTGTCAATTTTTGTTGGTTTTCATCGAATGAACTTATTTCAGTCAGCGAGATCTTTCTTCTTCAAAGCAAAAAGATTTTATCTTCAAATACAAGAACTTTTCGTGGTTTTGTTGGTTTTCAGCAAATGAACATATTTCAGCGAGCTGGATGTTTTTTCTTGATAGCGTAAGATTTTATCTTAAAATAAAAGAAGTTTTCGTGGTTCTTGTCAATTTTTGTTGGTTTTCATCTAATGAACTTATTTCAGTCAGCTAGATCTTTCTTCTTCAAAGCAAAAAGATTTTATCTTCAAATACAAGAACTTTTCGTGGTTTTGATGGTTTTCAGCAAATGAACATATTTCAGCGAGCTGGAAGTTTTTTCCTTAATAGAGTAAGATTTTATCTTAAAATACCAGAAATTTTCGTGGTTCTTGTCAATTTTTGTTGGTTTTCATCTAATGAACTTATTTCAGTCAGCTAGATCTTTCTTCTTCAAAGCAAAAAGATTTTATCTTCAAATACAAGAACTTTTCGTGGTTTTGTTGGTTTTCAGCAAATGAACATATTTCAGCGAGCCAGATGTTTTTTCTTTAATAGCGTAAGATTTTATCTTAAAATACAAGAACTTTTCGTGGTTCTTGTCAATTTTTGTTGGTTTTCATCTAATGAACTTATTTCAGTCAGCTCGATCTTTCTTCTTCAAAGCAAAAAGATTTTATCTTCAAATACAAGAACTTTTCGTGGTTTTGTTGGTTTTCAGCAAATGAACATATTTCAGCGAGCTGGGTGTTTTTTCTTTAACAGAGTAAGATTTTATCTTAAAATACAAGAACTTTTCGTGGTTCTTGTCAATTTTTGTTGGTTTTCATCTGATGAACTTATTTCAGGCAGCTAGATCTTTCTTCTTCAAAGCAAAAAGATTTTATCTTCAAATACAAGAACTTTTCGTGGTTTTGATGGTTTTCAGCAAATGAACATATTTCAGCGAGCTGGAAGTTTTTTCCTTAATAGAGTAAGATTTGATCTTAAAATACAAGAACTTTTCGTGGTTCTTGTCAATTTTTGTTGGTTTTAATCTAATGAACTTATTTCAGTCAGCGAGATCTTTCTTCTTCAAAGCAAAAAGATTTTATCTTCAAATACAAGAACTTTTCGTGGTTTTGTTGGTTTTCAGCAAATAAACAGATTTCAGCGAGCAAGAAGTTTTTTCTTGAATAGCGTAAGATTTTATCTTTAAATACAAGAACTTTTCGTGGTTCTTGTCAATTTTTGTTCGTTTTCATCTAATGAACTTATTTCAGTCAGCAAGATCTTTCTTCTTCAAAGCAAAAAGATTTTATCTTCAAATACAACAACTTTTCGTGTTTTGATGGTTTTCAGCAAATGAACATATTTCAGCGAGCTGGAAGTTTTTTACTTAATAGCGTAAGATTTTATCTTAAAATACAAGAACTTTTCGTGGTTCTTGTCAATTTTTGTTGGTTTTCATCTGATGAACTTATTTCAGTCAGCGAGATCTTTCTTCTTCAAAGCAAAAAGATTTTATCTTCAAATACAAGAACTTTTCGTGGTTTTGTTGGTTTTCAGCAAATGAACATATTTCAGCGAGCTGGATGTTTTTTCTTGATAGCGTAAGATTTTATCTTAAAATACAAGAAGTTTTCGTGGTTCTTGTCAATTTTTGTTGGATTTCATCTAATGAACTTATTTCAGTCAGCTAGATCTTTCTTCTTCAAAGCAAAAAGATTTTATCTTCAAATACAAGAACTTTTCGTGGTTTTGATGGTTTTCAGCAAATGAACATATTTCAGCGAGCTGGAAGTTTTTTCCTTAATAGAGTAAGATTTTATCTTAAAATACCAGAAATTTTCGTGGTTCTTGTCAATTTTTGTTGGTTTTCATCTAATGAACTTATTTCAGTCAGCTGGATCTTTCTTCTTCAAAGCAAAAAGATTTTATCTTCAAATACAAGAACTTTTCGTGGTTTTGTTGGTTTTCAGCAAATGAACATATTTCAGCGAGCTGGGAGTTTTTTCTTTAATAGAGTAAGATTTTATCTTAAAATACAAGAACATTTCGTGGTTCTTGTCAATTCTTGTTGGTTTTCATCTGATGAACTTATTTCAGTCAGCTAGATCTTTCTTCTTCAAAGCAAAAAGATTTTATCTTCAAATACAAGAACTTTTCGTGGTTTTGATGGTTTTCAGCAAATGAACATATTTCAGCGAGCTGGAAGTTTTTTCCTTAATAGAGTAAGATTTTATCTTAAAATACCAGAAATTTTCGTGGTTCTTGTCAATTTTTGTTGGTTTTCATCTAATGAACTTATTTCAGTCAGCTAGATCTTTCTTCTTCAAAGCAGAAAGATTTTATCTTCAAATACAAGAACTTTTCGTGGTTTTGTTGGTTTTCAGCAAATGAACATATTTCAGCGAGCTGGGAGTTTTTTCTTTAATAGCGTAAGATTTTATCTTAAAATACAAGAACTTTTCGTGGTTCTTGTCAATTTTTGTTGGTTTTCATCTAATGAACTTATTTCAGTCAGCTAGATCTTTCTTCTTCAAAGCAAAAAGATTTTATCTTCAAATACAAGAACTTTTCGTGGTTTTGTTGGTTTTCAGCAAATGAACATATTTCAGCGAGCTGGGAGTTTTTTCTTTAATAGAGTAAGATTTTATCTTAAAATACAAGAACTTTTCGTGGTTCTTGTCAATTTTTGTTGGTTTTCATCTGATGAACTTATTTCAGTCAGCTAGATCTTTCTTCTTCAAAGCAAAAAGATTTTAACTTCAAATACAACAACTTTTCGTGGTTTTGATGGTTTTCAGCAAATGAACATATTTCAGCGAGCTGGATGTTTTTTCTTGATAGCGTAAGATTTTATCTTAAAATACAAGAAGTTTTCGTGGTTCTTGTCAATTTTTGTTGGATTTCATCTAATGAACTTATTTCAGTCAGCTAGATCTTTCTTCTTCAAAGCAAAAAGATTTTATCTTCAAATACAAGAACTTTTCGTGGTTTTGATGGTTTTCAGCCAATGAACATATTTCAGCGAGCTGGGAGTTTTTTCTTTAATAGCGTAAGATTTTATCTTAAAATACAAGAACTTTTCGTGGTTCTTGTCAATTTTTGTTGGTTTTCATCTAATGAACTTATTTCAGTCAGCTAGATCTTTCTTCTTCAAAGCAAAAAGATTTTATCTTCAAATACAAGAACTTTTCGTGGTTTTGTTGGTTTTCAGCAAATGAACATATTTCAGCGAGCTGGGAGTTTTTTCTTTAATAGAGTAAGATTTTATCTTAAAATACAAGAACTTTTCGTGGTTCTTGTCAATTTTTGTTGGTTTTCATCTGATGAACTTATTTCAGTCAGCTAGATCTTTCTTCTTCAAAGCAAAAAGATTTTAACTTCAAATACAACAACTTTTCGTGGTTTTGATGGTTTTCAGCAAATGAACATATTTCAGCGAGCTGGATGTTTTTTCTTGATAGCGTAAGATTTTATCTTAAAATACAAGAAGTTTTCGTGGTTCTTGTCAATTTTTGTTGGATTTCATCTAATGAACTTATTTCAGTCAGCTAGATCTTTCTTCTTCAAAGCAAAAAGATTTTATCTTCAAATACAAGAACTTTTCGTGGTTTTGATGGTTTTCAGCCAATGAACATATTTCAGCGAGCTGGAAGTTTTTTCCTTAATAGAGTAAGATTTTATCTTAAAATACCAGAAATTTTCGTGGTTCTTGTCAATTTTTGTTGGTTTTCATCTAATGAACTTATTTCAGTCAGCTCGATCTTTCTTCTTCAAAGCAAAAAGATTTTATCTTCAAATACAAGAACTTTTCGTGGTTTTGTTGGTTTTCAGCAAATGAACATATTTCAGCGAGCTGGGAGTTTTTTCTTTAATAGCGTAAGATTTTATCTTAAAATACAAGAACTTTTCGTGGTTCTTGTCAATTTTTGTTCGTTTTCATCTCATGAACTTATTTCAGTCAGCTAGATCTTTCTTCTTCAAAGCAAAAAGATTTTATCTTCAAATACAAGAACTTTTCGTGGTTTTGTTGGTTTTCAGCAAATGAACATATTTCAGCGAGCTGGAAGTTTTTTCCTTGATAGAGTAAGATTTTATCTTAAAATACAAGAACTTTTCGTGGTTCTTGTCAATTTTTGTTGGTTTTCATCTAATGAACTTATTTCAGTCAGCGAGATCTTTCTTCTTCAAAGCAAAAAGATTTTATCTTCAAATACAAGAACTTTTCGTGGTTTTGTTGGTTTTCAGCAAATGAACATATTTCAGCGAGCCAGAAGTTTTTTCTTTAATAGCGTAAGATTTTATCTTAAAATACAAGAACTTTTCGTGGTTCTTGTCAATTTTTGTTGGTTTTCATCTAATGAACTTATTTCAGTCAGCTGGATCTTTCTTCTTCAAAGCAAAAAGATTTTATCTTCAAATACAAGAACTTTTCGTGGTTTTGATGGTTTTCAGCAAATGAACACATTTCAGCGCGCTGGAAGTTTTTTCCTTCATCGAGTAAGATTTTATCTTAAATTACCAGAACATTTCGTGGTTCTTGTCAATTCTTGTTGGTTTTCATCTGATGAACTTATTTCAGTCAGCTAGATCTTTCTTCTTCAAAGCAAAAAGATTTTATCTTCAAAGACAAGAACTTTTCGTGGTTTTGATGGTTTTCAGCAAATGAACATATTTCAGCGAGCTGGAAGTTTTTTCCTTAATAGTGTAAGATTTTATCTTAAAATACAAGAACTTTTCGTGGTTCTTGTCAATTTTTCTTCGTTTTCATCCAATGAACTTATTTCAGTCAGCGAGATCTTTCTTCTTCAAAGCAAAAAGATTTTATCTTCAAATACAAGAACTTTTCGTGGTTTTGTTGGTTTTCAGCAAATGAACATATTTCAGCGAGCCAGAAGTTTTTTCTTTAATAGCGCAAGATTTTATCTTAAAATACAAGAACTTTTCGTGGTTCTTGTCAATTTTTGTTGGTTTTCATCTAATGAACTTATTTCAGTCAGCTGGATCTTTCTTCTTCAAAGCAAAAAGATTTTATCTTCAAATACAAGAACTTTTCGTGGTTTTGATGGTTTTCAGCAAATGAACACATTTCAGCGCGCTGGAAGTTTTTTCCTTCATCGAGTAAGATTTTATCTTAAATTACCAGAACATTTCGTGGTTCTTGTCAATTCTTGTTGGTTTTCATCTGATGAACTTATTTCAGTCAGCTAGATCTTTCTTCTTCAAAGCAAAAAGATTTTATCTTCAAAGACAAGAACTTTTCGTGGTTTTGATGGTTTTCAGCAAATGAACATATTTCAGCGAGCTGGAAGTTTTTTCCTTAATAGTGTAAGATTTTATCTTAAAATACAAGAACTTTTCGTGGTTCTTGTCAATTTTTCTTCGTTTTCATCCAATGAACTTATTTCAGTCAGCGAGATCTTTCTTCTTCAAAGCAAAAAGATTTTATCTTCAAATACAAGAACTTTTCGTGGTTTTGTTGGTTTTCAGCAAATGAACATATTTCAGCGAGCCAGAAGTTTTTTCTTTAATAGCGCAAGATTTTATCTTAAAATACAAGAACTTTTCGTGGTTCTTGTCAATTTTTGTTGGTTTTCATCGAATGAACTTATTTCAGTCAGCTGGATCATTCTTCTTCAAAGCAAAAAGATTTTATCTTCAAATACAAGAACTTTTCGTGGTTTTGATGGTTTTCAGCAAATGAACACATTTCAGTGCGCTGGAAGTTTTTTCCTTAATCGAGTAAGATTTTATCTTAAATTACCAGAACATTTCGTGGTTCTTGTCAATTCTTGTTGGTTTTCATCTAATGAACTTATTTCAGTCAGCAAGATCTTTCTTCTTCAAAGCAAAACGATTTTATCTTCAAATACAAGAACTTTTCGTGGTTTTGTTGGTTTTCAGCAAATGAACATATTTCAGCGAGCTGGAAGTTTTTTCCTTAATAGTATAAGATTTTATCTTAAAATACAAGAACTTTTCGTGGTTCTTGTCAATTTTTGTTCGTTTTCATCGAATGAACTTATTTCAGTCAGCAAGATCTTTCTTCTTCAAAGCAAAAAGATTTTATCTTCAAATACAAGAACTTTTCGTGGTTTTGATGGTTTTCAGCAAATGAACATATTTCAGCGAGCTGGAAGTTTTTTCCTTAATAGAGTAAGATTTTATCTTAAAATACAAGAACTTTTCGTGGTTCTTGTCAATTTTTGTTCGTTTTCATCTAATGAACTTATTTCAGTCAGCTAGATCTTTCTTCTTCAAAGCAAAAAGATTTTATCTTCAAATACAAGAACTTTTCGTGGTTTTGATGGTTTTCAGCAAATGAACATATTTCAGCGAGCTGGAAGTTTTTTCCTTAATAGAGTAAGATTTTATCTTAAAATACCAGTAATTTTAGTGGTTCTTGTCAATTTTTGTTGGTTTTCATCTAATGAACTTATTTCAGTCAGCTGGATCTTTCTTCTTCAAAGCAAAAAGATTTTATCTTCAAATACAAGAACTTTTCGTGGTTTTGTTGGTTTTCAGCAAATGAACATATTTCAGCGAGCTGGGAGTTTTTTCTTTAATAGAGTAAGATTTTATCTTAAAATACAAGAACTTTTCGTGGTTCTTGTCAATTTTTGTTGGTTTTCATCTGATGAACTTATTTCAGTCAGCAAGATCTTTCTTCTTCAAAGCAAAAAGATTTTATCTTCAAATACAAGAACTTTTCGTGGTTTTGATGGTTTTCAGCAAATGAACATATTTCAGCGAGCTGGAAGTTTTTTCCTTAATAGAGTAAGATTTTATCTTAAAATACCAGAAATTTTCGTGGTTCTTGTCAATTTTTGTTGGTTTTCATCTAATGAACTTATTTCAGTCAGCTAGATCTTTCTTCTTCAAAGCAGAAAGATTTTATCTTCAAATACAAGAACTTTTCGTGGTTTTGTTGGTTTTCAGCAAATGAACATATTTCAGCGAGCTGGGAGTTTTTTCTTTAATAGCGTAAGATTTTATCTTAAAATACAAGAACTTTTCGTGGTTCTTGTCAATTTTTGTTGGTTTTCATCTAATGAACTTATTTCAGTCAGCTAGATCTTTCTTCTTCAAAGCAAAAAGATTTTATCTTCAAATACAAGAACTTTTCGTGGTTTTGTTGGTTTTCAGCAAATGAACATATTTCAGCGAGCTGGGAGTTTTTTCTTTAATAGAGTAAGATTTTATCTTAAAATACAAGAACTTTTCGTGGTTCTTGTCAATTTTTGTTGGTTTTCATCTGATGAACTTATTTCAGTCAGCTAGATCTTTCTTCTTCAAAGCAAAAAGATTTTATCTTCAAATACAACAACTTTTCGTGGTTTTGATGGTTTTCAGCAAATGAACATATTTCAGCGAGCTGGATGTTTTTTCTTGATAGCGTAAGATTTTATCTTAAAATACAAGAAGTTTTCGTGGTTCTTGTCAATTTTTGTTGGATTTCATCTAATGAACTTATTTCAGTCAGCTAGATCTTTCTTCTTCAAAACAAAAAGATTTTATCTTCAAATACAAGAACTTTTCGTGGTTTTGATGGTTTTCAGCCAATGAACATATTTCAGCGAGCTGGAAGTTTTTTCCTTAATAGAGTAAGATTTTATCTTAAAATACCAGAAATTTTCGTGGTTCTTGTCAATTTTTGGTGGTTTTCATCTAATGAACTTATTTCAGTCAGCTGGATCTTTCTTCTTCAAAGCAAAAAGATTTTATCTTCAAATACAAGAACTTTTCGTGGTTTTGTTGGTTTTCAGCAAATGAACATATTTCAGCAAGCTGGGAGTTTTTTCTTTAATAGCGTAAGATTTTATCTTAAAATACAAGAACTTTTCGTGGTTCTTGTCAATTTTTGTTGGATTTCATCTAATGAACTTATTTCAGTCAGCTAGATCTTTCTTCTTCAAAGCAAAAAGATTTTATCTTCAAATACAAGAACTTTTCGTGGTTTTGATGGTTTTCAGCCAATGAACATATTTCAGCGAGCTGGAAGTTTTTTCCTTAATAGAGTAAGATTTTATCTTAAAATACCAGAAATTTTCGTGGTTCTTGTCAATTTTTGTTGGTTTTCATCTAATGAACTTATTTCAGTCAGCTGGATCTTTCTTCTTCAAAGCAAAAAGATTTTATCTTCAAATACAAGAACTTTTCGTGGTTTTGTTGGTTTTCAGCAAATGAACATATTTCAGCGAGCTGGGAGTTTTTTCTTTAATAGCGTAAGATTTTATCTTAAAATACAAGAACTTTTCGTGGTTCTTGTCAATTTTTGTTGGTTTTCATCTAATGAACTTATTTCAGTCAGCTGGATCTTTCTTCTTCAAAGCAAAAAGATTTTATCTTCAAATACAAGAACTTTTCGTGGTTTTGATGGTTTTCAGCAAATGAACACATTTCAGCGCGCTGGAAGTTTTTTCCTTCATCGAGTAAGATTTTATCTTAAATTACCAGAACATTTCGTGGTTCTTGTCAATTCTTGTTGGTTTTCATCTGATGAACTTATTTCAGTCAGCTAGATCTTTCTTCTTCAAAGCAAAAAGATTTTATCTTCAAAGACAAGAACTTTTCGTGGTTTTGTTGGTTTTCAGCAAATGAACATATTTCAGCGAGCTGGGAGTTTTTTCTTTAATAGAGTAAGATTTTATCTTAAAATACAAGAACTTTTCGTGGTTCTTGTCAATTTTTGTTGGTTTTCATCTGATGAACTTATTTCAGTCAGCAAGATCTTTCTTCTTCAAAGCAAAAAGATTTTATCTTCAAATACAAGAACTTTTCGTGGTTTTGATGGTTTTCAGCAAATGAACATATTTCAGCGAGCTGGAAGTTTTTTCCTTAATAGAGTAAGATTTTATCTTAAAATACCAGAAATTTTCGTGGTTCTTGTCAATTTTTGTTGGTTTTCATCTAATGAACTTATTTCAGTCAGCTGGATCTTTCTTCTTCAAAGCAGAAAGATTTTATCTTCAAATACAAGAACTTTTCGTGGTTTTGTTGGTTTTCAGCAAATGAACATATTTCAGCGAGCTGGGAGTTTTTTCTTTAATAGCGTAAGATTTTATCTTAAAATACAAGAACTTTTCGTGGTTCTTGTCAATTTTTGTTGGTTTTCATCTAATGAACTTATTTCAGTCAGCTAGATCTTTCTTCTTCAAAGCAAAAAGATTTTATCTTCAAATACAAGAACTTTTCGTGGTTTTGTTGGTTTTCAGCAAATGAACATATTTCAGCGAGCTGGGAGTTTTTTCTTTAATAGAGTAAGATTTTATCTTAAAATACAAGAACTTTTCGTGGTTCTTGTCAATTTTTGTTGGTTTTCATCTGATGAACTTATTTCAGTCAGCTAGATCTTTCTTCTTCAAAGCAAAAAGATTTTATCTTCAAATACAACAACTTTTCGTGGTTTTGATGGTTTTCAGCAAATGAACATATTTCAGCGAGCTGGATGTTTTTTCTTGATAGCGTAAGATTTTATCTTAAAATACAAGAAGTTTTCGTGGTTCTTGTCAATTTTTGTTGGATTTCATCTAATGAACTTATTTCAGTCAGCTAGATCTTTCTTCTTCAAAACAAAAAGATTTTATCTTCAAATACAAGAACTTTTCGTGGTTTTGATGGTTTTCAGCCAATGAACATATTTCAGCGAGCTGGAAGTTTTTTCCTTAATAGAGTAAGATTTTATCTTAAAATACCAGAAATTTTCGTGGTTCTTGTCAATTTTTGGTGGTTTTCATCTAATGAACTTATTTCAGTCAGCTGGATCTTTCTTCTTCAAAGCAAAAAGATTTTATCTTCAAATACAAGAACTTTTCGTGGTTTTGTTGGTTTTCAGCAAATGAACATATTTCAGCAAGCTGGGAGTTTTTTCTTTAATAGCGTAAGATTTTATCTTAAAATACAAGAACTTTTCGTGGTTCTTGTCAATTTTTGTTGGTTTTCATCTAATGAACTTATTTCAGTCAGCTAGATCTTTCTTCTTCAAAGCAAAAAGATTTTATCTTCAAATACAAGAACTTTTCGTGGTTTTGTTGGTTTTCAGCAAATGAACATATTTCAGCGAGCTGGGAGTTTTTTCTTTAATAGAGTAAGATTTTATCTTAAAATACAAGAACTTTTCGTGGTTCTTGTCAATTTTTGTTGGTTTTCATCTGATGAACTTATTTCAGTCAGCTAGATCTTTCTTCTTCAAAGCAAAAAGATTTTATCTTCAAATACAACAACTTTTCGTGGTTTTGATGGTTTTCAGCAAATGAACATATTTCAGCGAGCTGGATGTTTTTTCTTGATAGCGTAAGATTTTATCTTAAAATACAAGAACTTTTCGTGGTTCTTGTCAATTTTTGTTGGATTTCATCTAATGAACTTATTTCAGTCAGCTAGATCTTTCTTCTTCAAAGCAAAAAGATTTTATCTTCAAATACAAGAACTTTTCGTGGTTTTGATGGTTTTCAGCCAATGAACATATTTCAGCGAGCTGGAAGTTTTTTCCTTAATAGAGTAAGATTTTATCTTAAAATACCAGAAATTTTCGTGGTTCTTGTCAATTTTTGTTGGTTTTCATCTAATGAACTTATTTCAGTCAGCTGGATCTTTCTTCTTCAAAGCAAAAAGATTTTATCTTCAAATACAAGAACTTTTCGTGGTTTTGTTGGTTTTCAGCAAATGAACATATTTCAGCGAGCTGGGAGTTTTTTCTTTAATAGCGTAAGATTTTATCTTAAAATACAAGAACTTTTCGTGGTTCTTGTCAATTTTTGTTGGTTTTCATCTAATGAACTTATTTCAGTCAGCTGGATCTTTCTTCTTCAAAGCAAAAAGATTTTATCTTCAAATACAAGAACTTTTCGTGGTTTTGTTGGTTTTCAGCAAATGAACATATTTCAGCGAGCTGGGAGTTTTTTCTTTAATAGCGTAAGATTTTATCTTAAAATACAAGAACTTTTCGTGGTTCTTGTCAATTTTTGTTGGTTTTCATCTAATGAACTTATTTCAGTCAGCTGGATCTTTCTTCTTCAAAGCAAAAAGATTTTATCTTCAAATACAAGAACTTTTCGTGGTTTTGATGGTTTTCAGCAAATGAACACATTTCAGCGCGCTGGAAGTTTTTTCCTTCATCGAGTAAGATTTTATCTTAAATTACCAGAACATTTCGTGGTTCTTGTCAATTCTTGTTGGTTTTCATCTGATGAACTTATTTCAGTCAGCTAGATCTTTCTTCTTCAAAGCAAAAAGATTTTATCTTCAAAGACAAGAACTTTTCGTGGTTTTGTTGGTTTTCAGCAAATGAACATATTTCAGCGAGCTGGGAGTTTTTTCTTTAATAGAGTAAGATTTTATCTTAAAATACAAGAACTTTTCGTGGTTCTTGTCAATTTTTGTTGGTTTTCATCTGATGAACTTATTTCAGTCAGCAAGATCTTTCTTCTTCAAAGCAAAAAGATTTTATCTTCAAATACAAGAACTTTTCGTGGTTTTGATGGTTTTCAGCAAATGAACATATTTCAGCGAGCTGGAAGTTTTTTCCTTAATAGAGTAAGATTTTATCTTAAAATACCAGAAATTTTCGTGGTTCTTGTCAATTTTTGTTGGTTTTCATCTAATGAACTTATTTCAGTCAGCTGGATCTTTCTTCTTCAAAGCAGAAAGATTTTATCTTCAAATACAAGAACTTTTCGTGGTTTTGTTGGTTTTCAGCAAATGAACATATTTCAGCGAGCTGGGAGTTTTTTCTTTAATAGCGTAAGATTTTATCTTAAAATACAAGAACTTTTCGTGGTTCTTGTCAATTTTTGTTGGTTTTCATCTAATGAACTTATTTCAGTCAGCTAGATCTTTCTTCTTCAAAGCAAAAAGATTTTATCTTCAAATACAAGAACTTTTCGTGGTTTTGTTGGTTTTCAGCAAATGAACATATTTCAGCGAGCTGGGAGTTTTTTCTTTAATAGAGTAAGATTTTATCTTAAAATACAAGAACTTTTCGTGGTTCTTGTCAATTTTTGTTGGTTTTCATCTGATGAACTTATTTCAGTCAGCTAGATCTTTCTTCTTCAAAGCAAAAAGATTTTATCTTCAAATACAACAACTTTTCGTGGTTTTGATGGTTTTCAGCAAATGAACATATTTCAGCGAGCTGGATGTTTTTTCTTGATAGCGTAAGATTTTATCTTAAAATACAAGAAGTTTTCGTGGTTCTTGTCAATTTTTGTTGGATTTCATCTAATGAACTTATTTCAGTCAGCTAGATCTTTCTTCTTCAAAACAAAAAGATTTTATCTTCAAATACAAGAACTTTTCGTGGTTTTGATGGTTTTCAGCCAATGAACATATTTCAGCGAGCTGGAAGTTTTTTCCTTAATAGAGTAAGATTTTATCTTAAAATACCAGAAATTTTCGTGGTTCTTGTCAATTTTTGGTGGTTTTCATCTAATGAACTTATTTCAGTCAGCTGGATCTTTCTTCTTCAAAGCAAAAAGATTTTATCTTCAAATACAAGAACTTTTCGTGGTTTTGTTGGTTTTCAGCAAATGAACATATTTCAGCAAGCTGGGAGTTTTTTCTTTAATAGCGTAAGATTTTATCTTAAAATACAAGAACTTTTCGTGGTTCTTGTCAATTTTTGTTGGTTTTCATCTAATGAACTTATTTCAGTCAGCTAGATCTTTCTTCTTCAAAGCAAAAAGATTTTATCTTCAAATACAAGAACTTTTCGTGGTTTTGTTGGTTTTCAGCAAATGAACATATTTCAGCGAGCTGGGAGTTTTTTCTTTAATAGAGTAAGATTTTATCTTAAAATACAAGAACTTTTCGTGGTTCTTGTCAATTTTTGTTGGTTTTCATCTGATGAACTTATTTCAGTCAGCTAGATCTTTCTTCTTCAAAGCAAAAAGATTTTATCTTCAAATACAACAACTTTTCGTGGTTTTGATGGTTTTCAGCAAATGAACATATTTCAGCGAGCTGGATGTTTTTTCTTGATAGCGTAAGATTTTATCTTAAAATACAAGAACTTTTCGTGGTTCTTGTCAATTTTTGTTGGATTTCATCTAATGAACTTATTTCAGTCAGCTAGATCTTTCTTCTTCAAAGCAAAAAGATTTTATCTTCAAATACAAGAACTTTTCGTGGTTTTGATGGTTTTCAGCCAATGAACATATTTCAGCGAGCTGGAAGTTTTTTCCTTAATAGAGTAAGATTTTATCTTAAAATACCAGAAATTTTCGTGGTTCTTGTCAATTTTTGTTGGTTTTCATCTAATGAACTTATTTCAGTCAGCTGGATCTTTCTTCTTCAAAGCAAAAAGATTTTATCTTCAAATACAAGAACTTTTCGTGGTTTTGTTGGTTTTCAGCAAATGAACATATTTCAGCGAGCTGGGAGTTTTTTCTTTAATAGCGTAAGATTTTATCTTAAAATACAAGAACTTTTCGTGGTTCTTGTCAATTTTTGTTGGTTTTCATCTAATGAACTTATTTCAGTCAGCTGGATCTTTCTTCTTCAAAGCAAAAAGATTTTATCTTCAAATACAAGAACTTTTCGTGGTTTTGATGGTTTTCAGCAAATGAACACATTTCAGCGCGCTGGAAGTTTTTTCCTTCATCGAGTAAGATTTTATCTTAAATTACCAGAACATTTCGTGGTTCTTGTCAATTCTTGTTGGTTTTCATCTGATGAACTTATTTCAGTCAGCTAGATCTTTCTTCTTCAAAGCAAAAAGATTTTATCTTCAAAGACAAGAACTTTTCGTGGTTTTGATGGTTTTCAGCAAATGAACATATTTCAGCGAGCTGGAAGTTTTTTCCTTAATAGTGTAAGATTTTATCTTAAAATACAAGAACTTTTCGTGGTTCTTGTCAATTTTTCTTCGTTTTCATCCAATGAACTTATTTCAGTCAGCGAGATCTTTCTTCTTCAAAGCAAAAAGATTTTATCTTCAAATACAAGAACTTTTCGTGGTTTTGTTGGTTTTCAGCAAATGAACATATTTCAGCGAGCTGGAAGTTTTTTCCTTAATAGTATAAGATTTTATCTTAAAATACAAGAACTTTTCGTGGTTCTTGTCAATTTTTGTTCGTTTTCATCGAATGAACTTATTTCAGTCAGCAAGATCTTTCTTCTTCAAAGCAAAAAGATTTTATCTTCAAATACAAGAACTTTTCGTGGTTTTGATGGTTTTCAGCAAATGAACATATTTCAGCGAGCCAGAAGTTTTTTCTTTAATAGCGTAAGATTTTATCTTAAAATACAAGAACTTTTCGTGGTTCTTGTCAATTTTTGTTGGTTTTCATCCAATGAACTTATTTCAGTCAGCTGGATCTTTCTTCTTCAAAGCAAAAAGATTTTATCTTCAAATACAAGAACTTTTCGTGGTTTTGATGGTTTTCAGCAAATGAACATATTTCAGCGAGCTGGAAGTTTTTTCCTTAATAGAGTAAGATTTTATCTTAAAATACAAGAACTTTTCGTGGTTCTTGTCAATTTTTGTTCGTTTTCATCTAATGAACTTATTTCAGTCAGCTAGATCTTTCTTCTTCAAAGCAAAAAGATTTTATCTTCAAATACAAGAACTTTTCGTGGTTTTGATGGTTTTCAGCAAATGAACATATTTCAGCGAGCTGGAAGTTTTTTCCTTAATAGAGTAAGATTTTATCTTAAAATACCAGTAATTTTCGTGGTTCTTGTCAATTTTTGTTGGTTTTCATCTAATGAACTTATTTCAGTCAGCTGGATCTTTCTTCTTCAAAGCAAAAAGATTTTATCTTCAAATACAAGAACTTTTCGTGGTTTTGTTGGTTTTCAGCAAATGAACATATTTCAGCGAGCTGGGAGTTTTTTCTTTAATAGAGTAAGATTTTATCTTAAAATACAAGAACTTTTCGTGGTTCTTGTCAATTTTTGTTGGTTTTCATCTGATGAACTTATTTCAGTCAGCAAGATCTTTCTTCTTCAAAGCAAAAAGATTTTATCTTCAAATACAAGAACTTTTCGTGGTTTTGATGGTTTTCAGCAAATGAACATATTTCAGCGAGCTGGAAGTTTTTTCCTTAATAGAGTAAGATTTTATCTTAAAATACCAGAAATTTTCGTGGTTCTTGTCAATTTTTGTTGGTTTTCATCTAATGAACTTATTTCAGTCAGCTAGATCTTTCTTCTTCAAAGCAGAAAGATTTTATCTTCAAATACAAGAACTTTTCGTGGTTTTGTTGGTTTTCAGCAAATGAACATATTTCAGCGAGCTGGGAGTTTTTTCTTTAATAGCGTAAGATTTTATCTTAAAATACAAGAACTTTTCGTGGTTCTTGTCAATTTTTGTTGGTTTTCATCTAATGAACTTATTTCAGTCAGCTAGATCTTTCTTCTTCAAAGCAAAAAGATTTTATCTTCAAATACAAGAACTTTTCGTGGTTTTGTTGGTTTTCAGCAAATGAACATATTTCAGCGAGCTGGGAGTTTTTTCTTTAATAGAGTAAGATTTTATCTTAAAATACAAGAACTTTTCGTGGTTCTTGTCAATTTTTGTTGGTTTTCATCTGATGAACTTATTTCAGTCAGCTAGATCTTTCTTCTTCAAAGCAAAAAGATTTTATCTTCAAATACAACAACTTTTCGTGGTTTTGATGGTTTTCAGCAAATGAACATATTTCAGCGAGCTGGATGTTTTTTCTTGATAGCGTAAGATTTTATCTTAAAATACAAGAAGTTTTCGTGGTTCTTGTCAATTTTTGTTGGATTTCATCTAATGAACTTATTTCAGTCAGCTAGATCTTTCTTCTTCAAAACAAAAAGATTTTATCTTCAAATACAAGAACTTTTCGTGGTTTTGTTGGTTTTCAGCAAATGAACATATTTCAGCAAGCTGGGAGTTTTTTCTTTAATAGCGTAAGATTTTATCTTAAAATACAAGAACTTTTCGTGGTTCTTGTCAATTTTTGTTGGTTTTCATCTAATGAACTTATTTCAGTCAGCTAGATCTTTCTTCTTCAAAGCAAAAAGATTTTATCTTCAAATACAAGAACTTTTCGTGGTTTTGTTGGTTTTCAGCAAATGAACATATTTCAGCGAGCTGGGAGTTTTTTCTTTAATAGAGTAAGATTTTATCTTAAAATACAAGAACTTTTCGTGGTTCTTGTCAATTTTTGTTGGTTTTCATCTGATGAACTTATTTCAGTCAGCTAGATCTTTCTTCTTCAAAGCAAAAAGATTTTATCTTCAAATACAACAACTTTTCGTGGTTTTGATGGTTTTCAGCAAATGAACATATTTCAGCGAGCTGGATGTTTTTTCTTGATAGCGTAAGATTTTATCTTAAAATACAAGAACTTTTCGTGGTTCTTGTCAATTTTTGTTGGATTTCATCTAATGAACTTATTTCAGTCAGCTAGATCTTTCTTCTTCAAAGCAAAAAGATTTTATCTTCAAATACAAGAACTTTTCGTGGTTTTGATGGTTTTCAGCCAATGAACATATTTCAGCGAGCTGGAAGTTTTTTCCTTAATAGAGTAAGATTTTATCTTAAAATACCAGAAATTTTCGTGGTTCTTGTCAATTTTTGTTGGTTTTCATCTGATGAACTTATTTCAGTCAGCTAGATCTTTCTTCTTCAAAGCAAAAAGATTTTATCTTCAAATACAAGAACTTTTCGTGGTTTTGTTGGTTTTCAGCAAATGAACATATTTCAGCGAGCTGGGAGTTTTTTCTTTAATAGAGTAAGATTTTATCTTAAAATACAAGAACTTTTCGTGGTTCTTGTCAATTTTTGTTGGTTTTCATCTGATGAACTTATTTCAGTCAGCTAGATCTTTCTTCTTCAAAGCAAAAAGATTTTATCTTCAAATACAACAACTTTTCGTGGTTTTGATGGTTTTCAGCAAATGAACATATTTCAGCGAGCTGGATGTTTTTTCTTGATAGCGTAAGATTTTATCTTAAAATACAAGAACTTTTCGTGGTTCTTGTCAATTTTTGTTGGATTTCATCTAATGAACTTATTTCAGTCAGCTAGATCTTTCTTCTTCAAAGCAAAAAGATTTTATCTTCAAATACAAGAACTTTTCGTGGTTTTGATGGTTTTCAGCCAATGAACATATTTCAGCGAGCTGGAAGTTTTTTCCTTAATAGAGTAAGATTTTATCTTAAAATACCAGAAATTTTCGTGGTTCTTGTCAATTTTTGTTGGTTTTCATCTAATGAACTTATTTCAGTCAGCTAGATCTTTCTTCTTCAAAGCAGAAAGATTTTATCTTCAAATACAAGAACTTTTCGTGGTTTTGTTGGTTTTCAGCAAATGAACATATTTCAGCGAGCTGGGAGTTTTTTCTTTAATAGCGTAAGATTTTATCTTAAAATACAAGAACTTTTCGTGGTTCTTGTCAATTTTTGTTGGTTTTCATCTAATGAACTTATTTCAGTCAGCTAGATCTTTCTTCTTCAAAGCAAAAAGATTTTATCTTCAAATACAAGAACTTTTCGTGGTTTTGTTGGTTTTCAGCAAATGAACATATTTCAGCGAGCTGGGAGTTTTTTCTTTAATAGAGTAAGATTTTATCTTAAAATACAAGAACTTTTCGTGGTTCTTGTCAATTTTTGTTGGTTTTCATCTGATGAACTTATTTCAGTCAGCTAGATCTTTCTTCTTCAAAGCAAAAAGATTTTATCTTCAAATACAACAACTTTTCGTGGTTTTGATGGTTTTCAGCAAATGAACATATTTCAGCGAGCTGGATGTTTTTTCTTGATAGCGTAAGATTTTATCTTAAAATACAAGAAGTTTTCGTGGTTCTTGTCAATTTTTGTTGGATTTCATCTAATGAACTTATTTCAGTCAGCTAGATCTTTCTTCTTCAAAACAAAAAGATTTTATCTTCAAATACAAGAACTTTTCGTGGTTTTGTTGGTTTTCAGCAAATGAACATATTTCAGCAAGCTGGGAGTTTTTTCTTTAATAGCGTAAGATTTTATCTTAAAATACAAGAACTTTTCGTGGTTCTTGTCAATTTTTGTTGGTTTTCATCTAATGAACTTATTTCAGTCAGCTAGATCTTTCTTCTTCAAAGCAAAAAGATTTTATCTTCAAATACAAGAACTTTTCGTGGTTTTGTTGGTTTTCAGCAAATGAACATATTTCAGCGAGCTGGGAGTTTTTTCTTTAATAGAGTAAGATTTTATCTTAAAATACAAGAACTTTTCGTGGTTCTTGTCAATTTTTGTTGGTTTTCATCTGATGAACTTATTTCAGTCAGCTAGATCTTTCTTCTTCAAAGCAAAAAGATTTTATCTTCAAATACAACAACTTTTCGTGGTTTTGATGGTTTTCAGCAAATGAACATATTTCAGCGAGCTGGATGTTTTTTCTTGATAGCGTAAGATTTTATCTTAAAATACAAGAACTTTTCGTGGTTCTTGTCAATTTTTGTTGGATTTCATCTAATGAACTTATTTCAGTCAGCTAGATCTTTCTTCTTCAAAGCAAAAAGATTTTATCTTCAAATACAAGAACTTTTCGTGGTTTTGATGGTTTTCAGCCAATGAACATATTTCAGCGAGCTGGAAGTTTTTTCCTTAATAGAGTAAGATTTTATCTTAAAATACCAGAAATTTTCGTGGTTCTTGTCAATTTTTGTTGGTTTTCATCTGATGAACTTATTTCAGTCAGCTAGATCTTTCTTCTTCAAAGCAAAAAGATTTTATCTTCAAATACAAGAACTTTTCGTGGTTTTGTTGGTTTTCAGCAAATGAACATATTTCAGCGAGCTGGGAGTTTTTTCTTTAATAGAGTAAGATTTTATCTTAAAATACAAGAACTTTTCGTGGTTCTTGTCAATTTTTGTTGGTTTTCATCTGATGAACTTATTTCAGTCAGCTAGATCTTTCTTCTTCAAAGCAAAAAGATTTTATCTTCAAATACAACAACTTTTCGTGGTTTTGATGGTTTTCAGCAAATGAACATATTTCAGCGAGCTGGATGTTTTTTCTTGATAGCGTAAGATTTTATCTTAAAATACAAGAACTTTTCGTGGTTCTTGTCAATTTTTGTTGGATTTCATCTAATGAACTTATTTCAGTCAGCTAGATCTTTCTTCTTCAAAGCAAAAAGATTTTATCTTCAAATACAAGAACTTTTCGTGGTTTTGATGGTTTTCAGCCAATGAACATATTTCAGCGAGCTGGAAGTTTTTTCCTTAATAGAGTAAGATTTTATCTTAAAATACCAGAAATTTTCGTGGTTCTTGTCAATTTTTGTTGGTTTTCATCTAATGAACTTATTTCAGTCAGCTGGATCTTTCTTCTTCAAAGCAAAAAGATTTTATCTTCAAATACAAGAACTTTTCGTGGTTTTGATGGTTTTCAGCAAATGAACACATTTCAGCGCGCTGGAAGTTTTTTCCTTCATCGAGTAAGATTTTATCTTAAATTACCAGAACATTTCGTGGTTCTTGTCAATTCTTGTTGGTTTTCATCTGATGAACTTATTTCAGTCAGCTGGATCTTTCTTCTTCAAAGCAAAAAGATTTTATCTTCAAAGACAAGAACTTTTCGTGGTTTTGATGGTTTTCAGCAAATGAACATATTTCAGCGAGCTGGAAGTTTTTTCCTTAATAGTGTAAGATTTTATCTTAAAATACAAGAACTTTTCGTGGTTCTTGTCAATTTTTGTTCGTTTTCATCCAATGAACTTATTTCAGTCAGCGAGATCTTTCTTCTTCAAAGCAAAACGATTTTATCTTCAAATACAAGAACTTTTCGTGGTTTTGTTGGTTTTCAGCAAATGAACATATTTCAGCGAGCTGGAAGTTTTTTCCTTAATAGTATAAGATTTTATCTTAAAATACAAGAACTTTTCGTGGTTCTTGTCAATTTTTGTTCGTTTTCATCGAATGAACTTATTTCAGTCAGCAAGATCTTTCTTCTTCAAAGCAAAAAGATTTTATCTTCAAATACAAGAACTTTTCGTGGTTTTGATGGTTTTCAGCAAATGAACATATTTCAGCGAGCCAGAAGTTTTTTCTTTAATAGCGTAAGATTTTATCTTAAAATACAAGAACTTTTCGTGGTTCTTGTCAATTTTTGTTGGTTTTCATCCAATGAACTTATTTCAGTCAGCTGGATCTTTCTTCTTCAAAGCAAAAAGATTTTATCTTCAAATACAAGAACTTTTCGTGGTTTTGATGGTTTTCAGCAAATGAACATATTTCAGCGAGCTGGAAGTTTTTTCCTTAATAGAGTAAGATTTTATCTTAAAATACAAGAACTTTTCGTGGTTCTTGTCAATTTTTGTTCGTTTTCATCTAATGAACTTATTTCAGTCAGCTAGATCTTTCTTCTTCAAAGCAAAAAGATTTTATCTTCAAATACAAGAACTTTTCGTGGTTTTGATGGTTTTCAGCAAATGAACATATTTCAGCGAGCTGGAAGTTTTTTCCTTAATAGAGTAAGATTTTATCTTAAAATACCAGTAATTTTCGTGGTTCTTGTCAATTTTTGTTGGTTTTCATCTAATGAACTTATTTCAGTCAGCTGGATCTTTCTTCTTCAAAGCAAAAAGATTTTATCTTCAAATACAAGAACTTTTCGTGGTTTTGTTGGTTTTCAGCAAATGAACATATTTCAGCGAGCTGGGAGTTTTTTCTTTAATAGAGTAAGATTTTATCTTAAAATACAAGAACTTTTCGTGGTTCTTGTCAATTTTTGTTGGTTTTCATCTGATGAACTTATTTCAGTCAGCAAGATCTTTCTTCTTCAAAGCAAAAAGATTTTATCTTCAAATACAAGAACTTTTCGTGGTTTTGATGGTTTTCAGCAAATGAACATATTTCAGCGAGCTGGAAGTTTTTTCCTTAATAGAGTAAGATTTTATCTTAAAATACCAGAAATTTTCGTGGTTCTTGTCAATTTTTGTTGGTTTTCATCTAATGAACTTATTTCAGTCAGCTAGATCTTTCTTCTTCAAAGCAGAAAGATTTTATCTTCAAATACAAGAACTTTTCGTGGTTTTGTTGGTTTTCAGCAAATGAACATATTTCAGCGAGCTGGGAGTTTTTTCTTTAATAGCGTAAGATTTTATCTTAAAATACAAGAACTTTTCGTGGTTCTTGTCAATTTTTGTTGGTTTTCATCTAATGAACTTATTTCAGTCAGCTAGATCTTTCTTCTTCAAAGCAAAAAGATTTTATCTTCAAATACAAGAACTTTTCGTGGTTTTGTTGGTTTTCAGCAAATGAACATATTTCAGCGAGCTGGGAGTTTTTTCTTTAATAGAGTAAGATTTTATCTTAAAATACAAGAACTTTTCGTGGTTCTTGTCAATTTTTGTTGGTTTTCATCTGATGAACTTATTTCAGTCAGCTGGATCTTTCTTCTTCAAAGCAAAAAGATTTTATCTTCAAATACAACAACTTTTCGTGGTTTTGATGGTTTTCAGCAAATGAACATATTTCAGCGAGCTGGATGT
Organism: Heptranchias perlo; assembly: GCF_035084215.1. Lineage (NCBI taxonomy): Eukaryota > Metazoa > Chordata > Chondrichthyes > Hexanchiformes > Hexanchidae > Heptranchias > Heptranchias perlo. Next base: position 19,567,398 of record NC_090363.1, read on the forward strand.
TTTTTCTTGATAGCGTAAGATTTTATCTTAAAATACAAGAAGTTTTCGTGGTTCTTGTCAATTTTTGTTGGATTTCATCTAATGAACTTATTTCAGTCAGCTAGATCTTTCTTCTTCAAAACAAAAAGATTTTATCTTCAAATACAAGAACTTTTCGTGGTTTTGATGGTTTTCAGCCAATGAACATATTTCAGCGAGCTGGAAGTTTTTTCCTTAATAGAGTAAGATTTTATCTTAAAATACCAGAAATTTTCGTGGTTCTTGTCAATTTTTGGTGGTTTTCATCTAATGAACTTATTTCAGTCAGCTGGATCTTTCTTCTTCAAAGCAAAAAGATTTTATCTTCAAATACAAGAACTTTTCGTGGTTTTGTTGGTTTTCAGCAAATGAACATATTTCAGCAAGCTGGGAGTTTTTTCTTTAATAGCGTAAGATTTTATCTTAAAATACAAGAACTTTTCGTGGTTCTTGTCAATTTTTGTTGGTTTTCATCTAATGAACTTATTTCAGTCAGCTAGATCTTTCTTCTTCAAAGCAAAAAGATTTTATCTTCAAATACAAGAACTTTTCGTGGTTTTGTTGGTTTTCAGCAAATGAACATATTTCAGCGAGCTGGGAGTTTTTTCTTTAATAGAGTAAGATTTTATCTTAAAATACAAGAACTTTTCGTGGTTCTTGTCAATTTTTGTTGGTTTTCATCTGATGAACTTATTTCAGTCAGCTAGATCTTTCTTCTTCAAAGCAAAAAGATTTTATCTTCAAATACAACAACTTTTCGTGGTTTTGATGGTTTTCAGCAAATGAACATATTTCAGCGAGCTGGATGTTTTTTCTTGATAGCGTAAGATTTTATCTTAAAATACAAGAACTTTTCGTGGTTCTTGTCAATTTTTGTTGGATTTCATCTAATGAACTTATTTCAGTCAGCTAGATCTTTCTTCTTCAAAGCAAAAAGATTTTATCTTCAAATACAAGAACTTTTCGTGGTTTTGATGGTTTTCAGCCAATGAACATATTTCAGCGAGCTGGAAGTTTTTTCCTTAATAGAGTAAGATTTTATCTTAAAATACCAGAAATTTTCGTGGTTCTTGTCAATTTTTGTTGGTTTTCATCTGATGAACTTATTTCAGTCAGCTGGATCTTTCTTCTTCAAAGCAAAAAGATTTTATCTTCAAATACAAGAACTTTTCGTGGTTTTGTTGGTTTTCAGCAAATGAACATATTTCAGCGAGCTGGGAGTTTTTTCTTTAATAGCGTAAGATTTTATCTTAAAATACAAGAACTTTTCGTGGTTCTTGTCAATTTTTGTTGGTTTTCATCTAATGAACTTATTTCAGTCAGCTGGATCTTTCTTCTTCAAAGCAAAAAGATTTTATCTTCAAATACAAGAACTTTTCGTGGTTTTGATGGTTTTCAGCAAATGAACACATTTCAGCGCGCTGGAAGTTTTTTCCTTCATCGAGTAAGATTTTATCTTAAATTACCAGAACATTTCGTGGTTCTTGTCAATTCTTGTTGGTTTTCATCTGATGAACTTATTTCAGTCAGCTAGATCTTTCTTCTTCAAAGCAAAAAGATTTTATCTTCAAAGACAAGAACTTTTCGTGGTTTTGATGGTTTTCAGCAAATGAACATATTTCAGCGAGCTGGAAGTTTTTTCCTTAATAGTGTAAGATTTTATCTTAAAATACAAGAACTTTTCGTGGTTCTTGTCAATTTTTGTTCGTTTTCATCCAATGAACTTATTTCAGTCAGCGAGATCTTTCTTCTTCAAAGCAAAAAGATTTTATCTTCAAATACAAGAACTTTTCGTGGTTTTGTTGGTTTTCAGCAAATGAACATATTTCAGCGAGCCAGAAGTTTTTTCTTTAATAGCGCAAGATTTTATCTTAAAATACAAGAACTTTTCGTGGTTCTTGTCAATTTTTGTTGGTTTTCATCTAATGAACTTATTTCAGTCAGCTAGATCATTCTTCTTCAAAGCAAAAAGATTTTATATTCAAATACAAGAACTTTTCGTGGTTTTGATGGTTTTCAGCAAATGAACACATTTCAGTGCGCTGGAAGTTTTTTCCTTAATAGAGTAAGATTTTATCTTAAATTACCAGAACATTTCGTGGTTCTTGTCAATTCTTGTTGGTTTTCATCTAATGAACTTATTTCAGTCAGCAAGATCTTTCTTCTTCAAAGCAAAACGATTTTATCTTCAAATACAAGAACTTTTCGTGGTTTTGTTGGTTTTCAGCAAATGAACATATTTCAGCGAGCTGGAAGTTTTTTCCTTAATAGTGTAAGATTTTATCTTAAAATACAAGAACTTTTCGTGGTTCTTGTCAATTTTTGTTCGTTTTCATCGAATGAACTTATTTCAGTCAGCAAGATCTTTCTTCTTCAAAGCAAAAAGATTTTATCTTCAAATACAAGAACTTTTCGTGGTTTTGATGGTTTTCAGCAAATGAACATATTTCAGCGAGCCAGAAGTTTTTTCTTTAATAGCGTAAGATTTTATCTTAAAATACAAGAACTTTTCGTGGTTCTTGTCAATTTTTGTTGGTTTTCATCCAATGAACTTATTTCAGTCAGCTGGATCTTTCTTCTTCAAAGCAAAAAGATTTTATCTTCAAATACAAGAACTTTTCGTGGTTTTGATGGTTTTCAGCAAATGAACATATTTCAGCGAGCTGGAAGTTTTTTCCTTAATAGAGTAAGATTTTATCTTAAAATACAAGAACTTTTCGTGGTTCTTGTCAATTTTTGTTCGTTTTCATCTAATGAACTTATTTCAGTCAGCTGGATCTTTCTTCTTCAAAGCAAAAAGATTTTATCTTCAAATACAAGAACTTTTCGTGGTTTTGATGGTTTTCAGCAAATGAACACATTTCAGCGCGCTGGAAGTTTTTTCCTTCATCGAGTAAGATTTTATCTTAAATTACCAGAACATTTCGTGGTTCTTGTCAATTCTTGTTGGTTTTCATCTGATGAACTTATTTCAGTCAGCTAGATCTTTCTTCTTCAAAGCAAAAAGATTTTATCTTCAAAGACAAGAACTTTTCGTGGTTTTGATGGTTTTCAGCAAATGAACATATTTCAGCGAGCTGGAAGTTTTTTCCTTAATAGTGTAAGATTTTATCTTAAAATACAAGAACTTTTCGTGGTTCTTGTCAATTTTTGTTCGTTTTCATCTAATGAACTTATTTCAGTCAGCTGGATCTTTCTTCTTGAAAGCAAAAAGATTTTATCTTCAAATACAAGAACTTTTCGTGGTTTTGTTGGTTTTCAGCAAATGAACATATTTCAGCGAGCTGGGAGTTTTTTCTTCAATAGCGTAAGATTTTATCTTAAAATACAAGAACTTTTCGTGGTTCTTGTCAATTTTTGTTCGTTTTCATCTAATGAACTTATTTCAGTCAGCTGGATCTTTCTTCTTGAAAGCAAAAAGATTTTATCTTCAAACACAAGAACCTTTCGTGGTTTTGTTGGTTTTCAGCAAATGAACATATTTCAGCGAGCTGGGAGTTTTTTCTTTAATAGCGTAAGATTTTATCTTAAAATACAAGAACTTTTCGTGGTTCTTGTCAATTTTTGTTCGTTTTAATCTAATAAACTTATTTCAGTCAGCGAGATCTTTCTTCTTCAAAGCAAAAAGATTTTATCTTCAAATACAAGAACTTTTCGTGGTTTTGTTGGTTTTCAGCAAATGAACATATTTCAGCGAGCTGGAAGTTTTTTCCTTAATAGCGTAAGATTTTATCTTAAAATACAAGAACTTTTCGTGGTTCTTGTCAATTTTTGTTGGTTTTCATCTAATGAACTTATTTCAGTCAGCGAGATCTTTCTTCTTCAAAGCAAAAAGATTTTATCTTCAAATACAAGAACTTTTCGTGGTTTTGTTGGTTTTCAGCAAATGAACATATTTCAGCGAGCTTGTAGTTTTTTCTTTAATAGAGTAAGATTTTATCTTAAAATACAAGAACTTTTCGTGGTTCTTGTCAATTTTTGTTGGTTTTCATCTGATGAACTTATTTCAGTCAGCTAGATCTTTCTTCTTCAAAGCAAAAAGATTTTATCTTCAAATACAAGAACTTTTCGTGGTTTTGTTGGTTTTCAGCAAATGAACATATTTCAGCGAGCTGGGAGTTTTTTCTTTAATAGCGTAAGATTTTATCTTAAAATACAAGAACTTTTCGTGGTTCTTGTCAATTTTTGTTCGTTTTCATCTAATGAACTTATTTCAGTCAGCTAGATCTTTCTTCTTCAAAGCAAAAAGATTTTATCTTCAAACACAAGAACTTTTCGTGGTTTTGTTGGTTTTCAGCAAATGAACATATTTCAGCGAGCTGGGAGTTTTTTCTTTTATAGCGTAAGATTTTATCTTAAAATACAAGAACTTTTCGTGGTTCTTGTCAATTTTTGTTCGTTTTAATCTTATAAACTTATTTCAGTCAGCTAGATCTTTCTTCTTCAAAGCAAAAAGATTTTATCTTCAAATACAAGAACTTTTCGTGGTTTTGTTGGTTTTCAGCAAATGAACATATTTCAGCGAGCTGGAAGTTTTTTCCTTACTAGAGTAAGATTTTATCTTAAAATACAAGAACTTTTCGTGGTTCTTGTCAATTTTTGTTGGTTTTCATCTAATGAACTTATTTCAGTCAGCGAGATCTTTCTTCTTCAAAGCAAAAAGATTTTATCTTCAAATACAAGAACTTTTCGTGGTTTTGTTGGTTTTCAGCAAATGAACATATTTCAGCGAGCTTGTAGTTTTTTCTTTAATAGAGTAAGATTTTATCTTAAAATACAAGAACTTTTCGTGGTTCTTGTCAATTTTTGTTGGTTTTCATCTGATGAACTTATTTCAGTCAGCTAGATCTTTCTTCTTCAAAGCAAAAAGATTTTATCTTCAAATACAAGAACTTTTCGTGGTTTTGATGGTTTTCAGCAAATGAACATATTTCAGCGAGCTGGAAGTTTTTTCCTTAATAGAGTAAGATTTTATCTTAAAATACAAGAACTTTTCGTGGTTCTTGTCAATTTTTGTTGGTTTTCATCTAATGAACTTATTTCAGTCAGCAAGATCTTTCTTCTTCAAAGCAAAAAGATTTTATCTTCAAATACAAGAACTTTTCGTGGTTTTGTTGGTTTTCAGCAAATGAACATATTTCAGCGAGCTGGAAGTTTTTTCCTTAATAGTGTAAGATTTTATCTTAAAATACAAGAACCTTTCGTGGTTCTTGTCAATTTTTGTTCGTTTTCATCCAATGAACTTATTTCACTCAGCAAGATCTTTCTTCTTCAAAGCAAAAAGATTTTATCTTCAAATACAAGAACTTTTCGTGGTTTTGATGGTTTTCAGCAAATGAACATATTTCAGCGAGCTGGAAGTTTTTTCTTGATAGCGTAAGATTTTATCTTAAAATACAAGAAGTTTTCGTCATTCTTGTCAATTTTTGTTGGTTTTCATCTAATGAACTTATTTCAGTCAGCTAGATCTTTCTTCTTCAAAGCAAAAAGATTTTATCTTCAAATACAAGAACTTTTCGTGGTTTTGATGGTTTTCAGCAAATGAACATATTTCAGCGAGCTGGAAGTTTTTTCCTTAATAGAGTAAGATTTTATCTTAAAATACCAGAAATTTTCGTGGTTCTTGTCAATTTTTGTTGGTTTTCATCTAATGAACTTATTTCAGTCAGCTAGATCTTTCTTCTTCAAAGCAAAAAGATTTTATCTTCAAATACAAGAACTTTTCGTGGTTTTGTTGGTTTTCAGCAAATGAACATATTTCAGCGAGATGGAAGTTTATTCCTTAATAGTGTAAGATTTTATCTTAAAATACAAGAACTTTTCGTGGTTCTTGTCAATTTTTGTTCGTTTTCATCTAATGAACTTATTTCAGTCAGCAAGATCTTTCTTCTACAAAGCAAAAAGATTTTATCTTCAAATACAAGAACTTTTCGTGGTTTTGATGGTTTTCAGCAAATGAACATATTTCAGCGAGCTGGAAGTTTTTTCCTTAATAGAGTAAGATTTTATCTTAAAATACCAGAAATTTTCGTGGTTCTTGTCAATTTTTGTTGGTTTTCATCTAATGAACTTATTTCAGTCAGCTAGATCTTTCTTCTTCAAAGCAAAAAGATTTTATCTTCAAATACAAGAACTTTTCGTGGTTTTGTTGGTTTTCAGCAAATGAACATATTTCAGCGAGCTGGAAGATTTTCCTAAATAGAGTAAGATTTTATCTTAAAATACAAGAACTTTTCGTGGTTCTTGTCAATTTTTGTTGGTTTTCATCCAATGAACTTATTTCAGTCAACTAGATCTTTCTTCTTCAAAGCAAAAAGATTTTATCTTCAAATACAAGAACTTTTCGTGCTTTCGATTGTTTTCAGCAAATTAACATATTTCGGCGAGCTGGAAGTTTTTTCCTTAATAGAGTAAGATTTTATCTTCAAATACAAGAACTTTTCGTGGTTTTGATGGTTTTCAGCAAATGAACATATTTCAGCGAGCAAGAAGTTTTTTCTTTAATAGCGTAAGATTTTATCTTAAAATACAAGAACTTTTCGTGGTTCTTGTCAATTTTTGTTGGTTTTCATCTAATGAACTTATTTCAGTCAGCTAGATCTTTCTTCTTCAAAGCAAAAAGATTTTATCTTCAAATACAAGAACTTTTCGTGTTTTGATGGTTTTCAGCAAATGAACATATTTCAGCGAGCTGGAAGTTTTTTCCTTAATAGAGTAAGATTTTATCTTAAAATACCAGAAATTTTCGTGGTTCTTGTCAATTTTTGTTGGTTTTCATCTAATGAACTTATTACAGTCAGCTGGATCTTTCTTCTTCAAAGCAAAAAGATTTTATCTTCAAATACAAGAACTTTTCGTGGTTTTGATGGTTTTCAGCAAATGAACACATTTCAGCGCGCTGGAAGTTTTTTCCTAAATAGAATAAGATTTTATCTTAAAATACAAGAACTTTTCGTGGTTCTTGTCAATTTTTGTTGGTTTTCATCTGATGAACTTATTTCAGTCAGCTAGATCTTTCTTCTTCAAAGCAAAAAGATTTTATCTTCAAATACAAGAACTTTTCGTGGTTTTGTTGGTTTTCAGCAAATGAACATATTTCAGCGAGCTGGAAGTTTTTTCCTTAATAGAGTAAGATTTTATCTTAAAATACAAGAACTTTTCGTGGTTCTTGTCAATTTTTGTTGGTTTTCATCTAATGAACTTATTTCAGTCAGCGAGATCTTTCTTCTTCAAAGCAAAAAGATTTTATCTTCAAATACAAGAACTTTTCGTGGTTTTGTTGGTTTTCAGCAAATGAACATATTTCAGCGAGACAGAAGTTTTTTCTTTAATAGCGTAAGATTTTATCTTAAAATACAAGAACTTTTCGTGGTTCTTGTCAATTTTTGTTGGTTTTCATCTAATGAACTTATTTCAGTCAGCCAGATCTTTCTTCTTCAAAGCAAAAAGATTTTATCTTCAAATACAAGAACTTTTCGTGGTTTTGATGGTTTTCAGCAAATGAACACATTTCAGCGCGCTGGAAGTTTTTTCCTGAATAGAGTAAGATTTTATCTTAAATTACCAGAACATTTCGTGGTTCTTGTCAATTCTTGTTGGTTTTCATCTGATGAACTTATTTCAGTCAGCTGGATCTTACTTCTTCAAAGCAAAAAGATTTTATCTTCAAATACAAGAACTTTTCGTGGTTTTGTTGGTTTTCAGCAAATGAACATATTTCAGCGAGCTGGAAGTTTTTTCCTTAATAGCGTAAGATTTTATCTTAAAATACAAGAACTTTTCGTGGTTCTTGTCAATTTTTGTTGGTTTTCATCCAATGAACTTATTTCAGTCAGCTGGATCTTTCTTCTTCAAAGCAAAAAGATTTTATCTTCAAATACAAGAACTTTTCGTGGTTTTGATGGTTTTCAGCAAATGAACATATTTCAGCGAACTGGGAGTTTTTTCTTTAATAGAGTAAGATTTTATCTTCAAATACAAGAACTTTTCGTGGTTTTGATGGTTTTCAGCAAATGAACACATTTCAGCGCGCTGGAAGTTTTTTCCTGAATAGAGTAAGATTTTATCTTAAATTACCAGAACATTTCGTGGTTCTTGTCAATTCTTGTTGGTTTTCATCTGATGAACTTATTTCAGTCAGCTGGATCTTACTTCTTCAAAGCAAAAAGATTTTATCTTCAAATACAAGAACTTTTCGTGGTTTTGTTGGTTTTCAGCAAATGAACATATTTCAGCGAGCTGGAAGTTTTTTCCTTAATAGCGTAAGATTTTATCTTAAAATACAAGAACTTTTCGTGGTTCTTGTCAATTTTTGTTGGTTTTCATCCAATGAACTTATTTCAGTCAGCTGGATCTTTCTTCTTCAAAGCAAAAAGATTTTATCTTCAAATACAAGAACTTTTCGTGGTTTTGATGGTTTTCAGCAAATGAACATATTTCAGCGAGCTGCAAGTTTTTTCCTTAATAGAGTAAGATTTTATCTTAAAATACAAGAACTTTTCGTGGTTCTTGTCAATTCTTGTTGGTTTTCATCTGATGAACTTATTTCAGTCAGCTGGATCTTTCTTCTTCAAAGCAAAAAGATTTTATCTTCAAATACAAGAACTTTTCGTGGTTTTGATGGTTTTCAGCAAATGAACATATTTCAGCGAGCTGGAAGTTTTTTCCTTAATAGAGTAAGATTTTATCTTAAAATACAAGAACTTTTCGTGGTTCTTGTCAATTTTTGTTGGTTTTCATCTAATGAACTTATTTCAGTCAGCGAGATCTTTCTTCTTCAAAGCAAAAAGATTTTATCTTCAAATACAAGAACTTTTCGTGGTTTTGTTGGTTTTCAGCAAATGAACAGATTTCAGCGAGCAAGAAGTTTTTTCTTTAATAGCGTAAGATTTTATCTTAAAATACAAGAACTTTTCGTGGTTCTTGTCAATTTTTGTTCGTTTTCATCTAATGAACTTATTTCAGTCAGCTCGATCTTTCTTCTTCAAAGCAAAAAGATTTCATCTTCAAATACAAGAACTTTTCGTGGTTTGATGGTTTTCAGCAAATGAACATATTTCAGCGAGCTGGAAGTTTTTTCCTTAATAGCGTAAGATTTTATCTTAAAATACAAGAACTTTTCGTGGTTCTTGTCAATTTTTGTTGGTTTTCATCTAATGAACTTATTTCAGTCAGCGAGATCTTTCTTCTTCAAAGCAAAAAGATTTTATCTTCAAATACAAGAACTTTTCGTGGTTTTGTTGGTTTTCAGCAAATCAACATATTTCAGCGAGACAGAAGTTTTTTCTTTAATAGCGTAAGATTTTATCTTAAAATACAAGAACTTTTCGTGGTTCTTGTCAATTCTTGTTGGTTTTCATCTGATGAACTTATTTCAGTCAGCTAGATCTTTCTTCTTCAAAGCAAAAAGATTTTATCTTCAAATACAAGAACTTTTCGTGGTTTTGATGGTTTTCAGCAAATGAACATATTTCAGCGAGCTGGAAGTTTTTTCCTTAATAGAGTAAGATTTTATCTTAAAATACAAGAACTTTTCGTGGTTCTTGTCAATTTTTGTTGGTTTTCATCTAATGAACTTATTTCAGTCAGCGAGATCTTTCTTCTTCAAAGCAAAAAGATTTTATCTTCAAATACAAGAACTTTTCGTGGTTTTGTTGGTTTTCAGCAAATGAACAGATTTCAGCGAGCAAGAAGTTTTTTCTTTAATAGCGTAAGATTTTATCTTAAAATACAAGAACTTTTCGTGGTTCTTGTCAATTTTTGTTGGTTTTCATCTAATGAACTTATTTCAGTCAGCGAGATCTTTCTTCTTCAAAGCAAAAAGATTTTATCTTCAAATACAAGAACTTTTCGTGGTTTTGTTGGTTTTCAGCAAATGAACATATTTCAGCGAGGCAGAAGTTTTTTCTTTAATAGCGTAAGATTTTATCTTAAAATACAAGAACTTTTCGTGGTTCTTGTCAATTTTTGTTCGTTTTCATCTAATGAACTTATTTCAGTCAGCTCGATCTTTCTTCTTCAAAGCAAAAAGATTTCATCTTCAAATACAAGAACTTTTCGTGGTTTGATGGTTTTCAGCAAATGAACATATTTCAGCGAGCTGGAAGTTTTTTCCTTAATAGCGTAAGATTTTATCTTAAAATACAAGAACTTTTCGTGGTTCTTGTCAATTTTTGTTGGTTTTCATCTAATGAACTTATTTCAGTCAGCGAGATCTTTCTTCTTCAAAGCAAAAAGATTTTATCTTCAAATACAAGAACTTTTCGTGGTTTTGTTGGTTTTCAGCAAATCAACATATTTCAGCGAGACAGAAGTTTTTTCTTTAATAGCGTAAGATTTTATCTTAAAATACAAGAACTTTTCGTGGTTCTTGTCAATTCTTGTTGGTTTTCATCTGATGAACTTATTTCAGTCAGCTAGATCTTTCTTCTTCAAAGCAAAAAGATTTTATCTTCAAATACAAGAACTTTTCGTGGTTTTGATGGTTTTCAGCAAATGAACATATTTCAGCGAGCTGGAAGTTTTTTCCTTAATAGAGTAAGATTTTATCTTAAAATACAAGAACTTTTCGTGGTTCTTGTCAATTTTTGTTGGTTTTCATCTAATGAACTTATTTCAGTCAGCGAGATCTTTCTTCTTCAAAGCAAAAAGATTTTATCTTCAAATACAAGAACTTTTCGTGGTTTTGTTGGTTTTCAGCAAATGAACAGATTTCAGCGAGCAAGAAGTTTTTTCTTTAATAGCGTAAGATTTTATCTTAAAATACAAGAACTTTTCGTGGTTCTTGTCAATTTTTGTTGGTTTTCATCTAATGAACTTATTTCAGTCAGCGAGATCTTTCTTCTTCAAAGCAAAAAGATTTTATCTTCAAATACAAGAACTTTTCGTGGTTTTGTTGGTTTTCAGCAAATGAACATATTTCAGCGAGGCAGAAGTTTTTTCTTTAATAGCGTAAGATTTTATCTTAAAATACAAGAACTTTTCGTGGTTCTTGTCAATTTTTGTTGGTTTTCATCTAATGAACTTATTTCAGTCAGCCAGATCTTTCTTCTTCAAAGCAAAAAGATTTTATCTTCAAATACAAGAACTTTTCGTGGTTTTGATGGTTTTCAGCAAATGAACATATTTCAGCGAACTGGGAGTTTTTTCTTTAATAGAGTAAGATTTTATCTTAAAATACAAGAACTTTTCGTGGTTCTTGTCAATTCTTGTTGGTTTTCATCTGATGAACTTATTTCAGTCAGCTGGATCTTTCTTCTTCAAAGCAAAAAGATTTTATCTTCAAATACAAGAACTTTTCGTGGTTTTGATGGTTTTCAGAAAATGAACATATTTCAGCGAGCTGGAAGTTTTTTCCTTAATAGAGTAAGATTTTATCTTAAAATACAAGAACTTTTCGTGGTTCTTGTCAATTTTTGTTGGTTTTCATCTAATGAACTTATTTCAGTCAGCGAGATCTTTCTTCTTCAAAGCAAAAAGATTTTATCTTCAAATACAAGAACTTTTCGTGGTTTTGTTGGTTTTCAGCAAATGAACAGATTTCAGCGAGCAAGAAGTTTTTTCTTTAATAGCGTAAGATTTTATCTTAAAATACAAGAACTTTTCGTGGTTCTTGTCAATTTTTGTTCGTTTTCATCTAATGAACTTATTTCAGTCAGCTCGATCTTTCTTCTTCAAAGCAAAAAGATTTCATCTTCAAATACAAGAACTTTTCGTGGTTTGATGGTTTTCAGCAAATGAACATATTTCAGCGAGCTGGAAGTTTTTTCCTTAATAGCGTAAGATTTTATCTTAAAATACAAGAACTTTTCGTGGTTCTTGTCAATTTTTGTTGGTTTTCATCTAATGAACTTATTTCAGTCAGCGAGATCTTTCTTCTTCAAAGCAAAAAGATTTTATCTTCAAATACAAGAACTTTTCGTGGTTTTGTTGGTTTTCAGCAAATGAACATATTTCAGCGAGACAGAAGTTTTTTCTTTAATAGCGTAAGATTTTATCTTAAAATACAAGAACTTTTCGTGGTTCTTGTCAATTTTTGTTGGTTTTCATCTAATGAACTTATTTCAGTCAGCCAGATCTTTCTTCTTCAAAGCAAAAAGATTTTATCTTCAAATACAAGAACTTTTCGTGGTTTTGATGGTTTTCAGCAAATGAACACATTTCAGCGCGCTGGAAGTTTTTTCCTTAATAGAGTAAGATTTTATCTTAAATTACCAGAACATTTCGTGGTTCTTGTCAATTCTTGTTGGTTTTCATCTGATGAACTTATTTCAGTCAGCTGGATCTCTCTGTTTCAAAGCAAAAAGATTTTATCTTCAAATACAAGAACTTTTCGTGGTTTTGATGGTTTTCAGCAAATGAACATATTTCAGCGAGCTGGAAGTTTTTTCCTTAATAGAGTAAGATTTTATCTTAAAATACCAGAAATTTTCGTGGTTCTTGTCAATTTTTGTTGGTTTTCATCTAATGAACTTATTTCAGTCAGCTAGATCTTTCTTCTTCAAAGCAAAAAGATTTTATCTTCAAATACAAGAACTTTTCGTGGTTTTGTTGGTTTTCAGCAAATGAACATATTTCAGCGAGCTGGGAGTTTTTTCCTTAATAGAGTAAGATTTTATCTTAAAATACCAGAACATTTCGTGGTTCTTGTCAATTTTTGTTGGTTTTCATCCAATGAACTTATTTCAGTCAGCTAGATCTTTCTTCTTCAAAGCAAAAAGATTTTATCTTCAAATACAAGAACTTTTCGTGGTTTTGTTGGTTTTCAGCAAATGAACATATTTCAGCGAGCTGGAAGATTTTCCTAAATAGAGTAAGATTTTATCTTAAAATACAAGAACTTTTCGTGGTTCTTGTCAATTTTTGTTGGTTTTCATCCAATGAACTTATTTCAGTCAACTAGATCTTTCTTCTTCAAAGCAAAAAGATTTTATCTTCAAATACAAGAACTTTTCGTGGTTTCGATTGTTTTCAGCAAATTAACATATTTCGGCGAGCTGGAAGTTTTTTCCTTAATAGAGTAAGATTTTATCTTCAAATACAAGAACTTTTCGTGGTTTTGATGGTTTTCAGCAAATGAACATATTTCAGCGAGCAAGAAGTTTTTTCTTTAATAGCGTAAGATTTTATCTTAAAATACAAGAACTTTTCGTGGTTCTTGTCAATTTTTGTTGGTTTTCATCTAATGAACTTATTTCAGTCAGCTAGATCTTTCTTCTTCAAAGCAAAAAGATTTTATCTTCAAATACAAGAACTTTTCGTGTTTTGATGGTTTTCAGCAAATGAACATATTTCAGCGAGCTGGAAGTTTTTTCCTTAATAGAGTAAGATTTTATCTTAAAATACCAGAAATTTTCGTGGTTCTTGTCAATTTTTGTTGGTTTTCATCTAATGAACTTATTTCAGTCAGCTGGATCTTTCTTCTTCAAAGCAAAAAGATTTTATCTTCAAATACAAGAACTTTTCGTGGTTTTGATGGTTTTCAGCAAATGAACACATTTCAGCGCGCTGGAAGTTTTTTCCTAAATAGAATAAGATTTTATCTTAAAATACAAGAACTTTTCGTGGTTCTTGTCAATTTTTGTTGGTTTTCATCTGATGAACTTATTTCAGTCAGCTAGATCTTTCTTCTTCAAAGCAAAAAGATTTTATCTTCAAATACAAGAACTTTTCGTGGTTTTGTTGGTTTTCAGCAAATGAACATATTTCAGCGAGCTGGAAGTTTTTTCCTTAATAGAGTAAGATTTTATCTTAAAATACAAGAACTTTTCGTGGTTCTTGTCAATTTTTGTTGGTTTTCATCTAATGAACTTATTTCAGTCAGCGAGATCTTTCTTCTTCAAAGCAAAAAGATTTTATCTTCAAATACAAGAACTTTTCGTGGTTTTGTTGGTTTTCAGCAAATGAACATATTTCAGCGAGACAGAAGTTTTTTCTTTAATAGCGTAAGATTTTATCTTAAAATACAAGAACTTTTCGTGGTTCTTGTCAATTTTTGTTGGTTTTCATCTAATGAACTTATTTCAGTCAGCCAGATCTTTCTTCTTCAAAGCAAAAAGATTTTATCTTCAAATACAAGAACTTTTCGTGGTTTTGATGGTTTTCAGCAAATGAACACATTTCAGCGCGCTGGAAGTTTTTTCCTGAATAGAGTAAGATTTTATCTTAAATTACCAGAACATTTCGTGGTTCTTGTCAATTCTTGTTGGTTTTCATCTGATGAACTTGTTTCAGTCAGCTGGATCTTACTTCTTCAAAGCAAAAAGATTTTATCTTCAAATACAAGAACTTTTCGTGGTTTTGTTGGTTTTCAGCAAATGAACATATTTCAGCGAGCTGGAAGTTTTTTCCTTAATAGCGTAAGATTTTATCTTAAAATACAAGAACTTTTCGTGGTTCTTGTCAATTTTTGTTGGTTTTCATCCAATGAACTTATTTCAGTCAGCTGGATCTTTCTTCTTCAAAGCAAAAAGATTTTATCTTCAAATACAAGAACTTTTCGTGGTTTTGATGGTTTTCAGCAAATGAACATATTTCAGCGAACTGGGAGTTTTTTCTTTAATAGAGTAAGATTTTATCTTCAAATACAAGAACTTTTCGTGGTTTTGATGGTTTTCAGCAAATGAACACATTTCAGCGCGCTGGAAGTTTTTTCCTGAATAGAGTAAGATTTTATCTTAAATTACCAGAACATTTCGTGGTTCTTGTCAATTCTTATTGGTTTTCATCTGATGAACTTATTTCAGTCAGCTGGATCTTACTTCTTCAAAGCAAAAAGATTTTATCTTCAAATACAAGAACTTTTCGTGGTTTTGTTGGTTTTCAGCAAATGAACATATTTCAGCGAGCTGGAAGTTTTTTCCTTAATAGCGTAAGATTTTATCTTAAAATACAAGAACTTTTCGTGGTTCTTGTCAATTTTTGTTGGTTTTCATCCAATGAACTTATTTCAGTCAGCTGGATCTTTCTTCTTCAAAGCAAAAAGATTTTATCTTCAAATACAAGAACTTTTCGTGGTTTTGATGGTTTTCAGCAAATGAACATATTTCAGCGAGCTGCAAGTTTTTTCCTTAATAGAGTAAGATTTTATCTTAAAATACAAGAACTTTTCGTGGTTCTTGTCAATTCTTGTTGGTTTTCATCTGATGAACTTATTTCAGTCAGCTGGATCTTTCTTCTTCAAAGCAAAAAGATTTTATCTTCAAATACAAGAACTTTTCGTGGTTTTGATGGTTTTCAGCAAATGAACATATTTCAGCGAGCTGGAAGTTTTTTCCTTAATAGAGTAAGATTTTATCTTAAAATACAAGAACTTTTCGTGGTTCTTGTCAATTTTTGTTGGTTTTCATCTAATGAACTTATTTCAGTCAGCGAGATCTTTCTTCTTCAAAGCAAAAAGATTTTATCTTCAAATACAAGAACTTTTCGTGGTTTTGTTGGTTTTCAGCAAATGAACAGATTTCAGCGAGCAAGAAGTTTTTTCTTTAATAGCGTAAGATTTTATCTTAAAATACAAGAACTTTTCGTGGTTCTTGTCAATTTTTGTTCGTTTTCATCTAATGAACTTATTTCAGTCAGCTCGATCTTTCTTCTTCAAAGCAAAAAGATTTCATCTTCAAATACAAGAACTTTTCGTGGTTTGATGGTTTTCAGCAAATGAACATATTTCAGCGAGCTGGAAGTTTTTTCCTTAATAGCGTAAGATTTTATCTTAAAATACAAGAACTTTTCGTGGTTCTTGTCAATTTTTGTTGGTTTTCATCTAATGAACTTATTTCAGTCAGCGAGATCTTTCTTCTTCAAAGCAAAAAGATTTTATCTTCAAATACAAGAACTTTTCGTGGTTTTGTTGGTTTTCAGCAAATCAACATATTTCAGCGAGACAGAAGTTTTTTCTTTAATAGCGTAAGATTTTATCTTAAAATACAAGAACTTTTCGTGGTGCTTGTCAATTTTTGTTGGTTTTCATCTAATGAACTTATTTCAGTCAGCTGGATCTTTCTTCTTCAAAGCAAAAAGATTTTATCTTCAAATACAAGAAATTTTCGTGGTTTTGATGGTTTTCAGCAAATGAACATATTTCAGCGAGCTGGGAGTTTTTTCTTTAATAGAGTAAGATTTTATCTTAAAATACAAGAACTTTTCGTGGTTCTTGTCAATTCTTGTTGGTTTTCATCTGATGAACTTATTTCAGTCAGCTAGATCTTTCTTCTTCAAAGCAAAAAGATTTTATCTTCAAATACAAGAACTTTTCGTGGTTTTGATGGTTTTCAGCAAATGAACATATTTCAGCGAGCTGGAAGTTTTTTCCTTAATAGAGTAAGATTTTATCTTAAAATACAAGAACTTTTCGTGGTTCTTGTCAATTTTTGTTGGTTTTCATCTAATGAACTTATTTCAGTCAGCGAGATCTTTCTTCTTCAAAGCAAAAAGATTTTATCTTCAAATACAAGAACTTTTCGTGGTTTTGTTGGTTTTCAGCAAATGAACAGATTTCAGCGAGCAAGAAGTTTTTTCTTTAATAGCGTAAGATTTTATCTTAAAATACAAGAACTTTTCGTGGTTCTTGTCAATTTTTGTTGGTTTTCATCTAATGAACTTATTTCAGTCAGCGAGATCTTTCTTCTTCAAAGCAAAAAGATTTTATCTTCAAATACAAGAACTTTTCGTGGTTTTGTTGGTTTTCAGCAAATGAACATATTTCAGCGAGGCAGAAGTTTTTTCTTTAATAGCGTAAGATTTTATCTTAAAATACAAGAACTTTTCGTGGTTCTTGTCAATTTTTGTTGGTTTTCATCTAATGAACTTATTTCAGTCAGCCAGATCTTTCTTCTTCAAAGCAAAAAGATTTTATCTTCAAATACAAGAACTTTTCGTGGTTTTGATGGTTTTCAGCAAATGAACATATTTCAGCGAACTGGGAGTTTTTTCTTTAATAGAGTAAGATTTTATCTTAAAATACAAGAACTTTTCGTGGTTCTTGTCAATTCTTGTTGGTTTTCATCTGATGAACTTATTTCAGTCAGCTGGATCTTTCTTCTTCAAAGCAAAAAGATTTTATCTTCAAATACAAGAACTTTTCGTGGTTTGATGGTTTTCAGCAAATGAACATATTTCAGCGAGCTGGAAGTTTTTTCCTTAATAGCGTAAGATTTTATCTTAAAATACAAGAACTTTTCGTGGTTCTTGTCAATTTTTGTTGGTTTTCATCTAATGAACTTATTTCAGTCAGCGAGATCTTTCTTCTTCAAAGCAAAAAGATTTTATCTTCAAATACAAGAACTTTTCGTGGTTTTGTTGGTTTTCAGCAAATGAACATATTTCAGCGAGACAGAAGTTTTTTCTTTAATAGCGTAAGATTTTATCTTAAAATACAAGAACTTTTCGTGGTTCTTGTCAATTTTTGTTGGTTTTCATCTAATGAACTTATTTCAGTCAGCCAGATCTTTCTTCTTCAAAGCAAAAAGATTTTATCTTCAAATACAAGAACTTTTCGTGGTTTTGATGGTTTTCAGCAAATGAACACATTTCAGCGCGCTGGAAGTTTTTTCCTTAATAGAGTAAGATTTTATCTTAAATTACCAGAACATTTCGTGGTTCTTGTCAATTCTTGTTGGTTTTCATCTGATGAACTTATTTCAGTCAGCTGGATCTCTCTGTTTCAAAGCAAAAAGATTTTATCTTCAAATACAAGAACTTTTCGTGGTTTTGATGGTTTTCAGCAAATGAACATATTTCAGCGAGCTGGAAGTTTTTTCCTTAATAGTGTAAGATTTTATCTTAAAATACAAGAACTTTTCGTGGTTCTTGTCAATTTTTGTTGGTTTTCATCGAATGAACTTATTTCAGTCAGCAAGATCTTTCTTCTTCAAAGCAAAAAGATTTTATCTTCAAATACAAGAACTTTTCGTGGTTTTGATGGTTTTCAGCAAATGAACATATTTCAGCGAGCTGGAAGTTTTTTCCTTAGTAGCGTAAGATTTTATCTTAAAATACAAGAACTTTTCGTGGTTCTTGTCAATTTTTGTTGGTTTTCATCTAATGAACTTATTTCAGTCAGCTGGATCTTTCTTCTTCAAAGCAAAAAGATTTTATCTTCAAATACAAGAACTTTTCGTGGTTTTGTTGGTTTTCAGCAAATGAACATATTTCAGCGAGACAGAAGTTTTTTCTTTAATAGCGTAAGATTTTATCTTAAAATACAAGAACTTTTCGTGGTTCTTGTCAATTTTTGTTGGTTTTCATCTGATGAACTTATTTCAGTCAGCTAGATCTTTCTTCTTCAAAGCAAAAAGATTTTATCTTCAAATACAAGAACTTTTCGTGGTTTTGATGGTTTTCAGCAAATGAACACATTTCAGCGCGCTGGAAGTTTTTTCCTTAATAGAGTAAGATTTTATCTTAAATTACCAGAACATTTCGTGGTTCTTGTCAATTTTTGTTCGTTTTCATCGAATGAACTTATTTCAGTCAGCAAGATCTTTCTTCTTCAAAGCAAAAATATTTTATCTTCAAATACAAGAACTTTTCGTGGTTTTGATGGTTTTCAGCAAATGAACATATTTCAGCGAGCAAGAAGTTTTTTCCTTAATAGAGTAAGATTTTATCTTAAAATACCAGAAATTTTCGTGGTTCTTGTCAATTTTTGTTGGTTTTCATCTAATGAACTTATTTCAGTCAGCTGGATCTTACTTCTTCAAAGCAAAAAGATTTTATCTTCAAACACAAGAACTTTTCGTGGTTTTGTTGGTTTTCAGCAAATGAACATATTTCAGCGATCTGGAAGTTTTTTCCTGAATAGCGTAAGATTTTATCTGAAAATACAAGAACTTTTCGTGGTTCTTGTCAATTTTTGTTGGTTTTCATCTTATGAACTTATTTCAGTCAGCTGGATCTTTCTTCTTCAAAGCAAAAAGATTTTATCTTCAAATACAAGAACTTTTCGTGGTTTTGATGGTTTTCAGCAAATGAACATATTTCAGCGAGCTGGGAGTTTTTTCTTTAAGAGAGTAAGATTTTATCTTAAAATACAAGAACTTTTCGTGGTTCTTGTCAATTTTTGTTGGTTTTCATCTGATGAACTTATTTCAGTCAGCGAGATCTTTCTTCTTCAAAGCAAAAAGATTTTATCTTCAAATACAAGAACTTTTCATGGTTTTGATGGTTTTCAGCAAATGAACATATTTCAGCGAGCTGGAAATTTTTTCCTTAATAGTGTAAGATTTTATCTTAAAATACAAGAACTTTTCGTGGTTCTTGTCAATTTTTGTTGGTTTTCATCTAATGAACTTATTTCAGTCAGCGAGATCTTTCTTCTTCAAAGCAAAAAGATTTTATCTTCAAATATAAGAACTTTTCGTGGTTTTGATGGTTTTCAGCAAATGAACATATTTCAGCGAGCTGGAAGTTTTTTCCTTAATAGTGTAAGATTTTATCTTAAAATACAAGAACTTTTCGTGGTTCTTGTCAATTTTTGTTCGTTTTCATCGAATGAACTTATTTCAGTCAGCAAGATCTTTCTTCTTCAAAGCAAAAATATTTGATCTTCAAATACAAGAACTTTTCGTGGTTTTGATGGTTTTCAGCAAATGAACATATTTCAGCGAGCAAGAAGTTTTTTCCTTAATAGAGTAAGATTTTATCTTAAAATACAAGAACTTTTCGTGGTTCTTGTCAATTTTTGTTGGTTTTCATCTAATGAACTTATTTCAGTCAGCTGGATCTTACTTCTTCAAAGCAAAAAGATTTTATCTTCAAATACAAGAACTTTTCGTGGTTTTGTTGGTTTTCAGCAAATCAACATATTTCAGCGATCTGGAAGTTTTTTCCTGAATAGCGTAAGATTTTATCTTAAAATACAAGAACTTTTCGTGGTTCTTGTCAATTTTTGTTGGTTTTCATCTTATGAACTTATTTCAGTCAGCTGGATCTTTCTTCTTCAAAGCAAAAAGATTTTATCTTCAAATACAAGAACTTTTCGTGGTTTTGATGGTTTTCAGCAAATGAACATATTTCAGCGAGCTGGGAGTTTTTTCTTTAATAGAGTAAGATTTTATCTTAAAATACAAGAACTTTTCGTGGTTCTTGTCAATTCTTGTTGGTTTTCATCTGATGAACTTATTTCAGTCAGCTAGATCTTTCTTCTTCAAAGCAAAAAGATTTTATCTTCAAATACAAGAACTTTTCGTGGTTTTGATGGTTTTCAGCAAATGAACATATTTCAGCGAGCTGGAAGTTTTTTCCTTAATAGAGTAAGATTTTATCTTAAAATACAAGAACTTTTCGTGGTTCTTGTCAATTTTTGTTGGTTTTCATCTAATGAACTTATTTCAGTCAGCGAGATCTTTCTTCTTCAAAGCAAAAAGATTTTATCTTCAAATACAAGAACTTTTCGTGGTTTTGTTGGTTTTCAGCAAATGAACAGATTTCAGCGAGCAAGAAGTTTTTTCTTTAATAGCGTAAGATTTTATCTTAAAATACAAGAACTTTTCGTGGTTCTTGTCAATTTTTGTTCGTTTTCATCTAATGAACTTATTTCAGTCAGCTCGATCTTTCTTCTTCAAAGCAAAAAGATTTTATCTTCAAATACAAGAACTTTTCGTGGTTTGATGGTTTTCAGCAAATGAACATATTTCAGCGAGCTGGAAGTTTTTTCCTTAATAGCGTAAGATTTTATCTTAAAATACAAGAACTTTTCGTGGTTCTTGTCAATTTTTGTTGGTTTTCATCTCATGAACTTATTTCAGTCAGCGAGATCTTTCTTCTTCAAAACAAAAAGATTTTATCTTCAAATACAAGAACTTTTCGTGGTTTTGTTGGTTTTCAGCAAATGAACATATTTCAGCGAGACAGAAGTTTTTTCTTTAATAGCGTAAGATTTTATCTTAAAATACAAGAACTTTTCGTGGTTCTTGTCAATTTTTGTTGGTTTTCATCTAATGAACTTATTTCAGTCAGCCAGATCTTTCTTCTTCAAAGCAAAAAGATTTTATCTTCAAATACAAGAACTTTTCGTGGTTTTGATGGTTTTCAGCAAATGAACACATTTCAGCGCGCTGGAAGTTTTTTCCTGAATAGAGTAAGATTTTATCTTAAATTACCAGAACATTTCGTGGTTCTTGTCAATTCTTGTTGGTTTTCATCTGATGAACTTATTTCAGTCAGCTGGATCTTACTTCTTCAAAGCAAAAAGATTTTATCTTCAAATACAAGAACTTTTCGTGGTTTTGTTGGTTTTCAGCAAATGAACATATTTCAGCGAGCTGGAAGTTTTTTCCTTAATAGCGTAAGATTTTATCTTAAAATACAAGAACTTTTCGTGGTTCTTGTCAATTTTTGTTGGTTTTCATCTAATGAACTTATTTCAGTCAGCTGGATCTTTCTTCTTCAAAGCAAAAAGATTTTATCTTCAAACACAAGAACTTTTCGTGGTTTTGATGGTTTTCAGCAAATGAACATATTTCAGCGAGCTGGGAGTTTTTTCTTTAATAGAGTAAGATTTTATCTTAAAATACAAGAACTTTTCGTGGTTCTTGTCAATTCTTGTTGGTTTTCATCTGATGAACTTATTTCAGTCAGCTAGATCTTTCTTCTTCAAAGCAAAAAGATTTTATCTTCAAATACAAGAACTTTTCGTGGTTTTGATGGTTTTCAGCAAATGAACATATTTCAGCGAGCTGGAAGTTTTTTCCTTAATAGAGTAAGATTTTATCTTAAAATACAAGAACTTTTCGTGGTTCTTGTCAATTTTTGTTGGTTTTCATCTGATGAACTTATTTCAGTCAGCGAGATCTTTCTTCTTCAAAGCAAAAAGATTTTATCTTCAAATACAAGAACTTTTCGTGGTTTTGTTGGTTTTCAGCAAATGAACAGATTTCAGCGAGCAAGAAGTTTTTTCTTTAATAGCGTAAGATTTTATCTTAAAATACAAGAACTTTTCGTGGTTCTTGTCAATTTTTGTTCGTTTTCATCTAATGAACTTATTTCAGTCAGCTCGATCTTTCTTCTTCAAAGCAAAAAGATTTTATCTTCAAATACAAGAACTTTTCGTGGTTTGATGGTTTTCAGCAAATGAACATATTTCAGCGAGCTGGAAGTTTTTTCCTTAATAGCGTAAGATTTTATCTTAAAATACAAGAACTTTTCGTGGTTCTTGTCAATTTTTGTTGGTTTTCATCTAATGAACTTATTTCAGTCAGCCAGATCTTTCTTCTTCAAAGCAAAAAGATTTTATCTTCAAATACAAGAACTTTTCGTGGTTTTGATGGTTTTCAGCAAATGAACACATTTCAGCGCGCTGGAAGTTTTTTCCTTAATAGAGTAAGATTTTATCTTAAATTACCAGAACATTTCGTGGTTCTTGTCAATTCTTGTTGGTTTTCATCTGATGAACTTATTTCAGTCAGCTGGATCTTTCTGCTTCAAAGCAAAAAGATTTTATCTTCAAATACAAGAACTTTTCGTGGTTTTGATGGTTTTCAGCAAATGAACATATTTCAGCGAGCTGGAAGTTTTTTCCTTAATAGTGTAAGATTTTATCTTAAAATACAAGAACTTTTCGTGGTTCTTGTCAATTTTTGTTGGTTTTCATCGAATGAACTTATTTCAGTCAGCAAGATCTTTCTTCTTCAAAGCAAAAAGATTTTATCTTCAAATACAACAACTTTTCGTGGTTTTGATGGTTTTCAGCAAATGAACATATTTCAGCGAGCTGGAAGTTTTTTCCTTAATAGCGTAAGATTTTATCTTAAAATACAAGAACTTTTCGTGGTTCTTGTCAATTTTTGTTGGTTTTCATCTAATGAACTTATTTCAGTCAGCTAGATCTTTCTTCTTCAAAGCAAAAAGATTTTATCTTCAAATACAAGAACTTTTCGTGGTTTTGATGGTTTTCAGCAAATGAACACATTTCAGCGCGCTGGAAGTTTTTTCCTTAATAGAGTAAGATTTTATCTTAAATTACCAGAACATTTCGTGGTTCTTGTCAATTCTTGTTGGTTTTCATCTGATGAACTTATTTCAGTCAGCTAGATCTTTCTTCTTCAAAGCAAAAAGATTTTATCTTCAAATATAAGAACTTTTCGTGGTTTTGATGGTTTTCAGCAAATGAACATATTTCAGCGAGCTGGAAGTTTTTTCCTTAATAGTGTAAGATTTTATCTTAAAATACAAGAACTTTTCGTGGTTCTTGTCAATTTTTGTTCGTTTTCATCGAATGAACTTATTTCAGTCAGCAAGATCTTTCTTCTTCAAAGCAAAAATATTTTATCTTCAAATACAAGAACTTTTCGTGGTTTTGATGGTTTTCAGCAAATGAACATATTTCAGCGAGCAAGAAGTTTTTTCCTTAATAGAGTAAGATTTTATCTTAAAATACCAGAAATTTTCGTGGTTCTTGTCAATTTTTGTTGGTTTTCATCTAATGAACTTATTTCAGTCAGCTGGATCTTACTTCTTCAAAGCAAAAAGATTTTATCTTCAAACACAAGAACTTTTCGTGGTTTTGTTGGTTTTCAGCAAATGAACATATTTCAGCGATCTGGAAGTTTTTTCCTGAATAGCGTAAGATTTTATCTGAAAATACAAGAACTTTTCGTGGTTCTTGTCAATTTTTGTTGGTTTTCATCTTATGAACTTATTTCAGTCAGCTGGATCTTTCTTCTTCAAAGCAAAAAGATTTTATCTTCAAATACAAGAACTTTTCGTGGTTTTGATGGTTTTCAGCAAATGAACATATTTCAGCGAGCTGGGAGTTTTTTCTTTAAGAGAGTAAGATTTTATCTTAAAATACAAGAACTTTTCGTGGTTCTTGTCAATTTTTGTTGGTTTTCATCTGATGAACTTATTTCAGTCAGCTAGATCTTTCTTCTTCAAAGCAAAAAGATTTTATCTTCAAATACAAGAACTTTTCGTGGTTTTGATGGTTTTCAGCAAATGAACATATTTCAGCGAGCTGGAAGTTTTTTCCTTAATAGAGTAAGATTTTATCTTAAAATACAAGAACTTTTCGTGGTTCTTGTCAATTTTTGTTGGTTTTCATCTAATGAACTTATTTCAGTCAGCGAGATCTTTCTTCTTCAAAGCAAAAAGATTTTATCTTCAAATATAAGAACTTTTCGTGGTTTTGATGGTTTTCAGCAAATGAACATATTTCAGCGAGCTGGAAGTTTTTTCCTTAATAGTGTAAGATTTTATCTTAAAATACAAGAACTTTTCGTGGTTCTTGTCAATTTTTGTTCGTTTTCATCGAATGAACTTATTTCAGTCAGCAAGATCTTTCTTCTTCAAAGCAAAAATATTTTATCTTCAAATA
The DNA here is from genome assembly GCF_035084215.1 of Heptranchias perlo. Classification (NCBI taxonomy): domain Eukaryota; kingdom Metazoa; phylum Chordata; class Chondrichthyes; order Hexanchiformes; family Hexanchidae; genus Heptranchias; species Heptranchias perlo. Next base: position 19,591,726 of record NC_090363.1, read on the forward strand.
CAAGAACTTTTCGTGGTTTTGATGGTTTTCAGCAAATGAACATATTTCAGCGATCTGGAAGTTTTTTCCTGAATCGCGTAAGATTTTATCTGAAAATACAAGAACTTTTCGTGGTTCTTGTCAATTTTTGTTGGTTTTCATCTTATGAACTTATTTCAGTCAGCTGGATCTTTCTTCTTCAAAGCAAAAAGATTTTATCTTCAAATACAAGAACTTTTCGTGGTTTTGATGGTTTTCAGCAAATGAACATATTTCAGCGAGCTGGGAGTTTTTTCTTTAAGAGAGTAAGATTTTATCTTAAAATACAAGAACTTTTCGTGGTTCTTGTCAATTTTTGTTGGTTTTCATCTAATGAACTTATTTCAGTCAGCGAGATCTTTCTTCTTCAAAGCAAAAAGATTTTATCTTCAAATATAAGAACTTTTCGTGGTTTTGATGGTTTTCAGCAAATGAACATATTTCAGCGAGCTGGAAGTTTTTTCCTTAATAGTGTAAGATTTTATCTTAAAATACAAGAACTTTTCGTGGTTCTTGTCAATTTTTGTTCGTTTTCATCGAATGAACTTATTTCAGTCAGCAAGATCTTTCTTCTTCAAAGCAAAAATATTTTATCTTCAAATACAAGAACTTTTCGTGGTTTTGATGGTTTTCAGCAAATGAACATATTTCAGCGATCTGGAAGTTTTTTCCTTAATAGAGTAAGATTTTATCTTAAAATACAAGAACTTTTCGTGGTTCTTGTCAATTTTTGTTGGTTTTCATCTTATGAACTTATTTCAGTCAGCTGGATCTTTCTTCTTCAAAGCAAAAAGATTTTATCTTCAAATACAAGAACTTTTCGTGGTTTTGATGGTTTTCAGCAAATGAACATATTTCAGCGAGCTGGGAGTTTTTTCTTTAAGAGAGTAAGATTTTATCTTAAAATACAAGAACTTTTCGTGGTTCTTGTCAATTTTTGTTGGTTTTCATCTGATGAACTTATTTCAGTCAGCTAGATCTTTCTTCTTCAAAGCAAAAAGATTTTATCTTCAAATACAAGAACTTTTCGTGGTTTTGATGGTTTTCAGCAAATGAACATATTTCAGCGAGCTGGAAGTTTTTTCCTTAATAGAGTAAGATTTTATCTTAAAATACAAGAACTTTTCGTGGTTCTTGTCAATTTTTGTTGGTTTTCATCTAATGAACTTATTTCAGTCAGCGAGATCTTTCTTCTTCAAAGCAAAAAGATTTTATCTTCAAATACAAGAACTTTTCGTGGTTTTGATGGTTTTCAGCAAATGAACATATTTCAGCGAGCTGGAAGTTTTTTCCTTAATAGAGTAAGATTTTATCTTAAAATACAAGAACTTTTCGTGGTTCTTGTCAATTTTTGTTGGTTTTCATCTAATGAACTTATTTCAGTCAGCGAGATCTTTCTTCTTCAAAGCAAAAAGATTTTATCTTCAAATACAAGAACTTTTCGTGGTTTTGTTGGTTTTCAGCAAATGAACAGATTTCAGCGAGCAAGAAGTTTTTTCTTTAATAGCGTAAGATATTATCTTAAAATACAAGAACTTTTCGTGGTTCTTGTCAATTTTTGTTCGTTTTCATCTGATGAACTTATTTCAGTCAGCAAGATCTTTCTTCTTCAAAGCAAAAAGATTTTATCTTCAAATACAACAACTTTTCGTGTTTTGATGGTTTTCAGCAAATGAACATATTTCAGCGAGCTGGAAGTTTTTTCCTTAATAGCGTAAGATTTTATCTTAAAATACAAGAACTTTTCGTGGTTCTTGTAAATTTTTGTTAGTTTTCATCTAATGAACTTATTTCATTCAGCTAGATCTTTCTTCTTCATAGCAAAAAGATTTTATCTTCAAATACAAGAACTTTTCGTGGTTTTGATGGTTTTCAGCAAATGAACATACTTCAGCGAGCTGGGAGTTTTTTCTTTAATAGTGTAAGATTTTATCTTAAAATACAAGAACTTTTCGTGGTTCTTGTCAATTTTTGTTGGTTTTCATCTAATGAACTTATTTCAGTCAGCTAGATCTTTCTTCTTCAAAGCAAAAAGATTTTATCTTCAAATACAAGAACTTTTCGTGGTTTTGTTGGTTTTCAGCAAATGAACATATTTCAGCGAGCTGGGAGTTTTTTCTTTGATAGCGTAAGATTTTATCTTAAAATACCAGAAATTTTCGTGGTTCTTGTCAATTTTTGTTGGTTTTCATCTAATGAACTTATTTCAGTCAGCTGGATCTTACTTCTTCAAAGCAAAAAGATTTTATCTTCAAACACAAGAACTTTTCGTGGTTTTGTTGGTTTTCAGCAAATGAACATATTTCAGCGATCTGGAAGTTTTTTCCTGAATAGCGTAAGATTTTATCTGAAAATACAAGAACTTTTCGTGGTTCTTGTCAATTTTTGTTGGTTTTCATCTTATGAACTTATTTCAGTCAGCTGGATCTTTCTTCTTCAAAGCAAAAAGATTTTATCTTCAAATACAAGAACTTTTCGTGGTTTTGATGGTTTTCAGCAAATGAACATATTTCAGCGAGCTGGGAGTTTTTTCTTGAAGAGAGTAAGATTTTACCTTAAAATACAAGAACTTTTCGTGGTTCTTGTCAATTTTTGTTGGTTTTCATCTGATGAACTTATTTCAGTCAGCTAGATCTTTCTTCTTCAAAGCAAAAAGATTTTATCTTCAAATACAAGAACTTTTCGTGGTTTTGATGGTTTTCAGCAAATGAACATATTTCAGCGAGCTGGAAGTTTTTTCCTTAATAGAGTAAGATTTTATCTTAAAATACAAGAACTTTTCGTGGTTCTTGTCAATTTTTGTTGGTTTTCATCTAATGAACTTATTTCAGTCAGCGAGATCTTTCTTCTTCAAAGCAAAAAGATTTTATCTTCAAATATAAGAACTTTTCGTGGTTTTGATGGTTTTCAGCAAATGAACATATTTCAGCGAGCTGGAAGTTTTTTCCTTAATAGTGTAAGATTTTATCTTCAAATACAAGAACTTTTCGTGGTTCTTGTCAATTTTTGTTCGTTTTCATCGAATAAACTTATTTCAGTCAGCAAGATCTTTCTTCTTCAAAGCAAAAATATTTTATCTTCAAATACAAGAACTTTTCGTGGTTTTGATGGTTTTCAGCAAATGAACATATTTCAGCGAGCAAGAAGTTTTTTCCTTAATAGAGTAAGATTTTATCTTAAAATACAAGAACTTTTCGTGGTTCTTGTCAATTTTTGTTGGTTTTCATCTAATGAACTTATTTCAGTCAGCTGGATCTTACTTCTTCAAAGCAAAAAGATTTTATCTTCAAATACAAGAACTTTTCGTGGTTTTGTTGGTTTTCAGCAAATGATCATATTTCAGCGATCTGGAAGTTTTTTCCTGAATAGCGTAAGATTTTATCTTAAAATACAAGAACTTTTCGTGGTTCTTGTCAATTTTTGTTGGTTTTCATCTTATGAACTTATTTCAGTCAGCTGGATCTTTCTTCTTCAAAGCAAAAAGATTTTATCTTCAAATACAAGAACTTTTCGTGGTTTTGATGGTTTTCAGCAAATGAACATATTTCAGCGAGCTGGGAGTTTTTTCTTTAAGAGAGTAAGATTTTATCTTAAAATACAAGAACTTTTCGTGGTTCTTGTCAATTTTTGTTGGTTTTCATCTGATGAACTTATTTCAGTCAGCTAGATCTTTCTTCTTCAAAGCAAAAAGATTTTATCTTCAAATACAAGAACTTTTCGTGGTTTTGATGGTTTTCAGCAAATGAACATATTTCAGCGAGCTGGAAGTTTTTTCCTTAATAGAGTAAGATTTTATCTTAAAATACAAGAACTTTTCGTGGTTCTTGTCAATTTTTGTTGGTTTTCATCTAATGAACTTATTTCAGTCAGCGAGATCTTTCTTCTTCAAAGCAAAAAGATTTTATCTTCAAATACAAGAACTTTTCGTGGTTTTGTTGGTTTTCAGCAAATGAACAGATTTCAGCGAGCAAGAAGTTTTTTCTTTAATAGCGTAAGATATTATCTTAAAATACAAGAACTTTTCGTGGTTCTTGTCAATTTTTGTTCGTTTTCATCTGATGAACTTATTTCAGTCAGCAAGATCTTTCTTCTTCAAAGCAAAAAGATTTTATCTTCAAATACAACAACTTTTCGTGTTTTGATGGTTTTCAGCAAATGAACATATTTCAGCGAGCTGGAAGTTTTTTCCTTAATAGCGTAAGATTTTATCTTAAAATACAAGAACTTTTCGTGGTTCTTGTCAATTTTTGTTAGTTTTCATCTAATGAACTTATTTCATTCAGCTAGATCTTTCTTCTTCATAGCAAAAAGATTTTATCTTCAAATACAAGAACTTTTCGTGGTTTTGATGGTTTTCAGCAAATGAACATACTTCAGCGAGCTGGGAGTTTTTTCTTTGATAGCGTAAGATTTTATCTTAAAATACAAGAACTTTTCGTGGTTCTTGTCAATTTTTGTTCGTTTTCATCTAATGAACTTATTTCAGTCAGCTAGATCTTTCTTCTTCAAAGCAAAAAGATTTTATCTTCAAATACAAGAACTTTTCGTGGTTTTGTTGGTTTTCAGCAAATGAACATATTTCAGCGAGCTGGGAGTTTTTTCTTTAATAGCGTAAGATTTTATCTTAAAATACAAGAACTTTTCGTGGTTCTTGTCAATTTTTGTTGGTTTTCATCTAATGAACTTATTTCAGTCAGCTAGAACTTTCTTCTTCAAAGCAAAAAGATTTTATCTTCAAATACAAGAACTTTTCGTGGTTTTGTTGGTTTTCAGCAAATGAACATATTTCAGCGAGCTGGGAGTTTTTTCTTTAATAGAGTAAGATTTTATCTTAAAATACAAGAACTTTTCGTGGTTCTTGTCAATTTTTGTTGGTTTTCATCTCATGAACTTATTTCAGTCAGCGAGATCTTTCTTCTTCAAAGCAAAAAGATTTTATCTTCAAATACAAGAACTTTTCGTGGTTTTGTTGGTTTTCAGCAAATGAACATATTTCAGCGAGCTGGATGTTTTTTCTTGATAGCGTAAGATTTTATCTTAAAATAAAAGAAGTTTTCGTGGTTCTTGTCAATTTTTGTTGGATTTCATCTAATGAACTTATTTCAGTCAGCCAGATCTTTCTTCTTCAAAGCAAAAAGATTTTATCTTCAAATACAAGAACTTTTCGTGGTTTTGATGGTTTTCAGCAAATGAACATATTTCAGCGAGCTGGAAGTTTTTTCCTTAATAGAGTAAGATTTTATCTTAAAATACCAGAAATTTTCGTGGTTCTTGTCAATTTTTGTTGGTTTTCATCTAATGAACTTATTTCAGTCAGCTAGATCTTTCTTCTTCAAAGCAAAAAGATTTTATCTTCAAATACAAGAACTTTTCGTGGTTTTGTTGGTTTTCAGCAAATGAACATATTTCAGCGAGCTGGGAGTTTTTTCTTTAATAGAGTAAGATTTTATCTTAAAATACAAGAACTTTTCGTGGTTCTTGTCAATTTTTGTTGGTTTTCATCTAATGAACTTATTTCAGTCAGCGAGATCTTTCTTCTTCAAAGCAAAAAGATTTTATCTTCAAATACAAGAACTTTTCGTGGTTTTGTTGGTTTTCAGCAAATGAACATATTTCAGCGAGCTGGATGTTTTTTCTTGATAGCGTAAGATTTTATCTTAAAATAAAAGAAGTTTTCGTGGTTCTTGTCAATTTTTGTTGGTTTTCATCTAATGAACTTATTTCAGTCAGCTAGATCTTTCTTCTTCAAAGCAAAAAGATTTTATCTTCAAATACAAGAACTTTTCGTGGTTTTGATGGTTTTCAGCAAATGAACATATTTCAGCGAGCTGGAAGTTTTTTCCTTAATAGAGTAAGATTTTATCTTAAAATACCAGAAATTTTCGTGGTTCTTGTCAATTTTTGTTGGTTTTCATCTAATGAACTTATTTCAGTCAGCTAGATCTTTCTTCTTCAAAGCAAAAAGATTTTATCTTCAAATACAAGAACTTTTCGTGGTTTTGTTGGTTTTCAGCAAATGAACATATTTCAGCGAGCCAGATGTTTTTTCTTTAATAGCGTAAGATTTTATCTTAAAATACAAGAACTTTTCGTGGTTCTTGTCAATTTTTGTTGGTTTTCATCTAATGAACTTATTTCAGTCAGCTCGATCTTTCTTCTTCAAAGCAAAAAGATTTTATCTTCAAATACAAGAACTTTTCGTGGTTTTGTTGGTTTTCAGCAAATGAACATATTTCAGCGAGCTGGGAGTTTTTTCTTTAACAGAGTAAGATTTTATCTTAAAATACAAGAACTTTTCGTGGTTCTTGTCAATTTTTGTTGGTTTTCATCTGATGAACTTATTTCAGGCAGCTAGATCTTTCTTCTTCAAAGCAAAAAGATTTTATCTTCAAATACAAGAACTTTTCGTGGTTTTGATGGTTTTCAGCAAATGAACATATTTCAGCGAGCTGGAAGTTTTTTCCTTAATAGAGTAAGATTTGATCTTAAAATACAAGAACTTTTCGTGGTTCTTGTCAATTTTTGTTGGTTTTAATCTAATGAACTTATTTCAGTCAGCGAGATCTTTCTTCTTCAAAGCAAAAAGATTTTATCTTCAAATACAAGAACTTTTCGTGGTTTTGTTGGTTTTCAGCAAATCAACATATTTCAGCGAGACAGAAGTTTTTTCTTGAATAGCGTAAGATTTTATCTTTAAATACAAGAACTTTTCGTGGTTCTTGTCAATTTTTGTTCGTTTTCATCTAATGAACTTATTTCAGTCAGCAAGATCTTTCTTCTTCAAAGCAAAAAGATTTTATCTTCAAATACAACAACTTTTCGTGTTTTGATGGTTTTCAGCAAATGAACATATTTCAGCGAGCTGGAAGTTTTTTACTTAATAGCGTAAGATTTTATCTTAAAATACAAGAACTTTTCGTGGTTCTTGTCAATTTTTGTTGGTTTTCATCTGATGAACTTATTTCAGTCAGCGAGATCTTTCTTCTTCAAAGCAAAAAGATTTTATCTTCAAATACAAGAACTTTTCGTGGTTTTGTTGGTTTTCAGCAAATGAACATATTTCAGCGAGCTGGATGTTTTTTCTTGATAGCGTAAGATTTTATCTTAAAATACAAGAAGTTTTCGTGGTTCTTGTCAATTTTTGTTGGATTTCATCTGATGAACTTATTTCAGTCAGCTAGATCTTTCTTCTTCAAAGCAAAAAGATTTTATCTTCAAATACAAGAACTTTTCGTGGTTTTGATGGTTTTCAGCAAATGAACATATTTCAGCGAGCTGGAAGTTTTTTCCTTAATAGAGTAAGATTTTATCTTAAAATACCAGAAATTTTCGTGGTTCTTGTCAATTTTTGTTGGTTTTCATCTAATGAACTTATTTCAGTCAGCTTGATCTTTCTTCTTCAAAGCAAAAAGATTTTATCTTCAAATACAAGAACTTTTCGTGGTTTTGTTGGTTTTCAGCAAATGAACATATTTCAGCGAGCTGGGAGTTTTTTCTTTAATAGAGTAAGATTTTATCTTAAAATACAAGAACATTTCGTGGTTCTTGTCAATTCTTGTTGGTTTTCATCTGATGAACTTATTTCAGTCAGCTAGATCTTTCTTCTTCAAAGCAAAAAGATTTTATCTTCAAATACAAGAACTTTTCGTGGTTTTGATGGTTTTCAGCAAATGAACATATTTCAGCGAGCTGGAAGTTTTTTCCTTAATAGAGTAAGATTTTATCTTAAAATACCAGAAATTTTCGTGGTTCTTGTCAATTTTTGTTGGTTTTCATCTAATGAACTTATTTCAGTCAGCTAGATCTTTCTTCTTCAAAGCAGAAAGATTTTATCTTCAAATACAAGAACTTTTCGTGGTTTTGTTGGTTTTCAGCAAATGAACATATTTCAGCGAGCTGGGAGTTTTTTCTTTAATAGCGTAAGATTTTATCTTAAAATACAAGAACTTTTCGTGGTTCTTGTCAATTTTTGTTGGTTTTCATCTAATGAACTTATTTCAGTCAGCTAGATCTTTCTTCTTCAAAGCAAAAAGATTTTATCTTCAAATACAAGAACTTTTCGTGGTTTTGTTGGTTTTCAGCAAATGAACATATTTCAGCGAGCTGGGAGTTTTTTCTTTAATAGAGTAAGATTTTATCTTAAAATACAAGAACTTTTCGTGGTTCTTGTCAATTTTTGTTGGTTTTCATCTGATGAACTTATTTCAGTCAGCTAGATCTTTCTTCTTCAAAGCAAAAAGATTTTAACTTCAAATACAACAACTTTTCGTGGTTTTGATGGTTTTCAGCAAATGAACATATTTCAGCGAGCTGGATGTTTTTTCTTGATAGCGTAAGATTTTATCTTAAAATACAAGAAGTTTTCGTGGTTCTTGTCAATTTTTGTTGGATTTCATCTAATGAACTTATTTCAGTCAGCTAGATCTTTCTTCTTCAAAGCAAAAAGATTTTATCTTCAAATACAAGAACTTTTCGTGGTTTTGATGGTTTTCAGCCAATGAACATATTTCAGCGAGCTGGGAGTTTTTTCTTTAATAGCGTAAGATCTTATCTTAAAATACAAGAACTTTTCGTGGTTCTTGTCAATTTTTGTTGGTTTTCATCTAATGAACTTATTTCAGTCAGCTAGATCTTTCTTCTTCAAAGCAAAAAGATTTTATCTTCAAATACAAGAACTTTTCGTGGTTTTGTTGGTTTTCAGCAAATGAACATATTTCAGCGAGCTGGGAGTTTTTTCTTTAATAGAGTAAGATTTTATCTTAAAATACAAGAACTTTTCGTGGTTCTTGTCAATTTTTGTTGGTTTTCATCTGATGAACTTATTTCAGTCAGCTAGATCTTTCTTCTTCAAAGCAAAAAGATTTTAACTTCAAATACAACAACTTTTCGTGGTTTTGATGGTTTTCAGCAAATGAACATATTTCAGCGAGCTGGATGTTTTTTCTTGATAGCGTAAGATTTTATCTTAAAATACAAGAAGTTTTCGTGGTTCTTGTCAATTTTTGTTGGATTTCATCTAATGAACTTATTTCAGTCAGCTAGATCTTTCTTCTTCAAAGCAAAAAGATTTTATCTTCAAATACAAGAACTTTTCGTGGTTTTGATGGTTTTCAGCCAATGAACATATTTCAGCGAGCTGGAAGTTTTTTCCTTAATAGAGTAAGATTTTATCTTAAAATACCAGAAATTTTCGTGGTTCTTGTCAATTTTTGTTGGTTTTCATCTAATGAACTTATTTCAGTCAGCTCGATCTTTCTTCTTCAAAGCAAAAAGATTTTATCTTCAAATACAAGAACTTTTCGTGGTTTTGTTGGTTTTCAGCAAATGAACATATTTCAGCGAGCTGGGAGTTTTTTCTTTAATAGCGTAAGATTTTATCTTAAAATACAAGAACTTTTCGTGGTTCTTGTCAATTTTTGTTCGTTTTCATCTCATGAACTTATTTCAGTCAGCTAGATCTTTCTTCTTCAAAGCAAAAAGATTTTATCTTCAAATACAAGAACTTTTCGTGGTTTTGTTGGTTTTCAGCAAATGAACATATTTCAGCGAGCTGGAAGTTTTTTCCTTGATAGAGTAAGATTTTATCTTAAAATACAAGAACTTTTCGTGGTTCTTGTCAATTTTTGTTGGTTTTCATCTAATGAACTTATTTCAGTCAGCGAGATCTTTCTTCTTCAAAGCAAAAAGATTTTATCTTCAAATACAAGAACTTTTCGTGGTTTTGTTGGTTTTCAGCAAATGAACATATTTCAGCGAGCCAGAAGTTTTTTCTTTAATAGCGTAAGATTTTATCTTAAAATACAAGAACTTTTCGTGGTTCTTGTCAATTTTTGTTGGTTTTCATCTAATGAACTTATTTCAGTCAGCTGGATCTTTCTTCTTCAAAGCAAAAAGATTTTATCTTCAAATACAAGAACTTTTCGTGGTTTTGATGGTTTTCAGCAAATGAACACATTTCAGCGCGCTGGAAGTTTTTTCCTTCATCGAGTAAGATTTTATCTTAAATTACCAGAACATTTCGTGGTTCTTGTCAATTCTTGTTGGTTTTCATCTGATGAACTTATTTCAGTCAGCTAGATCTTTCTTCTTCAAAGCAAAAAGATTTTATCTTCAAAGACAAGAACTTTTCGTGGTTTTGATGGTTTTCAGCAAATGAACATATTTCAGCGAGCTGGAAGTTTTTTCCTTAATAGTGTAAGATTTTATCTTAAAATACAAGAACTTTTCGTGGTTCTTGTCAATTTTTGTTCGTTTTCATCCAATGAACTTATTTCAGTCAGCGAGATCTTTCTTCTTCAAAGCAAAAAGATTTTATCTTCAAATACAAGAACTTTTCGTGGTTTTGTTGGTTTTCAGCAAATGAACATATTTCAGCGAGCCAGAAGTTTTTTCTTTAATAGCGCAAGATTTTATCTTAAAATACAAGAACTTTTCGTGGTTCTTGTCAATTTTTGTTGGTTTTCATCTAATGAACTTATTTCAGTCAGCTGGATCATTCTTCTTCAAAGCAAAAAGATTTTATCTTCAAATACAAGAACTTTTCGTGGTTTTGATGGTTTTCAGCAAATGAACACATTTCAGTGCGCTGGAAGTTTTTTCCTTAATAGAGTAAGATTTTATCTTAAATTACCAGAACATTTCGTGGTTCTTGTCAATTTTTGTTGGTTTTCATCTAATGAACTTATTTCAGTCAGCTAGATCTTTCTTCTTCAAAGCAGAAAGATTTTATCTTCAAATACAAGAACTTTTCGTGGTTTTGTTGGTTTTCAGCAAATGAACATATTTCAGCGAGCTGGGAGTTTTTTCTTTAATAGCGTAAGATTTTATCTTAAAATACAAGAACTTTTCGTGGTTCTTGTCAATTTTTGTTGGTTTTCATCTAATGAACTTATTTCAGTCAGCTAGATCTTTCTTCTTCAAAGCAAAAAGATTTTATCTTCAAATACAAGAACTTTTCGTGGTTTTGTTGGTTTTCAGCAAATGAACATATTTCAGCGAGCTGGGAGTTTTTTCTTTAATAGCGTAAGATTTTATCTTAAAATACAAGAACTTTTCGTGGTTCTTGTCAATTTTTGTTGGTTTTCATCTGATGAACTTATTTCAGTCAGCTAGATCTTTCTTCTTCAAAGCAAAAAGATTTTAACTTCAAATACAACAACTTTTCGTGGTTTTGATGGTTTTCAGCAAATGAACATATTTCAGCGAGCTGGATGTTTTTTCTTGATAGCGTAAGATTTTATCTTAAAATACAAGAAGTTTTCGTGGTTCTTGTCAATTTTTGTTGGATTTCATCTAATGAACTTATTTCAGTCAGCTAGATCTTTCTTCTTCAAAGCAAAAAGATTTTATCTTCAAATACAAGAACTTTTCGTGGTTTTGATGGTTTTCAGCCAATGAACATATTTCAGCGAGCTGGGAGTTTTTTCTTTAATAGCGTAAGATCTTATCTTAAAATACAAGAACTTTTCGTGGTTCTTGTCAATTTTTGTTGGTTTTCATCTAATGAACTTATTTCAGTCAGCGAGATCTTTCTTCTTCAAAGCAAAAAGATTTTATCTTCAAATACAAGAACTTTTCGTGGTTTTGTTGGTTTTCAGCAAATGAACATATTTCAGCGAGCTGGGAGTTTTTTCTTTAATAGAGTAAGATTTTATCTTAAAATACAAGAACTTTTCGTGGTTCTTGTCAATTTTTGTTGGTTTTCATCTGATGAACTTATTTCAGTCAGCTAGATCTTTCTTCTTCAAAGCAAAAAGATTTTAACTTCAAATACAACAACTTTTCGTGGTTTTGATGGTTTTCAGCAAATGAACATATTTCAGCGAGCTGGATGTTTTTTCTTGATAGCGTAAGATTTTATCTTAAAATACAAGAAGTTTTCGTGGTTCTTGTCAATTTTTGTTGGATTTCATCTAATGAACTTATTTCAGTCAGCTAGATCTTTCTTCTTCAAAGCAAAAAGATTTTATCTTCAAATACAAGAACTTTTCGTGGTTTTGATGGTTTTCAGCCAATGAACATATTTCAGCGAGCTGGAAGTTTTTTCCTTAATAGAGTAAGATTTTATCTTAAAATACCAGAAATTTTCGTGGTTCTTGTCAATTTTTGTTGGTTTTCATCTAATGAACTTATTTCAGTCAGCTCGATCTTTCTTCTTCAAAGCAAAAAGATTTTATCTTCAAATACAAGAACTTTTCGTGGTTTTGTTGGTTTTCAGCAAATGAACATATTTCAGCGAGCTGGGAGTTTTTTCTTTAATAGCGTAAGATTTTATCTTAAAATACAAGAACTTTTCGTGGTTCTTGTCAATTTTTGTTCGTTTTCATCTCATGAACTTATTTCAGTCAGCTAGATCTTTCTTCTTCAAAGCAAAAAGATTTTATCTTCAAATACAAGAACTTTTCGTGGTTTTGTTGGTTTTCAGCAAATGAACATATTTCAGCGAGCTGGAAGTTTTTTCCTTGATAGAGTAAGATTTTATCTTAAAATACAAGAACTTTTCGTGGTTCTTGTCAATTTTTGTTGGTTTTCATCTAATGAACTTATTTCAGTCAGCGAGATCTTTCTTCTTCAAAGCAAAAAGATTTTATCTTCAAATACAAGAACTTTTCGTGGTTTTGTTGGTTTTCAGCAAATGAACATATTTCAGCGAGCCAGAAGTTTTTTCTTTAATAGCGTAAGATTTTATCTTAAAATACAAGAACTTTTCGTGGTTCTTGTCAATTTTTGTTGGTTTTCATCTAATGAACTTATTTCAGTCAGCTGGATCTTTCTTCTTCAAAGCAAAAAGATTTTATCTTCAAATACAAGAACTTTTCGTGGTTTTGATGGTTTTCAGCAAATGAACACATTTCAGCGCGCTGGAAGTTTTTTCCTTCATCGAGTAAGATTTTATCTTAAATTACCAGAACATTTCGTGGTTCTTGTCAATTCTTGTTGGTTTTCATCTGATGAACTTATTTCAGTCAGCTAGATCTTTCTTCTTCAAAGCAAAAAGATTTTATCTTCAAAGACAAGAACTTTTCGTGGTTTTGATGGTTTTCAGCAAATGAACATATTTCAGCGAGCTGGAAGTTTTTTCCTTAATAGTGTAAGATTTTATCTTAAAATACAAGAACTTTTCGTGGTTCTTGTCAATTTTTGTTCGTTTTCATCCAATGAACTTATTTCAGTCAGCGAGATCTTTCTTCTTCAAAGCAAAAAGATTTTATCTTCAAATACAAGAACTTTTCGTGGTTTTGTTGGTTTTCAGCAAATGAACATATTTCAGCGAGCCAGAAGTTTTTTCTTTAATAGCGCAAGATTTTATCTTAAAATACAAGAACTTTTCGTGGTTCTTGTCAATTTTTGTTGGTTTTCATCTAATGAACTTATTTCAGTCAGCTGGATCATTCTTCTTCAAAGCAAAAAGATTTTATCTTCAAATACAAGAACTTTTCGTGGTTTTGATGGTTTTCAGCAAATGAACACATTTCAGTGCGCTGGAAGTTTTTTCCTCAATAGAGTAAGATTTTATCTTAAATTACCAGAACATTTCGTGGTTCTTGTCAATTCTTGTTCGTTTTCATCTAATGAACTTATTTCAGTCAGCTAGATCTTTCTTCTTCAAAGCAAAAAGATTTTATCTTCAAATACAAGAACTTTTCGTGGTTTTGATGGTTTTCAGCAAATGAACATATTTCAGCGAGCTGGAAGTTTTTTCCTCAATAGAGTAAGATTTTATCTTAAAATACCAGTAATTTTCGTGGTTCTTGTCAATTTTTGTTGGTTTTCATCTAATGAACTTATTTCAGTCAGCTGGATCTTTCTTCTTCAAAGCAAAAAGATTTTATCTTCAAATACAAGAACTTTTCGTGGTTTTGTTGGTTTTCAGCAAATGAACATATTTCAGCGAGCTGGGAGTTTTTTCTTTAATAGAGTAAGATTTTATCTTAAAATACAAGAACTTTTCGTGGTTCTTGTCAATTTTTGTTGGTTTTCATCTGATGAACTTATTTCAGTCAGCAAGATCTTTCTTCTTCAAAGCAAAAAGATTTTATCTTCAAATACAAGAACTTTTCGTGGTTTTGATGGTTTTCAGCAAATGAACATATTTCAGCGAGCTGGAAGTTTTTTCCTTAATAGAGTAAGATTTTATCTTAAAATACCAGAAATTTTCGTGGTTCTTGTCAATTTTTGTTGGTTTTCATCTAATGAACTTATTTCAGTCAGCTAGATCTTTCTTCTTCAAAGCAGAAAGATTTTATCTTCAAATACAAGAACTTTTCGTGGTTTTGTTGGTTTTCAGCAAATGAACATATTTCAGCGAGCTGGGAGTTTTTTCTTTAATAGCGTAAGATTTTATCTTAAAATACAAGAACTTTTCGTGGTTCTTGTCAATTTTTGTTGGTTTTCATCTAATGAACTTATTTCAGTCAGCTAGATCTTTCTTCTTCAAAGCAAAAAGATTTTATCTTCAAATACAAGAACTTTTCGTGGTTTTGTTGGTTTTCAGCAAATGAACATATTTCAGCGAGCTGGGAGTTTTTTCTTTAATAGAGTAAGATTTTATCTTAAAATACAAGAACTTTTCGTGGTTCTTGTCAATTTTTGTTGGTTTTCATCTGATGAACTTATTTCAGTCAGCTAGATCTTTCTTCTTCAAAGCAAAAAGATTTTATCTTCAAATACAACAACTTTTCGTGGTTTTGATGGTTTTCAGCAAATGAACATATTTCAGCGAGCTGGATGTTTTTTCTTGATAGCGTAAGATTTTATCTTAAAATACAAGAAGTTTTCGTGGTTCTTGTCAATTTTTGTTGGATTTCATCTAATGAACTTATTTCAGTCAGCTAGATCTTTCTTCTTCAAAGCAAAAAGATTTTATCTTCAAATACAAGAACTTTTCGTGGTTTTGATGGTTTTCAGCCAATGAACATATTTCAGCGAGCTGGAAGTTTTTTCCTTAATAGAGTAAGATTTTATCTTAAAATACCAGGAATTTTCGTGGTTCTTGTCAATTTTTGTTGGTTTTCATCTAATGAACTTATTTCAGTCAGCTGGATCTTTCTTCTTCAAAGCAAAAAGATTTTATCTTCAAATACAAGAACTTTTCGTGGTTTTGTTGGTTTTCAGCAAATGAACATATTTCAGCAAGCTGGGAGTTTTTTCTTTAATAGCGTAAGATTTTATCTTAAAATACAAGAACTTTTCGTGGTTCTTGTCAATTTTTGTTGGTTTTCATCTGATGAACTTATTTCAGTCAGCTAGATCTTTCTTCTTCAAAGCAAAAAGATTTTAACTTCAAATACAACAACTTTTCGTGGTTTTGATGGTTTTCAGCAAATGAACATATTTCAGCGAGCTGGATGTTTTTTCTTGATAGCGTAAGATTTTATCTTAAAATACAAGAAGTTTTCGTGGTTCTTGTCAATTTTTGTTGGATTTCATCTAATGAACTTATTTCAGTCAGCTAGATCTTTCTTCTTCAAAGCAAAAAGATTTTATCTTCAAATACAAGAACTTTTCGTGGTTTTGATGGTTTTCAGCCAATGAACATATTTCAGCGAGCTGGGAGTTTTTTCTTTAATAGCGTAAGATCTTATCTTAAAATACAAGAACTTTTCGTGGTTCTTGTCAATTTTTGTTGGTTTTCATCTAATGAACTTATTTCAGTCAGCTAGATCTTTCTTCTTCAAAGCAAAAAGATTTTATCTTCAAATACAAGAACTTTTCGTGGTTTTGTTGGTTTTCAGCAAATGAACATATTTCAGCGAGCTGGGAGTTTTTTCTTTAATAGAGTAAGATTTTATCTTAAAATACAAGAACTTTTCGTGGTTCTTGTCAATTTTTGTTGGTTTTCATCTGATGAACTTATTTCAGTCAGCTAGATCTTTCTTCTTCAAAGCAAAAAGATTTTAACTTCAAATACAACAACTTTTCGTGGTTTTGATGGTTTTCAGCAAATGAACATATTTCAGCGAGCTGGATGTTTTTTCTTGATAGCGTAAGATTTTATCTTAAAATACAAGAAGTTTTCGTGGTTCTTGTCAATTTTTGTTGGATTTCATCTAATGAACTTATTTCAGTCAGCTAGATCTTTCTTCTTCAAAGCAAAAAGATTTTATCTTCAAATACAAGAACTTTTCGTGGTTTTGATGGTTTTCAGCCAATGAACATATTTCAGCGAGCTGGAAGTTTTTTCCTTAATAGAGTAAGATTTTATCTTAAAATACCAGAAATTTTCGTGGTTCTTGTCAATTTTTGTTGGTTTTCATCTAATGAACTTATTTCAGTCAGCTCGATCTTTCTTCTTCAAAGCAAAAAGATTTTATCTTCAAATACAAGAACTTTTCGTGGTTTTGTTGGTTTTCAGCAAATGAACATATTTCAGCGAGCTGGGAGTTTTTTCTTTAATAGCGTAAGATTTTATCTTAAAATACAAGAACTTTTCGTGGTTCTTGTCAATTTTTGTTCGTTTTCATCTCATGAACTTATTTCAGTCAGCTAGATCTTTCTTCTTCAAAGCAAAAAGATTTTATCTTCAAATACAAGAACTTTTCGTGGTTTTGTTGGTTTTCAGCAAATGAACATATTTCAGCGAGCTGGAAGTTTTTTCCTTGATAGAGTAAGATTTTATCTTAAAATACAAGAACTTTTCGTGGTTCTTGTCAATTTTTGTTGGTTTTCATCTAATGAACTTATTTCAGTCAGCGAGATCTTTCTTCTTCAAAGCAAAAAGATTTTATCTTCAAATACAAGAACTTTTCGTGGTTTTGTTGGTTTTCAGCAAATGAACATATTTCAGCGAGCCAGAAGTTTTTTCTTTAATAGCGTAAGATTTTATCTTAAAATACAAGAACTTTTCGTGGTTCTTGTCAATTTTTGTTGGTTTTCATCTAATGAACTTATTTCAGTCAGCTGGATCTTTCTTCTTCAAAGCAAAAAGATTTTATCTTCAAATACAAGAACTTTTCGTGGTTTTGATGGTTTTCAGCAAATGAACACATTTCAGCGCGCTGGAAGTTTTTTCCTTCATCGAGTAAGATTTTATCTTAAATTACCAGAACATTTCGTGGTTCTTGTCAATTCTTGTTGGTTTTCATCTGATGAACTTATTTCAGTCAGCTAGATCTTTCTTCTTCAAAGCAAAAAGATTTTATCTTCAAAGACAAGAACTTTTCGTGGTTTTGATGGTTTTCAGCAAATGAACATATTTCAGCGAGCTGGAAGTTTTTTCCTTAATAGTGTAAGATTTTATCTTAAAATACAAGAACTTTTCGTGGTTCTTGTCAATTTTTGTTCGTTTTCATCCAATGAACTTATTTCAGTCAGCGAGATCTTTCTTCTTCAAAGCAAAAAGATTTTATCTTCAAATACAAGAACTTTTCGTGGTTTTGTTGGTTTTCAGCAAATGAACATATTTCAGCGAGCCAGAAGTTTTTTCTTTAATAGCGCAAGATTTTATCTTAAAATACAAGAACTTTTCGTGGTTCTTGTCAATTTTTGTTGGTTTTCATCTAATGAACTTATTTCAGTCAGCTGGATCATTCTTCTTCAAAGCAAAAAGATTTTATCTTCAAATACAAGAACTTTTCGTGGTTTTGATGGTTTTCAGCAAATGAACACATTTCAGTGCGCTGGAAGTTTTTTCCTTAATAGAGTAAGATTTTATCTTAAATTACCAGAACATTTCGTGGTTCTTGTCAATTTTTGTTGGTTTTCATCTAATGAACTTATTTCAGTCAGCTAGATCTTTCTTCTTCAAAGCAGAAAGATTTTATCTTCAAATACAAGAACTTTTCGTGGTTTTGTTGGTTTTCAGCAAATGAACATATTTCAGCGAGCTGGGAGTTTTTTCTTTAATAGCGTAAGATTTTATCTTAAAATACAAGAACTTTTCGTGGTTCTTGTCAATTTTTGTTGGTTTTCATCTAATGAACTTATTTCAGTCAGCTAGATCTTTCTTCTTCAAAGCAAAAAGATTTTATCTTCAAATACAAGAACTTTTCGTGGTTTTGTTGGTTTTCAGCAAATGAACATATTTCAGCGAGCTGGGAGTTTTTTCTTTAATAGCGTAAGATTTTATCTTAAAATACAAGAACTTTTCGTGGTTCTTGTCAATTTTTGTTGGTTTTCATCTGATGAACTTATTTCAGTCAGCTAGATCTTTCTTCTTCAAAGCAAAAAGATTTTAACTTCAAATACAACAACTTTTCGTGGTTTTGATGGTTTTCAGCAAATGAACATATTTCAGCGAGCTGGATGTTTTTTCTTGATAGCGTAAGATTTTATCTTAAAATACAAGAAGTTTTCGTGGTTCTTGTCAATTTTTGTTGGATTTCATCTAATGAACTTATTTCAGTCAGCTAGATCTTTCTTCTTCAAAGCAAAAAGATTTTATCTTCAAATACAAGAACTTTTCGTGGTTTTGATGGTTTTCAGCCAATGAACATATTTCAGCGAGCTGGGAGTTTTTTCTTTAATAGCGTAAGATCTTATCTTAAAATACAAGAACTTTTCGTGGTTCTTGTCAATTTTTGTTGGTTTTCATCTAATGAACTTATTTCAGTCAGCGAGATCTTTCTTCTTCAAAGCAAAAAGATTTTATCTTCAAATACAAGAACTTTTCGTGGTTTTGTTGGTTTTCAGCAAATGAACATATTTCAGCGAGCTGGGAGTTTTTTCTTTAATAGAGTAAGATTTTATCTTAAAATACAAGAACTTTTCGTGGTTCTTGTCAATTTTTGTTGGTTTTCATCTGATGAACTTATTTCAGTCAGCTAGATCTTTCTTCTTCAAAGCAAAAAGATTTTAACTTCAAATACAACAACTTTTCGTGGTTTTGATGGTTTTCAGCAAATGAACATATTTCAGCGAGCTGGATGTTTTTTCTTGATAGCGTAAGATTTTATCTTAAAATACAAGAAGTTTTCGTGGTTCTTGTCAATTTTTGTTGGATTTCATCTAATGAACTTATTTCAGTCAGCTGGATCTTTCTTCTTCAAAGCAAAAAGATTTTATCTTCAAATACAAGAACTTTTCGTGGTTTTGATGGTTTTCAGCCAATGAACATATTTCAGCGAGCTGGAAGTTTTTTCCTTAATAGAGTAAGATTTTATCTTAAAATACCAGAAATTTTCGTGGTTCTTGTCAATTTTTGTTGGTTTTCATCTAATGAACTTATTTCAGTCAGCTCGATCTTTCTTCTTCAAAGCAAAAAGATTTTATCTTCAAATACAAGAACTTTTCGTGGTTTTGTTGGTTTTCAGCAAATGAACATATTTCAGCGAGCTGGGAGTTTTTTCTTTAATAGCGTAAGATTTTATCTTAAAATACAAGAACTTTTCGTGGTTCTTGTCAATTTTTGTTCGTTTTCATCTCATGAACTTATTTCAGTCAGCTAGATCTTTCTTCTTCAAAGCAAAAAGATTTTATCTTCAAATACAAGAACTTTTCGTGGTTTTGTTGGTTTTCAGCAAATGAACATATTTCAGCGAGCTGGAAGTTTTTTCCTTGATAGAGTAAGATTTTATCTTAAAATACAAGAACTTTTCGTGGTTCTTGTCAATTTTTGTTGGTTTTCATCTAATGAACTTATTTCAGTCAGCGAGATCTTTCTTCTTCAAAGCAAAAAGATTTTATCTTCAAATACAAGAACTTTTCGTGGTTTTGTTGGTTTTCAGCAAATGAACATATTTCAGCGAGCCAGAAGTTTTTTCTTTAATAGCGTAAGATTTTATCTTAAAATACAAGAACTTTTCGTGGTTCTTGTCAATTTTTGTTGGTTTTCATCTAATGAACTTATTTCAGTCAGCTGGATCTTTCTTCTTCAAAGCAAAAAGATTTTATCTTCAAATACAAGAACTTTTCATGGTTTTGATGGTTTTCAGCAAATGAACACATTTCAGCGCGCTGGAAGTTTTTTCCTTCATCGAGTAAGATTTTATCTTAAATTACCAGAACATTTCGTGGTTCTTGTCAATTCTTGTTGGTTTTCATCTGATGAACTTATTTCAGTCAGCTAGATCTTTCTTCTTCAAAGCAAAAAGATTTTATCTTCAAAGACAAGAACTTTTCGTGGTTTTGATGGTTTTCAGCAAATGAACATATTTCAGCGAGCTGGAAGTTTTTTCCTTAATAGTGTAAGATTTTATCTTAAAATACAAGAACTTTTCGTGGTTCTTGTCAATTTTTGTTCGTTTTCATCCAATGAACTTATTTCAGTCAGCGAGATCTTTCTTCTTCAAAGCAAAAAGATTTTATCTTCAAATACAAGAACTTTTCGTGGTTTTGTTGGTTTTCAGCAAATGAACATATTTCAGCGAGCCAGAAGTTTTTTCTTTAATAGCGCAAGATTTTATCTTAAAATACAAGAACTTTTCGTGGTTCTTGTCAATTTTTGTTGGTTTTCATCTAATGAACTTATTTCAGTCAGCTGGATCATTCTTCTTCAAAGCAAAAAGATTTTATCTTCAAATACAAGAACTTTTCGTGGTTTTGATGGTTTTCAGCAAATGAACACATTTCAGTGCGCTGGAAGTTTTTTCCTCAATAGAGTAAGATTTTATCTTAAATTACCAGAACATTTCGTGGTTCTTGTCAATTCTTGTTGGTTTTCATCTAATGAACTTATTTCAGTCAGCAAGATCTTTCTTCTTCAAAGCAAAACGATTTTATCTTCAAATACAAGAACTTTTCGTGGTTTTGTTGGTTTTCAGCAAATGAACATATTTCAGCGAGCTGGAAGTTTTTTCCTTAATAGTGTAAGATTTTATCATAAAATACAAGAACTTTTCGTGGTTCTTGTCAATTTTTGTTCGTTTTCATCGAATGAACTTATTTCAGTCAGCAAGATCTTTCTTCTTCAAAGCAAAAAGATTTTATCTTCAAATACAAGAACTTTTCGTGGTTTTGATGGTTTTCAGCAAATGAACATATTTCAGCGAGCCAGAAGTTTTTTCTTTAATAGCGTAAGATTTTATCTTAAAATACAAGAACTTTTCGTGGTTCTTGTCAATTTTTGTTGGTTTTCATCCAATGAACTTATTTCAGTCAGCTGGATCTTTCTTCTTCAAAGCAAAAAGATTTTATCTTCAAATACAAGAACTTTTCGTGGTTTTGATGGTTTTCAGCAAATGAACATATTTCAGCGAGCTGGAAGTTTTTTCCTTAATAGAGTAAGATTTTATCTTAAAATACAAGAACTTTTCGTGGTTCTTGTCAATTTTTGTTCGTTTTCATCTAATGAACTTATTTCAGTCAGCTAGATCTTTCTTCTTCAAAGCAAAAAGATTTTATCTTCAAATACAAGAACTTTTCGTGGTTTTGATGGTTTGCAGCAAATGAACATATTTCAGCGAGCTGGAAGTTTTTTCCTCAATAGAGTAAGATTTTATCTTAAAATACCAGTAATTTTCGTGGTTCTTGTCAATTTTTGTTGGTTTTCATCTAATGAACTTATTTCAGTCAGCTGGATCTTTCTTCTTCAAAGCAAAAAGATTTTATCTTCAAATACAAGAACTTTTCGTGGTTTTGTTGGTTTTCAGCAAATGAACATATTTCAGCGAGCTGGGAGTTTTTTCTTTAATAGAGTAAGATTTTATCTTAAAATACAAGAACTTTTCGTGGTTCTTGTCAATTTTTGTTGGTTTTCATCTGATGAACTTATTTCAGTCAGCAAGATCTTTCTTCTTCAAAGCAAAAAGATTTTATCTTCAAATACAAGAACTTTTCGTGGTTTTGATGGTTTTCAGCAAATGAACATATTTCAGCGAGCTGGAAGTTTTTTCCTTAATAGAGTAAGATTTTATCTTAAAATACCAGAAATTTTCGTGGTTCTTGTCAATTTTTGTTGGTTTTCATCTAATGAACTTATTTCAGTCAGCTAGATCTTTCTTCTTCAAAGCAGAAAGATTTTATCTTCAAATACAAGAACTTTTCGTGGTTTTGTTGGTTTTCAGCAAATGAACATATTTCAGCGAGCTGGGAGTTTTTTCTTTAATAGCGCAAGATTTTATCTTAAAATACAAGAACTTTTCGTGGTTCTTGTCAATTTTTGTTGGTTTTCATCTAATGAACTTATTTCAGTCAGCTAGATCTTTCTTCTTCAAAGCAAAAAGATTTTATCTTCAAATACAAGAACTTTTCGTGGTTTTGTTGGTTTTCAGCAAATGAACATATTTCAGCGAGCTGGGAGTTTTTTCTTTAATAGAGTAAGATTTTATCTTAAAATACAAGAACTTTTCGTGGTTCTTGTCAATTTTTGTTGGTTTTCATCTGATGAACTTATTTCAGTCAGCTAGATCTTTCTTCTTCAAAGCAAAAAGATTTTATCTTCAAATACAACAACTTTTCGTGGTTTTGATGGTTTTCAGCAAATGAACATATTTCAGCGAGCTGGATGTTTTTTCTTGATAGCGTAAGATTTTATCTTAAAATACAAGAAGTTTTCGTGGTTCTTGTCAATTTCTGTTGGATTTCATCTAATGAACTTATTTCAGTCAGCTAGATCTTTCTTCTTCAAAGCAAAAAGATTTTATCTTCAAATACAAGAACTTTTCGTGGTTTTGATGGTTTTCAGCCAATGAACATATTTCAGCGAGCTGGAAGTTTTTTCCTTAATAGAGTAAGATTTTATCTTAAAATACCAGGAATTTTCGTGGTTCTTGTCAATTTTTGTTGGTTTTCATCTAATGAACTTATTTCAGTCAGCTGGATCTTTCTTCTTCAAAGCAAAAAGATTTTATCTTCAAATACAAGAACTTTTCGTGGTTTTGTTGGTTTTCAGCAAATGAACATATTTCAGCAAGCTGGGAGTTTTTTCTTTAATAGCGTAAGATTTTATCTTAAAATACAAGAACTTTTCGTGGTTCTTGTCAATTTTTGTTGGTTTTCATCTAATGAACTTATTTCAGTCAGCTAGATCTTTCTTCTTCAAAGCAAAAAGATTTTATCTTCAAATACAAGAACTTTTCGTGGTTTTGTTGGTTTTCAGCAAATGAACATATTTCAGCGAGCTGGGAGTTTTTTCTTTAATAGAGTAAGATTTTATCTTAAAATACAAGAACTTTTCGTGGTTCTTGTCAATTTTTGTTGGTTTTCATCTGATGAACTTATTTCAGTCAGCTAGATCTTTCTTCTTCAAAGCAAAAAGATTTTATCTTCAAATACAACAACTTTTCGTGGTTTTGATGGTTTTCAGCAAATGAACATATTTCAGCGAGCTGGATGTTTTTTCTTGATAGCGTAAGATTTTATCTTAAAATACAAGAACTTTTCGTGGTTCTTGTCAATTTTTGTTGGATTTCATCTAATGAACTTATTTCAGTCAGCTAGATCTTTCTTCTTCAAAGCAAAAAGATTTTATCTTCAAATACAAGAACTTTTCGTGGTTTTGATGGTTTTCAGCCAATGAACATATTTCAGCGAGCTGGAAGTTTTTTCCTTAATAGAGTAAGATTTTATCTTAAAATACCAGAAATTTTCGTGGTTCTTGTCAATTTTTGTTGGTTTTCATCTAATGAACTTATTTCAGTCAGCTGGATCTTTCTTCTTCAAAGCAAAAAGATTTTATCTTCAAATACAAGAACTTTTCGTGGTTTTGTTGGTTTTCAGCAAATGAACATATTTCAGCGAGCTGGGAGTTTTTTCTTTAATAGCGTAAGATTTTATCTTAAAATACAAGAACTTTTCGTGGTTCTTGTCAATTTTTGTTGGTTTTCATCTAATGAACTTATTTCAGTCAGCTGGATCTTTCTTCTTCAAAGCAAAAAGATTTTATCTTCAAATACAAGAACTTTTCGTGGTTTTGATGGTTTTCAGCAAATGAACACATTTCAGCGCGCTGGAAGTTTTTTCCTTCATCGAGTAAGATTTTATCTTAAATTACCAGAACATTTCGTGGTTCTTGTCAATTCTTGTTGGTTTTCATCTGATGAACTTATTTCAGTCAGCTAGATCTTTCTTCTTCAAAGCAAAAAGATTTTATCTTCAAAGACAAGAACTTTTCGTGGTTTTGATGGTTTTCAGCAAATGAACATATTTCAGCGAGCTGGAAGTTTTTTCCTTAATAGTGTAAGATTTTATCTTAAAATACAAGAACTTTTCGTGGTTCTTGTCAATTTTTGTTCGTTTTCATCCAATGAACTTATTTCAGTCAGCGAGATCTTTCTTCTTCAAAGCAAAAAGATTTTATCTTCAAATACAAGAACTTTTCGTGGTTTTGTTGGTTTTCAGCAAATGAACATATTTCAGCGAGCCAGAAGTTTTTTCTTTAATAGCGCAAGATTTTATCTTAAAATACAAGAACTTTTCGTGGTTCTTGTCAATTTTTGTTGGTTTTCATCTAATGAACTTATTTCAGTCAGCTAGATCATTCTTCTTCAAAGCAAAAAGATTTTATCTTCAAATACAAGAACTTTTCGTGGTTTTGATGGTTTTCAGCAAATGAACACATTTCAGTGCGCTGGAAGTTTTTTCCTTAATAGAGTAAGATTTTATCTTAAATTACCAGAACATTTCGTGGTTCTTGTCAATTCTTGTTGGTTTTCATCTAATGAACTTATTTCAGTCAGCAAGATCTTTCTTCTTCAAAGCAAAACGATTTTATCTTCAAATACAAGAACTTTTCGTGGTTTTGTTGGTTTTCAGCAAATGAACATATTTCAGCGAGCTGGAAGTTTTTTCCTTAATAGTGTAAGATTTTATCTTAAAATACAAGAACTTTTCGTGGTTCTTGTCAATTTTTGTTCGTTTTCATCGAATGAACTTATTTCAGTCAGCAAGATCTTTCTTCTTCAAAGCAAAAAGATTTTATCTTCAAATACAAGAACTTTTCGTGGTTTTGATGGTTTTCAGCAAATGAACATATTTCAGCGAGCCAGAAGTTTTTTCTTTAATAGCGTAAGATTTTATCTTAAAATACAAGAACTTTTCGTGGTTCTTGTCAATTTTTGTTGGTTTTCATCCAATGAACTTATTTCAGTCAGCTGGATCTTTCTTCTTCAAAGCAAAAAGATTTTATCTTCAAATACAAGAACTTTTCGTGGTTTTGATGGTTTTCAGCAAATGAACATATTTCAGCGAGCTGGAAGTTTTTTCCTTAATAGAGTAAGATTTTATCTTAAAATACAAGAACTTTTCGTGGTTCTTGTCAATTTTTGTTCGTTTTCATCTAATGAACTCATTTCAGTCAGCGAGATCTTTCTTCTTCAAAGCAAAAAGATTTTATCTTCAAATACAAGAACTTTTCGTGGTTTTGTTGGTTTTCAGCAAATGAACAGATTTCAGCGAGCAAGAAGTTTTTTCTTTAATAGCGTAAGATTTTATCTTAAAATACAAGAACTTTTCGTGGTTCTTGTCAATTTTTGTTCGTTTTCATCTGATGATCTTATTTCAGTCAGCTGGATCTTTCTTCTTCAAAGCAAAAAGATTTTATCTTCAAATACAAGAACTTTTCGTGGTTTTGTTGGTTTTCAGCAAGTGAACATATTTCAGCGAGACAGAAGTTTTTTCTTTAATAGCGTAAGATTTTATCTTAAAATACAAGAACTTTTCGTGGTTCTTGTCAATTTTTGTTGGTTTTCATCTAATGAACTTATTTCAGTCAGCGAGATCTTTCTTCTTCAAAGCAAAAAGATTTTATCTTCAAATACAAGAACTTTTCGTGGTTTTGATGATTTTCAGCAAATGAACACATTTCAGCGCGCTGGAAGTTTTTTCCTTAATAGAGTAAGATTTTATCTTAAATTACCAGAACATTTCGTGGTTCTTGTCAATTCTTGTTGGTTTTCATCTGATGAACTTATTTCAGTCAGCTAGATCTTTCTTCTTCAAAGCAAAAAGATTTTATCTTCAAATACAAGAACTTTTCGTGGTTTTGATGGTTTTCAGCAAATGAACATATTTCAGCAAGCTGGAAGTTTTTTCCTTAATAGTGTAAGATTTTATCTTAAAATACAAGAACTTTTCGTGGTTCTTGTCAATTTTTGTTCGTTTTCATCGAATGAACTTATTTCAGTCAGCAAGATCTTTCTTCTTCAAAGCAAAAATATTTTATCTTCAAATACAAGAACTTTTCGTGGTTTTGATGGTTTTCAGCAAATGAACATATTTCAGCGAGCTGGAAGTTTTTTCCTTAATAGAGTAAGATTTTATCTTAAAATACAAGAACTTTTCGTGGTTCTTGTCAATTTTTGTTGGTTTTCATCTAATGAACTTATTTCAGTCAGCTGGATCTTACTTCTTCAAAGCAAAAAGATTTTATCTTCAAATACAAGAACTTTTCGTGGTTTTGTTGGTTTTCAGCAAATGAACATATTTCAGCGATCTGGAAGTTTTTTCCTGAATAGCGTAAGATTTTATCTTAAAATACAAGAACTTTTCGTGGTTCTTGTCAATTTTTGTTGGTTTTCATCTTATGAACTTATTTCAGTCAGCTGGATCTTTCTTCTTCAAAGCAAAAAGATTTTATCTTCAAATACAAGAACTTTTCGTGGTTTTGATGGTTTTCAGCAAATGAACATATTTCAGCGAGCTGGGAGTTTTTTCTTTAAGAGAGTAAGATTTTATCTTAAAATACAAGAACTTTTCGTGGTTCTTGTCAATTTTTGTTGGTTTTCATCTGATGAACTTATTTCAGTCAGCTAGATCTTTCTTCTTCAAAGCAAAAAGATTTTATCTTCAAATACAAGAACTTTTCGTGGTTTTGATGGTTTTCAGCAAATGAACATATTTCAGCGAGCTGGAAGTTTTTTCCTTAATAGAGTAAGATTTTATCTTAAAATACAAGAACTTTTCGTGGTTCTTGTCAATTTTTGTTGGTTTTCATCTAATGAACTTATTTCAGTCAGCGAGATCTTTCTTCTTCAAAGCAAAAAGATTTTATATTCAAATACAAGAACTTTTCGTGGTTTTGTTGGTTTTCAGCAAATGAACAGATTTCAGCGAGCAAGAAGTTTTTTCTTTAATAGCGTAAGATATTATCTTAAAATACAAGAACTTTTCGTGGTTCTTGTCAATTTTTGTTCGTTTTCATCTGATGAACTTATTTCAGTCAGCAAGATCTTTCTTCTTCAAAGCAAAAAGATTTTATCTTCAAATACAACAACTTTTCGTGTTTTGATGGTTTTCAACAAATGAACATATTTCAGCGAGCTGGAAGTTTTTTCCTTAATAGCGTAAGATTTTATCTTAAAATACAAGAACTTTTCGTGGTTTTGATGGTTGTCAGAAAATGAACACATTTCAGCGCGCTGGAAGTTTTTTCCTTCATCGAGTAAGATTTTATCTTAAATTACCAGAACATTTCGTGGTTCTTGTCAATTCTTGTTGGTTTTCATCTGATGAACTTATTTCAGTCAGCTAGATCTTTCTTCTTCAAAGCAAAAAGATTTTATCTTCAAATACAAGAACTTTTCGTGGTTTTGATGGTTTTCAGCAAATGAACATATTTCAGCGAGCTGGAAGTTTTTTCCTTAATAGAGTAAGATTTTATCTTAAAATACCAGAAATTTTCGTGGTTCTTGTCAATTTTTGTTGGTTTTCATCTAATGAACTTATTTCAGTCAGCTAGATCTTTCTTCTTCAAAGCAGAAAGATTTTATCTTCAAATACAAGAACTTTTCGTGGTTTTGTTGGTTTTCAGCAAATGAACATATTTCAGCGAGCTGGGAGTTTTTTCTTTAATAGCGTAAGATTTTATCTTAAAATACAAGAACTTTTCGTGGTTCTTGTCAATTTTTGTTGGTTTTCATCTAATGAACTTATTTCAGTCAGCTAGATCTTTCTTCTTCAAAGCAAAAAGATTTTATCTTCAAATACAAGAACTTTTCGTGGTTTTGTTGGTTTTCAGCAAATGAACATATTTCAGCGAGCTGGGAGTTTTTTCTTTAATAGAGTAAGATTTTATCTTAAAATACAAGAACTTTTCGTGGTTCTTGTCAATTTTTGTTGGTTTTCATCTGATGAACTTATTTCAGTCAGCTGGATCTTTCTTCTTCAAAGCAAAAAGATTTTATCTTCAAATATAACAACTTTTCGTGGTTTTGATGGTTTTCAGCAAATGAACATATTTCAGCGAGCTGGATGTTTTTTCTTGATAGCGTAAGATTTTATCTTAAAATACAAGAAGTTTTCGTGGTTCTGGTCAATTTTTGTTGGATTTCATCTAATGAACTTATTTCAGTCAGCTAGATCTTTCTTCTTCAAAGCAAAAAGATTTTATCTTCAAATACAAGAACTTTTCGTGGTTTTGATGGTTTTCAGCAAATGAACATATTTCAGCGAGCTGGAAGTTTTTTCCTTAATAGAGTAAGATTTTATCTTAAAATACCAGAAATTTTCGTGGTTCTTGTCAATTTTTGTTGGTTTTCATCTAATGAACTTATTTCAGTCAGCTGGATCTTTCTTCTTCAAAGCAAAAAGATTTTATCTTCAAATACAAGAACTTTTCGTGGTTTTGTTGGTTTTCAGCAAATGAACATATTTCAGCGAGCTGGGAGTTTTTTCTTTAATAGCGTAAGATTTTATCTTAAAATACAAGAACTTTTCGTGGTTCTTGTCAATTTTTGTTGGTTTTCATCTAATGAACTTATTTCAGTCAGCGAGATCTTTCTTCTTCAAAGCAAAAAGGTTTTATCTTCAAATACAAGAACTTTTCGTGGTTTTGTTGGTTTTCAGCAAATGAACATATTTCAGCGAGCTGGGAGTTTTTTCTTTAATAGCGTAAGATTTTATCTTAAAATACAAGAACTTTTCGTGGTTCTTGTCAATTTTTGTTCGTTTTCATCTCATGAACTTATTTCAGTCAGCTAGATCTTTCTTCTTCAAAGCAAAAAGATTTTATCTTCAAATACAAGAACTTTTCGTGGTTTTGTTGGTTTTCAGCAAATGAACATATTTCAGCGAGCTGGAAGTTTTTTCCTTGATAGAGTAAGATTTTATCTTAAAATACAAGAACTTTTCGTGGTTCTTGTCAATTTTTGTTGGTTTTCATCTAATGAACTTATTTCAGTCAGCGAGATCTTTCTTCTTCAAAGCAAAAAGATTTTATCTTCAAATACAAGAACTTTTCGTGGTTTTGTTGGTTTTCAGCAAATGAACATATTTCAGCGAGCCAGAAGTTTTTTCTTTAATAGCGTAAGATTTTATCTTAAAATACAAGAACTTTTCGTGGTTCTTGTCAATTTTTGTTGGTTTTCATCTAATGAACTTATTTCAGTCAGCTGGATCTTTCTTCTTCAAAGCAAAAAGATTTTATCTTCAAGTACAAGAACTTTTCGTGGTTTTGATGGTTTTCAGCAAATGAACACATTTCAGCGCGCTGGAAGTTTTTTCCTTCATCGAGTAAGATTTTATCTTAAATTACCAGAACATTTCGTGGTTCTTGTCAATTCTTGTTGGTTTTCATCTGATGAACTTATTTCAGTCAGCTAGATCTTTCTTCTTCAAAGCAAAAAGATTTTATCTTCAAAGACAAGAACTTTTCGTGGTTTTGATGGTTTTCAGAAAATGAACATATTTCAGCGAGCTGGAAGTTTTTTCCTTGATAGTGTAAGATTTTATCTTAAAATACAAGAACTTTTCGTGGTTCTTGTCAATTTTTGTTCGTTTTCATCCAATGAACTTATTTCAGTCAGCGAGATCTTTCTTCTTCAAAGCAAAAAGATTTTATCTTCAAATACAAGAACTTTTCGTGGTTTTGTTGGTTTTCAGCAAATGAACATATTTCAGCGAGCCAGAAGTATTTTCTTTAATAGCGCAAGATTTTATCTTAAAATACAAGAACTTTTCGTGGTTCTTGTCAATTTTTGTTGGTTTTCATCTAATGAACTTATTTCAGTCAGCTAGATCATTCTTCTTCAAAGCAAAAAGATTTTATCTTCAAATACAAGAACTTTTCGTGGTTTTGATGGTTTTCAGCAAATGAACACATTTCAGTGCGCTGGAAGTTTTTTCCTTAATAGAGTAAGATTTTATCTTAAATTACCAGAACATTTCGTGGTTCTTGTCAATTCTTGTTGGTTTTCATCTAATGAACTTATTTCAGTCAGCAAGATCTTTCTTCTTCAAAGCAAAACGATTTTATCTTCAAATACAAGAACTTTTCGTGGTTTTGTTGGTTTTCAGCAAATGAACATATTTCAGCGAGCTGGAAGTTTTTTCCTTAATAGTGTAAGATTTTATCTTAAAATACAAGAACTTTTCGTGGTTCTTGTCAATTTTTGTTCGTTTTCATCGAATGAACTTATTTCAGTCAGCAAGATCTTTCTTCTTCAAAGCAAAAAGATTTTATCTTCAAATACAAGAACTTTTCGTGGTTTTGATGGTTTTCAGCAAATGAACATATTTCAGCGAGCCAGAAGTTTTTTCTTTAATAGCGTAAGATTTTATCTTAAAATACAAGAACTTTTCGTGGTTCTTGTCAATTTTTGTTGGTTTTCATCCAATGAACTTATTTCAGTCAGCTGGATCTTTCTTCTTCAAAGCAAAAAGATTTTATCTTCAAATACAAGAACTTTTCGTGGTTTTGATGGTTTTCAGCAAATGAACATATTTCAGCGAGCTGGAAGTTTTTTCCTTAATAGAGTAAGATTTTATCTTAAAATACAAGAACTTTTCGTGGTTCTTGTCAATTTTTGTTCGTTTTCATCTAATGAACTCATTTCAGTCAGCGAGATCTTTCTTCTTCAAAGCAAAAAGATTTTATCTTCAAATACAAGAACTTTTCGTGGTTTTGTTGGTTTTCAGCAAATGAACAGATTTCAGCGAGCAAGAAGTTTTTTCTTTAATAGC
Organism: Heptranchias perlo; assembly: GCF_035084215.1. Lineage (NCBI taxonomy): Eukaryota > Metazoa > Chordata > Chondrichthyes > Hexanchiformes > Hexanchidae > Heptranchias > Heptranchias perlo. The sequence goes on from NC_090363.1 coordinate 19,622,518, forward strand.
TTAAGATTTTATCTTAAAATACAAGAACTTTTCGTGGTTCTTGTCAATTTTTGTTCGTTTTCATCTAATGAACTTATTTCAGTCAGCAAGATCTTTCTTCTTCAAAGCAAAAAGATTTTATCTTCAAATACAAGAACTTTTCGTGGTTTTGATGGTTTTCAGCAAATGAACATATTTCAGCGAGCTGGGAGTCTTTTCTTTAATAGTGTAAGATTTTATCTTAAAATACAAGAACTTTTCGTGGTTCTTGTCAATTTTTGTTGGTTTTCATCTAATGAACTTATTTCAGTCAGCGAGATCTTTCTTCTTCAAAGCAAAAAGATTTTATCTTCAAATACAAGAACTTTTCGTGGTTTTGTTGGTTTTCAGCAAATGAACATATTTCAGCGAGACAGAAGTTTTTTCTTTAATAGCGTAAGATTTTATCTTAAAATACAAGAACTTTTCGTGGTTCTTGTCAATTTTTGTTGGTTTTCATCTAATGAACTTATTTCAGTCAGCTAGATCTTTCTTCTTCAAACCAAAAAGATTTTATCTTCAAATACAAGAACTTTTCGTGGTTTTGATGATTTTCAGCAAATGAACACATTTCAGCGCGCTGGAAGTTTTTTCCTTAATGGAGTAAGATTTTATCTTAAATTACCAGAACATTTCGTGGTTCTTGTCAATTCTTGTTGGTTTTCATCTGATGAACTTATTTCAGTCAGCTAGATCTTTCTTCTTCAAAGCAAAAAGATTTTATCTTCAAATACAAGAACTTTTCGTGGTTTTGATGGTTTTCAGCAAATGAACATATTTCAGCGAGCTGGAAGTTTTTTCCTTAATAGTGTAAGATTTTATCTTAAAATACAAGAACTTTTCGTGGTTCTTGTCAATTTTTGTTCGTTTTCATCGAATGAACTTATTTCAGTCAGCAAGATCTTTCTTCTTCAAAGCAAAAATATTTTATCTTCAAATACAAGAACTTTTCGTGGTTTTGATGGTTTTCAGCAAATGAACATATTTCAGCGAGCTGGAAGTTTTTTCCTTAATAGAGTAAGATTTTATCTTAAAATACAAGAACTTTTCGTGGTTCTTGTCAATTTTTGTTGGTTTTCATCTAATGAACTTATTTCAGTCAGCTGGATCTTACTTCTTCAAAGCAAAAAGATTTTATCTTCAAATACAAGAACTTTTCGTGGTTTTGTTGGTTTTCAGCAAATGAACATATTTCAGCGATCTGGAAGTTTTTTCCTGAATAGCGTAAGATTTTATCTTAAAATACAAGAACTTTTCGTGGTTCTTGTCAATTTTTGTTGGTTTTCATCTTATGAACTTATTTCAGTCAGCTGGATCTTTCTTCTTCAAAGCAAAAAGATTTTATCTTCAAATACAAGAACTTTTCGTGGTTTTGATGGTTTTCAGCAAATGAACATATTTCAGCGAGCTGGGAGTTTTTTCTTTAAGAGAGTAAGATTTTATCTTAAAATACAAGAACTTTTCGTGGTTCTTGTCAATTTTTGTTGGTTTTCATCTGATGAACTTATTTCAGTCAGCTAGATCTTTCTTCTTCAAAGCAAAAAGATTTTATCTTCAAATACAACAACTTTTCGTGGTTTTGATGGTTTTCAGCAAATGAACATATTTCAGCGAGCTGGAAGTTTTTTCCTTCATAGAGTAAGATTTTATCTTAAAATACAAGAACTTTTCGTGGTTCTTGTCAATTTTTGTTGGTTTTCATCTAATGAACTTATTTCAGTCAGCGAGATCTTTCTTCTTCAAAGCAAAAAGATTTTATCTTCAAATACAAGAACTTTTCGTGGTTTTGTTGGTTTTCAGCAAATGAACAGATTTCAGCGAGCAAGAAGTTTTTTCTTTAATAGCGTAAGATATTATCTTAAAATACAAGAACTTTTCGTGGTTCTTGTCAATTTTTCTTCGTTTTCATCTGATGAACTTATTTCAGTCAGCAAGATCTTTCTTCTTCAAAGCAAAAAGATTTTATCTTCAAATACAACAACTTTTCGTGTTTTGATGGTTTTCAACAAATGAACATATTTCAGCGAGCTGGAAGTTTTTTCCTTAATAGCGTAAGATTTTATCTTAAAATACAAGAACTTTTCGTGGTTTTGATGGTTGTCAGCAAATGAACACATTTCAGCGCGCTGGAAGTTTTTTCCTTCATCGAGTAAGATTTTATCTTAAATTACCAGAACATTTCGTGGTTCTTGTCAATTCTTGTTGGTTTTCATCTGATGAACTTATTTCAGTCAGCTAGATCTTTCTTCTTCAAAGCAAAAAGATTTTATCTTCAAATACAAGAACTTTTCGTGGTTTTGATGGTTTTCAGCAAATGAACATATTTCAGCGAGCTGGAAGTTTTTTCCTTAATAGAGTAAGATTTTATCTTAAAATACCAGAAATTTTCGTGGTTCTTGTCAATTTTTGTTGGTTTTCATCTAATGAACTTATTTCAGTCAGCTAGATCTTTCTTCTTCAAAGCAGAAAGATTTTATCTTCAAATACAAGAACTTTTCGTGGTTTTGTTGGTTTTCAGCAAATGAACATATTTCAGCGAGCTGGGAGTTTTTTCTTTAATAGCGTAAGATTTTATCTTAAAATACAAGAACTTTTCGTGGTTCTTGTCAATTTTTGTTGGTTTTCATCTAATGAACTTATTTCAGTCAGCTAGATCTTTCTTCTTCAAAGCAAAAAGATTTTATCTTCAAATACAAGAACTTTTCGTGGTTTTGTTGGTTTTCAGCAAATGAACATATTTCAGCGAGCTGGGAGTTTTTTCTTTAATAGAGTAAGATTTTATCTTAAAATACAAGAACTTTTCGTGGTTCTTGTCAATTTTTGTTGGTTTTCATCTGATGAACTTATTTCAGTCAGCTAGATCTTTCTTCTTCAAAGCAAAAAGATTTTATCTTCAAATACAAGAACTTTTCGTGGTTTTGATGATTTTCAGCAAATGAACACATTTCAGCGCGCTGGAAGTTTTTTCCTTAATGGAGTAAGATTTTATCTTAAATTACCAGAACATTTCGTGGTTCTTGTCAATTCTTGTTGGTTTTCATCTGATGAACTTATTTCAGTCAGCGAGATCTTTCTTCTTCAAAGCAAAAAGATTTTATCTTCAAATACAAGAACTTTTCGTGGTTTTGATGGTTTTCAGCAAATGAACATATTTCAGCGAGCTGGAAGTTTTTTCCTTAATAGTGTAAGATTTTATCTTAAAATACAAGAACTTTTCGTGGTTCTTGTCAATTTTTGTTCGTTTTCATCGAATGAACTTATTTCAGTCAGCAAGATCTTTCTTCTTCAAAGCAAAAATATTTTATCTTCAAATACAAGAACTTTTCGTGGTTTTGATGGTTTTCAGCAAATGAACATATTTCAGCGAGCTGGAAGTTTTTTCCTTAATAGAGTAAGATTTTATCTTAAAATACAAGAACTTTTCGTGGTTCTTGTCAATTTTTGTTGGTTTTCATCTAATGAACTTATTTCAGTCAGCTGGATCTTACTTCTTCAAAGCAAAAAGATTTTATCTTCAAATACAAGAACTTTTCGTGGTTTTGTTGGTTTTCAGCAAATGAACATATTTCAGCGATCTGGAAGTTTTTTCCTGAATAGCGTAAGATTTTATCTTAAAATACAAGAACTTTTCGTGGTTCTTGTCAATTTTTGTTGGTTTTCATCTTATGAACTTATTTCAGTCAGCTGGATCTTTCTTCTTCAAAGCAAAAAGATTTTATCTTCAAATACAAGAACTTTTCGTGGTTTTGATGGTTTTCAGCAAATGAACATATTTCAGCGAGCTGGGAGTTTTTTCTTTAAGAGAGTAAGATTTTATCTTAAAATACAAGAACTTTTCGTGGTTCTTGTCAATTTTTGTTGGTTTTCATCTGATGAACTTATTTCAGTCAGCTAGATCTTTCTTCTTCAAAGCAAAAAGATTTTATCTTCAAATACAAGAACTTTTCGTGGTTTTGATGGTTTTCAGCAAATGAACATATTTCAGCGAGCTGGAAGTTTTTTCCTTAATAGAGTAAGATTTTATCTTAAAATACAAGAACTTTTCGTGGTTCTTGTCAATTTTTGTTGGTTTTCATCTAATGAACTTATTTCAGTCAGCGAGATCTTTCTTCTTCAAAGCAAAAAGATTTTATCTTCAAATACAAGAACTTTTCGTGGTTTTGTTGGTTTTCAGCAAATGAACAGATTTCAGCGAGCAAGAAGTTTTTTCTTTAATAGCGTAAGATATTATCTTAAAATACAAGAACTTTTCGTGGTTCTTGTCAATTTTTGTTCGTTTTCATCTGATGAACTTATTTCAGTCAGCAAGATCTTTCTTCTTCAAAGCAAAAAGATTTTATCTTCAAATACAACAACTTTTCGTGTTTTGATGGTTTTCAACAAATGAACATATTTCAGCGAGCTGGAAGTTTTTTCCTTAATAGCGTAAGATTTTATCTTAAAATACAAGAACTTTTCGTGGTTTTGATGGTTGTCAGCAAATGAACACATTTCAGCGCGCTGGAAGTTTTTTCCTTCATCGAGTAAGATTTTATCTTAAATTACCAGAACATTTCGTGGTTCTTGTCAATTCTTGTTGGTTTTCATCTGATGAACTTATTTCAGTCAGCTAGATCTTTCTTCTTCAAAGCAAAAAGATTTTATCTTCAAATACAAGAACTTTTCGTGGTTTTGATGGTTTTCAGCAAATGAACATATTTCAGCGAGCTGGAAGTTTTTTCCTTAATAGAGTAAGATTTTATCTTAAAATACCAGAAATTTTCGTGGTTCTTGTCAATTTTTGTTGGTTTTCATCTAATGAACTTATTTCAGTCAGCTAGATCTTTCTTCTTCAAAGCAGAAAGATTTTATCTTCAAATACAAGAACTTTTCGTGGTTTTGTTGGTTTTCAGCAAATGAACATATTTCAGCGAGCTGGGAGTTTTTTCTTTAATAGCGTAAGATTTTATCTTAAAATACAAGAACTTTTCGTGGTTCTTGTCAATTTTTGTTGGTTTTCATCTAATGAACTTATTTCAGTCAGCTCGATCTTTCTTCTTCAAAGCAAAAAGATTTTATCTTCAAATACAAGAACTTTTCGTGGTTTTGTTGGTTTTCAGCAAATGAACATATTTCAGCGAGCTGGGAGTTTTTTCTTTAATAGAGTAAGATTTTATCTTAAAATACAAGAACTTTTCGTGGTTCTTGTCAATTTTTGTTGGTTTTCATCTGATGAACTTATTTCAGTCAGCTAGATCTTTCTTCTTCAAAGCAAAAAGATTTTATCTTCAAATACAACAACTTTTCGTGGTTTTGATGGTTTTCAGCAAATGAACATATTTCAGCGAGCTGGATGTTTTTTCTTGATAGCGTAAGATTTTATCTTAAAATACAAGAAGTTTTCGTGGTTCTGGTCAATTTTTGTTGGATTTCATCTAATGAACTTATTTCAGTCAGCTGGATCTTTCTTCTTCAAAGCAAAAAGATTTTATCTTCAAATACAAGAACTTTTCGTGGTTTTGTTGGTTTTCAGCAAATGAACATATTTCAGCGAGCTGGGAGTTTTTTCTTTAATAGCGTAAGATTTTATCTTAAAATACAAGAACTTTTCGTGGTTCTTGTCAATTTTTGTTCGTTTTCATCTCATGAACTTATTTCAGTCAGCTCGATCTTTCTTCTTCAAAGCAAAAAGATTTTATCTTCAAATACAAGAACTTTTCGTGGTTTTGTTGGTTTTCAGCAAATGAACATATTTCAGCGAGCTGGAAGTTTTTTCCTTGATAGAGTAAGATTTTATCTTAAAATACAAGAACTTTTCGTGGTTCTTGTCAATTTTTGTTGGTTTTCATCTAATGAACTTATTTCAGTCAGCGAGATCTTTCTTCTTCAAAGCAAAAAGATTTTATCTTCAAATACAAGAACTTTTCGTGGTTTTGTTGGTTTTCAGCAAATGAACATATTTCAGCGAGCCAGAAGTTTTTTCTTTAATAGCGTAAGATTTTATCTTAAAATACAAGAACTTTTCGTGGTTCTTGTCAATTTTTGTTGGTTTTCATCTAATGAACTTATTTCAGTCAGCTGGATCTTTTTTCTTCAAAGCAAAAAGATTTTATCTTCAAATACAAGAACTTTTCGTGGTTTTGATGGTTTTCAGCAAATGAACACATTTCAGCGCGCTGGAAGTTTTTTCCTTCATCGAGTAAGATTTTATCTTAAAATACCAGAACATTTCGTGGTTCTTGTCAATTCTTGTTGGTTTTCATCTGATGAACTTATTTCAGTCAGCTAGATCTTTCTTCTTCAAAGCAAAAAGATTTTATCTTCAAAGACAAGAACTTTTCGTGGTTTTGATGGTTTTCAGCAAATGAACATATTTCAGCGAGCTGGAAGTTTTTTCCTTAATAGAGTAAGATTTTATCTTAAAATACCAGAAATTTTCGTGGTTCTTGTCAATTTTTGTTGGTTTTCATCTAATGAACTTATTTCAGTCAGCTGGATCTTTCTTCTTCAAAGCAAAAAGATTTTATCTTCAAATACAAGAACTTTTCGTGGTTTTGTTGGTTTTCAGCAAATGAACATATTTCAGCGAGCCAGAAGTTTTTTCTTTAATAGCGCAAGATTTTATCTTAAAATACAAGAACTTTTCGTGGTTCTTGTCAATTTTTGTTGGTTTTCATCTAATGAACTTATTTCAGTCAGCTAGATCATTCTTCTTCAAAGCAAAAAGATTTTATCTTCAAATACAAGAACTTTTCGTGGTTTTGATGGTTTTCAGCAAATGAACACATTTCAGTGCGCTGGAAGTTTTTTCCTTAATAGAGTAAGATTTTATCTTAAATTACCAGAACATTTCGTGGTTCTTGTCAATTCTTGTTGGTTTTCATCCAATGAACTTATTTCAGTCAGCAAGATCTTTCTTCTTCAAAGCAAAACGATTTTATCTTCAAATACAAGAACTTTTCGTGGTTTTGTTGGTTTTCAGCAAATGAACATATTTCAGCGAGCTGGAAGTTTTTTCCTTAATAGTGTAAGATTTTATCTTAAAATACAAGAACTTTTCGTGGTTCTTGTCAATTTTTGTTCGTTTTCATCGAATGAACTTATTTCAGTCAGCAAGATCTTTCTTCTTCAAAGCAAAAAGATTTTATCTTCAAATACAAGAACTTTTCGTGGTTTTGATGGTTTTCAGCAAATGAACATATTTCAGCGAGCCAGAAGTTTTTTCTTTAATAGCGTAAGATTTTATCTTAAAATACAAGAACTTTTCGTGGTTCTTGTCAATTTTTGTTGGTTTTCATCCAATGAACTTATTTCAGTCAGCTGGATCTTTCTTCTTCAAAGCAAAAAGATTTTATCTTCAAATACAAGAACTTTTCGTGGTTTTGATGGTTTTCAGCAAATGAACATATTTCAGCGAGCTGGAAGTTTTTTCCTTAATAGAGTAAGATTTTATCTTAAAATACAAGAACTTTTCGTGGTTCTTGTCAATTTTTGTTCGTTTTCATCTAATGAACTCATTTCAGTCAGCGAGATCTTTCTTCTTCAAAGCAAAAAGATTTTATCTTCAAATACAAGAACTTTTCGTGGTTTTGTTGGTTTTCAGCAAATGAACAGATTTCAGCGAGCAAGAAGTTTTTTCTTTAATAGCGTAAGATTTTATCTTAAAATACAAGAACTTTTCGTGGTTCTTGTCAATTTTTGTTGGTTTTCATCTAATGAACTTATTTCAGTCAGCTAGATCTTTCTTCTTCAAAGCAAAAAGATTTTATCTTCAAATACAAGAACTTTTCGTGGTTTTGATGATTTTCAGCAAATGAACACATTTCAGCGCGCTGGAAGTTTTTTCCTTAATGGAGTAAGATTTTATCTTAAATTACCAGAACATTTCGTGGTTCTTGTCAATTCTTGTTGGTTTTCATCTAATGAACTTATTTCAGTCAGCTAGATCTTTCTTCTTCAAAGCAAAAAGATTTTATCTTCAAATACAAGAACTTTTCGTGGTTTTGATGGTTTTCAGCAAATGAACATATTTCAGCGAGCTGGAAGTTTTTTCCTTAATAGAGTAAGATTTTATCTTAAAATACAAGAACTTTTCGTGGTTCTTGTCAATTTTTGTTGGTTTTCATCTAATGAACTTATTTCAGTCAGCTGGATCTTACTTCTTCAAAGCAAAAAGATTTTATCTTCAAATACAAGAACTTTTCGTGGTTTTGTTGGTTTTCAGCAAATGAACATATTTCAGCGATCTGGAAGTTTTTTCCTGAATAGCGTAAGATTTTATCTTAAAATACAAGAACTTTTCGTGGTTCTTGTCAATTTTTGTTGGTTTTCATCTTATGAACTTATTTCAGTCAGCTGGATCTTTCTTCTTCAAAGCAAAAAGATTTTATCTTCAAATACAAGAACTTTTCGTGGTTTTGATGGTTTTCAGCAAATGAACATATTTCAGCGAGCTGGGAGTTTTTTCTTTAAGAGAGTAAGATTTTATCTTAAAATACAAGAACTTTTCGTGGTTCTTGTCAATTTTTGTTGGTTTTCATCTGATGAACTTATTTCAGTCAGCTAGATCTTTCTTCTTCAAAGCAAAAAGATTTTATCTTCAAATACAAGAACTTTTCGTGGTTTTGATGGTTTTCAGCAAATGAACATATTTCAGCGAGCTGGAAGTTTTTTCCTTAATAGAGTAAGATTTTATCTTAAAATACAAGAACTTTTCGTGGTTCTTGTCAATTTTTGTTGGTTTTCATCTAATGAACTTATTTCAGTCAGCGAGATCTTTCTTCTTCAAAGCAAAAAGATTTTATCTTCAAATACAAGAACTTTTCGTGGTTTTGTTGGTTTTCAGCAAATGAACAGATTTCAGCGAGCAAGAAGTTTTTTCTTTAATAGCGTAAGATATTATCTTAAAATACAAGAACTTTTCGTGGTTCTTGTCAATTTTTGTTCGTTTTCATCTGATGAACTTATTTCAGTCAGCAAGATCTTTCTTCTTCAAAGCAAAAAGATTTTATCTTCAAATACAAAAACTTTTCGTGTTTTGATGGTTTTCAACAAATGAACATATTTCAGCGAGCTGGAAGTTTTTTCCTTAATAGCGTAAGATTTTATCTTAAAATACAAGAACTTTTCGTGGTTTTGATGGTTGTCAGCAAATGAACACATTTCAGCGCGCTGGAAGTTTTTTCCTTCATCGAGTAAGATTTTATCTTAAATTACCAGAACATTTCGTGGTTCTTGTCAATTCTTGTTGGTTTTCATCTGATGAACTTATTTCAGTCAGCTAGATCTTTCTTCTTCAAAGCAAAAAGATTTTATCTTCAAATACAAGAACTTTTCGTGGTTTTGATGGTTTTCAGCAAATGAACATATTTCAGCGAGCTGGAAGTTTTTTCCTTAATAGAGTAAGATTTTATCTTAAAATACCAGAAATTTTCGTGGTTCTTGTCAATTTTTGTTGGTTTTCATCTAATGAACTTATTTCAGTCAGCTAGATCTTTCTTCTTCAAAGCAGAAAGATTTTATCTTCAAATACAAGAACTTTTCGTGGTTTTGTTGGTTTTCAGCAAATGAACATATTTCAGCGAGCTGGGAGTTTTTTCTTTAATAGCGTAAGATTTTATCTTAAAATACAAGAACTTTTCGTGGTTCTTGTCAATTTTTGTTGGTTTTCATCTAATGAACTTATTTCAGTCAGCTAGATCTTTCTTCTTCAAAGCAAAAAGATTTTATCTTCAAATACAAGAACTTTTCGTGGTTTTGTTGGTTTTCAGCAAATGAACATATTTCAGCGAGCTGGGAGTTTTTTCTTTAATAGAGTAAGATTTTATCTTAAAATACAAGAACTTTTCGTGGTTCTTGTCAATTTTTGTTGGTTTTCATCTGATGAACTTATTTCAGTCAGCTAGATCTTTCTTCTTCAAAGCAAAAAGATTTTATCTTCAAATACAACAACTTTTCGTGGTTTTGATGGTTTTCAGCAAATGAACATATTTCAGCGAGCTGGATGTTTTTTCTTGATAGCGTAAGATTTTATCTTAAAATACAAGAGGTTTTCGTGGTTCTGGTCAATTTTTGTTGGATTTCATCTAATGAACTTATTTCAGTCAGCTAGATCTTTCTTCTTCAAAGCAAAAAGATTTTATCTTCAAATACAAGAACTTTTCGTGGTTTTGATGGTTTTCAGCAAATGAACATATTTCAGCGAGCTGGAAGTTTTTTCCTTAATAGAGTAAGATTTTATCTTAAAATACCAGAAATTTTCGTGGTTCTTGTCAATTTTTGTTGGTTTTCATCTAATGAACTTATTTCAGTCAGCTGGATCTTTCTTCTTCAAAGCAAAAAGATTTTATCTTCAAATACAAGAACTTTTCGTGGTTTTGTTGGTTTTCAGCAAATGAACATATTTCAGCGAGCTGGGAGTTTTTTCTTTAATAGCGTACGATTTTATCTTAAAATACAAGAACTTTTCGTGGTTCTTGTCAATTTTTGTTCGTTTTCATCTCATGAACTTATTTCAGTCAGCTCGATCTTTCTTCTTCAAAGCAAAAAGATTTTATCTTCAAATACAAGAACTTTTCGTGGTTTTGATGGTTTTCAGCAAATGAACATATTTCAGCGAGCTGGGAGTTTTTTCTTTAAGAGAGTAAGATTTTATCTTAAAATACAAGAACTTTTCGTGGTTCTTGTCAATTTTTGTTGGTTTTCATCTGATGAACTTATTTCAGTCAGCTAGATCTTTCTTCTTCAAAGCAAAAAGATTTTATCTTCAAATACAAGAACTTTTCGTGGTTTTGATGGTTTTCAGCAAATGAACATATTTCAGCGAGCTGGAAGTTTTTTCCTTAATAGAGTAAGATTTTATCTTAAAATACAAGAACTTTTCGTGGTTCTTGTCAATTTTTGTTGGTTTTCATCTAATGAACTTATTTCAGTCAGCGAGATCTTTCTTCTTCAAAGCAAAAAGATTTTATCTTCAAATACAAGAACTTTTCGTGGTTTTGTTGGTTTTCAGCAAATGAACAGATTTCAGCGAGCAAGAAGTTTTTTCTTTAATAGCGTAAGATATTATCTTAAAATACAAGAACTTTTCGTGGTTCTTGTCAATTTTTGTTCGTTTTCATCTGATGAACTTATTTCAGTCAGCAAGATCTTTCTTCTTCAAAGCAAAAAGATTTTATCTTCAAATACAAAAACTTTTCGTGTTTTGATGGTTTTCAACAAATGAACATATTTCAGCGAGCTGGAAGTTTTTTCCTTAATAGCGTAAGATTTTATCTTAAAATACAAGAACTTTTCGTGGTTTTGATGGTTGTCAGCAAATGAACACATTTCAGCGCGCTGGAAGTTTTTTCCTTCATCGAGTAAGATTTTATCTTAAATTACCAGAACATTTCGTGGTTCTTGTCAATTCTTGTTGGTTTTCATCTGATGAACTTATTTCAGTCAGCTAGATCTTTCTTCTTCAAAGCAAAAAGATTTTATCTTCAAATCCAAGAACTTTTCGTGGTTTTGATGGTTTTCAGCAAATGAACATATTTCAGCGAGCTGGAAGTTTTTTCCTTAATAGAGTAAGATTTTATCTTAAAATACCAGAAATTTTCGTGGTTCTTGTCAATTTTTGTTGGTTTTCATCTAATGAACTTATTTCAGTCAGCTAGATCTTTCTTCTTCAAAGCAGAAAGATTTTATCTTCAAATACAAGAACTTTTCGTGGTTTTGTTGGTTTTCAGCAAATGAACATATTTCAGCGAGCTGGGAGTTTTTTCTTTAATAGCGTAAGATTTTATCTTAAAATACAAGAACTTTTCGTGGTTCTTGTCAATTTTTGTTGGTTTTCATCTAATGAACTTATTTCAGTCAGCTAGATCTTTCTTCTTCAAAGCAAAAAGATTTTATCTTCAAATACAAGAACTTTTCGTGGTTTTGTTGGTTTTCAGCAAATGAACATATTTCAGCGAGCTGGGAGTTTTTTCTTTAATAGAGTAAGATTTTATCTTAAAATACAAGAACTTTTCGTGGTTCTTGTCAATTTTTGTTGGTTTTCATCTGATGAACTTATTTCAGTCAGCTAGATCTTTCTTCTTCAAAGCAAAAAGATTTTATCTTCAAATACAACAACTTTTCGTGGTTTTGATGGTTTTCAGCAAATGAACATATTTCAGCGAGCTGGATGTTTTTTCTTGATAGCGTAAGATTTTATCTTAAAATACAAGAGGTTTTCGTGGTTCTGGTCAATTTTTGTTGGATTTCATCTAATGAACTTATTTCAGTCAGCTAGATCTTTCTTCTTCAAAGCAAAAAGATTTTATCTTCAAATACAAGAACTTTTCGTGGTTTTGATGGTTTTCAGCAAATGAACATATTTCAGCGAGCTGGAAGTTTTTTCCTTAATAGAGTAAGATTTTATCTTAAAATACCAGAAATTTTCGTGGTTCTTGTCAATTTTTGTTGGTTTTCATCTAATGAACTTATTTCAGTCAGCTGGATCTTTCTTCTTCAAAGCAAAAAGATTTTATCTTCAAATACAAGAACTTTTCGTGGTTTTGTTGGTTTTCAGCAAATGAACATATTTCAGCGAGCTGGGAGTTTTTTCTTTAATAGCGTACGATTTTATCTTAAAATACAAGAACTTTTCGTGGTTCTTGTCAATTTTTGTTCGTTTTCATCTCATGAACTTATTTCAGTCAGCTCGATCTTTCTTCTTCAAAGCAAAAAGATTTTATCTTCAAATACAAGAACTTTTCGTGGTTTTGTTGGTTTTCAGCAAATGAACATATTTCAGCGAGCTGGAAGTTTTTTCCTTGATAGAGTAAGATTTTATCTTAAAATACAAGAACTTTTCGTGGTTCTTGTCAATTTTTGTTGGTTTTCATCTAATGAACTTATTTCAGTCAGCTGGATCTTTCTTCTTCAAAGCAAAAAGATTTTATCTTCAAATACAAGAACTTTTCGTGGTTTTGATGGTTTTCAGCAAATGAACACATTTCAGCGCGCTGGAAGTTTTTTCCTTCATCGAGTAAGATTTTATCTTAAAATACCAGAACATTTCGTGGTTCTTGTCAATTCTTGTTGGTTTTCATCTGATGAACTTATTTCAGTCAGCGAGATCTTTCTTCTTCAAAGCAAAAAGATTTTATCTTCAAAGACAAGAACTTTTCGTGGTTTTGATGGTTTTCAGCAAATGAACATATTTCAGCGAGCTGGAAGTTTTTTCCTTAATAGTGTAAGATTTTATCTTAAAATACAAGAACTTTTCGTGGTTCTTGTCAATTTTTGTTCGTTTTCATCCAATGAACTTATTTCAGTCAGCGAGATCTTTCTTCTTCAAAGCAAAAAGATTTTATCTTCAAATACAAGAACTTTTCGTGGTTTTGTTGGTTTTCAGCAAATGAACATATTTCAGCGAGCCAGAAGTTTTTTCTTTAATAGCGCAAGATTTTATCTTAAAATACAAGAACTTTTCGTGGTTCTTGTCAATTTTTGTTGGTTTTCATCTAATGAACTTATTTCAGTCAGCTAGATCATTCTTCTTCAAAGCAAAAAGATTTTATCTTCAAATACAAGAACTTTTCGTGGTTTTGATGGTTTTCAGCAAATGAACACATTTCAGTGCGCTGGAAGTTTTTTCCTTAATAGAGTAAGATTTTATCTTCAATTACCAGAACATTTCGTGGTTCTTGTCAATTCTTGTTGGTTTTCATCTAATGAACTTATTTCAGTCAGCAAGATCTTTCTTCTTCAAAGCAAAACGATTTTATCTTCAAATACAAGAACTTTTCGTGGTTTTGTTGGTTTTCAGCAAATGAACATATTTCAGCGAGCTGGAAGTTTTTTCCTTAATAGTGTAAGATTTTATCTTAAAATACAAGAACTTTTCGTGGTTCTTGTCAATTTTTGTTCGTTTTCATCGAATGAACTTATTTCAGTCAGCAAGATCTTTCTTCTTCAAAGCAAAAAGATTTTATCTTCAAATACAAGAACTTTTCGTGGTTTTGATGGTTTTCAGCAAATGAACATATTTCAGCGAGCCAGAAGTTTTTTCTTTAATAGCGTAAGATTTTATCTTAAAATACAAGAACTTTTCGTGGTTCTTGTCAATTTTTGTTGGTTTTCATCCAATGAACTTATTTCAGGCAGCTGGATCTTTCTTCTTCAAAGCAAAAAGATTTTATCTTCAAATACAAGAACTTTTCGTGGTTTTGATGGTTTTCAGCAAATGAACATATTTCAGCGAGCTGGAAGTTTTTTCCTTAATAGAGTAAGATTTTATCTTAAAATACAAGAACTTTTCGTGGTTCTTGTCAATTTTTGTTCGTTTTCATCTAATGAACTCATTTCAGTCAGCGACATCTTTCTTCTTCAAAGCAAAAAGATTTTATCTTCAAATACAAGAACTTTTCGTGGTTTTGTTGGTTTTCAGCAAATGAACAGATTTCAGCGAGCAAGAAGTTTTTTCTTTAATAGCGTAAGATTTTATCTTAAAATACAAGAACTTTTCGTGGTTCTTGTCAATTTTTGTTGGTTTTCATCTAATGAACTTATTTCAGTCAGCTAGATCTTTCTTCTTCAAAGCAAAAAGATTTTATCTTCAAATACAAGAACTTTTCGTGGTTTTGATGATTTTCAGCAAATGAACACATTTCAGCGCGCTGGAAGTTTTTTCCTTAATGGAGTAAGATTTTATCTTAAATTACCAGAACATTTCGTGGTTCTTGTCAATTCTTGTTGGTTTTCATCTGATGAACTTATTTCAGTCAGCTAGATCTTTCTTCTTCAAAGCAAAAAGATTTTATCTTCAAATACAAGAACTTTTCGTGGTTTTGATGGTTTTCAGCAAATGAACATATTTCAGCGAGCTGGAAGTTTTTTCCTTAATAGTGTAAGATTTTATCTTAAAATACAAGAACTTTTCGTGGTTCTTGTCAATTTTTGTTCGTTTTCATCGAATGAACTTATTTCAGTCAGCAAGATCTTTCTTCTTCAAAGCAAAAATATTTTATCTTCAAATACAAGAACTTTTCGTGGTTTTGATGGTTTTCAGCAAATGAACATATTTCAGCGAGCTGGAAGTTTTTTCCTTAATAGAGTAAGATTTTATCTTAAAATACAAGAACTTTTCGTGGTTCTTGTCAATTTTTGTTGGTTTTCATCTAATGAACTTATTTCAGTCAGCTGGATCTTACTTCTTCAAAGCAAAAAGATTTTATCTTCAAATACAAGAACTTTTCGTGGTTTTGTTGGTTTTCAGCAAATGAACATATTTCAGCGATCTGGAAGTTTTTTCCTGAATAGCGTAAGATTTTATCTTAAAATACAAGAACTTTTCGTGGTTCTTGTCAATTTTTGTTGGTTTTCATCTTATGAACTTATTTCAGTCAGCTGGATCTTTCTTCTTCAAAGCAAAAAGATTTTATCTTCAAATACAAGAACTTTTCGTGGTTTTGATGGTTTTCAGCAAATGAACATATTTCAGCGAGCTGGGAGTTTTTTCTTTAAGAGAGTAAGATTTTATCTTAAAATACAAGAACTTTTCGTGGTTCTTGTCAATTTTTGTTGGTTTTCATCTGATGAACTTATTTCAGTCAGCTAGATCTTTCTTCTTCAAAGCAAAAAGATTTTATCTTCAAATACAAGAACTTTTCGTGGTTTTGATGGTTTTCAGCAAATGAACATATTTCAGCGAGCTGGAAGTTTTTTCCTTAATAGAGTAAGATTTTATCTTAAAATACAAGAACTTTTCGTGGTTCTTGTCAATTTTTGTTGGTTTTCATCTAATGAACTTATTTCAGTCAGCGAGATCTTTCTTCTTCAAAGCAAAAAGATTTTATCTTCAAATACAAGAACTTTTCGTGGTTTTGTTGGTTTTCAGCAAATGAACAGATTTCAGCGAGCAAGAAGTTTTTTCTTTAATAGCGTAAGATATTATCTTAAAATACAAGAACTTTTCGTGGTTCTTGTCAATTTTTGTTCGTTTTCATCTGATGAACTTATTTCAGTCAGCAAGATCTTTCTTCTTCAAAGCAAAAAGATTTTATCTTCAAATACAACAACTTTTCGTGTTTTGATGGTTTTCAACAAATGAACATATTTCAGCGAGCTGGAAGTTTTTTCCTTAATAGCGTAAGATTTTATCTTAAAATACAAGAACTTTTCGTGGTTTTGATGGTTGTCAGCAAATGAACACATTTCAGCGCGCTGGAAGTTTTTTCCTTCATCGAGTAAGATTTTATCTTAAATTACCAGAACATTTCGTGGTTCTTGTCAATTCTTGTTGGTTTTCATCTGATGAACTTATTTCAGTCAGCAAGATCTTTCTTCTTCAAAGCAAAAAGATTTTATCTTCAAATACAAGAACTTTTCGTGGTTTTCATGGTTTTCAGCAAATGAACATATTTCAGCGAGCTGGAAGTTTTTTCCTTAATAGAGTAAGATTTTATCTTAAAATACCAGAAATTTTCGTGGTTCTTGTCAATTTTTGTTGGTTTTCATCTAATGAACTTATTTCAGTCAGCTAGATCTTTCTTCTTCAAAGCAGAAAGATTTTATCTTCAAATACAAGAACTTTTCGTGGTTTTGTTGGTTTTCAGCAAATGAACATATTTCAGCGAGCTGGGAGTTTTTTCTTTAATAGCGTAAGATTTTATCTTAAAATACAAGAACTTTTCGTGGTTCTTGTCAATTTTTGTTGGTTTTCATCTAATGAACTTATTTCAGTCAGCTAGATCTTTCTTCTTCAAAGCAAAAAGATTTTATCTTCAAATACAAGAACTTTTCGTGGTTTTGTTGGTTTTCAGCAAATGAACATATTTCAGCGAGCTGGGAGTTTTTTCTTTAATAGAGTAAGATTTTATCTTAAAATACAAGAACTTTTCGTGGTTCTTGTCAATTTTTGTTGGTTTTCATCTGATGAACTTATTTCAGTCAGCTAGATCTTTCTTCTTCAAAGCAAAAAGATTTTATCTTCAAATACAACAACTTTTCGTGGTTTTGATGGTTTTCAGCAAATGAACATATTTCAGCGAGCTGGATGTTTTTTCTTGATAGCGTAAGATTTTATCTTAAAATACAAGAAGTTTTCGTGGTTCTGGTCAATTTTTGTTGGATTTCATCTAATGAACTTATTTCAGTCAGCTAGATCTTTCTTCTTCAAAGCAAAAAGATTTTATCTTCAAATACAAGAACTTTTCGTGGTTTTGATGGTTTTCAGCAAATGAACATATTTCAGCGAGCTGGAAGTTTTTTCCTTAATAGAGTAAGATTTTATCTTAAAATACCAGAAATTTTCGTGGTTCTTGTCAATTTTTGTTGGTTTTCATCTAATGAACTTATTTCAGTCAGCTGGATCTTTCTTCTTCAAAGCAAAAAGATTTTATCTTCAAATACAAGAACTTTTCGTGGTTTTGTTGGTTTTCAGCAAATGAACATATTTCAGCGAGCTGGGAGTTTTTTCTTTAATAGCGTAAGATTTTATCTTAAAATACAAGAACTTTTCGTGGTTCTTGTCAATTTTTGTTCGTTTTCATCTCATGAACTTATTTCAGTCAGCTCGATCTTTCTTCTTCAAAGCAAAAAGATTTTATCTTCAAATACAAGAACTTTTCGTGGTTTTGTTGGTTTTCAGCAAATGAACATATTTCAGCGAGCTGGAAGTTTTTTCCTTGATAGAGTAAGATTTTATCTTAAAATACAAGAACTTTTCGTGGTTCTTGTCAATTTTTGTTGGTTTTCATCTAATGAACTTATTTCAGTCAGCGAGATCTTTCTTCTTCAAAGCAAAAAGATTTTATCTTCAAATACAAGAACTTTTCGTGGTTTTGTTGGTTTTCAGCAAATGAACATATTTCAGCGAGCCAGAAGTTTTTTCTTTAATAGCGTAAGATTTTATCTTAAAATACAAGAACTTTTCGTGGTTCTTGTCAATTTTTGTTGGTTTTCATCTAATGAACTTATTTCAGTCAGCTGGATCTTTCTTCTTCAAAGCAAAAAGATTTTATCTTCAAATACAAGAACTTTTCGTGGTTTTGATGGTTTTCAGCAAATGAACACATTTCAGCGCGCTGGAAGTTTTTTCCTTCATCGAGTAAGATTTTATCTTAAAATACCAGAACATTTCGTGGTTCTTGTCAATTCTTGTTGGTTTTCATCGAATGAACTTATTTCAGTCAGCTAGATCTTTCTTCTTCAAAGCAAAAAGATTTTATCTTCAAAGACAAGAACTTTTCGTGGTTTTGATGGTTTTCAGCAAATGAACATATTTCAGCGAGCTGGAAGTTTTTTCCTTAATAGTGTAAGATTTTATCTTAAAATACAAGAACTTTTCGTGGTTCTTGTCAATTTTTGTTCGTTTTCATCCAATGAACTTATTTCAGTCAGCGAGATCTTTCTTCTTCAAAGCAAAAAGATTTTATCTTCAAATACAAGAACTTTTCGTGGTTTTGTTGGTTTTCAGCAAATGAACATATTTCAGCGAGCCAGAAGTTTTTTCTTTAATAGCGCAAGATTTTATCTTAAAATACAAGAACTTTTCGTGGTTCTTGTCAATTTTTGTTGGTTTTCATCTAATGAACTTATTTCAGTCAGCGAGATCATTCTTCTTCAAAGCAAAAAGATTTTATCTTCAAATACAAGAACTTTTCGTGGTTTTGATGGTTTTCAGCAAATGAACACATTTCAGTGCGCTGGAAGTTTTTTCCTTAATAGAGTAAGATTTTATCTTAAATTACCAGAACATTTCGTGGTTCTTGTCAATTCTTGTTGGTTTTCATCTAATGAACTTATTTCAGTCAGCAAGATCTTTCTTCTTCAAAGCAAAACGATTTTATCTTCAAATACAAGAACTTTTCGTGGTTTTGTTGGTTTTCAGCAAATGAACATATTTCAGCGAGCTGGAAGTTTTTTCCTTAATAGTGTAAGATTTTATCTTAAAATACAAGAACTTTTCGTGGTTCTTGTCAATTTTTGTTCGTTTTCATCGAATGAACTTATTTCAGTCAGCAAGATCTTTCTTCTTCAAAGCAAAAAGATTTTATCTTCAAATACAAGAACTTTTCGTGGTTTTGATGGTTTTCAGCAAATGAACATATTTCAGCGAGCCAGAAGTTTTTTCTTTAATAGCGTAAGATTTTATCTTAAAATACAAGAACTTTTCGTGGTTCTTGTCAATTTTTGTTGGTTTTCATCCAATGAACTTATTTCAGTCAGCTGGATCTTTCTTCTTCAAAGCAAAAAGATTTTATCTTCAAATACAAGAACTTTTCGTGGTTTTGATGGTTTTCAGCAAATGAACATATTTCAGCGAGCTGGAAGTTTTTTCCTTAATAGAGTAAGATTTTATCTTAAAATACAAGAACTTTTCGTGGTTCTTGTCAATTTTTGTTCGTTTTCATCTAATGAACTCATTTCAGTCAGCGAGATCTTTCTTCTTCAAAGCAAAAAGATTTTATCTTCAAATACAAGAACTTTTCGTGGTTTTGTTGGTTTTCAGCAAATGAACAGATTTCAGCGAGCAAGAAGTTTTTTCTTTAATAGCGTAAGATTTTATCTTAAAATACAAGAACTTTTCGTGGTTCTTGTCAATTTTTGTTCGTTTTCATCTAATGAACTTATTTCAGTCAGCGAGATCTTTCTTCTTCAAAGCAAAACGATTTTATCTTCAAATACAAGAACTTTTCGTGGTTTTGATGGTTTTCAGCAAATGAACATACTTCAGCGAGCTGGGAGTCTTTTCTTTAATAGTGTAAGATTTTATCTTAAAATACAAGAACTTTTCGTGGTTCTTGTCAATTTTTGTTGGTTTTCATCTAATGAACTTATTTCAGTCAGCGAGATCTTTCTTCTTCAAAGCAAAAAGATTTTATCTTCAAATACAAGAACTTTTCGTGGTTTTGTTGGTTTTCAGCAAATGAACATATTTCAGCGAGACAGAAGTTTTTTCTTTAATAGCGTAAGATTTTATCTTAAAATACAAGAACTTTTCGTGGTTCTTGTCAATTTTTGTTGGTTTTCATCTAATGAACTTATTTCAGTCAGCTAGATCTTTCTTCTTCAAAGCAAAAAGATTTTATCTTCAAATACAAGAACTTTTCGTGGTTTTGATGATTTTCAGCAAATGAACACATTTCAGCGCGCTGGAAGTTTTTTCCTTAATAGAGTAAGATTTTATCTTAAATTACCAGAACATTTCGTGGTTCTTGTCAATTCTTGTTGGTTTTCATCTGATGAACTTATTTCAGTCAGCTGGATCTTTCTTCTTCAAAGCAAAAAGATTTTATCTTCAAATACAAGAACTTTTCGTGGTTTTGATGGTTTTCAGCAAATGAACATATTTCAGCGAGCTGGAAGTTTTTTCCTTAATAGTGTAAGATTTTATCTTAAAATACAAGAACTTTTCGTGGTTCTTGTCAATTTTTGTTCGTTTTCATCGAATGAACTTATTTCAGTCAGCAAGATCTTTCTTCTTCAAAGCAAAAATATTTTATCTTCAAATACAAGAACTTTTCGTGGTTTTGATGGTTTTCAGCAAATGAACGTATTTCAGCGAGCTGGAAGTTTTTTCCTTAATAGAGTAAGATTTTATCTTAAAATACAAGAACTTTTCGTGGTTCTTGTCAATTTTTGTTGGTTTTCATCTCATGAACTTATTTCAGTCAGCTGGATCTTACTTCTTCAAAGCAAAAAGATTTTATCTTCAAATACAAGAACTTTTCGTGGTTTTGATGGTTTTCAGCAAATGAACATATTTCAGCGATCTGGAAGTTTTTTCCTGAATAGCGTAAGATTTTATCTTAAAATACAAGAACTTTTCGTGGTTCTTGTCAATTTTTGTTGGTTTTCATCTTATGAACTTATTTCAGTCAGCTGGATCTTTCTTATTCAAAGCAAAAAGATTTTATCTTCAAATACAAGAACTTTTCGTGGTTTTGATGGTTTTCAGCAAATGAACATATTTCAGCGAGCTGGAAGTTTTTTCTTGATAGCGTAAGATTTTATCTTAAAATACAAGAACTTTTCGTGGTTCTTGTCAATTTTTGTTGGTTTTCATCTGATGAACTTATTTCAGTCAGCTAGATCTTTCTTCTTCAAAGCAAAAAGATTTTATCTTCAAATACAAGAACTTTTCGTGGTTTTGATGGTTTTCAGCAAATGAACATATTTCAGCGAGCTGGAAGTTTTTTCCTTAATAGAGTAAGATTTTATCTTAAAATACAAGAACTTTTCGTGGTTCTTGTCAATTTTTGTTGGTTTTCATCTAATGAACTTATTTCAGTCAGCGAGATCTTTCTTCTTCAAAGCAAAAAGATTTTATCTTCAAATACAAGAACTTTTCGTGGTTTTGTTGGTTTTCAGCAAATGAACAGATTTCAGCGAGCAAGAAGTTTTTTCTTTAATAGCGTAAGATATTATCTTAAAATACAAGAACTTTTCGTGGTTCTTGTCAATTTTTGTTCGTTTTCATCTGATGAACTTATTTCAGTCAGCAAGATCTTTCTTCTTCAAAGCAAAAAGATTTTATCTTCAAATACAACAACTTTTCGTGTTTTGATGGTTTTCAACAAATGAACATATTTCAGCGAGCTGGAAGTTTTTTCCTTAATAGCGTAAGATTTTATCTTAAAATACAAGAACTTTTCGTGGTTCTTGTCAATTTTTGTTAGTTTTCATCTAATGAACTTATTTCATTCAGCTAGATCTTTCTTCTTCATAGCAAAAAGATTTTATCTTCAAATACAAGAACTTTTCGTGGTTTTGATGGTTTTCAGCAAATGAACATATTTCAGCGAGCCAGAAGTTTTTTCTTTAATAGCGTAAGATTTTATCTTAAAATACAAGAACTTTTCGTGGTTCTTGTCAATTTTTGTTGGTTTTCATCCAATGAACTTATTTCAGTCAGCTGGATCTTTCTTCTTCAAAGCAAAAAGATTTTATCTTCAAATACAAGAACTTTTCGTGGTTTTGATGGTTTTCAGCAAATGAACATATTTCAGCGAGCTGGAAGTTTTTTCCTTAATAGAGTAAGATTTTATCTTAAAATACAAGAACTTTTCGTGGTTCTTGTCAATTTTTGTTCGTTTTCATCTAATGAACTCATTTCAGTCAGCGAGATCTTTCTTCTTCAAAGCAAAAAGATTTTATCTTCAAATACAAGAACTTTTCGTGGTTTTGTTGGTTTTCAGCAAATGAACAGATTTCAGCGAGCAAGAAGTTTTTTCTTTAATAGCGTAAGATTTTATCTTAAAATACAAGAACTTTTCGTGGTTCTTGTCAATTTTTGTTCGTTTTCATCTAATGAACTTATTTCAGTCAGCGAGATCTTTCTTCTTCAAAGCAAAAAGATTTTATCTTCAAATACAAGAACTTTTCGTGGTTTTGATGGTTTTCAGCAAATGAACATACTTCAGCGAGCTGGGAGTCTTTTCTTTAATAGTGTAAGATTTTATCTTAAAATACAAGAACTTTTCGTGGTTCTTGTCAATTTTTGTTGGTTTTCATCTAATGAACTTATTTCAGTCAGCGAGATCTTTCTTCTTCAAAGCAAAAAGATTTTATCTTCAAATACAAGAACTTTTCGTGGTTTTGTTGGTTTTCAGCAAATGAACATATTTCAGCGAGACAGAAGTTTTTTCTTTAATAGCGTAAGATTTTATCTTAAATTACCAGAACATTTCGTGGTTCTTGTCAATTCTTGTTGGTTTTCATCTGATGAACTTATTTCAGTCAGCTGGATCTTTCTTCTTCAAAGCAAAAAGATTTTATCTTCAAATACAAGAACTTTTCGTGGTTTTGATGGTTTTCAGCAAATGAACATATTTCAGCGAGCTGGAAGTTTTTTCCTTAATAGTGTAAGATTTTATCTTAAAATACAAGAACTTTTCGTGGTTCTTGTCAATTTTTGTTCGTTTTCATCGAATGAACTTATTTCAGTCAGCAAGATCTTTCTTCTTCAAAGCAAAAATATTTTATCTTCAAATACAAGAACTTTTCGTGGTTTTGATGGTTTTCAGCAAATGAACGTATTTCAGCGAGCTGGAAGTTTTTTCCTTAATAGAGTAAGATTTTATCTTAAAATACAAGAACTTTTCGTGGTTCTTGTCAATTTTTGTTGGTTTTCATCTAATGAACTTATTTCAGTCAGCTGGATCTTACTTCTTCAAAGCAAAAAGATTTTATCTTCAAATACAAGAACTTTTCGTGGTTTTGATGGTTTTCAGCAATTGAACATATTTCAGCGATCTGGAAGTTTTTTCCTGAATAGCGTAAGATTTTATCTTAAAATACAAGAACTTTTCGTGGTTCTTGTCAATTTTTGTTGGTTTTCATCTTATGAACTTATTTCAGTCAGCTGGATCTTTCTTCTTCAAAGCAAAAAGATTTTATCTTCAAATACAAGAACTTTTCGTGGTTTTGATGGTTTTCAGCAAATGAACATATTTCAGCGAGCTGGGAGTTTTTTCTTTAAGAGAGTAAGATTTTATCTTAAAATACAAGAACTTTTCGTGGTTCTTGTCAATTTTTGTTGGTTTTCATCTGATGAACTTATTTCAGTCAGCTAGATCTTTCTTCTTCAAAGCAAAAAGATTTTATCTTCAAATACAAGAACTTTTCGTGGTTTTGATGGTTTTCAGCAAATGAACATATTTCAGCGAGACAGAAGTTTTTTCTTTAATAGCGTAAGATTTTACCTTAAAATACAAGAACTTTTCGTGGTTCTTGTCAATTTTTGTTGGTTTTCATCCAATGAACTCATTTCAGTCAGCTGGATCTTTCTTCTTCAAAGCAAAAAGATTTTATCCTCAAATACAAGAACTTTTCGTGGTTTTGTTGGTTTTCAGCAAATGAACAGATTTCAGCGAGCAAGAAGTTTTTTCTTTAATAGCGTAAGATTTTATCTTAAAATACAAGAACTTTTCGTGGTTCTTGTCAATTTTTGTTGGTTTTCATCTGATGAACTTATTTCAGTCAGCTAGATCTTTCTTCTTTAAAGCAAAAAGATTTTATCTTCAAATACAGGAACTTTTCGTGGTTTTGATGGTTTTCAGCAAATGAACATATTTCAGCGAGCCGGAAGTTTTTTCTTTAATGGCGTAAGATTTTATCTTAAATTACCAGAAGATTTCGTGGTTCTTGTCAATTTTTGTTGGTTTTCATCTGATGAACTTATTTCAGTCAGCTAGATCTTTCTTCTTCAAAGCAAAAAGATTTTATCTTCAAATGCAAGAACTTTTCGTGGTTTTGTTGGTTTTCAGCAAATGAACATATTTCAGCGAGCTGGGAGTTTTTTCTTTGATAGAGTAAGATTTTATCTTAAAATACAAGAACTTTTCGTGGTTCTTGTCAATTTTTGTTGGTTTTCATCTGATGAACTTATTTCAGTCAGCTAGATCTTTTTTCTTCAAAGCAAAAAGATTTTATCTTCAAATACAAGAACTTTTCGTGGTTTTGATGGTTGTCAGCAAATGAACACATTTCAGCGCGCTGGAAGTTTTTTCCTTAATAGAGTAAGATTTTATCTTAAATTACCAGAACATTTCGTGGTTCTTGTCAATTCTTGTTGGTTTTCATCTGATGAACTTATTTCAGTCAGCTAGATCTTTCTTCTTCAAAGCAAAAAGATTTTATCTTCAAATACAAGAACTTTTCGTGGTTTTGATGGTTTTCAGCAAATGAACATATTTCAGCGAGCTGGGAGTTTTTTCTTTAATAGAGTAAGATTTTATCTTAAAATACCAGAAATTTTCGTGGTTCTTGTCAATTTTTGTTGGTTTTCATCTAATGAACTTATTTCAGTCAGCTAGATCTTTCTTCTTCAAAGCAAAAAGATTTTATCTTCAAATACAAGAACTTTTCGTGGTTTTGTTGGTTTTCAGCAATTGAACATATTTCAGCGATCTGGAAGTTTTTTCCTGAATAGCGTAAGATTTTATCTTAAAATACAAGAACTTTTCGTGGTTCTTGTCAATTTTTGTTGGTTTTCATCTTATGAACTTATTTCAGTCAGCTGGATCTTTCTTCTTCAAAGCAAAAAGATTTTATCTTCAAATACAAGAACTTTTCGTGGTTTTGATGGTTTTCAGCAAATGAACATATTTCAGCGAGCTGGGAGTTTTTTCTTTAAGAGAGTAAGATTTTATCTTAAAATACAAGAACTTTTCGTGGTTCTTGTCAATTTTTGTTGGTTTTCATCTGATGAACTTATTTCAGTCAGCTAGATCTTTCTTCTTCAAAGCAAAAAGATTTTATCTTCAAATACAAGAACTTTTCGTGGTTTTGATGGTTTTCAGCAAATGAACATATTTCAGCGAGACAGAAGTTTTTTCTTTAATAGCGTAAGATTTTACCTTAAAATACAAGAACTTTTCGTGGTTCTTGTCAATTTTTGTTGGTTTTCATCCAATGAACTCATTTCAGTCAGCTGGATCTTTCTTCTTCAAAGCAAAAAGATTTTATCTTCAAATACAAGAACTTTTCGTGGTTTTGTTGGTTTTCAGCAAATGAACAGATTTCAGCGAGCAAGAAGTTTTTTCTTTAATAGCGTAAGATTTTATCTTAAAATACAAGAACTTTTCGTGGTTCTTGTCAATTTTTGTTGGTTTTCATCTGATGAACTTATTTCAGTCAGCTAGATCTTTCTTCTTTAAAGCAAAAAGATTTTATCTTCAAATACAGGAACTTTTCGTGGTTTTGATGGTTTTCAGCAAATGAACATATTTCAGCGAGCCGGAAGTTTTTTCTTTAATGGCGTAAGATTTTATCTTAAATTACCAGAAGATTTCGTGGTTCTTGTCAATTTTTGTTGGTTTTCATCTGATGAACTTATTTCAGTCAGCTAGATCTTTCTTCTTCAAAGCAAAAAGATTTTATCTTCAAATGCAAGAACTTTTCGTGGTTTTGTTGGTTTTCAGCAAATGAACATATTTCAGCGAGCTGGGAGTTTTTTCTTTGATAGAGTAAGATTTTATCTTAAAATACAAGAACTTTTCGTGGTTCTTGTCAATTTTTGTTGGTTTTCATCTGATGAACTTATTTCAGTCAGCTAGATCTTTTTTCTTCAAAGCAAAAAGATTTTATCTTCAAATACAAGAACTTTTCGTGGTTTTGATGGTTGTCAGCAAATGAACACATTTCAGCGCGCTGGAAGTTTTTTCCTTAATAGAGTAAGATTTTATCTTAAATTACCAGAACATTTCGTGGTTCTTGTCAATTCTTGTTGGTTTTCATCTGATGAACTTATTTCAGTCAGCTAGATCTTTCTTCTTCAAAGCAAAAAGATTTTATCTTCAAATACAAGAACTTTTCGTGGTTTTGATGGTTTTCAGCAAATGAACATATTTCAGCGAGCTGGGAGTTTTTTCTTTAATAGAGTAAGATTTTATCTTAAAATACAAGAACTTTTCGTGGTTCTTGTCAATTTTTGTTGGTTTTCATCTAATGAACTTATTTCAGTCAGCTAGATCTTTCTTCTTCAAAGCAAAAAGATTTTATCTTCAAATACAAGAACTTTTCGTGGTTTTGTTGGTTTTCAGCAAATGAACATATTTCAGCGAGCTGGATGCTTTTTCTTGATAGCGTAAGATTTTATCTTAAAATACAAGAAGTTTTCGTGGTTCTTGTCAATTTTTGTTGGATTTCATCTAATGAATTTATTTCAGTCAGCTCGATCTTTCTTCTTCAAAGCAAAAAGATTTTATCTTCAAATACAAGAACTTTTCGTGGTTTTGATGGTTTTCAGCAAATGAACATATTTCAGCGAGCTGGAAGTTTTTTCCTTAATAGAGTAAGATTTTATCTTAAAATACCAGAAATTTTCGTGGTTCTTGTCAATTTTTGTTGGTTTTCATCTAATGAACTTATTTCAGTCAGCTGGATCTTTCTTCTTCAAAGCAAAAAGATTTTATCTTCAAACACAAGAACTTTTCGTGGTTTTGTTGGTTTTCAGCAAATGAACATATTTCAGCGAGCTGGGAGTTTTTTCTTTAATAGCGTAAGATTTTATCTTAAAATACAAGAACTTTTCGTGGTTCTTGTCAATTTTTGTTCGTTTTCATCTCATGAACTTATTTCAGTCAGCTGGATCTTTCTTCTTCAAAGCAAAAAGATTTTATCTTCAAATACAAGAACTTTTCGTGGTTTTGTTGGTTTTCAGCAAATGAACATATTTCAGCGAGCTGGAAGTTTTTTCCTTGATAGAGTAAGATTTTATCTTAAAATACAAGAACTTTTCGTGGTTCTTGTCAATTTTTGTTGGTTTTCATCCAATGAACTTATTTCAGTCAGCGAGATCTTTCTTCTTCAAAGCAAAAAGATTTTATCTTCAAATACAAGAACTTTTCGTGGTTTTGTTGGTTTTCAGCAAATGAACATATTTCAGCGAGCTGGGAGTTTTTTCTTTAATAGAGTAAGATTTTATCTTAAAATACAAGACCTTTTCGTGGTTCTTGTCAATTTTTGTTCGTTTTAATCTAATAAACTTATTTCAGTCAGCTAGATCTTTCTTCTTCAAAGCAAAAAGATTTTATCTTCAAATACAAGAACTTTTCGTGGTTTTGTTGGTTTT
Organism: Heptranchias perlo; assembly: GCF_035084215.1. Taxonomy (NCBI): domain Eukaryota; kingdom Metazoa; phylum Chordata; class Chondrichthyes; order Hexanchiformes; family Hexanchidae; genus Heptranchias; species Heptranchias perlo. The sequence goes on from NC_090363.1 coordinate 19,650,065, forward strand.
CAGCAAATGAACATATTTCAGCGAGCTGGAAGTTTTTTCCTTAATAGAGTAAGATTTTATCTTAAAATACAAGAACTTTTCGTGGTTCTTGTCAATTTTTGTTGGTTTTCATCGAATGAACTTATTTCAGTCAGCGAGATCTTTCTTCTTCAAAGCAAAAAGATTTTATCTTCAAATACAAGAACTTTTCGTGGTTTTGTTGGTTTTCAGCAAATGAACATATTTCAGCGAGCTTGTAGTTTTTTCTTTAAAAGAGTAAGATTTTATCTTAAAATACAAGAACTTTTCGTGGTTCTTGTCAATTTTTGTTGGTTTTCATCTGATGAACTTATTTCAGTCAGCTAGATCTTTCTTCTTCAAAGCAAAAAGATTTTATCTTCAAATACAAGAACTTTTCGTGGTTTTGATGGTTTTCAGCAAATGAACATATTTCAGCGAGCTGGAAGTTTTTTCCTTAATAGAGTAAGATTTTATCTTAAAATACAAGAACTTTTCGTGGTTCTTGTCAATTTTTGTTGGTTTTCATCTAATGAACTTATTTCAGTCAGCAAGATCTTTCTTCTTCAAAGCAAAAAGATTTTATCTTCAAATACAAGAACTTTTCGTGGTTTTGTTGGTTTTCAGCAAATGAACATATTTCAGCGAGCTGGAAGTTTTTTCCTTAATAGTGTAAGATTTTATCTTAAAATACAAGAACTTTTCGTGGTTCTTGTCAATTTTTGTTCGTTTTCATCTAATGAACTTATTTCAGTCAGCAAGATCTTTCTTCTTCAAAGCAAAAAGATTTTATCTTCAAATACAAGAACTTTTCGTGGTTTTGATGGTTTTCAGCAAATGAACATATTTCAGCGAGCCAGAAGTTTTTTCTTTAATAGCGTAAGATTTTATCTTAAAATACAAGAACTTTTCGTGGTTCTTGTCAATTTTTGTTGGTTTTCATCCAATGAACTTATTTCAGTCAGCTGGATCTTTCTTCTTCAAAGCAAAAAGATTTTATCTTCAAATACAAGAACTTTTCGTGGTTTAGATGGTTTTCAGCAAATGAACATATTTCAGCGAGCTGGAAGTTTTTTCCTTAATAGAGTAAGATTTTATCTTAAAATACAAGAACTTTTCGTGGTTCTTGTCAATTTTTGTTCGTTTTCATCTAATGAACTCATTTCAGTCAGCGAGATCTTTCTTCTTCAAAGCAAAAAGATTTTATCTTCAAATACAAGAACTTTTCGTGGTTTTGTTGGTTTTCAGCAAATGAACAGATTTCAGCGAGCAAGAAGTTTTTTCTTTAATAGCGTAAGATTTTATCTTAAAATACAAGAACTTTTCGTGGTTCTTGTCAATTTTTGTTGGTTTTCATCTAATGAACTTATTTCAGTCAGCTAGATCTTTCTTCTTCAAAGCAAAAAGATTTTATCTTCAAATACAAGAACTTTTCGTGGTTTTGATGGTTTTCAGCAAATGAACATATTTCAGCGAGCCGGAAGTTTTTTCTTTAATAGCGTAAGATATTATCTTAAAATACAAGAACTTTTCGTGGTTCTTGTCAATTTTTGTTGGTTTTCATCGAATGAACTTATTTCAGTCAGCTAGATCTTTCTTCTTCAAAGCAAAAAGATTTTATCTTCAAATACAAGAACTTTTCGTGGTTTTGATGGTGTTCAGCAAATGAACATATTTCAGCGAGCCGGAAGTTTTTTCTTTAATGGCGTAAGATTTTATCTTAAATTACCAGAAGATTTCGTGGTTCTTGTCAATTTTTGTTGGTTTTCATCTAATGAACTTATTTCAGTCAGCTAGATCTTTCTTCTTCAAAGCAAAAAGATTTTATCTTCAAATGCAAGAACTTTTCGTGGTTTTGTTGGTTTTCAGCAAATGAACATATTTCAGCGAGCTGGGAGTTTTTTCTTTGATAGAGTAAGATTTTATCTTAAAATACAAGAACTTTTCGTGGTTCTTGTCAATTTTTGTTGGTTTTCATCTGATGAACTTATTTCAGTCAGCTAGATCTTTTTTCTTCAAAGCAAAAAGATTTTATCTTCAAATACAAGAACTTTTCGAGGTTTTGATGGTTTTCAGCAAATGAACATATTTCAGTGAGCTGGGAGTTTTTTCTTTAATAGCGTAAGATTTTATCTTAAAATACAAGAACTTTTCGTGGTTCTTGTCAATTTTTGTTCGTTTTCATCTAATGAACTTATTTCAGTCAGCTGGATCTTTCTTCTTCAAAGCAAAAAGATTTTATCTTCAAATACAAGAACTTTTCGTGGTTTTGATGGTTTTCAGCAAATGAACATATTTCAGCGAGCTGGAAGTTTTTTCCTTAATAGTGTAAGATTTTATCTTAAATTACCAGAACATTTCCAGCGAGCTGGAAGTTTTTTCCTTAATAGAGTAAGATTTTATCTTAAAATACAAGAACTTTTCGTGGTTCTTGTCAATTTTTGTTGGTTTTCATCGAATGAACTTATTTCAGTCAGCGAGATCTTTCTTCTTCAAAGCAAAAAGATTTTATCTTCAAATACAAGAACTTTTCGTGGTTTTGATGGTTTTCAGCAAATGAACATATTTCAGCGAGCCGGAAGTTTTTTCTTTAATGGCGTAAGATTTTATCTTAAATTACCAGAAGATTTCGTGGTTCTTGTCAATTTTTGTTGGTTTTCATCTAATGAACATATTTCAGTCAGCTAGATCTTTCTTCTTCAAAGCAAAAAGATTTTATCTTCAAATACAAGAACTTTTCGTGGTTTTGATGGTTTTCAGCAAATGAACATCTTTCAGCGAGCCGGAAGTTTTTTCTTTAATGGCGTAAGATTTTATCTTAAATTACCAGAAGATTTCGTGGTTCTTGTCAATTTTTGTTGGTTTTCATCTAATGAACTTATTTCAGTCAGCTACATCTTTCTTCTTCAAAGCAAAAAGATTTTATCTTCAAATGCAAGAACTTTTCGTGGTTTTGTTGGTTTTCAGCAAATGAACATATTTCAGCGAGCTGGGAGTTTTTTCTTTGATAGAGTAAGATTTTATCTTAAAATACAAGAACTTTTCGTGGTTCTTGTCAATTTTTGTTGGTTTTCATCTGATGAACTTATTTCAGTCAGCTAGATCTTTTTTCTTCAAAGCAAAAAGATTTTATCTTCAAATACAAGAACTTTTCGAGGTTTTGATGGTTTTCAGCAAATGAACATATTTCAGCGAGCTGGGAGTTTTTTCTTTAATAGCGTAAGATTTTATCTTAAAATACAAGAACTTTTCGTGGTTCTTGTCAATTTTTGTTCGTTTTCATCTAATGAACTTATTTCAGTCAGCTGGATCTTTCTTCTTCAAAGCAAAAAGATTTTATCTTCAAATACAAGAACTTTTCGTGGTTTTGATGGTTTTCAGCAAATGAACATATTTCAGCGAGCTGGAAGATTTTCCTAAATAGAGTAAGATTTTATCTTAACATACAAGAACTTTTCGTGGTTCTTGTCAATTTTTGTTGGTTTTCATCCAATGAACTTATTTCAGTCAGCTAGATCTTTCTTCTTCAAAGCAAAAAGATTTTATCTTCAAATACAAGAACTTTTCGTGGTTTTGTTGGTTTTCAGCAAATGAACATATTTCAGCGAGCTGGAAGTTTTTTCCTTAATAGAGTAAGATTTTATCTTAAAATACAAGAACTTTTCGTGGTTCTTGTCAATTTTTGTTGGTTTTCATCGAATGAACTTATTTCAGTCAGCGAGATCTTTCTTCTTCAAAGCAAAAAGATTTTATCTTCAAATACAAGAACTTTTCGTGGTTTTGTTGGTTTTCAGCAAATGAACATATTTCAGCGAGCTTGTAGTTTTTTCTTTAAAAGAGTAAGATTTTATCTTAAAATACAAGAACTTTTCGTGGTTCTTGTCAATTTTTGTTGGTTTTCATCTGATGAACTTATTTCAGTCAGCTAGATCTTTCTTCTTCAAAGCAAAAAGATTTTATCTTCAAATACAAGAACTTTTCGTGGTTTTGATGGTTTTCAGCAAATGAACATATTTCAGCGAGCTGGAAGTTTTTTCCTTAATAGAGTAAGATTTTATCTTAAAATACAAGAACTTTTCGTGGTTCTTGTCAATTTTTGTTGGTTTTCATCTAATGAACTTATTTCAGTCAGCAAGATCTTTCTTCTTCAAAGCAAAAAGATTTTATCTTCAAATACAAGAACTTTTCGTGGTTTTGTTGGTTTTCAGCAAATGAACATATTTCAGCGAGCTGGAAGTTTTTTCCTTAATAGTGTAAGATTTTATCTTAAAATACAAGAACTTTTCGTGGTTCTTGTCAATTTTTGTTCGTTTTCATCTAATGAACTTATTTCAGTCAGCAAGATCTTTCTTCTTCAAAGCAAAAAGATTTTATCTTCAAATACAAGAACTTTTCGTGGTTTTGATGGTTTTCAGCAAATGAACATATTTCAGCGAGCCAGAAGTTTTTTCTTTAATAGCGTAAGATTTTATCTTAAAATACAAGAACTTTTCGTGGTTCTTGTCAATTTTTGTTGGTTTTCATCCAATGAACTTATTTCAGTCAGCTGGATCTTTCTTCTTCAAAGCAAAAAGATTTTATCTTCAAATACAAGAACTTTTCGTGGTTTAGATGGTTTTCAGCAAATGAACATATTTCAGCGAGCTGGAAGTTTTTTCCTTAATAGAGTAAGATTTTATCTTAAAATACAAGAACTTTTCGTGGTTCATGTCAATTTTTGTTCGTTTTCATCTAATGAACTCATTTCAGTCAGCGAGATCTTTCTTCTTCAAAGCAAAAAGATTTTATCTTCAAATACAAGAACTTTTCGTGGTTTTGTTGGTTTTCAGCAAATGAACAGATTTCAGCGAGCAAGAAGTTTTTTCTTTAGTAGCGTAAGATTTTATCTTAAAATACAAGAACTTTTCGTGGTTCTTGTCAATTTTTGTTGGTTTTCATCTAATGAACTTATTTCAGTCAGCTAGATCTTTCTTCTTCAAAGCAAAAAGATTTTATCTTCAAATACAAGAACTTTTCGTGGTTTTGATGGTTTTCAGCAAATGAACATATTTCAGCGAGCCGGAAGTTTTTTCTTTAATAGCGTAAGATATTATCTTAAAATACAAGAACTTTTCGTGGTTCTTGTCAATTTTTGTTGGTTTTCATCGAATGAACTTATTTCAGTCAGCTAGATCTTTCTTCTTCAAAGCAAAAAGATTTTATCTTCAAATACAAGAACTTTTCGTGGTTTTGATGGTGTTCAGCAAATGAACATATTTCAGCGAGCCGGAAGTTTTTTCTTTAATGGCGTAAGATTTTATCTTAAATTACCAGAAGATTTCGTGGTTCTTGTCAATTTTTGTTGGTTTTCATCTAATGAACTTATTTCAGTCAGCTAGATCTTTCTTCTTCAAAGCAAAAAGATTTTATCTTCAAATGCAAGAACTTTTCGTGGTTTTGTTGGTTTTCAGCAAATGAACATATTTCAGCGAGCTGGGAGTTTTTTCTTTGATAGAGTAAGATTTTATCTTAAAATACAAGAACTTTTCGTGGTTCTTGTCAATTTTTGTTGGTTTTCATCTGATGAACTTATTTCAGTCAGCTAGATCTTTTTTCTTCAAAGCAAAAAGATTTTATCTTCAAATACAAGAACTTTTCGAGGTTTTGATGGTTTTCAGCAAATGAACATATTTCAGCGAGCTGGGAGTTTTTTCTTTAATAGCGTAAGATTTTATCTTAAAATACAAGAACTTTTCGTGGTTCTTGTCAATTTTTGTTCGTTTTCATCTAATGAACTTATTTCAGTCAGCTGGATCTTTCTTCTTCAAAGCAAAAAGATTTTATCTTCAAATACAAGAACTTTTCGTGGTTTTGATGGTTTTCAGCAAATGAACATATTTCAGCGAGCTGGAAGTTTTTTCCTTAATAGTGTAAGATTTTATCTTAAATTACCAGAACATTTCCAGCGAGCTGGAAGTTTTTTCCTTAATAGAGTAAGATTTTATCTTAAAATACAAGAACTTTTCGTGGTTCTTGTCAATTTTTGTTGGTTTTCATCGAATGAACTTATTTCAGTCAGCGAGATCTTTCTTCTTCAAAGCAAAAAGATTTTATCTTCAAATACAAGAACTTTTCGTGGTTTTGATGGTTTTCAGCAAATGAACATATTTCAGCGAGCTTGTAGTTTTTTCTTTAAAAGAGTAAGATTTTATCTTAAAATACAAGAACTTTTCGTGGTTCTTGTCAATTTTTGTTGGTTTTCATCTGATGAACTTATTTCAGTCAGCTAGATCTTTCTTCTTCAAAGCAAAAAGATTTTATCTTCAAATACAAGAACTTTTCGTGGTTTTGATGGTTTTCAGCAAATGAACATATTTCAGCGAGCTGGAAGTTTTTTTCCTTAATAGAGTAAGATTTTATCTTAAAATACAAGAACTTTTCGTGGTTCTTGTCAATTTTTGTTGGTTTTCATCTAATGAACTTATTTCAGTCAGCGAGATCTTTCTTCTTCAAAGCAAAAAGATTTTATCTTCAAATACAAGAACTTTTCGTGGTTTTGTTGGTTTTCAGCAAATGAACAGATTTCAGCGAGAAAGAAGTTTTTTCTTTAATAGCGTAAGATTTTATCTTAAAATACAAGAACTTTTCGTGGTTCTTGTCAATTTTTGTTGGTTTTCATCGAATGAACTTATTTCAGTCAGCTAGATCTTTCTTCTTCAAAGCAAAAAGATTTTATCTTCAAATACAAGAACTTTTCGTGGTTTTGATGGTTTTCAGCAAATGAACATATTTCAGCGAGCCGGAAGTTTTTTCTTTAATGGCGTAAGATTTTATCTTAAATTACCAGAAGATTTCGTGGTTCTTGTCAATTTTTGTTGGTTTTCATCTAATGAACATATTTCAGTCAGCTAGATCTTTCTTCTTCAAAGCAAAAAGATTTTATCTTCAAATACAAGAACTTTTCGTGGTTTTGATGGTTTTCAGCAAATGAACATCTTTCAGCGAGCCGGAAGTTTTTTCTTTAATGGCGTAAGATTTTATCTTAAATTACCAGAAGATTTCGTGGTTCTTGTCAATTTTTGTTGGTTTTCATCTAATGAACTTATTTCAGTCAGCTAGATCTTTCTTCTTCAAAGCAAAAAGATTTTATCTTCAAATGCAAGAACTTTTCGTGGTTTTGTTGGTTTTCAGCAAATGAACATATTTCAGCGAGCTGGGAGTTTTTTCTTTGATAGAGTAAGATTTTATCTTAAAATACAAGAACTTTTCGTGGTTCTTGTCAATTTTTGTTGGTTTTCATCTGATGAACTTATTTCAGTCAGCTAGATCTTTTTTCTTCAAAGCAAAAAGATTTTATCTTCAAATACAAGAACTTTTCGAGGTTTTGATGGTTTTCAGCAAATGAACATATTTCAGCGAGCTGGGAGTTTTTTCTTTAATAGCGTAAGATTTTATCTTAAAATACAAGAACTTTTCGTGGTTCTTGTCAATTTTTGTTCGTTTTCATCTAATGAACTTATTTCAGTCAGCTGGATCTTTCTTCTTCAAAGCAAAAAGATTTTATCTTCAAATACAAGAACTTTTCGTGGTTTTGATGGTTTTCAGCAAATGAACATATTTCAGCGAGCTGGAAGATTTTCCTAAATAGAGTAAGATTTTATCTTAACATACAAGAACTTTTCGTGGTTCTTGTCAATTTTTGTTGGTTTTCATCCAATGAACTTATTTCAGTCAGCTAGATCTTTCTTCTTCAAAGCAAAAAGATTTTATCTTCAAATACAAGAACTTTTCGTGGTTTTGTTGGTTTTCAGCAAATGAACATATTTCAGCGAGCTGGGAGTTTTTTCTTTAATAGCGTAAGATTTTATCTTAAAATACAAGAACTTTTCGTGGTTCTTGTCAATTTTTGTTCGTTTTCATCTAATGAACTTATTTCAGTCAGCAAGATCTTTCTTCTTCAAAGCAAAAAGATTTTATCTTCAAATACAAGAACTTTTCGTGGTTTTGTTGGTTTTCAGCAAATGAACATATTTCAGCGAGCTGGGAGTTTTTTCTTTAATAGAGTAAGATTTTATCTTAAAATACAAGAACTTTTCGTGGTTCTTGTCAATTTTTGTTCGTTTTAATCTAATAAACTTATTTCAGTCAGCTAGATCTTTCTTCTTCAAAGCAAAAAGATTTTATCTTCAAATACAAGAACTTTTCGTGGTTTTGTTGGTTTTCAGCAAATGAACATATTTCAGCGAGCTGGAAGTTTTTTCCTTAATAGAGTAAGATTTTATCTTAAAATACAAGAACTTTTCGTGGTTCTTGTCAATTTTTGTTGGTTTTCATCGAATGAACTTATTTCAGTCAGCGAGATCTTTCTTCTTCAAAGCAAAAAGATTTTATCTTCAAATACAAGAACTTTTCGTGGTTTTGTTGGTTTTCAGCAAATGAACATATTTCAGCGAGCTTGTAGTTTTTTCTTTAAAAGAGTAAGATTTTATCTTAAAATACAAGAACTTTTCGTGGTTCTTGTCAATTTTTGTTGGTTTTCATCTGATGAACTTATTTCAGTCAGCTAGATCTTTCTTCTTCAAAGCAAAAAGATTTTATCTTCAAATACAAGAACTTTTCGTGGTTTTGATGGTTTTCAGCAAATGAACATATTTCAGCGAGCTGGAAGTTTTTTCCTTAATAGAGTAAGATTTTATCTTAAAATACAAGAACTTTTCGTGGTTCTTGTCAATTTTTGTTGGTTTTCATCTAATGAACTTATTTCAGTCAGCAAGATCTTTCTTCTTCAAAGCAAAAAGATTTTATCTTCAAATACAAGAACTTTTCGTGGTTTTGTTGGTTTTCAGCAAATGAACATATTTCAGCGAGCTGGAAGTTTTTTCCTTAATAGTGTAAGATTTTATCTTAAAATACAAGAACTTTTCGTGGTTCTTGTCAATTTTTGTTCGTTTTCATCTAATGAACTTATTTCAGTCAGCAAGATCTTTCTTCTTCAAAGCAAAAAGATTTTATCTTCAAATGCAAGAACTTTTCGTGGTTTTGATGGTTTTCAGCAAATGAACATATTTCAGCGAGCTGGAAGTTTTTTCTTGATAGCGTAAGATTTTATCTTAAAATACCAGAAATTTTCGTGGTTCTTGTCAATTTTTGTTGGTTTTCATCTAATGAACTTATTTCAGTCAGCTGGATCTTTCTTCTTCAAAGCAAAAAGATTTTATCTTCAAATACAAGAACTTTTCGTGGTTTTGTTGGTTTTCAGCAAATGAACATATTTCAGCGAGATGGAAGTTTATTCCTTAATAGTGTAAGATTTTATCTTAAAATACAAGAACTTTTCGTGGTTCTTGTCAATTTTTGTTCGTTTTCATCTAATGAACTTATTTCAGTCAGCAAGATCTTTCTTCTTCAAAGCAAAAAGATTTTATCTTCAAATACAAGAACTTTTCGTGGTTTTGATGGTTTTCAGCAAATGAACATATTTCAGCGAGCTGGAAGTTTTTTCCTTAATAGAGTAAGATTTTATCTTAAAATACCAGAAATTTTCGTGGTTCTTGTCAATTTTTGTTGGTTTTCATCTAATGAACTTATTTCAGTCAGCTAGATCTTTCTTCTTCAAAGCAAAAAGATTTTATCTTCAAATACAAGAACTTTTCGTGGTTTTGTTGGTTTTCAGCAAATGAACATATTTCAGCGAGCTGGGAGTTTTTTCCTTAATAGAGTAAGATTTTATCTTAAAATACCAGAACATTTCGTGGTTCTTGTCAATTTTTGTTGGTTTTCATCTAATGAACTTATTTCAGTCAGCTAGATCTTTCTTCTTCAAAGCAAAAAGATTTTATCTTCAAATACAAGAACTTTTCGTGGTTTTGTTGGTTTTCAGCAAATGAACATATTTCAGCGAGCTGGAAGATTTTCCTAAATAGAGTAAGATTTTATCTTAACATACAAGAACCTTTCGTGGTTCTTGTCAATTTTTGTTGGTTTTCATCCAATGAACTTATTTCAGTCAGCTAGATCTTTCTTCTTCAAAGCAAAAAGATTTTATCTTCAAATACAAGAACTTTTCGTGGTTTTGATGGTTTTCAGCAAATGAACATATTTCAGCGAGCTGGAAGTTTTTTCCTTAATAGAGTAAGATTTTATCTTCAAATACAAGAACTTTTCGTGGTTTTGTTGGTTTTCAGCAAATGAACATATTTCAGCGAGCTTGTAGTTTTTTCTTTAAAAGAGTAAGATTTTATCTTAAAATACAAGAACTTTTCGTGGTTCTTGTCAATTTTTGTTGGTTTTCATCTGATGAACTTATTTCAGTCAGCTAGATCTTTCTTCTTCAAAGCAAAAAGATTTTATCTTCAAATACAAGAACTTTTCGTGGTTTTGATGGTTTTCAGCAAATGAACATATTTCAGCGAGCTGGAAGTTTTTTCCTTAATAGAGTAAGATTTTATCTTAAAATACAAGAACTTTTCGTGGTTCTTGTCAATTTTTGTTGGTTTTCATCTAATGAACTTATTTCAGTCAGCGAGATCTTTCTTCTTCAAAGCAAAAAGATTTTATCTTCAAATACAAGAACTTTTCGTGGTTTTGTTGGTTTTCAGCAAATGAACATATTTCAGCGAGCTGGAAGTTTTTTCCTTCATAGCGTAAGATTTTATCTTAAAATACAAGAACTTTTCGTGGTTCTTGTCAATTTTTGTACGTTTTCATCTAATGAACTTATTTCAGTCAGCTAGATCTTTCTTCTTCAAAGGAAAAAGATTTTATCTTCAAATACAAGAACTTTTCGTGGTTTTGTTGGTTTTCAGCAAATGAACATACTTCAGCGAGCTGGGAGTTTTTTCTTTAATAGTGTAAGATTTTATCTTAAAATACAAGAACTTTTCGTGGTTCTTGTCAATTTTTGTTGGTTTTCATCTGATGAACTTATTTCAGTCAGCTCGATCTTTCTTCTTCAAAGCAAAAAGATTTTATCTTCAAATACAAGAACTTTTCGTGGTTTTGTTGGTTTTCAGCAAATGAACATATTTCAGCGAGCTGGGAGTTTTTTCTTTAATAGCGTAAGATTTTATCTTAAAATACAAGAACTTTTCGTGGTTCTTGTCAATTTTTGTTCGTTTTCATCTAATGAACTTATTTCAGTCAGCAAGATCTTTCTTCTTCAAAGCAAAAAGATTTTATCTTCAAATACAAGAACTTTTCGTGGTTTTGTTGGTTTTCAGCAAATGAACATATTTCAGCGAGCTGGGAGTTTTTTCTTTAATAGCGTAAGATTTTATCTTAAAATACAAGAACTTTTCGTGGTTCTTGTCAATTTTTGTTCGTTTTAATCTAATAAACTTATTTCAGTCAGCTAGATCTTTCTTCTTCAAAGCAAAAAGATTTTATCTTCAAATACAAGAACTTTTCGTGGTTTTGTTGGTTTTCAGCAAATGAACATATTTCAGCGAGCTGGAAGTTTTTTCCTTAATAGAGTAAGATTTTATCTTAAAATACAAGAACTTTTCGTGGTTCTTGTCAATTTTTGTTGGTTTTCATCGAATGAACTTATTTCAGTCAGCGAGATCTTTCTTCTTCAAAGCAAAAAGATTTTATCTTCAAATACAAGAACTTTTCGTGGTTTTGTTGGTTTTCAGCAAATGAACATATTTCAGCGAGCTTGTAGTTTTTTCTTTAAAAGAGTAAGATTTTATCTTAAAATACAAGAACTTTTCGTGGTTCTTGTCAATTTTTGTTGGTTTTCATCTGATGAACTTATTTCAGTCAGCTAGATCTTTCTTCTTCAAAGCAAAAAGATTTTATCTTCAAATACAAGAACTTTTCGTGGTTTTGATGGTTTTCAGCAAATGAACATATTTCAGCGAGCTGGAAGTTTTTTCCTTAATAGAGTAAGATTTTATCTTAAAATACAAGAACTTTTCGTGGTTCTTGTCAATTTTTGTTGGTTTTCATCTAATGAACTTATTTCAGTCAGCAAGATCTTTCTTCTTCAAAGCAAAAAGATTTTATCTTCAAATACAAGAACTTTTCGTGGTTTTGTTGGTTTGCAGCAAATGAACATATTTCAGCGAGCTGGAAGTTTTTTCCTTAATAGTGTAAGATTTTATCTTAAAATACAAGAACTTTTCGTGGTTCTTCTCAATTTTTGTTCGTTTTCATCCAATGAACTTATTTCAGTCAGCAAGATCTTTCTTCTTCAAAGCAAAAAGATTTTATCTTCAAATACAAGAACTTTTCGTGGTTTTGATGGTTTTCAGCAAATGAACATATTTCAGCGAGCTGGAAGTTTTTTCCTTAATAGAGTAAGATTTTATCTTAAAATACCAGAAATTTTCGTGGTTCTTGTCAATTTTTGTTGGTTTTCATCTAATGAACTTATTTCAGTCAGCTAGATCTTTCTTCTTCAAAGCAAAAAGATTTTATCTTCAAATACAAGAACTTTTCGTGGTTTTGTTGGTTTTCAGCAAATGAACATATTTCAGCGAGATGGAAGTTTATTCCTTAATAGTGTAAGATTTTATCTTAAAATACAAGAACTTTTTGTGGTTCTTGTCAATTTTTGTTGGTTTTCATCTAATGAACTTATTTCAGTCAGCTAGATCTTTCTTCTTCAAAGCAAAAAGATTTTATCTTCAAATACAAGAACTTTTCGTGGTTTTGTTGGTTTTCAGCAAATGAACATATTTCAGCGAGATGGAAGTTTATTCCTTAATAGTGTAAGATTTTATCTTAAAATACAAGAACTTTTTGTGGTTCTTGTCAATTTTTGTTCGTTTTCATCTAATGAACTTATTTCAGTCAGCAAGATCTTTCTTCTTCAAAGCAAAAAGATTTTATCTTCAAATACAAGAACTTTTCGTGGTTTTGATGGTTTTCAGCAAATGAACATATTTCAGCGAGCTGGAAGTTTTTTCCTTAATAGAGTAAGATTTTATCTTAAAATACCAGAAATTTTCGTGGTTCTTGTCAATTTTTGTTGGTTTTCATCTAATGAACTTATTTCAGTCAGCTAGATCTTTCTTCTTCAAAGCAAAAAGATTTTATCTTCAAATACAAGAACTTTTCGTGGTTTTGTTGGTTTTCAGCAAATGAACATATTTCAGCGAGCTGGGAGTTTTTTCCTTAATAGAGTAAGATTTTATCTTAAAATACCAGAACATTTCGTGGTTCTTGTCAATTTTTGTTGGTTTTCATCTAATGAACTTATTTCAGTCAGCTAGATCTTTCTTCTTCAAAGCAAAAAGATTTTATCTTCAAATACAAGAACTTTTCGTGGTTTTGTTGGTTTTCAGCAAATGAACATATTTCAGCGAGCTGGAAGATTTTCCTAAATAGAGTAAGATTTTATCTTAACATACAAGAACTTTTCGTGGTTCTTGTCAATTTTTGTTGGTTTTCATCCAATGAACTTATTTCAGTCAGCTAGATCTTTCTTCTTCAAAGCAAAAAGATTTTATCTTCAAATACAAGAACTTTTCGTGGTTTTGTTGGTTTTCAGCAAATGAACATATTTCAGCGAGCTGGGAGTTTTTTCTTTAATAGCGTAAGATTTTATCTTAAAATACAAGAACTTTTCGTGGTTCTTGTCAATTTTTGTTCGTTTTCATCTAATGAACTTATTTCAGTCAGCAAGATCTTTCTTCTTCAAAGCAAAAAGATTTTATCTTCAAATACAAGAACTTTTCGTGGTTTTGTTGGTTTTCAGCAAATGAACATATTTCAGCGAGCTGGGAGTTTTTTCTTTAATAGCGTAAGATTTTATCTTAAAATACAAGAACTTTTCGTGGTTCTTGTCAATTTTTGTTCGTTTTAATCTAATAAACTTATTTCAGTCAGCTAGATCTTTCTTCTTCAAAGCAAAAAGATTTTATCTTCAAATACAAGAACTTTTCGTGGTTTTGTTGGTTTTCAGCAAATGAACATATTTCAGCGAGCTGGAAGTTTTTTCCTTAATAGAGTAAGATTTTATCTTAAAATACAAGAACTTTTCGTGGTTCTTGTCAATTTTTGTTGGTTTTCATCGAATGAACTTATTTCAGTCAGCGAGATCTTTCTTCTTCAAAGCAAAAAGATTTTATCTTCAAATACAAGAACTTTTCGTGGTTTTGTTGGTTTTCAGCAAATGAACATATTTCAGCGAGCTTGTAGTTTTTTCTTTAAAAGAGTAAGATTTTATCTTAAAATACAAGAACTTTTCGTGGTTCTTGTCAATTTTTGTTGGTTTTCATCTGATGAACTTATTTCAGTCAGCTAGATCTTTCTTCTTCAAAGCAAAAAGATTTTATCTTCAAATACAAGAACTTTTCGTGGTTTTGATGGTTTTCAGCAAATGAACATATTTCAGCGAGCTGGAAGTTTTTTCCTTAATAGAGTAAGATTTTATCTTAAAATACAAGAACTTTTCGTGGTTCTTGTCAATTTTTGTTGGTTTTCATCTAATGAACTTATTTCAGTCAGCAAGATCTTTCTTCTTCAAAGCAAAAAGATTTTATCTTCAAATACAAGAACTTTTCGTGGTTTTGTTAGTTTTCAGCAAATGAACATATTTCAGCGAGCTGGAAGTTTTTTCCTTAATAGTGTAAGATTTTATCTTAAAATACAAGAACTTTTCGTGGTTCTTGTCAATTTTTGTTCGTTTTCATCTAATGAACTTATTTCAGTCAGCAAGATCTTTCTTCTTCAAAGCAAAAAGATTTTATCTTCAAATACAAGAACTTTTCGTGGTTTTGATGGTTTTCAGCAAATGAACATATTTCAGCGAGCTGGAAGTTTTTTCTTGATAGCGTAAGATTTTATCTTAAAATACAAGAAGTTTTCGTCATTCTTGTCAATTTTTGTTGGTTTTCATCTGATGAACTTATTTCAGTCAGCTAGATCTTTCTTCTTCAAAGCAAAAATATTTTATCTTCAAATACAAGAACTTTTCGTGGTTTTGATGGTTTTCAGCAAATGAACATATTTCAGCGAGCTGGAAGTTTTTTCCTTAATAGAGTAAGATTTTATCTTAAAATACCAGAAATTTTCGTGGTTCTTGTCAATTTTTGTTGGTTTTCATCTAATGAACTTATTTCAGTCAGCTGGATCTTTCTTCTTCAAAGCAAAAAGATTTTATCTTCAAATACAAGAACTTTTCGTGGTTTTGTTGGTTTTCAGCAAATGAACATATTTCAGCGAGCTGGGAGTTTTTTCCGTAATAGAGTAAGATTTTATCTTAAAATACCAGAACATTTCGTGGTTCTTGTCAATTTTTGTTGGTTTTCATCTAATGAACTTATTTCAGTCAGCTAGATCTTTCTTCTTCAAAGCAAAAAGATTTTATCTTCAAATACAAGAACTTTTCGTGGTTTTGTTGGTTTTCAGCAAATGAACATATTTCAGCGAGCTGGAAGATTTTCCGAAATAGAGTAAGATTTTATCTTAACATACAAGAACCTTTCGTGGTTCTTGTCAATTTTTGTTGGTTTTCATCCAATGAACTTATTTCAGTCAGCTAGATCTTTCTTCTTCAAAGCAAAAAGATTTTATCTTCAAATACAAGAACTTTTCGTGGTTTTGATTGTTTTCAGCAAATGAACATATTTCAGCGAGCTGGAAGTTTTTTCCTTAATAGAGTAAGATTTTATCTTCAAATACAAGAACTTTTCGTGGTTTTGATGGTTTTCAGCAAATGAACATATTTCAGCGAGCTGGAAGATTTTCCGAAATAGAGTAAGATTTTATCTTAACATACAAGAACCTTTCGTGGTTCTTGTCAATTTTTGTTGGTTTTCATCCAATGAACTTATTTCAGTCAGCGAGATCTTTCTTCTTCAAAGCAAAAAGATTTTATCTTCAAATACAAGAACTTTTCGTGTTTTGATGGTTTTCAGCAAATGAACATATTTCAGCGAGCTGGAAGTTTTTTCCTTGATAGAGTAAGATTTTATCTTAAAATACCAGAAATTTTCGTGGTTCTTGTCAATTTTTGTTGGTTTTCATCTAATGAACTTATTTCAGTCAGCTGGATCTTTCTTCTTCAAAGCAAAAAGATTTTATCTTCAAATACAAGAACTTTTCGTGGTTTTGATGGTTTTCAGCAAATGAACACATTTCAGCGCGCTGGAAGTTTTTTCCTAAATAGAATAAGATTTTATCTTAAAATACAAGAACTTTTCGTGGTTCTTGTCAATTTTTGTTGGTTTTCATCTGATGAACTTATTTCAGTCAGCTAGATCTTTCTTCTTCAAAGCAAAAAGATTTTATCTTCAAATACAAGAACTTTTCGTGGTTTTGATGGTTTTCAGCAAATGAACATATTTCAGCGAGCTGGAAGTTTTTTCCTGAATAGAGTAAGATTTTATCTTAAAATACAAGAACTTTTCGTGGTTCTTGTCAATTTTTGTTGGTTTTCATCTGATGAACTTATTTCAGTCAGCAAGATATTTCTTCTTCAAAGCAAAAAGATTTTATCTTCAAATACAAGAACTTTTCGTGGTTTTGTTGGTTTTCAGCAAATGAACATATTTCAGCGAGCTGGAAGTTTTTTCCTTAATAGTGTAAGATTTTATCTTAAAATACAAGAACTTTTCGTGGTTCTTGTCAATTTTTGTTCGTTTTCATCTAATGAACTTATTTCAGTCAGCAAGATCTTTCTTCTTCAAAGCAAAAAGATTTTATCTTCAAATACAAGAACTTTTCGTGGTTTTGATGGTTTTCAGCAAATGAACATATTTCAGCGAGCCAGAAGTTTTTTCTTTAATAGCGTAAGATTTTATCTTAAAATACAAGAACTTTTCGTGGTTCTTGTCAATTTTTGTTCGTTTTCATCTAATGAACTTATTTCAGTCAGCTAGATCTTTCTTCTTCAAAGCAAAAAGATTTTATCTTCAAATACAAGAACTTTTCGTGGTTTTGTTGGTTTTCAGCAAATGAACATATTTCAGCGAGCTGGGAGTTTTTCCTTTAATAGAGCAAGATTTTATCTTAAAATACAAGAACTTTTCGTGCTTCTTGTCAATTTTTGTTGGTTTTCATCTGATGAACTTATTTCAGTCAGCTAGATCTTTCTTCTTCAAAGCAAAAAGATTTTATCTTCAAATACAAGAACTTTTCGTGGTTTTGATGGTTTTCAGCAAATGAACATATTTCAGCGAGCTGGGAGTTTTTTCTTAAAAAGCGTAAGATTTTATCTTAAAATACAAGAACTTTTCGTGGTTCTTGTCAATTTTTGTTCGTTTTAATCTAATAAACTTATTTCAGTCAGCTAGATCTTTCTTCTTCAAAGCAAAAAGATTTTATCTTCAAATACAAGAACTTTTC
Source organism: Heptranchias perlo (assembly GCF_035084215.1). NCBI lineage: Eukaryota > Metazoa > Chordata > Chondrichthyes > Hexanchiformes > Hexanchidae > Heptranchias > Heptranchias perlo. The sequence continues at coordinate 19,667,336 of NC_090363.1, forward strand.
GTGGTTTTGTTGGTTTTCAGCAAATGAACATATTTCAGCGAGCTGGGAGTTTTTTCTTTAATAGCGTAAGATTTTATCTTAAAATACAAGAACTTTTCGTGGTTCTTGTCAATTTTTGTTCGTTTTCATCTAATGAACTTATTTCAGTCAGCAAGATATTTCTTCTTCAAAGCAAAAAGATTTTATCTTCAAATACAAGAACTTTTCGTGGTTTTGATGGTTTTCAGCAAATGAACACATTTCAGCGCGCTGGAAGTTTTTTCCGAAATAGAATAAGATTTTATCTTAAAATACAAGAACTTTTCGTGGTTCTTGTCAATTTTTGTTGGTTTTCATCTGATGAACTTATTTCAGTCAGCTAGATCTTTCTTCTTCAAAGCAAAAAGATTTTATCTTCAAATACAAGAACTTTTCGTGGTTTTGATGGTTTTCAGCAAATGAACACATTTCAGCGCGCTGGAAGTTTTTTCCTAAATAGAATAAGATTTTATCTTAAAATACAAGAACTTTTCGTGGTTCTTGTCAATTTTTGTTGGTTTTCATCTGATGAACTTATTTCAGTCAGCTAGATCTTTCTTCTTCAAAGCAAAAAGATTTTATCTTCAAATACAAGAACTTTTCGTGGTTTTGATGGTTTTCAGCAAATGAACATATTTCAGCGAGCTGGGAGTTTTTTCTTAAAAAGCGTAAGATTTTATCTTAAAATACAAGAACTTTTCGTGCTTCTTGTCAATTTTTGTTGGTTTTCATCTGATGAACTTATTTCAGTCAGCCAGATCTTTCTTCTTCAAAGCAAAAAGATTTTATCTTCAAATACAAGAACTTTTCGTGGTTTTGTTGGTTTTCAGCAAATGAACATATTTCAGCGAGCTGGGAGTTTTTTCTTAAAAAGCGTAAGATTTTATCTTAAAATACAAGAACTTTTCGTGGTTCTTGTCAATTTTTGTTCGTTTTAATCTAATAAACTTATTTCAGTCAGCTAGATCTTTCTTCTTCAAAGCAAAAAGATTTTATCTTCAAATACAAGAACTTTTCGTGGTTTTGTTGGTTTTCAGCAAATGAACATATTTCAGCGAGCTGGGAGTTTTTTCTTTAATAGCGTAAGATTTTATCTTAAAATACAAGAACTTTTCGTGGTTCTTGTCAATTTTTGTTGGTTTTCATCTGATGAACTTATTTCAGTCAGCGAGATCTTTCTTCTTCAAAGCAAAAATATTTTATCTTCAAATACAAGAACTTTTCGTGGTTTTGATGGTTTTCAGCAAATGAACATATTTCAGCGAGCTGGAAGTTTTTTCCTTAATAGAGTAAGATTTTATCTTAAAATACCAGAAATTTTCGTGGTTCTTGTCAATTTTTGTTGGTTTTCATCTAATGAACTTATTTCAGTCAGCTAGATCTTTCTTCTTCAAAGCAAAAAGATTTTATCTTCAAATACAAGAACTATTCGTGGTTTTGTTGGTTTTCAGCAAATGAACATATTTCAGCGAGCTGGGAGTTTTTTCCTTAATAGAGTAAGATTTTATCTTAAAATACCAGAACATTTCGTGGTTCTTGTCAATTTTTGTTGGTTTTCATCTAATGAACTTATTTCAGTCAGCCAGATCTTTCTTCTTCAAAGCAAAAAGATTTTATCTTCAAATACAAGAACTTTTCGTGGTTTTGTTGGTTTTCAGCAAATGAACATATTTCAGCGAGCTGGGAGTTTTTTCCTTAATAGAGTAAGATTTTATCTTAAAATACCAGAACATTTCGTGGTTCTTGTCAATTTTTGTTGGTTTTCATCTAATGAACTTATTTCAGTCAGCTAGATCTTTCTTCTTCAAAGCAAAAAGATTTTATCTTCAAATACAAGAACTTTTCGTGGTTTTGTTGGTTTTCAGCAAATGAACATATTTCAGCGAGCTGGAAGATTTTCCGAAATAGAGTAAGATTTTATCTTAACATACAAGAACCTTTCGTGGTTCTTGTCAATTTTTGTTGGTTTTCATCCAATGAACTTATTTCAGTCAGCTAGATCTTTCTTCTTCAAAGCAAAAAGATTTTATCTTCAAATACAAGAACTTTTCGTGGTTTTGATTGTTTTCAGCAAATGAACATATTTCAGCGAGCTGGAAGTTTTTTCCTTAATAGAGTAAGATTTTATCTTCAAATACAAGAACTTTTCGTGGTTTTGATGGTTTTCAGCAAATGAAGATATTTCAGCGAGCAAGAAGTTTTTTCTTTAATAGCGTAAGATTTTATCTTAAAATACAAGAACTTTTCGTGGTTCTTGTCAATTTTTGTTGGTTTTCATCTCATGAACTTATTTCAGTCAGCGAGATCTTTCTTCTTCAAAGCAAAAAGATTTTATCTTCAAATACAAGAACTTTTCGTGTTTTGATGGTTTTCAGCAAATGAACATATTTCAGCGAGCTGGAAGTTTTTTCCTTGATAGAGTAAGATTTTATCTTAAAATACCAGAAATTTTCGTGGTTCTTGTCAATTTTTGTTGGTTTTCATCTAATGAACTTATTTCAGTCAGCTGGATCTTTCTTCTTCAAAGCAAAAAGATTTTATCTTCAAATACAAGAACTTTTCGTGGTTTTGATGGTTTTCAGCAAATGAACACATTTCAGCGCGCTGGAAGTTTTTTCCTAAATAGAATAAGATTTTATCTTAAAATACAAGAACTTTTCGTGGTTCTTGTCAATTTTTGTTGGTTTTCATCTGATGAACTTATTTCAGTCAGCTAGATCTTTCTTCTTCAAAGCAAAAAGATTTTATCTTCAAATACAAGAACTTTTCGTGGTTTTGATGGTTTTCAGCAAATGAACATATTTCAGCGAGCTGGAAGTTTTTTCCTTAATAGAGTAAGATTTTATCTTAAAATACAAGAACTTTTCGTGGTTCTTGTCAATTTTTGTTGGTTTTCATCTGATGAACTTATTTCAGTCAGCAAGATATTTCTTCTTCAAAGCAAAAAGATTTTATCTTCAAATACAAGAACTTTTCGTGGTTTTGTTGGTTTTCAGCAAATGAACATATTTCAGCGAGCTGGAAGTTTTTTCCTTAATAGTGTAAGATTTTATCTTAAAATACAAGAACTTTTCGTGGTTCTTGTCAATTTTTGTTCGTTTTCATCTAATGAACTTATTTCAGTCAGCAAGATCTTTCTTCTTCAAAGCAAAAAGATTTTATCTTCAAATACAAGAACTTTTCGTGGTTTTGATGGTTTTCAGCAAATGAACATATTTCAGCGAGCCAGAAGTTTTTTCTTTAATAGCGTAAGATTTTATCTTAAAATACAAGAACTTTTCGTGGTTCTTGTCAATTTTTGTTCGTTTTCATCTAATGAACTTATTTCAGTCAGCTAGATCTTTCTTCTTCAAAGCAAAAAGATTTTATCTTCAAATACAAGAACTTTTCGTGGTTTTGTTGGTTTTCAGCAAATGAACATATTTCAGCGAGCTGGGAGTTTTTCCTTTAATAGAGCAAGATTTTATCTTAAAATACAAGAACTTTTCGTGCTTCTTGTCAATTTTTGTTGGTTTTCATCTGATGAACTTATTTCAGTCAGCTAGATCTTTCTTCTTCAAAGCAAAAAGATTTTATCTTCAAATACAAGAACTTTTCGTGGTTTTGATGGTTTTCAGCAAATGAACATATTTCAGCGAGCTGGGAGTTTTTTCTTAAAAAGCGTAAGATTTTATCTTAAAATACAAGAACTTTTCGTGGTTCTTGTCAATTTTTGTTCGTTTTAATCTAATAAACTTATTTCAGTCAGCTAGATCTTTCTTCTTCACAGCAAAAAGATTTTATCTTCAAATACAAGAACTTTTCGTGGTTTTGTTGGTTTTCAGCAAATGAACATATTTCAGCGAGCTGGGAGTTTTTTCTTTAATAGCGTAAGATTTTATCTTAAAATACAAGAACTTTTCGTGGTTCTTGTCAATTTTTGTTCGTTTTCATCTAATGAACTTATTTCAGTCAGCAAGATATTTCTTCTTCAAAGCAAAAAGATTTTATCTTCAAATACAAGAACTTTTCGTGGTTTTGATGGTTTTCAGCAAATGAACACATTTCAGCGCGCTGGAAGTTTTTTCCGAAATAGAATAAGATTTTATCTTAAAATACAAGAACTTTTCGTGGTTCTTGTCAATTTTTGTTGGTTTTCATCTGATGAACTTATTTCAGTCAGCTAGATCTTTCTTCTTCAAAGCAAAAAGATTTTATCTTCAAATACAAGAACTTTTCGTGGTTTTGATGGTTTTCAGCAAATGAACACATTTCAGCGCGCTGGAAGTTTTTTCCTAAATAGAATAAGATTTTATCTTAAAATACAAGAACTTTTCGTGGTTCTTGTCAATTTTTGTTGGTTTTCATCTGATGAACTTATTTCAGTCAGCTAGATCTTTCTTCTTCAAAGCAAAAAGATTTTATCTTCAAATACAAGAACTTTTCGTGGTTTTGATGGTTTTCAGCAAATGAACATATTTCAGCGAGCTGGGAGTTTTTTCTTAAAAAGCGTAAGATTTTATCTTAAAATACAAGAACTTTTCGTGCTTCTTGTCAATTTTTGTTGGTTTTCATCTGATGAACTTATTTCAGTCAGCCAGATCTTTCTTCTTCAAAGCAAAAAGATTTTATCTTCAAATACAAGAACTTTTCGTGGTTTTGTTGGTTTTCAGCAAATGAACATATTTCAGCGAGCTGGGAGTTTTTTCTTAAAAAGCGTAAGATTTTATCTTAAAATACAAGAACTTTTCGTGGTTCTTGTCAATTTTTGTTCGTTTTCATCTAATGAACTTATTTCAGTCAGCAAGATCTTTCTTCTTCAAAGCAAAAAGATTTTATCTTCAAATACAAGAACTTTTCGTGGTTTTGATGGTTTTCAGCAAATGAACATATTTCAGCGAGCTGGAAGTTTTTTCCTTAATAGAGTAAGATTTTATCTTAAAATACCAGAAATTTTCGTGGTTCTTGTCAATTTTTGTTGGTTTTCATCTAATGAACTTATTTCAGTCAGCTAGATCTTTCTTCTTCAAAGCAAAAAGATTTTATCTTCAAATACAAGAACTTTTCGTGGTTTTGTTGGTTTTCAGCAAATGAACATATTTCAGCGAGCTGGGAGTTTTTTCCTTAATAGAGTAAGATTTTATCTTAAAATACCAGAACATTTCGTGGTTCTTGTCAATTTTTGTTGGTTTTCATCTAATGAACTTATTTCAGTCAGCTAGATCTTTCTTCTTCAAAGCAAAAAGATTTTATCTTCAAATACAAGAACTTTTCGTGGTTTTGTTGGTTTTCAGCAAATGAACATATTTCAGCGAGCTGGAAGATTTTCCTAAATAGAGTAAGATTTTATCTTAACATACAAGAACTTTTCGTGGTTCTTGTCAATTTTTGTTGGTTTTCATCCAATGAACTTATTTCAGTCAGCGAGATCTTTCTTCTTCAAAGCAAAAAGATTTTATCTTCAAATACAAGAACTTTTCGTGGTTTTGTTGGTTTTCAGCAAATGAACATATTTCAGCGAGCTGGGAGTTTTTTCTTTAATAGCGTAAGATTTTATCTTAAAATACAAGAACTTTTCGTGGTTCTTGTCAATTTTTGTTCGTTTTCATCTAATGAACTTATTTCAGTCAGCAAGATCTTTCTTCTTCAAAGCAAAAAGATTTTATCTTCAAATACAAGAACTTTTCGTGGTTTTGTTGGTTTTCAGCAAATGAACATATTTCAGCGAGCTGGGAGTTTTTTCTTTAATAGCGTAAGATTTTATCTTAAAATACAAGAACTTTTCGTGGTTCTTGTCAATTTTTGTTCGTTTTAATCTAATAAACTTATTTCAGTCAGCTAGATCTTTCTTCTTCAAAGCAAAAAGATTTTATCTTCAAATACAAGAACTTTTCGTGGTTTTGTTGGTTTTCAGCAAATGAACATATTTCAGCGAGCTGGAAGTTTTTTCCTTAATAGAGTAAGATTTTATCTTAAAATACAAGAACTTTTCGTGGTTCTTGTCAATTTTTGTTGGTTTTCATCGAATGAACTTATTTCAGTCAGCGAGATCTTTCTTCTTCAAAGCAAAAAGATTTTATCTTCAAATACAAGAACTTTTCGTGGTTTTGTTGGTTTTCAGCAAATGAACATATTTCAGCGAGCTTGTAGTTTTTTCTTTAAAAGAGTAAGATTTTATCTTAAAATACAAGAACTTTTCGTGGTTCTTGTCAATTTTTGTTGGTTTTCATCTGATGAACTTATTTCAGTCAGCTAGATCTTTCTTCTTCAAAGCAAAAAGATTTTATCTTCAAATACAAGAACTTTTCGTGGTTTTGATGGTTTTCAGCAAATGAACATATTTCAGCGAGCTGGAAGTTTTTTCCTTAATAGAGTAAGATTTTATCTTAAAATACAAGAACTTTTCGTGGTTCTTGTCAATTTTTGTTGGTTTTCATCTAATGAACTTATTTCAGTCAGCAAGATCTTTCTTCTTCAAAGCAAAAAGATTTTATCTTCAAATACAAGAACTTTTCGTGGTTTTGTTAGTTTTCAGCAAATGAACATATTTCAGCGAGCTGGAAGTTTTTTCCTTAATAGTGTAAGATTTTATCTTAAAATACAAGAACTTTTCGTGGTTCTTGTCAATTTTTGTTCGTTTTCATCTAATGAACTTATTTCAGTCAGCAAGATCTTTCTTCTTCAAAGCAAAAAGATTTTATCTTCAAATACAAGAACTTTTCGTGGTTTTGATGGTTTTCAGCAAATGAACATATTTCAGCGAGCTGGAAGTTTTTTCTTGATAGCGTAAGATTTTATCTTAAAATACAAGAAGTTTTCGTCATTCTTGTCAATTTTTGTTGGTTTTCATCTGATGAACTTATTTCAGTCAGCTAGATCTTTCTTCTTCAAAGCAAAAATATTTTATCTTCAAATACAAGAACTTTTCGTGGTTTTGATGGTTTTCAGCAAATGAACATATTTCAGCGAGCTGGAAGTTTTTTCCTTAATAGAGTAAGATTTTATCTTAAAATACCAGAAATTTTCGTGGTTCTTGTCAATTTTTGTTGGTTTTCATCTAATGAACTTATTTCAGTCAGCTGGATCTTTCTTCTTCAAAGCAAAAAGATTTTATCTTCAAATACAAGAACTTTTCGTGGTTTTGTTGGTTTTCAGCAAATGAACATATTTCAGCGAGCTGGGAGTTTTTTCCGTAATAGAGTAAGATTTTATCTTAAAATACCAGAACATTTCGTGGTTCTTGTCAATTTTTGTTGGTTTTCATCTAATGAACTTATTTCAGTCAGCTAGATCTTTCTTCTTCAAAGCAAAAAGATTTTATCTTCAAATACAAGAACTTTTCGTGGTTTTGTTGGTTTTCAGCAAATGAACATATTTCAGCGAGCTGGAAGATTTTCCGAAATAGAGTAAGATTTTATCTTAACATACAAGAACCTTTCGTGGTTCTTGTCAATTTTTGTTGGTTTTCATCCAATGAACTTATTTCAGTCAGCTAGATCTTTCTTCTTCAAAGCAAAAAGATTTTATCTTCAAATACAAGAACTTTTCGTGGTTTTGATTGTTTTCAGCAAATGAACATATTTCAGCGAGCTGGAAGTTTTTTCCTTAATAGAGTAAGATTTTATCTTCAAATACAAGAACTTTTCGTGGTTTTGATGGTTTTCAGCAAATGAACATATTTCAGCGAGCTGGAAGATTTTCCGAAATAGAGTAAGATTTTATCTTAACATACAAGAACCTTTCGTGGTTCTTGTCAATTTTTGTTGGTTTTCATCCAATGAACTTATTTCAGTCAGCGAGATCTTTCTTCTTCAAAGCAAAAAGATTTTATCTTCAAATACAAGAACTTTTCGTGTTTTGATGGTTTTCAGCAAATGAACATATTTCAGCGAGCTGGAAGTTTTTTCCTTGATAGAGTAAGATTTTATCTTAAAATACCAGAAATTTTCGTGGTTCTTGTCAATTTTTGTTGGTTTTCATCTAATGAACTTATTTCAGTCAGCTGGATCTTTCTTCTTCAAAGCAAAAAGATTTTATCTTCAAATACAAGAACTTTTCGTGGTTTTGATGGTTTTCAGCAAATGAACACATTTCAGCGCGCTGGAAGTTTTTTCCTAAATAGAATAAGATTTTATCTTAAAATACAAGAACTTTTCGTGGTTCTTGTCAATTTTTGTTGGTTTTCATCTGATGAACTTATTTCAGTCAGCTAGATCTTTCTTCTTCAAAGCAAAAAGATTTTATCTTCAAATACAAGAACTTTTCGTGGTTTTGATGGTTTTCAGCAAATGAACATATTTCAGCGAGCTGGAAGTTTTTTCCTGAATAGAGTAAGATTTTATCTTAAAATACAAGAACTTTTCGTGGTTCTTGTCAATTTTTGTTGGTTTTCATCTGATGAACTTATTTCAGTCAGCAAGATATTTCTTCTTCAAAGCAAAAAGATTTTATCTTCAAATACAAGAACTTTTCGTGGTTTTGTTGGTTTTCAGCAAATGAACATATTTCAGCGAGCTGGAAGTTTTTTCCTTAATAGTGTAAGATTTTATCTTAAAATACAAGAACTTTTCGTGGTTCTTGTCAATTTTTGTTCGTTTTCATCTAATGAACTTATTTCAGTCAGCAAGATCTTTCTTCTTCAAAGCAAAAAGATTTTATCTTCAAATACAAGAACTTTTCGTGGTTTTGATGGTTTTCAGCAAATGAACATATTTCAGCGAGCCAGAAGTTTTTTCTTTAATAGCGTAAGATTTTATCTTAAAATACAAGAACTTTTCGTGGTTCTTGTCAATTTTTGTTCGTTTTCATCTAATGAACTTATTTCAGTCAGCTAGATCTTTCTTCTTCAAAGCAAAAAGATTTTATCTTCAAATACAAGAACTTTTCGTGGTTTTGTTGGTTTTCAGCAAATGAACATATTTCAGCGAGCTGGGAGTTTTTCCTTTAATAGAGCAAGATTTTATCTTAAAATACAAGAACTTTTCGTGCTTCTTGTCAATTTTTGTTGGTTTTCATCTGATGAACTTATTTCAGTCAGCTAGATCTTTCTTCTTCAAAGCAAAAAGATTTTATCTTCAAATACAAGAACTTTTCGTGGTTTTGATGGTTTTCAGCAAATGAACATATTTCAGCGAGCTGGGAGTTTTTTCTTAAAAAGCGTAAGATTTTATCTTAAAATACAAGAACTTTTCGTGGTTCTTGTCAATTTTTGTTCGTTTTAATCTCATGAACTTATTTCAGTCAGCGAGATCTTTCTTCTTCAAAGCAAAAAGATTTTATCTTCAAATACAAGAACTTTTCGTGTTTTGATGGTTTTCAGCAAATGAACATATTTCAGCGAGCTGGAAGTTTTTTCCTTGATAGAGTAAGATTTTATCTTAAAATACCAGAAATTTTCGTGGTTCTTGTCAATTTTTGTTGGTTTTCATCTAATGAACTTATTTCAGTCAGCTGGATCTTTCTTCTTCAAAGCAAAAAGATTTTATCTTCAAATACAAGAACTTTTCGTGGTTTTGATGGTTTTCAGCAAATGAACACATTTCAGCGCGCTGGAAGTTTTTTCCTAAATAGAATAAGATTTTATCTTAAAATACAAGAACTTTTCGTGGTTCTTGTCAATTTTTGTTGGTTTTCATCTGATGAACTTATTTCAGTCAGCTAGATCTTTCTTCTTCAAAGCAAAAAGATTTTATCTTCAAATACAAGAACTTTTCGTGGTTTTGATGGTTTTCAGCAAATGAACATATTTCAGCGAGCTGGAAGTTTTTTCCTTAATAGAGTAAGATTTTATCTTAAAATACAAGAACTTTTCGTGGTTCTTGTCAATTTTTGTTGGTTTTCATCTGATGAACTTATTTCAGTCAGCAAGATATTTCTTCTTCAAAGCAAAAAGATTTTATCTTCAAATACAAGAACTTTTCGTGGTTTTGTTGGTTTTCAGCAAATGAACATATTTCAGCGAGCTGGAAGTTTTTTCCTTAATAGTGTAAGATTTTATCTTAAAATACAAGAACTTTTCGTGGTTCTTGTCAATTTTTGTTCGTTTTCATCTAATGAACTTATTTCAGTCAGCAAGATCTTTCTTCTTCAAAGCAAAAAGATTTTATCTTCAAATACAAGAACTTTTCGTGGTTTTGATGGTTTTCAGCAAATGAACATATTTCAGCGAGCCAGAAGTTTTTTCTTTAATAGCGTAAGATTTTATCTTAAAATACAAGAACTTTTCGTGGTTCTTGTCAATTTTTGTTCGTTTTCATCTAATGAACTTATTTCAGTCAGCTAGATCTTTCTTCTTCAAAGCAAAAAGATTTTATCTTCAAATACAAGAACTTTTCGTGGTTTTGTTGGTTTTCAGCAAATGAACATATTTCAGCGAGCTGGGAGTTTTTCCTTTAATAGAGCAAGATTTTATCTTAAAATACAAGAACTTTTCGTGCTTCTTGTCAATTTTTGTTGGTTTTCATCTGATGAACTTATTTCAGTCAGCTAGATCTTTCTTCTTCAAAGCAAAAAGATTTTATCTTCAAATACAAGAACTTTTCGTGGTTTTGATGGTTTTCAGCAAATGAACATATTTCAGCGAGCTGGGAGTTTTTTCTTAAAAAGCGTAAGATTTTATCTTAAAATACAAGAACTTTTCGTGGTTCTTGTCAATTTTTGTTCGTTTTAATCTAATAAACTTATTTCAGTCAGCTAGATCTTTCTTCTTCACAGCAAAAAGATTTTATCTTCAAATACAAGAACTTTTCGTGGTTTTGTTGGTTTTCAGCAAATGAACATATTTCAGCGAGCTGGGAGTTTTTTCTTTAATAGCGTAAGATTTTATCTTAAAATACAAGAACTTTTCGTGGTTCTTGTCAATTTTTGTTCGTTTTCATCTAATGAACTTATTTCAGTCAGCAAGATATTTCTTCTTCAAAGCAAAAAGATTTTATCTTCAAATACAAGAACTTTTCGTGGTTTTGATGGTTTTCAGCAAATGAACACATTTCAGCGCGCTGGAAGTTTTTTCCGAAATAGAATAAGATTTTATCTTAAAATACAAGAACTTTTCGTGGTTCTTGTCAATTTTTGTTGGTTTTCATCTGATGAACTTATTTCAGTCAGCTAGATCTTTCTTCTTCAAAGCAAAAAGATTTTATCTTCAAATACAAGAACTTTTCGTGGTTTTGATGGTTTTCAGCAAATGAACACATTTCAGCGCGCTGGAAGTTTTTTCCTAAATAGAATAAGATTTTATCTTAAAATACAAGAACTTTTCGTGGTTCTTGTCAATTTTTGTTGGTTTTCATCTGATGAACTTATTTCAGTCAGCTAGATCTTTCTTCTTCAAAGCAAAAAGATTTTATCTTCAAATACAAGAACTTTTCGTGGTTTTGATGGTTTTCAGCAAATGAACATATTTCAGCGAGCTGGGAGTTTTTTCTTAAAAAGCGTAAGATTTTATCTTAAAATACAAGAACTTTTCGTGCTTCTTGTCAATTTTTGTTGGTTTTCATCTGATGAACTTATTTCAGTCAGCCAGATCTTTCTTCTTCAAAGCAAAAAGATTTTATCTTCAAATACAAGAACTTTTCGTGGTTTTGTTGGTTTTCAGCAAATGAACATATTTCAGCGAGCTGGGAGTTTTTTCTTAAAAAGCGTAAGATTTTATCTTAAAATACAAGAACTTTTCGTGGTTCTTGTCAATTTTTGTTCGTTTTAATCTAATAAACTTATTTCAGTCAGCTAGATCTTTCTTCTTCAAAGCAAAAAGATTTTATCTTCAAATACAAGAACTTTTCGTGGTTTTGTTGGTTTTCAGCAAATGAACATATTTCAGCGAGCTGGGAGTTTTTTCTTTAATAGCGTAAGATTTTATCTTAAAATACAAGAACTTTTCGTGGTTCTTGTCAATTTTTGTTGGTTTTCATCTGATGAACTTATTTCAGTCAGCGAGATCTTTCTTCTTCAAAGCAAAAAGATTTTATCTTCAAATACAAGAACTTTTCGTGGTTTTGTTGGTTTTCAGCAAATGAACATATTTCAGCGAGCTGGAAGTTTTTTCCTTAATAGTGTAAGATTTTATCTTAAAATAGAAGAACTTTTCGTGGTTCTTGTCAATTTTTGTTCGTTTTCATCTAATGAACTTATTTCAGTCAGCAAGATCTTTCTTCTTCAAAGCAAAAAGATTTTATCTTCAAATACAAGAACTTTTCGTGGTTTTGATGGTTTTCAGCAAATGAACATATTTCAGCGAGCCAGAAGTTTTTTCTTTAATAGCGTAAGATTTTATCTTAAAATACAAGAACTTTTCGTGGTTCTTGTCAATTTTTGTTCGTTTTCATCTAATGAACTTATTTCAGTCAGCTAGATCTTTCTTCTTCAAAGCAAAAAGATTTTATCTTCAAATACAAGAACTTTTCGTGGTTTTGTTGGTTTTCAGCAAATGAACATATTTCAGCGAGCTGGGAGTTTTTCCTTTAATAGAGCAAGATTTTATCTTAAAATACAAGAACTTTTCGTGGTTCTTGTCAATTTTTGTTGGTTTTCATCTGATGAACTTATTTCAGTCAGCTGGATCTTTCTTCTTCAAAGCAAAAAGATTTTATCTTCAAATACAAGAACTTTTCGTGGTTTTGATGGTTTTCAGCAAATGAACATATTTCAGCGAGCTGGAAGTTTTTTCCTTAATAGAGTAAGATTTTATCTTAAAATACAAGAACTTTTCGTGGTTCTTGTCAATTTTTGTTGGTTTTCATCGAATGAACTTATTTCAGTCAGCAAGATCTTTCTTCTTCAAAGCAAAAAGATTTTATCTTCAAATACAAGAACTTTTCGTGGTTTTGATGGTTTTCAGCAAATGAACATATTTCAGCGAGCTGGAAGTTTTTTCCTTAATAGTGTAAGATTTTATCTTAAAATACAAGAACTCTTCGTGGTTCTTGTCAATTTTTGTTCGTTTTCATCTAATGAACTTATTTCAGTCAGCAAGATCTTTCTTCTTCAAAGCAAAAAGATTTTATCTTCAAATACAAGAACTTTTCGTGGTTTTGATGGTTTTCAGCAAATGAACATATTTCAGCGAGCCAGAAGTTTTTTCTTTAATAGCGTAAGATTTTATCTTAAAATACAAGAACTTTTCGTGGTTCTTGTCAATTTTTGTTCGTTTTCATCTAATGAACTTATTTCAGTCAGCTAGATCTTTCTCCTTCAAAGCAAAAAGATTTTATCTTCAAATACAAGAACTTTTCGTGGTTTTGTTGGTTTTGAGCAAATGAACATATTTCAGCGAGCTGGGAGTTTTTCCTTTAATAGAGCAAGATTTTATCTTAAAATACAAGAACTTTTCGTGCTTCTTGTCAATTTTTGTTGGTTTTCATCTGATGAACTTATTTCAGTCAGCTAGATCTTTCTTCTTCAAAGCAAAAAGATTTTATCTTCAAATACAAGAACTTTTCGTGGTTTTGATGGTTTTCAGCAAATGAACATATTTCAGCGAGCTGGAAGTTTTTTCCTTAATAGCGTAAGATTTTATCTTAAAATACAAGAACTTTTCGTGGTTCTTGTCAATTTTTGTTCGTTTTCATCTAATGAACTTATTTCAGTCAGCTAGATCTTTCTTCTTCAAAGCAAAAAGATTTTATCTTCAAATACAAGAACTTTTCGTGGTTTTGTTGGTTTTCAGCAAATGAACATATTTCAGCGAGCTGGGAGTTTTTTCTTAAAAAGCGTAAGATTTTATCTTAAAATACAAGAACTTTTCGTGGTTCTTGTCAATTTTTGTTCGTTTTAATCTAATAAACTTATTTCAGTCAGCTAGATCTTTCTTCTTCAAAGCAAAAAGATTTTATCTTCAAATACAAGAACTTTTCGTGGTTTTGTTGGTTTTCAGCAAATGAACATATTTCAGCGAGCTGGGAGTTTTTTCTTTAATAGCGTAAGATTTTATCTTAAAATACAAGAACTTTTCGTTGTTCTTGTCAATTTTTGTTCGTTTTCATCTAATGAACTTATTTCAGTCAGCAAGATCTTTCTTCTTCAAAGCAAAAAGATTTTATCTTCAAATACAAGAACTTTTCGTGGTTTTGATGGTTTTCAGCAAATGAACATATTTCAGCGAGCTGGAAGTTTTTTCCTTAATAGAGTAAGATTTTATCTTAAAATACAAGAACTTTTCGTGGTTCTTGTCAATTTTTGTTGGTTTTCATCTGATGAACTTATTTCAGTCAGCGAGATCTTTCTTCTTCAAAGCAAAAAGATTTTATCTTCAAATACAAGAACTTTTCGTGGTTTTGTTGGTTTTCAGCAAATGAACATATTTCAGCGAGCCAGAAGTTTTTTCTTTAATAGCGTAAGATTTTATCTTAAAATACAAGAACTTTTCGTGGTTCTTGTCAATTTTTGTTCGTTGTCATCTAATGAACTTATTTCAGTCAGCAAGATATTTCTTCTTCAAAGCAAAAAGATTTTATCTTCAAATACAAGAACTTTTCGTGGTTTTGATGGTTTTCAGCAAATGAACATATTTCAGCCAGCCAGAAGTTTTTTCTTTAAAAGCGTAAGATTTTATCTTAAAATACAAGAACTTTTCGTGGTTCTTGTCAATTTTTGTTGGTTTTCATCTAATGAACTTATTTCAGTCAGCTGGATCTTTCTTCTTCAAAGCAAAAAGATTTTATCTTCAAATACAAGAACTTTTCGTGGTTTTGATGGTTTTCAGCAAATGAACATATTTCAGCGAGCTGGAAGTTTTTTCCTTAATAGAGTAAGATTTTATCTTAAAATACAAGAACTTTTCGTGGTTCTTGTCAATTTTTGTTGGTTTTCATCTCATGAACTTATTTCAGTCAGCGAGATCTTTCTTCTTCAAAGCAAAAAGATTTTATCTTCAAATACAAGAACTTTTCGTGGTTTTGATGGTTTTCAGCAAATGAACATATTTCAGCGAGCCAGAAGTTTTTTCTTTAATAGCGTAAGATTTTATCTTAAAATACAAGAACTTTTCGTGGTTCTTGTCAATTTTTGTTCGTTTTCATCTAATGAACTTATTTCAGTCAGCTAGATCTTTCTCCTTCAAAGCAAAAAGATTTTATCTTCAAATACAAGAACTTTTCGTGGTTTTGTTGGTTTTGAGCAAATGAACATATTTCAGCGAGCTGGGAGTTTTTCCTTTAATAGAGCAAGATTTTATCTTAAAATACAAGAACTTTTCGTGCTTCTTGTCAATTTTTGTTGGTTTTCATCTGATGAACTTATTTCAGTCAGCTAGATCTTTCTTCTTCAAAGCAAAAAGATTTTATCTTCAAATACAAGAACTTTTCGTGGTTTTGATGGTTTTCAGCAAATGAACATATTTCAGCGAGCTGGAAGTTTTTTCCTTAATAGCGTAAGATTTTATCTTAAAATACAAGAACTTTTCGTGGTTCTTGTCAATTTTTGTTCGTTTTCATCTAATGAACTTATTTCAGTCAGCTAGATCTTTCTTCTTCAAAGCAAAAAGATTTTATCTTCAAATACAAGAACTTTTCGTGGTTTTGTTGGTTTTCAGCAAATGAACATATTTCAGCGAGCTGGGAGTTTTTTCTTAAAAAGCGTAAGATTTTATCTTAAAATACAAGAACTTTTCGTGGTTCTTGTCAATTTTTGTTCGTTTTAATCTAATAAACTTATTTCAGTCAGCTAGATCTTTCTTCTTCAAAGCAAAAAGATTTTATCTTCAAATACAAGAACTTTTCGTGGTTTTGTTGGTTTTCAGCAAATGAACATATTTCAGCGAGCTGGGAGTTTTTTCTTTAATAGCGTAAGATTTTATCTTAAAATACAAGAACTTTTCGTTGTTCTTGTCAATTTTTGTTCGTTTTCATCTAATGAACTTATTTCAGTCAGCAAGATCTTTCTTCTTCAAAGCAAAAAGATTTTATCTTCAAATACAAGAACTTTTCGTGGTTTTGATGGTTTTCAGCAAATGA
The DNA here is from genome assembly GCF_035084215.1 of Heptranchias perlo. Taxonomy (NCBI): domain Eukaryota; kingdom Metazoa; phylum Chordata; class Chondrichthyes; order Hexanchiformes; family Hexanchidae; genus Heptranchias; species Heptranchias perlo. The sequence goes on from NC_090363.1 coordinate 19,683,283, forward strand.
ACATATTTCAGCGAGCTGGGAGTTTTTTCTTAAAAAGCGTAAGATTTTATCTTAAAATACAAGAACTTTTCGTGCTTCTTGTCAATTTTTGTTGGTTTTCATCTGATGAACTTATTTCAGTCAGCCAGATCTTTCTTCTTCAAAGCAAAAAGATTTTATCTTCAAATACAAGAACTTTTCGTGGTTTTGTTGGTTTTCAGCAAATGAACATATTTCAGCGAGCTGGGAGTTTTTTCTTAAAAAGCGTAAGATTTTATCTTAAAATACAAGAACTTTTCGTGGTTCTTGTCAATTTTTGTTCGTTTTAATCTAATAAACTTATTTCAGTCAGCTAGATCTTTCTTCTTCAAAGCAAAAAGATTTTATCTTCAAATACAAGAACTTTTCGTGGTTTTGTTGGTTTTCAGCAAATGAACATATTTCAGCGAGCTGGGAGTTTTTTCTTTAATAGCGTAAGATTTTATCTTAAAATACAAGAACTTTTCGTGGTTCTTGTCAATTTTTGTTGGTTTTCATCTGATGAACTTATTTCAGTCAGCGAGATCTTTCTTCTTCAAAGCAAAAAGATTTTATCTTCAAATACAAGAACTTTTCGTGGTTTTGTTGGTTTTCAGCAAATGAACATATTTCAGCGAGCTGGAAGTTTTTTCCTTAATAGTGTAAGATTTTATCTTAAAATAGAAGAACTTTTCGTGGTTCTTGTCAATTTTTGTTCGTTTTCATCTAATGAACTTATTTCAGTCAGCAAGATCTTTCTTCTTCAAAGCAAAAAGATTTTATCTTCAAATACAAGAACTTTTCGTGGTTTTGATGGTTTTCAGCAAATGAACATATTTCAGCGAGCCAGAAGTTTTTTCTTTAATAGCGTAAGATTTTATCTTAAAATACAAGAACTTTTCGTGGTTCTTGTCAATTTTTGTTCGTTTTCATCTAATGACCTTATTTCAGTCAGCTAGATCTTTCTTCTTCAAAGCAAAAAGATTTTATCTTCAAATACAAGAACTTTTCGTGGTTTTGTTGGTTTTCAGCAAATGAACATATTTCAGCGAGCTGGGAGTTTTTCCTTTAATAGAGCAAGATTTTATCTTAAAATACAAGAACTTTTCGTGGTTCTTGTCAATTTTTGTTGGTTTTCATCTGATGAACTTATTTCAGTCAGCTAGATCTTTCTTCTTCAAAGCAAAAAGATTTTATCTTCAAATACAAGAACTTTTCGTGGTTTTGATGGTTTTCAGCAAATGAACATATTTCAGCGAGCTGGAAGTTTTTTCATTAATAGAGTAAGATTTTATCTTAAAATACAAGAAATTTTCGTGGTTCTTGTCAATTTTTGTTGGTTTTCATCGAATGAACTTATTTCAGTCAGCAAGATCTTTCTTCTTCAAAGCAAAAAGATTTTATCTTCAAATACAAGAACTTTTCGTGGTTTTGATGGTTTTCAGCAAATGAACATATTTCAGCGAGCTGGAAGTTTTTTCCTTAATAGTGTAAGATTTTATCTTAAAATACAAGAACTTTTCGTGGTTCTTGTCAATTTTTGTTCGTTTTCATTTAATGAACTTATTTCAGTCAGCAAGATCTTTCTTCTTCAAAGCAAAAAGATTTTATCTTCAAATACAAGAACTTTTCGTGGTTTTGATGGTTTTCAGCAAATGAACATATTTCAGCGAGCCAGAAGTTTTTTCTTTAATAGCGTAAGATTTTATCTTAAAATACAAGAACTTTTCGTGGTTCTTGTCAATTTTTGTTCGTTTTCATCTAATGAACTTATTTCAGTCAGCTAGATCTTTCTTCTTCAAAGCAAAAAGATTTTATCTTCAAATACAAGAACTTTTCGTGGTTTTGTTGGTTTTCAGCAAATGAACATATTTCAGCGAGCTGGGAGTTTTTTCTTAAAAAGCGTAAGATTTTATCTTAAAATACAAGAACTTTTCGTGGTTCTTGTCAATTTTTGTTCGTTTTAATCTAATAAACTTATTTCAGTCAGCTAGATCTTTCTTCTTCAAAGCAAAAAGATTTTATCTTCAAATACAAGAACTTTTCGTGGTTTTGTTGGTTTTCAGCAAATGAACATATTTCAGCGAGCTGGGAGTTTTTTCTTTAATAGCGTAAGATTTTATCTTAAAATACAAGAACTTTTCGTTGTTCTTGTCAATTTTTGTTCGTTTTCATCTAATGAACTTATTTCAGTCAGCAAGATCTTTCTTCTTCAAAGCAAAAAGATTTTATCTTCAAATACAAGAACTTTTCGTGGTTTTGATGGTTTTCAGCAAATGAACATATTTCAGCGAGCTGGGAGTTTTTTCTTAAAAAGCGTAAGATTTTATCTTAAAATACAAGAACTTTTCGTGCTTCTTGTCAATTTTTGTTGGTTTTCATCTGATGAACTTATTTCAGTCAGCCAGATCTTTCTTCTTCAAAGCAAAAAGATTTTATCTTCAAATACAAGAACTTTTCGTGGTTTTGTTGGTTTTCAGCAAATGAACATATTTCAGCGAGCTGGGAGTTTTTTCTTAAAAAGCGTAAGATTTTATCTTAAAATACAAGAACTTTTCGTGGTTCTTGTCAATTTTTGTTCGTTTTAATCTAATAAACTTATTTCAGTCAGCTAGATCTTTCTTCTTCAAAGCAAAAAGATTTTATCTTCAAATACAAGAACTTTTCGTGGTTTTGTTGGTTTTCAGCAAATGAACATATTTCAGCGAGCTGGGAGTTTTTTCTTTAATAGCGTAAGATTTTATCTTAAAATACAAGAACTTTTCGTGGTTCTTGTCAATTTTTGTTGGTTTTCATCTGATGAACTTATTTCAGTCAGCGAGATCTTTCTTCTTCAAAGCAAAAAGATTTTATCTTCAAATACAAGAACTTTTCGTGGTTTTGTTGGTTTTCAGCAAATGAACATATTTCAGCGAGCTGGAAGTTTTTTCCTTAATAGTGTAAGATTTTATCTTAAAATAGAAGAACTTTTCGTGGTTCTTGTCAATTTTTGTTCGTTTTCATCTAATGAACTTATTTCAGTCAGCAAGATCTTTCTTCTTCAAAGCAAAAAGATTTTATCTTCAAATACAAGAACTTTTCGTGGTTTTGATGGTTTTCAGCAAATGAACATATTTCAGCGAGCCAGAAGTTTTTTCTTTAATAGCGTAAGATTTTATCTTAAAATACAAGAACTTTTCGTGGTTCTTGTCAATTTTTGTTCGTTTTCATCTAATGAACTTATTTCAGTCAGCTAGATCTTTCTTCTTCAAAGCAAAAAGATTTTATCTTCAAATACAAGAACTTTTCGTGGTTTTGTTGGTTTTCAGCAAATGAACATATTTCAGCGAGCTGGGAGTTTTTCCTTTAATAGAGCAAGATTTTATCTTAAAATACAAGAACTTTTCGTGGTTCTTGTCAATTTTTGTTGGTTTTCATCTGATGAACTTATTTCAGTCAGCTAGATCTTTCTTCTTCAAAGCAAAAAGATTTTATCTTCAAATACAAGAACTTTTCGTGGTTTTGATGGTTTTCAGCAAATGAACATATTTCAGCGAGCTGGAAGTTTTTTCCTTAATAGAGTAAGATTTTATCTTAAAATACAAGAACTTTTCGTGGTTCTTGTCAATTTTTGTTGGTTTTCATCGAATGAACTTATTTCAGTCAGCAAGATCTTTCTTCTTCAAAGCAAAAAGATTTTATCTTCAAATACAAGAACTTTTCGTGGTTTTGATGGTTTTCAGCAAATGAACATATTTCAGCGAGCTGGAAGTTTTTTCCTTAATAGTGTAAGATTTTATCTTAAAATACAAGAACTTTTCGTGGTTCTTGTCAATTTTTGTTCGTTTTCATCTAATGAACTTATTTCAGTCAGCAAGATCTTTCTTCTTCAAAGCAAAAAGATTTTATCTTCAAATACAAGAACTTTTCGTGGTTTTGATGGTTTTCAGCAAATGAACATATTTCAGCGAGCCAGAAGTTTTTTCTTTAATAGCGTAAGATTTTATCTTAAAATACAAGAACTTTTCGTGGTTCTTGTCAATTTTTGTTCGTTTTCATCTAATGAACTTATTTCAGTCAGCTAGATCTTTCCCCTTCAAAGCAAAAAGATTTTATCTTCAAATACAAGAACTTTTCGTGGTTTTGTTGGTTTTGAGCAAATGAACATATTTCAGCGAGCTGGGAGTTTTTCCTTTAATAGAGCAAGATTTTATCTTAAAATACAAGAACTTTTCGTGCTTCTTGTCAATTTTTGTTGGTTTTCATCTGATGAACTTATTTCAGTCAGCTAGATCTTTCTTCTTCAAAGCAAAAAGATTTTATCTTCAAATACAAGAACTTTTCGTGGTTTTGATGGTTTTCAGCAAATGAACATATTTCAGCGAGCTGGAAGTTTTTTCCTTAATAGCGTAAGATTTTATCTTAAAATACAAGAACTTTTCGTGGTTCTTGTCAATTTTTGTTCGTTTTCATCTAATGAACTTATTTCAGTCAGCTAGATCTTTCTTCTTCAAAGCAAAAAGATTTTATCTTCAAATACAAGAACTTTTCGTGGTTTTGTTGGTTTTCAGCAAATGAACATATTTCAGCGAGCTGGGAGTTTTTTCTTAAAAAGCGTAAGATTTTATCTTAAAATACAAGAACTTTTCGTGGTTCTTGTCAATTTTTGTTCGTTTTAATCTAATAAACTTATTTCAGTCAGCTAGATCTTTCTTCTTCAAAGCAAAAAGATTTTATCTTCAAATACAAGAACTTTTCGTGGTTTTGTTGGTTTTCAGCAAATGAACATATTTCAGCGAGCTGGGAGTTTTTTCTTTAATAGCGTAAGATTTTATCTTAAAATACAAGAACTTTTCGTTGTTCTTGTCAATTTTTGTTCGTTTTCATCTAATGAACTTATTTCAGTCAGCAAGATCTTTCTTCTTCAAAGCAAAAAGATTTTATCTTCAAATACAAGAACTTTTCGTGGTTTTGATGGTTTTCAGCAAATGAACATATTTCAGCGAGCTGGAAGTTTTTTCCTTAATAGAGTAAGATTTTATCTTAAAATACAAGAACTTTTCGTGGTTCTTGTCAATTTTTGTTGGTTTTCATCTGATGAACTTATTTCAGTCAGCGAGATCTTTCTTCTTCAAAGCAAAAAGATTTTATCTTCAAATACAAGAACTTTTCGTGGTTTTGTTGGTTTTCAGCAAATGAACATATTTCAGCGAGCCAGAAGTTTTTTCTTTAATAGCGTAAGATTTTATCTTAAAATACAAGAACTTTTCGTGGTTCTTGTCAATTTTTGTTCGTTGTCATCTAATGAACTTATTTCAGTCAGCAAGATATTTCTTCTTCAAAGCAAAAAGATTTTATCTTCAAATACAAGAACTTTTCGTGGTTTTGATGGTTTTCAGCAAATGAACATATTTCAGCCAGCCAGAAGTTTTTTCTTTAAAAGCGTAAGATTTTATCTTAAAATACAAGAACTTTTCGTGGTTCTTGTCAATTTTTGTTGGTTTTCATCTAATGAACTTATTTCAGTCAGCTGGATCTTTCTTCTTCAAAGCAAAAAGATTTTATCTTCAAATACAAGAACTTTTCGTGGTTTTGATGGTTTTCAGCAAATGAACATATTTCAGCGAGCTGGAAGTTTTTTCCTTAATAGAGTAAGATTTTATCTTAAAATACAAGAACTTTTCGTGGTTCTTGTCAATTTTTGTTGGTTTTCATCTCATGAACTTATTTCAGTCAGCGAGATCTTTCTTCTTCAAAGCAAAAAGATTTTATCTTCAAATACAAGAACTTTTCGTGGTTTTGATGGTTTTCAGCAAATGAACATATTTCAGCGAGCCAGAAGTTTTTTCTTTAATAGCGTAAGATTTTATCTTAAAATACAAGAACTTTTCGTGGTTCTTGTCAATTTTTGTTCGTTTTCATCTAATGAACTTATTTCAGTCAGCTAGATCTTTCTCCTTCAAAGCAAAAAGATTTTATCTTCAAATACAAGAACTTTTCGTGGTTTTGTTGGTTTTGAGCAAATGAACATATTTCAGCGAGCTGGGAGTTTTTCCTTTAATAGAGCAAGATTTTATCTTAAAATACAAGAACTTTTCGTGCTTCTTGTCAATTTTTGTTGGTTTTCATCTGATGAACTTATTTCAGTCAGCTAGATCTTTCTTCTTCAAAGCAAAAAGATTTTATCTTCAAATACAAGAACTTTTCGTGGTTTTGATGGTTTTCAGCAAATGAACATATTTCAGCGAGCTGGAAGTTTTTTCCTTAATAGCGTAAGATTTTATCTTAAAATACAAGAACTTTTCGTGGTTCTTGTCAATTTTTGTTCGTTTTCATCTAATGAACTTATTTCAGTCAGCTAGATCTTTCTTCTTCAAAGCAAAAAGATTTTATCTTCAAATACAAGAACTTTTCGTGGTTTTGTTGGTTTTCAGCAAATGAACATATTTCAGCGAGCTGGGAGTTTTTTCTTAAAAAGCGTAAGATTTTATCTTAAAATACAAGAACTTTTCGTGGTTCTTGTCAATTTTTGTTCGTTTTAATCTAATAAACTTATTTCAGTCAGCTAGATCTTTCTTCTTCAAAGCAAAAAGATTTTATCTTCAAATACAAGAACTTTTCGTGGTTTTGTTGGTTTTCAGCAAATGAACATATTTCAGCGAGCTGGGAGTTTTTTCTTTAATAGCGTAAGATTTTATCTTAAAATACAAGAACTTTTCGTTGTTCTTGTCAATTTTTGTTCGTTTTCATCTAATGAACTTATTTCAGTCAGCAAGATCTTTCTTCTTCAAAGCAAAAAGATTTTATCTTCAAATACAAGAACTTTTCGTGGTTTTGATGGTTTTCAGCAAATGAACATATTTCAGCGAGCTGGAAGTTTTTTCCTTAATAGAGTAAGATTTTATCTTAAAATACAAGAACTTTTCGTGGTTCTTGTCAATTTTTGTTGGTTTTCATCTGATGAACTTATTTCAGTCAGCGAGATCTTTCTTCTTCAAAGCAAAAAGATTTTATCTTCAAATACAAGAACTTTTCGTGGTTTTGTTGGTTTTCAGCAAATGAACATATTTCAGCGAGCCAGAAGTTTTTTCTTTAATAGCGTAAGATTTTATCTTAAAATACAAGAACTTTTCGTGGTTCTTGTCAATTTTTGTTCGTTGTCATCTAATGAACTTATTTCAGTCAGCAAGATATTTCTTCTTCAAAGCAAAAAGATTTTATCTTCAAATACAAGAACTTTTCGTGGTTTTGATGGTTTTCAGCAAATGAACATATTTCAGCCAGCCAGAAGTTTTTTCTTTAAAAGCGTAAGATTTTATCTTAAAATACAAGAACTTTTCGTGGTTCTTGTCAATTTTTGCTGGTTTTCATCTAATGAACTTATTTCAGTCAGCTGGATCTTTCTTCTTTAAAGCAAAAAGATTTTATCTTCAAATACAAGAACTTTTCGTGGTTTTGATGGTTTTCAGCAAATGAACATATTTCAGCGAGCTGGAAGTTTTTTCCTTAATAGAGTAAGATTTTATCTTAAAATACAAGAACTTTTCGTGGTTCTTGTCAATTTTTGTTGGTTTTCATCTCATGAACTTATTTCAGTCAGCGAGATCTTTCTTCTTCAAAGCAAAAAGATTTTATCTTCAAATACAAGAACTTTTCGTGGTTTTGTTGGTTTTCAGCAAATGAACATATTTCAGCGAGCTGGAAGTTTTTTCCTTAATAGCGTAAGATTTTATCTTAAAATACAAGAACTTTTCGTGGTTCTTGTCAATTTTTGTTGGTTTTCATCTAATGAACTTATTTCAGTCAGCTAGATCTTTCTTCTTCAAAGCAAAAAGATTTTATCTTCAAATACAAGAACTTTTCGTGGTTTTGATGGTTTTCAGCAAATGAAGATACTTCAGCGAGCTGGGAGTTTTTTCTTTAATAGTGTAAGATTTTATCTTAAAATACAAGAACTTTTCGTGGTTCTTGTCAATTTTTGTTGGTTTTCATCGAATGAACTTATTTCAGTCAGCAAGATCTTTCTTCTTCAAAGCAAAAAGATTTTATCTTCAAATACAAGAACTTTTCGTGGTTTTGATGGTTTTCAGCAAATGAACATATTTCAGCGAGCTGGAAGTTTTTTCCTTAATAGTGTAAGATTTTATCTTAAAATACAAGAACTTTTCGTGGTTCTTGTCAATTTTTGTTCGTTTTCATCTAATGAACTTATTTCAGTCAGCAAGATCTTTCTTCTTCAAAGCAAAAAGATTTTATCTTCAAATACAACAACTTTTCGTGGTTTTGATGGTTTTCAGCAAATGAACATATTTCAGCGAGCCAGAAGTTTTTTCTTTAATAGCGTAAGATTTTATCTTAAAATACAAGAACTTTTCGTGGTTCTTGTCAATTTTTGTTCGTTTTCATCTAATGAACTTATTTCAGTCAGCTAGATCTTTCTTCTTCAAAGCAAAAAGATTTTATCTTCAAATACAAGAACTTTTCGTGGTTTTGTTGGTTTTGAGCAAATGAACATATTTCAGCGAGCTGGGAGTTTTTCCTTTAATAGAGCAAGATTTTATCTTAAAATACAAGAACTTTTCGTGCTTCTTGTCAATTTTTGTTGGTTTTCATCTGATGAACTTATTTCAGTCAGCTAGATCTTTCTTCTTCAAAGCAAAAAGATTTTATCTTCAAATACAAGAACTTTTCGTGGTTTTGATGGTTTTCAGCAAATGAACATATTTCAGCGAGCTGGAAGTTTTTTCCTTAATAGCGTAAGATTTTATCTTAAAATACAAGAACTTTTCGTGGTTCTTGTCAATTTTTGTTCGTTTTCATCTAATGAACTTATTTCAGTCAGCTAGATCTTTCTTCTTCAAAGCAAAAAGATTTTATCTTCAAATACAAGAACTTTTCGTGGTTTTGTTGGTTTTCAGCAAATGAACATATTTCAGCGAGCTGGGAGTTTTTTCTTAAAAAGCGTAAGATTTTATCTTAAAATACAAGAACTTTTCGTGGTTCTTGTCAATTTTTGTTCGTTTTAATCTAATAAAATTATTTCAGTCAGCTTGATCTTTCTTCTTCAAAGCAAAAAGATTTTATCTTCAAATACAAGAACTTTTCGTGGTTTTGTTGGTTTTCAGCAAATGAACATATTTCAGCGAGCTGGGAGTTTTTTCTTTAATAGCGTAAGATTTTATCTTAAAATACAAGAACTTTTCGTTGTTCTTGTCAATTTTTGTTCGTTTTCATCTAATGAACTTATTTCAGTCAGCAAGATCTTTCTTCTTCAAAGCAAAAAGATTTTATCTTCAAATACAAGAACTTTTCGTGGTTTTGATGGTTTTCAGCAAATGAACATATTTCAGCGAGCTGGAAGTTTTTTCCTTCATAGAGTAAGATTTTATCTTAAAATACAAGAACTTTTCGTGGTTCTTGTCAATTTTTGTTGGTTTTCATCTGATGAACTTATTTCAGTCAGCGAGATCTTTCTTCTTCAAAGCAAAAAGATTTTATCTTCAAATACAAGAACTTTTCGTGGTTTTGTTGGTTTTCAGCAAATGAACATATTTCAGCGAGCCAGAAGTTTTTTCTTTAATAGCGTAAGATTTTATCTTAAAATACAAGAACTTTTCGTGGTTCTTGTCAATTTTTGTTCGTTGTCATCTAATGAACTTATTTCAGTCAGCAAGATATTTCTTCTTCAAAGCAAAAAGATTTTATCTTCAAATACAAGAACTTTTCGTGGTTTTGATGGTTTTCAGCAAATGAACATATTTCAGCGAGCCAGAAGTTTTTTCTTTAAAAGCGTAAGATTTTATCTTAAAATACAAGAACTTTTCGTGGTTCTTGTCAATTTTTGTTGGTTTTCATCTAATGAACTTATTTCAGTCAGCTGGATCTTTCTTCTTCAAAGCAAAAAGATTTTATCTTCAAATACAAGAACTTTTCGTGGTTTTGATGGTTTTCAGCAAATGAACATATTTCAGCGAGCTGGAAGTTTTTTCCTTAATAGAGTAAGATTTTATCTTAAAATACAAGAACTTTTCGTGGTTCTTGTCAATTTTTGTTGGTTTTCATCTCATGAACTTATTTCAGTCAGCGAGATCTTTCTTCTTCAAAGCAAAAAGATTTTATCTTCAAATACAAGAACTTTTCGTGGTTTTGTTGGTTTTCAGCAAATGAACAGATTTCAGCGAGCTGGAAGTTTTTTCCTTAATAGCGTAAGATTTTATCTTAAAATACAAGAACTTTTCGTGGTTCTTGTCAATTTTTGTTGGTTTTCATCTAATGAACTTATTTCAGTCAGCTAGATCTTTCTTCTTCAAAGCAAAAAGATTTTATCTTCAAATACAAGAACTTTTCGTGGTTTAGATGGTTTTCAGCAAATGAAGATACTTCAGCGAGCTGGGAGTTTTTTCTTTAATAGTGTAAGATTTTATCTTAAAATACAAGAACTTTTCGTGGTTCTTGTCAATTTTTGTTCGTTTTCATCTAATGAACTTATTTCAGTCAGCAAGATCTTTCTTCTTCAAAGCAAAAAGATTTTATCTTCAAATACAACAACTTTTCGTGGTTTTGATGGTTTTCAGCAAATGAACATATTTCAGCGAGCCAGAAGTTTTTTCTTTAATAGCGTAAGATTTTATCTTAAAATACAAGAACTTTTCGTGGTTCTTGTCAATTTTTGTTCGTTTTCATCTAATGAACTTATTTCAGTCAGCTAGATCTTTCTTCTTCAAAGCAAAAAGATTTTATCTTCAAATACAAGAACTTTTCGTGGTTTTGTTGGTTTTGAGCAAATGAACATATTTCAGCGAGCTGGGAGTTTTTCCTTTAATAGAGCAAGATTTTATCTTAAAATACAAGAACTTTTCGTGCTTCTTGTCAATTTTTGTTGGTTTTCATCTGATGAACTTATTTCAGTCAGCTAGATCTTTCTTCTTCAAAGCAAAAAGATTTTATCTTCAAATACAAGAACTTTTCGTGGTTTTGATGGTTTTCAGCAAATGAACATATTTCAGCGAGCTGGAAGTTTTTTCCTTAATAGCGTAAGATTTTATCTTAAAATACAAGAACTTTTCGTGGTTCTTGTCAATTTTTGTTCGTTTTCATCTAATGAACTTATTTCAGTCAGCTAGATCTTTCTTCTTCAAAGCAAAAAGATTTTATCTTCAAATACAAGAACTTTTCGTGGTTTTGTTGGTTTTCAGCAAATGAACATATTTCAGCGAGCTGGGAGTTTTTTCTTAAAAAGCGTAAGATTTTATCTTAAAATACAAGAACTTTTCGTGGTTCTTGTCAATTTTTGTTCGTTTTAATCTAATAAAATTATTTCAGTCAGCTTGATCTTTCTTCTTCAAAGCAAAAAGATTTTATCTTCAAATACAAGAACTTTTCGTGGTTTTGTTGGTTTTCAGCAAATGAACATATTTCAGCGAGCTGGGAGTTTTTTCTTTAATAGCGTAAGATTTTATCTTAAAATACAAGAACTTTTCGTTGTTCTTGTCAATTTTTGTTCGTTTTCATCTAATGAACTTATTTCAGTCAGCAAGATCTTTCTTCTTCAAAGCAAAAAGATTTTATCTTCAAATACAAGAACTTTTCGTGGTTTTGATGGTTTTCAGCAAATGAACATATTTCAGCGAGCTGGAAGTTTTTTCCTTCATAGAGTAAGATTTTATCTTAAAATACAAGAACTTTTCGTGGTTCTTGTCAATTTTTGTTGGTTTTCATCTGATGAACTTATTTCAGTCAGCGAGATCTTTCTTCTTCAAAGCAAAAAGATTTTATCTTCAAATACAAGAACTTTTCGTGGTTTTGTTGGTTTTCAGCAAATGAACATATTTCAGCGAGCCAGAAGTTTTTTCTTTAATAGCGTAAGATTTTATCTTAAAATACAAGAACTTTTCGTGGTTCTTGTCAATTTTTGTTCGTTGTCATCTAATGAACTTATTTCAGTCAGCAAGATATTTCTTCTTCAAAGCAAAAAGATTTTATCTTCAAATACAAGAACTTTTCGTGGTTTTGATGGTTTTCAGCAAATGAACATATTTCAGCGAGCCAGAAGTTTTTTCTTTAAAAGCGTAAGATTTTATCTTAAAATACAAGAACTTTTCGTGGTTCTTGTCAATTTTTGTTGGTTTTCATCTAATGAACTTATTTCAGTCAGCTGGATCTTTCTTCTTCAAAGCAAAAAGATTTTATCTTCAAATACAAGAACTTTTCGTGGTTTTGATGGTTTTCAGCAAATGAACATATTTCAGCGAGCTGGAAGTTTTTTCCTTAATAGAGTAAGATTTTATCTTAAAATACAAGAACTTTTCGTGGTTCTTGTCAATTTTTGTTGGTTTTCATCTCATGAACTTATTTCAGTCAGCGAGATCTTTCTTCTTCAAAGCAAAAAGATTTTATCTTCAAATACAAGAACTTTTCGTGGTTTTGTTGGTTTTCAGCAAATGAACAGATTTCAGCGAGCTGGAAGTTTTTTCCTTAATAGCGTAAGATTTTATCTTAAAATACAAGAACTTTTCGTGGTTCTTGTCAATTTTTGTTGGTTTTCATCTAATGAACTTATTTCAGTCAGCTAGATCTTTCTTCTTCAAAGCAAAAAGATTTTATCTTCAAATACAAGAACTTTTCGTGGTTTAGATGGTTTTCAGCAAATGAAGATACTTCAGCGAGCTGGGAGTTTTTTCTTTAATAGTGTAAGATTTTATCTTAAAATACAAGAACTTTTCGTGGTTCTTGTCAATTTTTGTTGGTTTTCATCTAATGAACGTATTTCAGTCAGCTAGATCTTTCTTCTTCAAAGCAAAAAGATGTTATCTTCAAATACAAGAACTTTTCGTGGTTTTGATGGTTTTCAGCAAATGAACATATTTCAGCGAGCTGGAAGTTTTTTCTTGATAGAGTAAGATTTTATCTTAAAATACAAGAAGTTTTCGTCGTTCTTGTCAATTTATGTTGGTTTTCATCTCATGAACTTATTTCAGTCAGCGAGATCTTTCTTCTTCAAAGCAAAAAGATTTTATCTTCAAATACAAGAACTTTTCGTGGTTTTGATGGTTTTCAGCAAATGAACATATTTCAGCGAGCCGGAAGTTTTTTCTTTAATAGAGTAAGATTTTATCTTAAAATACAAGAACTTTTCGTGGTTCTTGTCAATTTTTGTTGGTTTTCATCTAATGAACTTATTTCAGTCAGCTAGATCTTTCTTCTTCAAAGCAAAAAGATTTTATCTTCAAATACAAGAACTTTTCGAGGTTTTGATGGTTTTCAGCAAATGAACATATTTCAGCGAGCTGGAAGTTTTTTCCTTAATAGTGTAAGATTTTATCTTAAAATACAAGAACTTTTCGTGGTTCTTGTCAATTTATGTTCGTTTTCATCTAATGAACTTATTTCAGTCAGCAAGATCTTTCTTCTTCAAAGCAAAAATATTTTATCTTCAAATACAAGAACTTTTCGTGGTTTTGATGGTTTTCAGCAAATGAACATATTTCAGCGAGCTGGAAGTTTTTTCCGTAATAGAGTAAGATTTTATCTTAAAATACCAGAAATTTTCGTGGTTCTTGTCAATTTTTGTTGGTTTTCATCTAATGAACTTATTTCAGTCAGCTAGATCTTTCTTCTTCAAAGCAAAAAGATTTTATCTTCAAATACAAGAACTTTTCGTGGTTTTGTTGGTTTTCAGCAAATGAACATATTTCAGCGAGCTGGGAGTTTTTTCCTTAATAGAGTAAGATTTTATCTTAAAATACCAGAACATTTCGTGGTTCTTGTCAATTTTTGTTGGTTTTCATCTAATGAACTTATTTCAGTCAGCTAGATCTTTCTTCTTCAAAGCAAAAAGATTTTATCTTCAAATACAAGAACTTTTCGTGGTTTTGTTGGTTTTCAGCAAATGAACATATTTCAGCGAGCTGGAAGATTTTCCTAAATAGAGTAAGATTTTATCTTAACATACAAGAACCTTTCGTGGTTCTTGTCAATTTTTGTTGGTTTTCATCCAATGAACTTATTTCAGTCAGCTAGATCTTTCTTCTTCAAAGCAAAAAGATTTTATCTTCAAATACAAGAACTTTTCGTGGTTTTGATTGTTTTCAGCAAATGAACATATTTCAGCGAGCTGGAAGTTTTTTCCTTAATAGAGTAAGATTTTATCTTCAAATACAAGAACTTTTCGTGGTTTTGATGGTTTTCAGCAAATGAACATATTTCAGCGAGCAAGAAGTTTTTTCTTTCATCGCGTAAGATTTTATCTTAAAATACAAGAACTTTTCGTGGTTCTTGTCAATTTTTGTTGGTTTTCATCTAATGAACTTATTTCAGTCAGCGAGATCGTTCTTCTTCAAAGCAAAAAGATTTTATCTTCAAATACAAGAACTTTTCGTGGTTTTGTTGGTTTTCAGCAAATGAACAGATTTCAGCGAGAAAGAAGTTTTTTCTTTAATAGCGTAAGATTTTATCTTAAAATACAAGAACTTTTCGTGGTTCTTGTCAATTTTTGTTGGTTTTCATCGAATGAACTTATTTCAGTCAGCGAGATCTTTCTTCTTCAAAGCAAAAAGATTTTATCTTCAAATACAAGAACTTTTCGAGGTTTTGATGGTTTTCAGCAAATGAACATATTTCAGCGAGCTGGAAGTTTTTTCCTTAATAGTGTAAGATTTTATCTTAAAATACAAGAACTTTTCGTGGTTCTTGTCAATTTATGTTCGTTTTCATCTAATGAACTTATTTCAGTCAGCAAGATCTTTCTTCTTCAAAGCAAAAATATTTTATCTTCAAATACAAGAACTTTTCGTGGTTTTGATGGTTTTCAGCAAATGAACATATTTCAGCGAGCTGGAAGTTTTTTCCGTAATAGAGCAAGATTTTATCTTAAAATACCAGAAATTTTCGTGGTTCTTGTCAATTTTTGTTGGTTTTCATCTAATGAACTTATTTCAGTCAGCTAGATCTTTCTTCTTCAAAGCAAAAAGATTTTATCTTCAAATACAAGAACTTTTCGTGGTTTTGTTGGTTTTCAGCAAATGAACATATTTCAGCGAGCTGGGAGTTTTTTCCTTAATAGAGTAAGATTTTATCTTAAAATACCAGAACATTTCGTGGTTCTTGTCAATTTTTGTTGGTTTTCATCTAATGAACTTATTTCAGTCAGCTAGATCTTTCTTCTTCAAAGCAAAAAGATTTTATCTTCAAATACAAGAACTTTTCGTGGTTTTGTTGGTTTTCAGCAAATGAACATATTTCAGCGAGCTGGAAGATTTTCCTAAATAGAGTAAGATTTTATCTTAACATACAAGAACCTTTCGTGGTTCTTGTCAATTTTTGTTGGTTTTCATCTGATGAACTTATTTCAGTCAGCTAGATCTTTCTTCTTCAAAGCAAAAAGATTTTATCTTCAAATACAAGAACTTTTCGTGGTTTTGATTGTTTTCAGCAAATGAACATATTTCAGCGAGCTGGAAGTTTTTTCCTTAATAGAGTAAGATTTTATCTTCAAATACAAGAACTTTTCGTGGTTTTGATGGTTTTCAGCAAATGAACATATTTCAGCGAGCAAGAAGTTTTTTCTTTCATAGCGTAAGATTTTATCTTAAAATACAAGAACTTTTCGTGGTTCTTGTCAATTTTTGTTGGTTTTCATCTAATGAACTTATTTCAGTCAGCGAGATCGTTCTTCTTCAAAGCAAAAAGATTTTATCTTCAAATACAAGAACTTTTCGTGGTTTTGTTGGTTTTCAGCAAATGAACAGATTTCAGCGAGAAAGAAGTTTTTTCTTTAATAGCGTAAGATTTTATCTTAAAATACAAGAACTTTTCGTGGTTCTTGTCAATTTTTGTTGGTTTTCATCGAATGAACTTATTTCAGTCAGCGAGATCTTTCTTCTTCAAAGCAAAAAGATTTTATCTTCAAATACAAGAACTTTTCGTGGTTTTGATGGTTTTCAGCAAATGAACATATTTCAGCGAGCCGGAAGTTTTTTCTTTAATGGCGTAAGATTTTATCTTAAATTACCAGAAGATTTCGTGGTTCTTGTCAATTTTTGTTGGTTTTCATCTAATGAACATATTGCGGTCAGCTAGATCTTTCTTCTTCAAAGCAAAAAGATTTTATCTTCAAATACAAGAACTTTTCGTGGTTTTGATGGTTTTCAGCAAATGAACATCTTTCAGCGAGCCGGAAGTTTTTTCTTTAATGGCGTAAGATTTTATCTTAAATTACCAGAAGATTTCGTGGTTCTTGTCAATTTTTGTTGGTTTTCATCTAATGAACTTATTTCAGTCAGCTAGATCTTTCTTCTTCAAAGCAAAAAGATTTTATCTTCAAATGCAAGAACTTTTCGTGGTTTTGTTGGTTTTCAGCAAATGAACATATTTCAGCGAGCTGGGAGTTTTTTCTTTGATAGAGTAAGATTTTATCTTAAAATACAAGAACTTTTCGTGGTTCTTGTCAATTTTTGTTGGTTTTCATCTGATGAACTTATTTCAGTCAGCTAGATCTTTTTTCTTCAAAGCAAAAAGATTTTATCTTCAAATACAAGAACTTTTCGAGGTTTTGATGGTTTTCAGCAAATGAACATATTTCAGCGAGCTGGGAGTTTTTTCTTTAATAGCGTAAGATTTTATCTTAAAATACAAGAACTTTTCATGGTTCTTGTCAATTTTTGTTCGTTTTCATCTAATGAACTTATTTCAGTCAGCTGGATCTTTCTTCTTCAAAGCAAAAAGATTTTATCTTCAAATACAAGAACTTTTCGTGGTTTTGATGGTTTTCAGCAAATGAACATATTTCAGCGAGCTGGAAGTTTTTTCCTTAATAGTGTAAGATTTTATCTTAAATTACCAGAAGATTTCCAGCGAGCTGGAAGTTTTTTCCTTAATAGAGTAAGATTTTTTCTTAAAATACAAGAACTTTTCGTGGTTCTTGTCAATTTTTGTTGGTTTTCATCGAATGAACTTATTTCAGTCAGCGAGATCTTTCTTCTTCAAAGCAAAAAGATTTTATCTTCAAATACAAGAACTTTTCGTGGTTTTGTTGGTTTTCAGCTAATGAACATATTTCAGCGAGCTTGTAGTTTTTTCTTTAAAAGAGTAAGATTTTATCTGAAAATACAAGAACTTTTCGTGGTTCTTGTCAATTTTTGTTGGTTTTCATCTGATGAACTTATTTCAGTCAGCTAGATCTTTCTTCTTCAAAGCAAAAAGATTTTATCTTCAAATACAAGAACTTTTCGTGGTTTTGATGGTTTTCAGCAAATGAACATATTTCAGCGAGCTGGAAGTTTTTTCCTTAATAGAGTAAGATTTTATCTTAAAATACAAGAACTTTTCGTGGTTCTTGTCAATTTTTGTTGGTTTTCATCTAATGAACTTATTTCAGTCAGCGAGATCTTTCTTCTTCAAAGCAAAAAGATTTTATCTTCAAATACAAGAACTTTTCGTGGTTTTGTTGGTTTTCAGCAAATGAACAGATTTCAGCGAGAAAGAAGTTTTTTCTTTAATAGCGTAAGATTTTATCTTAAAATACAAGAACTTTTCGTGGTTCTTGTCAATTTTTGTTCGTTTTCATCTAATGAACTTATTTCAGTCAGCAAGCTCTTTCTTCTTCAAAGCAAAATGATTTTATCTTCAAATACAACAACTTTTCGTGTTTTGATGGTTTTCAGCAAATGAACATATTTCAGCGAGCTGGAAGTTTTTTCCTTCATAGCGTAAGATTTTATCTTAAAATACAAGAACTTTTCGTGGTTCTTGTCAATTTTTGTACGTTTTCATCTAATGAACTTATTTCAGTCAGCTAGATCTTTCTTCTTCAAAGGAAAAAGATTTTATCTTCAAATACAAGAACTTTTCGTGGTTTTGTTGGTTTTCAGCAAATGAACATATTTCAGCGAGCTGGGAGTTTTTTCTTTAATAGCGTAAGATTTTATCTTAAAATACAAGAACTTTTCGTGGTTCTTGTCAATTTTTGTTCGTTTTCATCTAATGAACTTATTTCAGTCAGCAAGATCTTTCTTCTTCAAAGCAAAAAGATTTTATCTTCAAATACAAGAACTTTTCGTGGTTTTGTTGGTTTTCAGCAAATGAACATACTTCAGCGAGCTGGGAGTTTTTTCTTTAATAGTGTAAGATTTTATCTTAAAATACAAGAACTTTTCGTGGTTCTTGTCAATTTTTGTTGGTTTTCATCTGATGAACTTATTTCAGTCAGCTAGATCTTTCTTCTTCAAAGCAAAAAGATTTTATCTTCAAATACAAGAACTTTTCGTGGTTTTGTTGGTTTTCAGCAAATGAACATATTTCAGCGAGCTGGGAGTTTTTTCTTTAATAGCGTAAGATTTTATCTTAAAATACAAGAACTTTTCGTGGTTCTTGTCAATTTTTGTTCGTTTTCATCTAATGAACTTATTTCAGTCAGCAAGATCTTTCTTCTTCAAAGCAAAAAGATTTTATCTTCAAATACAAGAACTTTTCGTGGTTTTGTTGGTTTTCAGCAAATGAACATATTTCAGCGAGCTGGGAGTTTTTTCTTTAATAGCGTAAGATTTTATCTTAAAATACAAGAACTTTTCGTGGTTCTTGTCAATTTTTGTTCGTTTTAATCTAATAAACTTATTTCAGTCAGCTAGATCTTTCTTCTTCAAAGCAAAAAGATTTTATCTTCAAATACAAGAACTTTTCGTGGTTTTGTTGGTTTTCAGCAAATGAACATATTTCAGCGAGCTTGTAGTTTTTTCTTTAAAAGAGTAAGATTTTATCTTAAAATACAAGAACTTTTCGTGGTTCTTGTCAATTTTTGTTGGTTTTCATCTGATGAACTTATTTCAGTCAGCTAGATCTTTCTTCTTCAAAGCAAAAAGATTTTATCTTCAAATACAAGAACTTTTCGTGGTTTTGATGGTTTTCAGCAAATGAACATATTTCAGCGAGCTGGAAGTTTTTTCCTTAATAGAGTAAGATTTTATCTTAAAATACAAGAACTTTTCGTGGTTCTTGTCAATTTTTGTTGGTTTTCATCTAATGAACTTATTTCAGTCAGCAAGATCTTTCTTCTTCAAAGCAAAAAGATTTTATCTTCAAATACAAGAACTTTTCGTGGTTTTGTTGGTTTTCAGCAAATGAACATATTTCAGCGAGCTGGAAGTTTTTTCCTTAATAGTGTAAGATTTTATCTTAAAATACAAGAACTTTTCGTGGTTCTTGTCAATTTTTGTTCGTTTTCATCTAATGAACTTATTTCAGTCAGCAAGATCTTTCTTCTTCAAAGCAAAAAGATTTTATCTTCAAATACAAGAACTTTTCGTGGTTTTGATGGTTTTCAGCAAATGAACATATTTCAGCGAGCTGGAAGTTTTTTCTTGATAGCGTAAGATTTTATCTTAAAATACAAGAAGTTTTCGTCATTCTTGTCAATTTTTGTTGGTTTTTATCTCATGAACTTATTTCAGTCAGCTAGATCTTTCTTCTTCAAAGCAAAAAGATTTTATCTTCAAATACAAGAACTTTTCGTGGTTTTGATGGTTTTCAGCAAATGAACATATTTCAGCGAGCTGGAAGTTTTTTCCTTAATAGAGTAAGATTTTATCTTAAAATACCAGAAATTTTCGTGGTTCTTGTCAATTTTTGTTGGTTTTCATCTAATGAACTTATTTCAGTCAGCTAGATCTTTCTTCTTCAAAGCAAAAAGATTTTATCTTCAAATACAAGAACTTTTCGTGGTTTTGTTGGTTTTCAGCAAATGAACATATTTCAGCGAGATGGAAGTTTATTCCTTAATAGTGTAAGATTTTATCTTAAAATACAAGAACTTTTTGTGGTTCTTGTCAATTTTTGTTCGTTTTCATCTAATGAACTTATTTCAGTCAGCAAGATCTTTCTTCTTCAAAGCAAAAAGATTTTATCTTCAAATACAAGAACTTTTCGTGGTTTTGATGGTTTTCAGCAAATGAACATATTTCAGCGAGCTGGAAGTTTTTTCCTTAATAGAGTAAGATTTTATCTTAAAATACCAGAAATTTTCGTGGTTCTTGTCAATTTTTGTTGGTTTTCATCTAATGAACTTATTTCAGTCAGCTAGATCTTTCTTCTTCAAAGCAAAAAGATTTTATCTTCAAATACAAGAACTTTTCGTGGTTTTGTTGGTTTTCAGCAAATGAACATATTTCAGCGAGCTGGAAGATTTTCCTAAATAGAGTAAGATTTTATCTTAACATACAAGAACTTTTCGTGGTTCTTGTCAATTTTTGTTGGTTTTCATCCAATGAACTTATTTCAGTCAGCTAGATCTTTCTTCTTCAAAGCAAAAAGATTTTATCTTCAAATACAAGAACTTTTCGTGGTTTTGATGGTTTTCAGCAAATGAACATATTTCAGCGAGCCGGAAGTTTTTTCTTTAATGGCGTAAGATTTTATCTTAAATTACCAGAAGATTTCGTGGTTCTTGTCAATTTTTGTTGGTTTTCATCTAATGAACATATTTCGGTCAGCTAGATCTTTCTTCTTCAAAGCAAAAAGATTTTATCTTCAAATACAAGAACTTTTCGTGGTTTTGATGGTTTTCAGCAAATGAACATCTTTCAGCGAGCCGGAAGTTTTTTCTTTAATGGCGTAAGATTTTATCTTAAATTACCAGAAGATTTCGTGGTTCTTGTCAATTTTTGTTGGTTTTCATCTAATGAACTTATTTCAGTCAGCTGGATCTTTCTTCTTCAAAGCAAAAAGATTTTATCTTCAAATGCAAGAACTTTTCGTGGTTTTGTTGGTTTTCAGCAAATGAACATATTTCAGCGAGCTGGGAGTTTTTTCTTTGATAGAGTAAGATTTTATCTTAAAATACAAGAACTTTTCGTGGTTCTTGTCAATTTTTGTTGGTTTTCATCTGATGAACTTATTTCAGTCAGCTAGATCTTTTTTCTTCAAAGCAAAAAGATTTTATCTTCAAATACAAGAACTTTTCGAGGTTTTGATGGTTTTCAGCAAATGAACATATTTCAGCGAGCTGGGAGTTTTTTCTTTAATAGCGTAAGATTTTATCTTAAAATACAAGAACTTTTCGTGGTTCTTGTCAATTTTTGTTCGTTTTCATCTAATGAACTTATTTCAGTCAGCTGGATCTTTCTTCTTCAAAGCAAAAAGATTTTATCTTCAAATACAAGAACTTTTCGTGGTTTTGATGGTTTTCAGCAAATGAACATATTTCAGCGAGCTGGAAGTTTTTTCCTTAATAGTGTAAGATTTTATCTTAAATTACCAGAAGATTTCCAGCCAGCTGGAAGTTTTTTCCTTAATAGAGTAAGATTTTATCTTAAAATACAAGAACTTTTCGTGGTTCTTGTCAATTTTTGTTGGTTTTCATCGAATGAACTTATTTCAGTCAGCGAGATCTTTCTTCTTCAAAGCAAAAAGATTTTATCTTCAAATACAAGAACTTTTCGTGGTTTTGTTGGTTTTCAGCAAATGAACATATTTCAGCGAGCTTGTAGTTTTTTCTTTAAAAGAGTAAGATTTTATCTGAAAATACAAGAACTTTTCGTGGTTCTTGTCAATTTTTGTTGGTTTTCATCTGATGAACTTATTTCAGTCAGCTAGATCTTTCTTCTTCAAAGCAAAAAGATTTTATCTTCAAATACAAGAACTTTTCGTGGTTTTGATGGTTTTCAGCAAATGAACATATTTCAGCGAGCTGGAAGTTTTTTCCTTAATAGAGTAAGATTTTATCTTAAAATACAAGAACTTTTCGTGGTTCTTGTCAATTTTTGTTGGTTTTCATCTAATGAACTTATTTCAGTCAGCGAGATCTTTCTTCTTCAAAGCAAAAAGATTTTATCTTCAAATACAAGAACTTTTCGTGGTTTTGTTGGTTTTCAGCAAATGAACAGATTTCAGCGAGAAAGAAGTTTTTTCTTTAATAGCGTAAGATTTTATCTTAAAATACAAGAACTTTTCGTGGTTCTTGTCAATTTTTGTTGGTTTTAATCTAATGAACTTATTTCAGTCAGCAAGCTCTTTCTTCTTCAAAGCAAAATGATTTTATCTTCAAATACAACAACTTTTCGTGTTTTGATGGTTTTCAGCAAATGAACATATTTCAGCGAGCTGGAAGTTTTTTCCTTCATAGCGTAAGATTTTATCTTAAAATACAAGAACTTTTCGTGGTTCTTGTCAATTTTTGTCCGTTTTCATCTAATGAACTTATTTCAGTCAGCTAGATCTTTCTTCTTCAAAGGAAAAAGATTTTATCTTCAAATACAAGAACTTTTCGTGGTTTTGTTGGTTTTCAGCAAATGAACATACTTCAGCGAGCTGGGAGTTTTTTCTTTAATAGCGTAAGATTTTATCTTAAAATACAAGAACTTTTCGTGGTTCTTGTCAATTTTTGTTCGTTTTCATCTAATGAACTTATTTCAGTCAGCAAGATCTTTCTTCTTCAAAGCAAAAAGATTTTATCTTCAAATACAAGAACTTTTCGTGGTTTTGTTGGTTTTCAGCAAATTAACATATTTCAGCGAGATGGAAGTTTATTCCTTAATAGTGTAAGATTTTATCTTAAAATACAAGAACTTTTTGTGGTTCTTGTCAATTTTTGTTCGTTTTCATCTAATGAACTTATTTCAGTCAGCAAGATCTTTCTTCTTCAAAGCAAAAAGATTTTATCTTCAAATACAAGAACATTTCGTGGTTTTGATGGTTTTCAGCAAATGAACATATTTCAGCGAGCTGGAAGTTTTTTCCTTAATAGAGTAAGATTTTATCTTAAAATACCAGAAATTTTCGTGGTTCTTGTCAATTTTTGTTGGTTTTCATCTAATGAACTTATTTCAGTCAGCTAGATCTTTCTTCTTCAAAGCAAAAAGATTTTATCTTCAAATACAAGAACTTTTCGTGGTTTTGTTGGTTTTCAGCAAATGAACATATTTCAGCGAGCTGGGAGTTTTTTCCTTAATAGAGTAAGATTTTATCTTAAAATACCAGAACATTTCGTGGTTCTTGTCAATTTTTGTTGGTTTTCATCTAATGAACTTATTTCAGTCAGCTAGATCTTTCTTCTTCAAAGCAAAAAGATTTTATCTTCAAATACAAGAACTTTTCGTGGTTTTGTTGGTTTTCAGCAAATGAACATATTTCAGCGAGCTGGAAGATTTTCCTAAATAGAGTAAGATTTTATCTTAACATACAAGAACTTTTCGTGGTTCTTGTCAATTTTTGTTGGTTTTCATCCAATGAACTTATTTCAGTCAGCTAGATCTTTCTTCTTCAAAGCAAAAAGATTTTATCTTCAAATACAAGAACTTTTCGTGGTTTTGTTGGTTTTCAGCAAATGAACATATTTCAGCGAGCTGGGAGTTTTTTCTTTAATAGCGTAAGATTTTATCTTAAAATACAAGAACTTTTCGTGGTTCTTGTCAATTTTTGTTCGTTTTCATCTAATGAACTTATTTCAGTCAGCAAGATCTTTCTTCTTCAAAGCAAAAAGATTTTATCTTCAAATACAAGAACTTTTCGTGGTTTTGTTGGTTTTCAGCAAATGAACATATTTCAGCGAGCTGGGAGTTTTTTCTTTAATAGCGTAAGATTTTATCTTAAAATACAAGAACTTTTCGTGGTTCTTGTCAATTTTTGTTCGTTTTAATCTAATAAACTTATTTCAGTCAGCTAGATCTTTCTTCTTCAAAGCAAAAAGATTTTATCTTCAAATACAAGAACTTTTCGTGGTTTTGTTGGTTTTCAGCAAATGAACATATTTCAGCGAGCTGGAAGTTTTTTCCTTAATAGAGTAAGATTTTATCTTAAAATACAAGAACTTTTCGTGGTTCTTGTCAATTTTTGTTGGTTTTCATCGAATGAACTTATTTCAGTCAGCGAGATCTTTCTTCTTCAAAGCAAAAAGATTTTATCTTCAAATACAAGAACTTTTCGTGGTTTTGTTGGTTTTCAGCAAATGAACATATTTCAGCGAGCTTGTAGTTTTTTCTTTAAAAGAGTAAGATTTTATCTTAAAATACAAGAACTTTTCGTGGTTCTTGTCAATTTTTGTTGGTTTTCATCTGATGAACTTATTTCAGTCAGCTAGATCTTTCTTCTTCAAAGCAAAAAGATTTTATCTTCAAATACAAGAACGTTTCGTGGTTTTGATGGTTTTCAGCAAATGAACATATTTCAGCGAGCTGGAAGTTTTTTCCTTAATAGAGTAAGATTTTATCTTAAAATACAAGAACTTTTCGTGGTTCTTGTCAATTTTTGTTGGTTTTCATCTAATGAACTTATTTCAGTCAGCAAGATCTTTCTTCTTCAAAGCAAAAAGATTTTATCTTCAAATACAAGAACTTTTCGTGGTTTTGTTGGTTTTCAGCAAATGAACATATTTCAGCGAGCTGGAAGTTTTTTCCTTAATAGTGTAAGATTTTATCTTAAAATACAAGAACTTTTCGTGGTTCTTGTCAATTTTTGTTCGTTTTCATCTAATGAACTTATTTCAGTCAGCAAGATCTTTCTTCTTCAAAGCAAAAAGATTTTATCTTCAAATACAAGAACTTTTCGTGGTTTTGATGGTTTTCAGCAAATGAACATATTTCAGCGAGCTGGAAGTTTTTTCTTGATAGCGTAAGATTTTATCTTAAAATACAAGAAGTTTTCGTCATTCTTGTCAATTTTTGTTGGTTTTCATCTGATGAACTTATTTCAGTCAGCTAGATCTTTCTTCTTCAAAGCAAAAAGATTTCATCTTCAAATACAAGAACTTTTCGTGGTTTTGATGGTTTTCAGCAAATGAACATATTTCAGCGAGCTGGAAGTTTTTTCCTTAATAGAGTAAGATTTTATCTTAAAATACCAGAAATTTTCGTGGTTCTTGTCAATTTTTGTTGGTTTTCATCTAATGAACTTATTTCAGTCAGCTAGATCTTTCTTCTTCAAAGCAAAAAGATTTTATCTTCAAATACAAGAACTTTTCGTGGTTTTGTTGGTTTTCAGCAAATGAACATATTTCAGCGAGATGGAAGTTTATTCCTTAATAGTGTAAGATTTTATCTTAAAATACAAGAACTTTTCGTGGTTCTTGTCAATTTTTGTTCGTTTTCATCGAATGAACTTATTTCAGTCAGCAAGATCTTTCTTCTTCAAAGCAAAAAGATTTTATCTTCAAATACAAGAACTTTTCGTGGTTTTGATGGTTTTCAGCAAATGAACATATTTCAGCGAGCTGGAAGTTTTTTCCTTAATAGAGTAAGATTTTATCTTAAAATACCAGAAATTTTCGTGGTTCTTGTCAATTTTTGTTGGTTTTCATCTAATGAACTTATTTCAGTCAGCTAGATCTTT
Source organism: Heptranchias perlo (assembly GCF_035084215.1). Lineage (NCBI taxonomy): Eukaryota > Metazoa > Chordata > Chondrichthyes > Hexanchiformes > Hexanchidae > Heptranchias > Heptranchias perlo. The sequence continues at coordinate 19,708,570 of NC_090363.1, forward strand.
CTTCTTCAAAGCAAAAAGATTTTATCTTCAAATACAAGAACTTTTCGTGGTTTTGTTGGTTTTCAGCAAATGAACATATTTCAGCGAGCTGGGAGTTTTTTCCTTAATAGAGTAAGATTTTATCTTAAAATACCAGAACATTTCGTGGTTCTTGTCAATTTTTGTTGGTTTTCAGCTAATGAACTTATTTCAGTCAGCTAGATCTTTCTTCTTCAAAGCAAAAAGATTTTATCTTCAAATACAAGAACTTTTCGCGGTTTTGTTGGTTTTCAGCAAATGAACATATTTCAGCGAGCTGGAAGATTTTCCTAAATAGAGTAAGATTTTATCTTAACATACAAGAACCTTTCGTGGTTCTTGTCAATTTTTGTTGGTTTTCATCCAATGAACTTATTTCAGTCAGCTAGATCTTTCTTCTTCAAAGCAAAAAGATGTTATCTTCAAATACAAGAACTTTTCGTGGTTTTGATTGTTTTCAGCAAATGAACATATTTCAGCGAGCTGGAAGTTTTTTCCTTAATAGAGTAAGATTTTATCTTCAAATACAAGAACTTTTCGTGGTTTTGATGGTTTTCAGCAAATGAACATATTTCAGCGAGCAAGATGTTTTTTCTTTAATAGCGTAAGATTTTATCTTAAAATACAAGAACTTTTCGTGGTTCTTGTCAATTTTTGTTGGTTTTCATCTCATGAACTTATTTCAGTCAGCGAGATCTTTCTTCTTCAAAGCAAAAAGATTTTATCTTCAAATACAAGAACTTTTCGTGTTTTGATGGTTTTCAGCAAATGAACATATTTCAGCGAGCTGGAAGTTTTTTCCTTAATAGAGTAAGATTTTATCTTAAAATATCAGAAATTTTCGTGGTTCTTGTCAATTTTTGTTGGTTTTCATCTAATGAACTTATTTCAGTCAGCTGGATCTTTCTTCTTCAAAGCAAAAAGATTTTATCTTCAAATACAAGAACTTTTCGTGGTTTTGATGGTTTTCAGCAAATGAACACATTTCAGCGCGCTGGAAGTTTTTTCCTAAATAGAATAAGATTTTATCTTAAAATACAAGAACTTTTCGTGGTTCTTGTCAATTTTTGTTGGTTTTCATCTGATGAACTTATTTCAGTCAGCTAGATCTTTCTTCTTCAAAGCAAAAAGATTTTATCTTCAAATACAAGAACTTTTCGTGGTTTTGATGGTTTTCAGCAAATGAACATATTTCAGCGAGCTGGAAGTTTTTTCCTTAATAGAGTAAGATTTTATCTTAAAATACAAGAACTTTTCGTGGTTCTTGTCAATTTTTGTTGGTTTTCATCTGATGAACTTATTTCAGTCAGCAAGATCTTTCTTCTTCAAAGCAAAAAGATTTTATCTTCAAATACAAGAACTTTTCGTGGTTTTGTTGGTTTTCAGCAAATGAACATATTTCAGCGAGCTGGAAGTTTTTTCCTTAATAGTGTAAGATTTTATCTTAAAATACAAGAACTTTTCGTGGTTCTTGTCAATTTTTGTTCGTTTTCATCTAATGAACTTATTTCAGTCAGCAAGATCTTTCTTCTTCAAAGCAAAAAGATTTTATCTTCAAATACAAGAACTTTTCGTGGTTTTGATGGTTTTCAGCAAATGAACATATTTCAGCGAGCCAGAAGTTTTTCCTTTAATAGAGCAAGATTTTATCTTAAAATACAAGAACTTTTCGTGCTTCTTGTCAATTTTTGTTGGTTTTCATCTGATGAACTTATTTCAGTCAGCTAGATCTTTCTTCTTCAAAGCAAAAAGATTTTATCTTCAAATACAAGAACTTTTCGTGGTTTTGATGGTTTTCAGCAAATGAACATATTTCAGCGAGCTGGGAGTTTTTTCTTAAAAAGCGTAAGATTTTATCTTAAAATACAAGAACTTTTCGTGGTTCTTGTCAATTTTTGTTCGTTTTAATCTAATAAACTTATTTCAGTCAGCTAGATCTTTCTTCTTCAAAGCAAAAAGATTTTATCTTCAAATACAAGAACTTTTCGTGGTTTTGTTGGTTTTCAGCAAATGAACATATTTCAGCAAGCTGGGAGTTTTTTCTTTAATAGCGTAAGATTTTATCTTAAAATACAAGAACTTTTCGTGGTTCTTGTCAATTTTTGTTGGTTTTCATCTGATGAACTTATTTCAGTCAGCGAGATCTTTCTTCTTCAAAGCAAAAAGATTTTATCTTCAAATACAAGAACTTTTCGTGGTTTTGTTGGTTTTCAGCAAATGAACATATTTCAGCGAGCCAGAAGTTTTTTCTTTAATAGCGTAAGATTTGATCTTAAAATACAAGAACTTTTCGTGGTTCTTGTCAATTTTTGTTCGTTTTCATCTAATGAACTTATTTCAGTCAGCAAGATATTTCTTCTTCAAAGCAAAAAGATTTTATCTTCAAATACAAGAACTTTTCGTGGTTTTGATGGTTTTCAGCAAATGAACACATTTCAGCGCGCTGGAAGTTTTTTCCGAAATAGAATAAGATTTTATCTTAAAATACAAGAACTTTTCGTGGTTCTTGTCAATTTTTGTTGGTTTTCATCTGATGAACTTATTTCAGTCAGCTAGATCTTTCTTCTTCAAAGCAAAAAGATTTTATCTTCAAATACAAGAACTTTTCGTGGTTTTGATGGTTTTCAGCAAATGAACACATTTCAGCGCGCTGGAAGTTTTTTCCTAAATAGAATAAGATTTTATCTTAAAATAAAAGAACTTTCGTGGTTCTTGTCAATTTTTGTTGGTTTTCATCTGATGAACTTATTTCAGTCAGCTAGATCTTTCTTCTTCAAAGCAAAAAGATTTTATCTTCAAATACAAGAACTTTTCGTGGTTTTGATGGTTTTCAGCAAATGAACATATTTCAGCGAGCTGGGAGTTTTTTCTTAAAAAGCGTAAGATTTTATCTTAAAATACAAGAACTTTTCGTGCTTCTTGTCAATTTTTGTTGGTTTTCATCTGATGAACTTATTTCAGTCAGCTAGATCTTTCTTCTTCAAAGCAAAAAGATTTTATCTTCAAATACAAGAACTTTTCGTGGTTTTGTTGGTTTTCAGCAAATGAACATATTTCAGCGAGCTGGGAGTTTTTTCTTAAAAAGCGTAAGATTTTATCTTAAAATACAAGAACTTTTCGTGGTTCTTGTCAATTTTTGTTCGTTTTAATCTAATAAACTTATTTCAGTCAGCTAGATCTTTCTTCTTCAAAGCAAAAAGATTTTATCTTCAAATACAAGAACTTTTCGTGGTTTTGTTGGTTTTCAGCAAATGAACATATTTCAGCGAGCTGGGAGTTTTTTCTTTAATAGCGTAAGATTTTATCTTAAAATACAAGAACTTTTCGTGGTTCTTGTCAATTTTTGTTGGTTTTCATCTGATGAACTTATTTCAGTCAGCGAGATCTTTCTTCTTCAAAGCAAAAAGATTTTATCTTCAAATACAAGAACTTTTCGTGGTTTTGTTGGTTTTCAGCAAATGAACATATTTCAGCGAGCTGGAAGTTTTTTCCTTAATAGTGTAAGATTTTATCTTAAAATAGAAGAACTTTTCGTGGTTCTTGTCAATTTTTGTTCGTTTTCATCTAATGAACTTATTTCAGTCAGCAAGATCTTTCTTCTTCAAAGCAAAAAGATTTTATCTTCAAATACAAGAACTTTTCGTGGTTTTGATGGTTTTCAGCAAATGAACATATTTCAGCGAGCCAGAAGTTTTTTCTTTAATAGCGTAAGATTTTATCTTAAAATACAAGAACTTTTCGTGGTTCTTGTCAATTTTTGTTCGTTTTCATCTAATGAACTTATTTCAGTCAGCTAGATCTTTCTTCTTCAAAGCAAAAAGATTTTATCTTCAAATACAAGAACTTTTCGTGGTTTTGTTGGTTTTCAGCAAATGAACATATTTCAGCGAGCTGGGAGTTTTTCCTTTAATAGAGCAAGATTTTATCTTAAAATACAAGAACTTTTCGTGGTTCTTGTCAATTTTTGTTGGTTTTCATCTGATGAACTTATTTCAGTCAGCGAGATCTTTCTTCTTCAAAGCAAAAAGATTTTATCTTCAAATACAAGAACTTTTCGTGGTTTTGATGGTTTTCAGCAAATGAACATATTTCAGCGAGCTGGAAGTTTTTTCCTTAATAGAGTAAGATTTTATCTTAAAATACAAGAACTTTTCGTGGTTCTTGTCAATTTTTGTTGGTTTTCATCGAATGAACTTATTTCAGTCAGCAAGATCTTTCTTCTTCAAAGCAAAAAGATTTTATCTTCAAATACAAGAACTTTTCGTGGTTTTGATGGTTTTCAGCAAATGAACATATTTCAGCGAGCTGGAAGTTTTTTCCTTAATAGTGTAAGATTTTATCTTAAAATACAAGAACTTTTCGTGGTTCTTGTCAATTTTTGTTCGTTTTCATCTAATGAACTTATGTCAGTCAGCTAGATCTTTCTTCTTCAAAGCAAAAAGATTTTATCTTCAAATACAAGAACTTTTCGTGGTTTTGATGGTTTTCAGCAAATGAACATATTTCAGCGAGCTGGAAGTTTTTTCCTTAATAGCGTAAGATTTTATCTTAAAATACAAGAACTTTTCGTGGTTCTTGTCAATTTTTGTTCGTTTTCATCTAATGAACTTATTTCAGTCAGCTAGATCTTTCTTCTTCAAAGCAAAAAGATTTTATCTTCAAATACAAGAACTTTTCGTGGTTTTGTTGGTTTTCAGCAAATGAACATATTTCAGCGAGCTGGGAGTTTTTTCTTAAAAAGCGTAAGATTTTATCTTAAAATACAAGAACTTTTCGTGGTTCTTGTCAATTTTTGTTCGTTTTAATCTAATAAACTTATTTCAGTCAGCTAGATCTTTCTTCTTCAAAGCAAAAAGATTTTATCTTCAAATACAAGAACTTTTCGTGGTTTTGTTGGTTTTCAGCAAATGAACATATTTCAGCGAGCTGGGAGTTTTTTCTTTAATAGCGTAAGATTTTATCTTAAAATACAAGAACTTTTCGTTGTTCTTGTCAATTTTTGTTCGTTTTCATCTAATGAACTTATTTCAGTCAGCAAGATCTTTCTTCTTCAAAGCAAAAAGATTTTATCTTCAAATACAAGAACTTTTCGTGGTTTTGATGGTTTTCAGCAAATGAACATATTTCAGCGAGCTGGAAGTTTTTTCCTTAATAGAGTAAGATTTTATCTTAAAATACAAGAACTTTTCGTGGTTCTTGTCAATTTTTGTTGGTTTTCATCTGATGAACTTATTTCAGTCAGCGAGATCTTTCTTCTTCAAAGCAAAAAGATTTTATCTTCAAATACAAGAACTTTTCGTGGTTTTGTTGGTTTTCAGCAAATGAACATATTTCAGCGAGCCAGAAGTTTTTTCTTTAATAGCGTAAGATTTTATCTTAAAATACAAGAACTTTTCGTGGTTCTTGTCAATTTTTGTTCGTTGTCATCTAATGAACTTATTTCAGTCAGCAAGATATTTCTTCTTCAAAGCAAAAAGATTTTATCTTCAAATACAAGAACTTTTCGTGGTTTTGATGGTTTTCAGCAAATGAATATATTTCAGCGAGCCAGAAGTTTTTTCTTTAAAAGCGTAAGATTTTATCTTAAAATACAAGAACTTTTCGTGGTTCTTGTCAATTTTTGTTGGTTTTCATCTAATGAACTTATTTCAGTCAGCTGGATCTTTCTTCTTCAAAGCAAAAAGATTTTATCTTCAAATACAAGAACTTTTCGTGGTTTTGATGGTTTTCAGCAAATGAACATATTTCAGCGAGCTGGAAGTTTTTTCCTTAATAGAGTAAGATTTTATCTTAAAATACAAGAACTTTTCGTGGTTCTTGTCAATTTTTGTTGGTTTTCATCTCATGAACTTATTTCAGTCAGCGAGATCTTTCTTCTTCAAAGCAAAAAGATTTTATCTTCAAATACAAGAACTTTTCGTGGTTTTGTTGGTTTTCAGCAAATGAACATATTTCAGCGAGCTGGAAGTTTTTTCCTTAATAGCGTAAGATTTTATCTTAAAATACAAGAACTTTTCGTGGTTCTTGTCAATTTTTGTTGGTTTTCATCTCATGAACTTATTTCAGTCAGCTAGATCTTTCTTCTTCAAAGCAAAAAGATTTTATCTTCAAATACAAGAACTTTTCGTGGTTTTGATGGTTTTCAGCAAATGAAGATACTTCAGCGAGCTGGGAGTTTTTTCTTTAATAGTGTAAGATTTTATCTTAAAATACAAGAACTTTTCGTGGTTCTTGTCAATTTTTGTTGGTTTTCATCGAATGAACTTATTTCAGTCAGCAAGATCTTTCTTCTTCAAAGCAAAAAGATTTTATCTTCAAATACAAGAACTTTTCGTGGTTTTGATGGTTTTCAGCAAAATAACATATTTCAGCGAGCTGGAAGTTTTTTCCTTAATAGTGTAAGATTTTATCTTAAAATACAAGAACTTTTCGTGGTTCTTGTCAATTTTTGTTCGTTTTCATCTAATGAACTTATTTCAGTCAGCAAGATCTTTCTTCTTCAAAGCAAAAAGATTTTATCTTCAAATACAACAACTTTTCGTGGTTTTGATGGTTTTCAGCAAATGAACATATTTCAGCGAGCCAGAAGTTTTTTCTTTAATAGCGTAAGATTTTATCTTAAAATACAAGAACTTTTCGTGGTTCTTGTCAATTTTTGTTCGTTTTCATCTAATGAACTTATTTCAGTCAGCTAGATCTTTCTTCTTCAAAGCAAAAAGATTTTATCTTCAAATACAAGAACTTTTCGTGGTTTTGTTGGTTTTGAGCAAATGAACATATTTCAGCGAGCTGGGAGTTTTTCCTTTAATAGAGCAAGATTTTATCTTAAAATACAAGAACTTTTCGTGCTTCTTGTCAATTTTTGTTGGTTTTCATCTGATGAACTTATTTCAGTCAGCTAGATCTTTCTTCTTCAAAGCAAAAAGATTTTATCTTCAAATACAAGAACTTTTCGTGGTTTTGATGGTTTTCAGCAAATGAACATATTTCAGCGAGCTGGAAGTTTTTTCCTTAATAGCGTAAGATTTTATCTTAAAATACAAGAACTTTTCGTGGTTCTTGTCAATTTTTGTTCGTTTTCATCTAATGAACTTATTTCAGTCAGCTAGATCTTTCTTCTTCAAAGCAAAAAGATTTTATCTTCAAATACAAGAACTTTTCGTGGTTTTGTTGGTTTTCAGCAAATGAACATATTTCAGCGAGCTGGGAGTTTTTTCTTAAAAAGCGTAAGATTTTATCTTAAAATACAAGAACTTTTCGTGGTTCTTGTCAATTTTTGTTCGTTTTAATCTAATAAACTTATTTCAGTCAGCTAGATCTTTCTTCTTCAAAGCAAAAAGATTTTATCTTCAAATACAAGAACTTTTCGTGGTTTTGTTGGTTTTCAGCAAATGAACATATTTCAGCGAGCTGGAAGTTTTTTCCTTAATAGAGTAAGATTTTATCTTAAAATACAAGAACTTTTCGTGGTTCTTGTCAATTTTTGTTGGTTTTCATCTGATGAACTTATTTCAGTCAGCGAGATCTTTCTTCTTCAAAGCAAAAAGATTTTATCTTCAAATACAAGAACTTTTCGTGGTTTTGTTGGTTTTCAGCAAATGAACATATTTCAGCGAGCCAGAAGTTTTTTCTTTAATAGCGTAAGATTTTATCTTAAAATACAAGAACTTTTCGTGGTTCTTGTCAATTTTTGTTCGTTGTCATCTAATGAACTTATTTCAGTCAGCAAGATATTTCTTCTTCAAAGCAAAAAGATTTTATCTTCAAATACAAGAACTTTTCGTGGTTTTGATGGTTTTCAGCAAATGAACATATTTCAGCGAGCCAGAAGTTTTTTCTTTAAAAGCGTAAGATTTTATCTTAAAATACAAGAACTTTTCGTGGTTCTTGTCAATTTTTGTTGGTTTTCATCTAATGAACTTATTTCAGTCAGCTGGATCTTTCTTCTTCAAAGCAAAAAGATTTTATCTTCAAATACAAGAACTTTTCGTGGTTTTGATGGTTTTCAGCAAATGAACATATTTCAGCGAGCTGGAAGTTTTTTCCTTAATAGAGTAAGATTTTATCTTAAAATACAAGAACTTTTCGTGGTTCTTGTCAATTTTTGTTGGTTTTCATCTCATGAACTTATTTCAGTCAGCGAGATCTTTCTTCTTCAAAGCAAAAAGATTTTATCTTCAAATACAACAACTTTTCGTGGTTTTGTTGGTTTTCAGCAAATGAACAGATTTCAGCGAGCTGGAAGTTTTTTCCTTAATAGCGTAAGATTTTATCTTAAAATACAAGAACTTTTCGTGGTTCTTGTCAATTTTTGTTGGTTTTCCTCTAATGAACTTATTTCAGTCAGCTAGATCTTTCTTCTTCAAAGCAAAAAGATTTTATCTTCAAATACAAGAACTTTTCGTGGTTTTGATGGTTTTCAGCAAATGAACATATTTCAGCGAGCTGGAAGTTTTTTCCTTAATAGAGTAAGATTTTATCTTAAAATACAAGAACTTTTCGTGGTTCTTGTCAATTTTTGTTGGTTTTCATCTCATGAACTTATTTCAGTCAGCGAGATCTTTCTTCTTCAAAGCAAAAAGATTTTATCTTCAAATACAAGAACTTTTCGTGGTTTTGTTGGTTTTCAGCAAATGAACATATTTCAGCGAGCTGGAAGTTTTTTCCTTAATAGCGTAAGATTTTATCTTAAAATACAAGAACTTTTCGTGGTTCTTGTCAATTTTTGTTGGTTTTCATCTAATGAACTTATTTCAGTCAGCTAGATCTTTCTTCTTCAAAGCAAAAAGATTTTATCTTCAAATACAAGAACTTTTCGTGGTTTTGATGGTTTTCAGCAAATGAAGATACTTCAGCGAGCTGGGAGTTTTTTCTTTAATAGTGTAAGATTTTATCTTAAAATACAAGAACTTTTCGTGGTTCTTGTCAATTTTTGTTGGTTTTCATCGAATGAACTTATTTCAGTCAGCAAGATCTTTCTTCTTCAAAGCAAAAAGATTTTATCTTCAAATACAAGAACTTTTCGTGGTTTTGATGGTTTTCAGCAAATGAACATATTTCAGCGAGCTGGAAGTTTTTTCCTTAATAGTGTAAGATTTTATCTTAAAATACAAGAACTTTTCGTGGTTCTTGTCAATTTTTGTTCGTTTTCATCTAATGAACTTATTTCAGTCAGCAAGATCTTTCTTCTTCAAAGCAAAAAGATTTTATCTTCAAATACAACAACTTTTCGTGGTTTTGATGGTTTTCAGCAAATGAACATATTTCAGCGAGCCAGAAGTTTTTTCTTTAATAGCGTAAGATTTTATCTTAAAATACAAGAACTTTTCGTGGTTCTTGTCAATTTTTGTTCGTTTTCATCTAATGAACTTATTTCAGTCAGCTAGATCTTTCTTCTTCAAAGCAAAAAGATTTTATCTTCAAATACAAGAACTTTTCGTGGTTTTGTTGGTTTTGAGCAAATGAACATATTTCAGCGAGCTGGGAGTTTTTCCTTTAATAGAGCAAGATTTTATCTTAAAATACAAGAACTTTTCGTGCTTCTTGTCAATTTTTGTTGGTTTTCATCTGATGAACTTATTTCAGTCAGCTAGATCTTTCTTCTTCAAAGCAAAAAGATTTTATCTTCAAATACAAGAACTTTTCGTGGTTTTGATGGTTTTCAGCAAATGAACATATTTCAGCGAGCTGGAAGTTTTTTCCTTAATAGCGTAAGATTTTATCTTAAAATACAAGAACTTTTCGTGGTTCTTGTCAATTTTTGTTCGTTTTCATCTAATGAACTTATTTCAGTCAGCTAGATCTTTCTTCTTCAAAGCAAAAAGATTTTATCTTCAAATACAAGAACTTTTCGTGGTTTTGTTGGTTTTCAGCAAATGAACATATTTCAGCGAGCTGGGAGTTTTTTCTTAAAAAGCGTAAGATTTTATCTTAAAATACAAGAACTTTTCGTGATTCTTGTCAATTTTTGTTCGTTTTAATCTAATAAACTTATTTCAGTCAGCTCGATCTTTCTTCTTCAAAGCAAAAAGATTTTATCTTCAAATACAAGAACTTTTCGTGGTTTTGTTGGTTTTCAGCAAATGAACATATTTCAGCGAGCTGGAAGTTTTTTCCTTAATAGAGTAAGATTTTATCTTAAAATACAAGAACTTTTCGTGGTTCTTGTCAATTTTTGTTGGTTTTCATCTGATGAACTTATTTCAGTCAGCGAGATCTTTCTTCTTCAAAGCAAAAAGATTTTATCTTCAAATACAAGAACTTTTCGTGGTTTTGTTGGTTTTCAGCAAATGAACATATTTCAGCGAGCCAGAAGTTTTTTCTTTAATAGCGTAAGATTTTATCTTAAAATACAAGAACTTTTCGTGGTTCTTGTCAATTTTTGTTCGTTGTCATCTAACGAACTTATTTCAGTCAGCAAGATATTTCTTCTTCAAAGCAAAAAGATTTTATCTTCAAATACAAGAACTTTTCGTGGTTTTGATGGTTTTCAGCAAATGAACATATTTCAGCGAGCCAGAAGTTTTTTCTTTAAAAGCGTAAGATTTTATCTTAAAATACAAGAACTTTTCGTGGTTCTTGTCAATTTTTGTTGGTTTTCATCTAATGAACTTATTTCAGTCAGCTGGATCTTTCTTCTTCAAAGCAAAAAGATTTTATCTTCAAATACAAGAACTTTTCGTGGTTTTGATGGTTTTCAGCAAATGAACATATTTCAGCGAGCTGGAAGTTTTTTCCTTAATAGAGTAAGATTTTATCTTAAAATACAAGAACTTTTCGTGGTTCTTGTCAATTTTTGTTGGTTTTCATCTCATGAACTTATTTCAGTCAGCGAGATCTTTCTTCTTCAAAGCAAAAAGATTTTATCTTCAAATACAAGAACTTTTCGTGGTTTTGTTGGTTTTCAGCAAATGAACAGATTTCAGCGAGCTGGAAGTTTTTTCCTTAATAGCGTAAGATTTTATCTTAAAATACAAGAACTTTTCGTGGTTCTTGTCAATTTTTGTTGGTTTTCATCTAATGAACTTATTTCAGTCAGCTAGATCTTTCTTCTTCAAAGCAAAAAGATTTTATCTTCAAATACAAGAACTTTTCGTGGTTTTGTTGGTTTTCAGCAAATGAACATATTTCAGCGAGCTGGGAGTTTTTTCTTAAAAAGCGTAAGATTTTATCTTAAAATACAAGAACTTTTCGTGATTCTTGTCAATTTTTGTTCGTTTTAATCTAATAAACTTATTTCAGTCAGCTCGATCTTTCTTCTTCAAAGCAAAAAGATTTTATCTTCAAATACAAGAACTTTTCGTGGTTTTGTTGGTTTTCAGCAAATGAACATATTTCAGCGAGCTGGAAGTTTTTTCCTTAATAGAGTAAGATTTTATCTTAAAATACAAGAACTTTTCGTGGTTCTTGTCAATTTTTGTTGGTTTTCATCTGATGAACTTATTTCAGTCAGCGAGATCTTTCTTCTTCAAAGCAAAAAGATTTTATCTTCAAATACAAGAACTTTTCGTGGTTTTGTTGGTTTTCAGCAAATGAACATATTTCAGCGAGCCAGAAGTTTTTTCTTTAATAGCGTAAGATTTTATCTTAAAATACAAGAACTTTTCGTGGTTCTTGTCAATTTTTGTTCGTTGTCATCTAACGAACTTATTTCAGTCAGCAAGATATTTCTTCTTCAAAGCAAAAAGATTTTATCTTCAAATACAAGAACTTTTCGTGGTTTTGATGGTTTTCAGCAAATGAACATATTTCAGCGAGCCAGAAGTTTTTTCTTTAAAAGCGTAAGATTTTATCTTAAAATACAAGAACTTTTCGTGGTTCTTGTCAATTTTTGTTGGTTTTCATCTAATGAACTTATTTCAGTCAGCTGGATCTTTCTTCTTCAAAGCAAAAAGATTTTATCTTCAAATACAAGAACTTTTCGTGGTTTTGATGGTTTTCAGCAAATGAACATATTTCAGCGAGCTGGAAGTTTTTTCCTTAATAGAGTAAGATTTTATCTTAAAATACAAGAACTTTTCGTGGTTCTTGTCAATTTTTGTTGGTTTTCATCTCATGAACTTATTTCAGTCAGCGAGATCTTTCTTCTTCAAAGCAAAAAGATTTTATCTTCAAATACAAGAACTTTTCGTGGTTTTGTTGGTTTTCAGCAAATGAACAGATTTCAGCGAGCTGGAAGTTTTTTCCTTAATAGCGTAAGATTTTATCTTAAAATACAAGAACTTTTCGTGGTTCTTGTCAATTTTTGTTGGTTTTCATCTAATGAACTTATTTCAGTCAGCTAGATCTTTCTTCTTCAAAGCAAAAAGATTTTATCTTCAAATACAAGAACTTTTCGTGGTTTTGATGGTTTTCAGCAAATGAAGATACTTCAGCGAGCTGGGAGTTTTTTCTTTAATAGTGTAAGATTTTATCTTAAAATACAAGAACTTTTCGTGGTTCTTGTCAATTTTTGTTGGTTTTCATCTAATGAACGTATTTCAGTCAGCTAGATCTTTCTTCTTCAAAGCAAAAAGATTTTATCTTCAAATACAAGAACTTTTCGTGGTTTTGATGGTTTTCAGCAAATGAACATATTTCAGCGAGCTGGAAGTTTTTTCCTTAATAGAGTAAGATTTTATCTTAAAATACCAGAAATTTTCGTGGTTCTTGTCAATTTTTGTTGGTTTTCATCTGATGAACTTATTTCAGTCAGCAAGATCTTTCTTCTTCAAAGCAAAAAGATTTTATCTTCAAATACAAGAACTTTTCGTGGTTTTGATGGTTTTCAGCAAATGAACATATTTCAGCGAGCTGGAAGTTTTTTCCTTAATAGAGTAAGATTTTATCTTAAAATACAAGAACTTTTCGTGGTTCTTGTCAATTGTTGTTGGTTTTCATCTAATGAACTTATTTCAGTCAGCTCGATCTTTCTTCTTCAAAGCAAAAAGATTTTATCTTCAAATACAAGAACTTTTCGTGGTTTTGATGGTTTTCAGCAAATGAACATATTTCAGCGAGCCGGAAGTTTTTTCTTTAATAGAGTAAGATTTTATCTTAAAATACAAGAACTTTTCGTGGTTCTTGTCAATTTTTGTTGGTTTTCATCTAATGAACTTATTTCAGTCAGCTAGATCTTTCTTCTTCAAAGCAAAAAGATTTTATCTTCAAATACAAGAACTTTTCGAGGTTTTGATGGTTTTCAGCAAATGAACATATTTCAGCGAGCTGGAAGTTTTTTCCTTAATAGTGTAAGATTTTATCTTAAAATACAAGAACTTTTCGTGGTTCTTGTCAATTTATGTTCGTTTTCATCTAATGAACTTATTTCAGTCAGCAAGATCTTTCTTCTTCAAAGCAAAAAGATTTTATCTTCAAATACAAGAACTTTTCGTGGTTTTGATGGTTTTCAGCAAATGAACATATTTCAGCGAGCTGGAAGTTTTTTCCTTAATAGAGTAAGATTTTATCTTAAAATACAAGAACTTTTCGTGGTTCTTGTCAATTTTTGTTGGTTTTCATCTCATGAACTTATTTCAGTCAGCGAGATCTTTCTTCTTCAAAGCAAAAAGATTTTATCTTCAAATACAAGAACTTTTCGTGGTTTTGTTGGTTTTCAGCAAATGAACATATTTCAGCGAGCTGGAAGTTTTTTCCTTAATAGCGTAAGATTTTATCTTAAAATACAAGAACTTTTCGTGGTTCTTGTCAATTTTTGTTGGTTTTCATCTAATGAACTTATTTCAGTCAGCTAGATCTTTCTTCTTCAAAGCAAAAAGATTTTATCTTCAAATACAAGAACTTTTCGTGGTTTTGATGGTTTTCAGCAAATGAACATATTTCAGCGAGCTGGAAGTTTTTTCCTTAATAGTGTAAGATTTTATCTTAAAATACAAGAACTTTTCGTGGTTCTTGTCAATTTTTGTTCGTTTTCATCTAATGAACTTATTTCAGTCAGCAAGATCTTTCTTCTTCAAAGCAAAAAGATTTTATCTTCAAATACAACAACTTTTCGTGGTTTTGATGGTTTTCAGCAAATGAACATATTTCAGCGAGCCAGAAGTTTTTTCTTTAATAGCGTAAGATTTTATCTTAAAATACAAGAACTTTTCGTGGTTCTTGTCAATTTTTGTTCGTTTTCATCTAATGAACTTATTTCAGTCAGCTAGATCTTTCTTCTTCAAAGCAAAAAGATTTTATCTTCAAATACAAGAACTTTTCGTGGTTTTGTTGGTTTTGAGCAAATGAACATATTTCAGCGAGCTGGGAGTTTTTCCTTTAATAGAGCAAGATTTTATCTTAAAATACAAGAACTTTTCGTGCTTCTTGTCAATTTTTGTTGGTTTTCATCTGATGAACTTATTTCAGTCAGCTAGATCTTTCTTCTTCAAAGCAAAAAGATTTTATCTTCAAATACAAGAACTTTTCGTGGTTTTGATGGTTTTCAGCAAATGAACATATTTCAGCGAGCTGGAAGTTTTTTCCTTAATAGCGTAAGATTTTATCTTAAAATACAAGAACTTTTCGTGGTTCTTGTCAATTTTTGTTCGTTTTCATCTAATGAACTTATTTCAGTCAGCTAGATCTTTCTTCTTCAAAGCAAAAAGATTTTATCTTCAAATACAAGAACTTTTCGTGGTTTTGTTGGTTTTCAGCAAATGAACATATTTCAGCGAGCTGGGAGTTTTTTCTTAAAAAGCGTAAGATTTTATCTTAAAATACAAGAACTTTTCGTGGTTCTTGTCAATTTTTGTTCGTTTTAATCTAATAAACTTATTTCAGTCAGCTAGATCTTTCTTCTTCAAAGCAAAAAGATTTTATCTTCAAATACAAGAACTTTTCGTGGTTTTGTTGGTTTTCAGCAAATGAACATATTTCAGCGAGCTGGAAGTTTTTTCCTTAATAGAGTAAGATTTTATCTTAAAATACAAGAACTTTTCGTGGTTCTTGTCAATTTTTGTTGGTTTTCATCTGATGAACTTATTTCAGTCAGCGAGATCTTTCTTCTTCAAAGCAAAAAGATTTTATCTTCAAATACAAGAACTTTTCGTGGTTTTGTTGGTTTTCAGCAAATGAACATATTTCAGCGAGCCAGAAGTTTTTTCTTTAATAGCGTAAGATTTTATCTTAAAATACAAGAACTTTTCGTGGTTCTTGTCAATTTTTGTTCGTTGTCATCTAACGAACTTATTTCAGTCAGCAAGATATTTCTTCTTCAAAGCAAAAAGATTTTATCTTCAAATACAAGAACTTTTCGTGGTTTTGATGGTTTTCAGCAAATGAACATATTTCAGCGAGCCAGAAGTTTTTTCTTTAAAAGCGTAAGATTTTATCTTAAAATACAAGAACTTTTCGTGGTTCTTGTCAATTTTTGTTGGTTTTCATCTAATGAACTTATTTCAGTCAGCTGGATCTTTCTTCTTCAAAGCAAAAAGATTTTATCTTCAAATACAAGAACTTTTCGTGGTTTTGATGGTTTTCAGCAAATGAACATATTTCAGCGAGCTGGAAGTTTTTTCCTTAATAGAGTAAGATTTTATCTTAAAATACAAGAACTTTTCGTGGTTCTTGTCAATTTTTGTTGGTTTTCATCTCATGAACTTATTTCAGTCAGCGAGATCTTTCTTCTTCAAAGCAAAAAGATTTTATCTTCAAATACAAGAACTTTTCGTGGTTTTGTTGGTTTTCAGCAAATGAACAGATTTCAGCGAGCTGGAAGTTTTTTCCTTAATAGCGTAAGATTTTATCTTAAAATACAAGAACTTTTCGTGGTTCTTGTCAATTTTTGTTGGTTTTCATCTAATGAACTTATTTCAGTCAGCTAGATCTTTCTTCTTCAAAGCAAAAAGATTTTATCTTCAAATACAAGAACTTTTCGTGGTTTTGATGGTTTTCAGCAAATGAACATATTTCAGCGAGCTGGAAGTTTTTTCCTTAATAGAGTAAGATTTTATCTTAAAATACAAGAACTTTTCGTGGTTCTTGTCAATTGTTGTTGGTTTTCATCTAATGAACTTATTTCAGTCAGCTCGATCTTTCTTCTTCAAAGCAAAAAGATTTTATCTTCAAATACAAGAACTTTTCGTGGTTTTGATGGTTTTCAGCAAATGAACATATTTCAGCGAGCCGGAAGTTTTTTCTTTAATAGAGTAAGATTTTATCTTAAAATACAAGAACTTTTCGTGGTTCTTGTCAATTTTTGTTGGTTTTCATCTAATGAACTTATTTCAGTCAGCTAGATCTTTCTTCTTCAAAGCAAAAAGATTTTATCTTCAAATACAAGAACTTTTCGAGGTTTTGATGGTTTTCAGCAAATGAACATATTTCAGCGAGCTGGAAGTTTTTTCCTTAATAGTGTAAGATTTTATCTTAAAATACAAGAACTTTTCGTGGTTCTTGTCAATTTATGTTCGTTTTCATCTAATGAACTTATTTCAGTCAGCAAGATCTTTCTTCTTCAAAGCAAAAAGATTTTATCTTCAAATACAAGAACTTTTCGTGGTTTTGATGGTTTTCAGCAAATGAACATATTTCAGCGAGCTGGAAGTTTTTTCCTTAATAGAGTAAGATTTTATCTTAAAATACAAGAACTTTTCGTGGTTCTTGTCAATTTTTGTTGGTTTTCATCTCATGAACTTATTTCAGTCAGCGAGATCTTTCTTCTTCAAAGCAAAAAGATTTTATCTTCAAATACAAGAACTTTTCGTGGTTTTGTTGGTTTTCAGCAAATGAACATATTTCAGCGAGCTGGAAGTTTTTTCCTTAATAGCGTAAGATTTTATCTTAAAATACAAGAACTTTTCGTGGTTCTTGTCAATTTTTGTTGGTTTTCATCTAATGAACTTATTTCAGTCAGCTAGATCTTTCTTCTTCAAAGCAAAAAGATTTTATCTTCAAATACAAGAACTTTTCGTGGTTTTGATGGTTTTCAGCAAATGAAGATACTTCAGCGAGCTGGGAGTTTTTTCTTTAATAGTGTAAGATTTTATCTTAAAATACAAGAACTTTTCGTGGTTCTTGTCAATTTTTGTTGGTTTTCATCGAATGAACTTATTTCAGTCAGCAAGATCTTTCTTCTTCAAAGCAAAAAGATTTTATCTTCAAATACAAGAACTTTTCGTGGTTTTGATGGTTTTCAGCAAATGAACATATTTCAGCGAGCTGGAAGTTTTTTCCTTAATAGTGTAAGATTTTATCTTAAAATACAAGAACTTTTCGTGGTTCTTGTCAATTTTTGTTCGTTTTCATCTAATGAACTTATTTCAGTCAGCAAGATCTTTCTTCTTCAAAGCAAAAAGATTTTATCTTCAAATACAACAACTTTTCGTGGTTTTGATGGTTTTCAGCAAATGAACATATTTCAGCGAGCCAGAAGTTTTTTCTTTAATAGCGTAAGATTTTATCTTAAAATACAAGAACTTTTCGTGGTTCTTGTCAATTTTTGTTCGTTTTCATCTAATGAACTTATTTCAGTCAGCTAGATCTTTCTTCTTCAAAGCAAAAAGATTTTATCTTCAAATACAAGAACTTTTCGTGGTTTTGTTGGTTTTGAGCAAATGAACATATTTCAGCGAGCTGGGAGTTTTTCCTTTAATAGAGCAAGATTTTATCTTAAAATACAAGAACTTTTCGTGCTTCTTGTCAATTTTTGTTGGTTTTCATCTGATGAACTTATTTCAGTCAGCTAGATCTTTCTTCTTCAAAGCAAAAAGATTTTATCTTCAAATACAAGAACTTTTCGTGGTTTTGATGGTTTTCAGCAAATGAACATATTTCAGCGAGCTGGAAGTTTTTTCCTTAATAGCGTAAGATTTTATCTTAAAATACAAGAACTTTTCGTGGTTCTTGTCAATTTTTGTTCGTTTTCATCTAATGAACTTATTTCAGTCAGCTAGATCTTTCTTCTTCAAAGCAAAAAGATTTTATCTTCAAATACAAGAACTTTTCGTGGTTTTGTTGGTTTTCAGCAAATGAACATATTTCAGCGAGCTGGGAGTTTTTTCTTAAAAAGCGTAAGATTTTATCTTAAAATACAAGAACTTTTCGTGGTTCTTGTCAATTTTTGTTCGTTTTAATCTAATAAACTTATTTCAGTCAGCTAGATCTTTCTTCTTCAAAGCAAAAAGATTTTATCTTCAAATACAAGAACTTTTCGTGGTTTTGTTGGTTTTCAGCAAATGAACATATTTCAGCGAGCTGGAAGTTTTTTCCTTAATAGAGTAAGATTTTATCTTAAAATACAAGAACTTTTCGTGGTTCTTGTCAATTTTTGTTGGTTTTCATCTGATGAACTTATTTCAGTCAGCGAGATCTTTCTTCTTCAAAGCAAAAAGATTTTATCTTCAAATACAAGAACTTTTCGTGGTTTTGTTGGTTTTCAGCAAATGAACATATTTCAGCGAGCCAGAAGTTTTTTCTTTAATAGCGTAAGATTTTATCTTAAAATACAAGAACTTTTCGTGGTTCTTGTCAATTTTTGTTCGTTGTCATCTAACGAACTTATTTCAGTCAGCAAGATATTTCTTCTTCAAAGCAAAAAGATTTTATCTTCAAATACAAGAACTTTTCGTGGTTTTGATGGTTTTCAGCAAATGAACATATTTCAGCGAGCCAGAAGTTTTTTCTTTAAAAGCGTAAGATTTTATCTTAAAATACAAGAACTTTTCGTGGTTCTTGTCAATTTTTGTTGGTTTTCATCTAATGAACTTATTTCAGTCAGCTGGATCTTTCTTCTTCAAAGCAAAAAGATTTTATCTTCAAATACAAGAACTTTTCGTGGTTTTGATGGTTTTCAGCAAATGAACATATTTCAGCGAGCTGGAAGTTTTTTCCTTAATAGAGTAAGATTTTATCTTAAAATACAAGAACTTTTCGTGGTTCTTGTCAATTTTTGTTGGTTTTCATCTCATGAACTTATTTCAGTCAGCGAGATCTTTCTTCTTCAAAGCAAAAAGATTTTATCTTCAAATACAAGAACTTTTCGTGGTTTTGTTGGTTTTCAGCAAATGAACAGATTTCAGCGAGCTGGAAGTTTTTTCCTTAATAGCGTAAGATTTTATCTTAAAATACAAGAACTTTTCGTGGTTCTTGTCAATTTTTGTTGGTTTTCATCTAATGAACTTATTTCAGTCAGCTAGATCTTTCTTCTTCAAAGCAAAAAGATTTTATCTTCAAATACAAGAACTTTTCGTGGTTTTGATGGTTTTCAGCAAATGAAGATACTTCAGCGAGCTGGGAGTTTTTTCTTTAATAGTGTAAGATTTTATCTTAAAATACAAGAACTTTTCGTGGTTCTTGTCAATTTTTGTTGGTTTTCATCTAATGAACGTATTTCAGTCAGCTAGATCTTTCTTCTTCAAAGCAAAAAGATTTTATCTTCAAATACAAGAACTTTTCGTGGTTTTGATGGTTTTCAGCAAATGAACATATTTCAGCGAGCTGGAAGTTTTTTCCTTAATAGAGTAAGATTTTATCTTAAAATACCAGAAATTTTCGTGGTTCTTGTCAATTTTTGTTGGTTTTCATCTGATGAACTTATTTCAGTCAGCAAGATCTTTCTTCTTCAAAGCAAAAAGATTTTATCTTCAAATACAAGAACTTTTCGTGGTTTTGATGGTTTTCAGCAAATGAACATATTTCAGCGAGCTGGAAGTTTTTTCCTCAATAGAGTAAGATTTTATCTTAAAATACAAGAACTTTTCGTGGTTCTTGTCAATTGTTGTTGGTTTTCATCTAATGAACTTATTTCAGTCAGCTCGATCTTTCTTCTTCAAAGCAAAAAGATTTTATCTTCAAATACAAGAACTTTTCGTGGTTTTGATGGTTTTCAGCAAATGAACATATTTCAGCGAGCCGGAAGTTTTTTCTTTAATAGAGTAAGATTTTATCTTAAAATACAAGAACTTTTCGTGGTTCTTGTCAATTTTTGTTGGTTTTCATCTAATGAACTTATTTCAGTCAGCTAGATCTTTCTTCTTCAAAGCAAAAAGATTTTATCTTCAAATACAAGAACTTTTCGAGGTTTTGATGGTTTTCAGCAAATGAACATATTTCAGCGAGCTGGAAGTTTTTTCCTTAATAGTGTAAGATTTTATCTTAAAATACAAGAACTTTTCGTGGTTCTTGTCAATTTATGTTCGTTTTCATCTAATGAACTTATTTCAGTCAGCAAGATCTTTCTTCTTCAAAGCAAAAATATTTTATCTTCAAATACAAGAACTTTTCGTGGTTTTGATGGTTTTCAGCAAATGAACATATTTCAGCGAGCTGGAAGTTTTTTCCGTAATAGAGTAAGATTTTATATTAAAATACAAGAACTTTTCGTGGTTCTTGTCAATTTTTGTTGGTTTTCATCTAATGAACTTATTTCAGTTAGCTGGATCTTTCTTCTTCAAAGCAAAAAGATTTTATCTTCAAATACAAGAACTTTTCGTGGTTTTGATGGTTTTCAGCAAATGAACATATTTCAGCAAGCTGGAAGTTTTTTCCTTAATAGAGTAAGATTTTATCTTAAAATACAAGAACTTTTCGTGGTTCTTGTCAATTTTTGTTGGTTTTCATCGAATGAACTTATTTCAGTCAGCAAGATCTTTCTTCTTCAAAGCAAAAAGATGTTATCTTCAAATACAAGAACTTTTCGTGGTTTTGATGGTTTTCAGCAAATGAACATATTTCAGCGAGCTGGAAGTTTTTTCCTTAATAGTGTAAGATTTTATCTTAAAATACAAGAACTTTTCGTGGTTCTTGTCAATTTTTGTTCGTTTTCATCTAATGAACTTATTTCAGTCAGCAAGATCTTTCTTCTTCAAAGCAAAAAGATTTTATCTTCAAATACAAGAACTTTTCGTGGTTTTGATGGTTTTCAGCAAATGAACATATTTCAGCGAGCTGGAAGTTTTTTCCTTAATAGCGTAAGATTTTATCTTAAAATACAAGAACTTTTCGTGGTTCTTGTCAATTTTTGTTCGTTTTCATCTAATGAACTTATTTCAGTCAGCTAGATCTTTCTTCTTCAAAGCAAAAAGATTTTATCTTCAAATACAAGAACTTTTCGTGGTTTTGTTGGTTTTCAGCAAATGAACATATTTCAGCGAGCTGGGAGTTTTTTCTTAAAAAGCGTAAGATTTTATCTTAAAATACAAGAACTTTTCGTGGTTCTTGTCAATTTTTGTTCGTTTTAATCTAATAAACTTATTTCAGTCAGCTAGATCTTTCTTCTTCAAAGCAAAAAGATTTTATCTTCAAATACAAGAACTTTTCGTGGTTTTGTTGGTTTTCAGCAAATGAACATATTTCAGCGAGCTGGGAGTTTTTTCTTTAATAGCGTAAGATTTTATCTTAAAATACAAGAACTTTTCGTTGTTCTTGTCAATTTTTGTTCGTTTTCATCTGATGAACTTATTTCAGTCAGCAAGATCTTTCTTCTTCAAAGCAAAAAGATTTTATCTTCAAATACAAGAACTTTTCGTGGTTTTGATGGTTTTCAGCAAATGAACATATTTCAGCGAGCTGGAAGTTTTTTCCTTAATAGAGTAAGATTTTATCTTAAAATACAAGAACTTTTCGTGGTTCTTGTCAATTTTTGTTGGTTTTCATCTGATGAACTTATTTCAGTCAGCGAGATCTTTCTTCTTCAAAGCAAAAAGATTTTATCTTCAAATACAAGAACTTTTCGTGGTTTTGTTGGTTTTCAGCAAATGAACATATTTCAGCGAGCCAGAAGTTTTTTCTTTAATAGCGTAAGATTTTATCTTAAAATACAAGAACTTTTCGTGGTTCTTGTCAATTTTTGTTCGTTGTCATCTAATGAACTTATTTCAGTCAGCAAGATATTTCTTCTTCAAAGCAAAAAGATTTTATCTTCAAATACAAGAACTTTTCGTGGTTTTGATGGTTTTCAGCAAATGAACATATTTCAGCGAGCCAGAAGTTTTTTCTTTAAAAGCGTAAGATTTTATCTTAAAATACAAGAACTTTTCGTGGTTCTTGTCAATTTTTGTTGGTTTTCATCTAATGAACTTATTTCAGTCAGCTGGATCTTTCTTCTTCAAAGCAAAAAGATTTTATCTTCAAATACAAGAACTTTTCGTGGCTTTGATGGTTTTCAGCAAATGAACATATTTCAGCGAGCTGGAAGTTTTTTCCTTAATAGAGTAAGATTTTATCTTAAAATACAAGAACTTTTCGTGGTTCTTGTCAATTTTTGTTGGTTTTCATCTCATGAACTTATTTCAGTCAGCGAGATCTTTCTTCTTCAAAGCAAAAAGATTTTATCTTCAAATACAAGAACTTTTCGTGGTTTTGTTGGTTTTCAGCAAATGAACAGATTTCAGCGAGCTGGAAGTTTTTTCCTTAATAGCGTAAGATTTTATCTTAAAATACAAGAACTTTTCGTGGTTCTTGTCAATTTTTGTTGGTTTTCATCTAATGAACTTATTTCAGTCAGCTAGATCTTTCTTCTTCAAAGCAAAAAGATTTTATCTTCAAATACAAGAACTTTTCGTGGTTTTGATGGTTTTCAGCAAATGAAGATACTTCAGCGAGCTGGGAGTTTTTTCTTTAATAGTGTAAGATTTTATCTTAAAATACAAGAACTTTTCGTGGTTCTTGTCAATTTTTGTTGGTTTTCATCGAATGAACTTATTTCAGTCAGCAAGATCTTTCTTCTTCAAAGCAAAAAGATTTTATCTTCAAATACAAGAACTTTTCGTGGTTTTGATGGTTTTCAGCAAATGAACATATTTCAGCGAGCTGGAAGTTTTTTCCTTAATAGTGTAAGATTTTATCTTAAAATACAAGAACTTTTCGTGGTTCTTGTCAATTTTTGTTCGTTTTCATCTAATGAACTTATTTCAGTCAGCAAGATCTTTCTTCTTCAAAGCAAAAAGATTTTATCTTCAAATACAAGAACTTTTCGTGGTTTTGATGGTTTTCAGCAAATGAACATATTTCAGCGAGCCAGAAGTTTTTTCTTTAATAGCGTAAGATTTTATCTTAAAATACAAGAACTTTTCGTGGTTCTTGTCAATTTTTGTTCGTTTTCATCTGATTAACTTATTTCAGTCAGCTAGATCTTTCTTCTTCAAAGCAAAAAGATTTTATCTTCAAATACAAGAACTTTTCGTGGTTTTGTTGGTTTTGAGCAAATGAACATATTTCAGCGAGCTGGGAGTTTTTCCTTTAATAGAGCAAGATTTTATCTTAAAATACAAGAACTTTTCGTGCTTCTTGTCAATTTTTGTTGGTTTTCATCTGATGAACTTATTTCAGTCAGCTAGATCTTTCTTCTTCAAAGCAAAAAGATTTTATCTTCAAATACAAGAACTTTTCGTGGTTTTGATGGTTTTCAGCAAATGAACATATTTCAGCGAGCTGGAAGTTTTTTCCTTAATAGCGTAAGATTTTATCTTAAAATACAAGAACTTTTCGTGGTTCTTGTCAATTTTTGTTGGTTTTCATCTGATGAACTTATTTCAGTCAGCGAGATCTTTCTTCTTCAAAGCAAAAAGATTTTATCTTCAAATACAAGAACTTTTCGTGGTTTTGTTGGTTTTCAGCAAATGAACATATTTCAGCGAGCCAGAAGTTTTTTCTTTAATAGCGTAAGATTTTATCTTAAAATACAAGAACTTTTCGTGGTTCTTGTCAATTTTTGTTCGTTGTCATCTAATGAACTTATTTCAGTCAGCAAGATATTTCTTCTTCAAAGCAAAAAGATTTTATCTTCAAATACAAGAACTTTTCGTGGTTTTGATGGTTTTCAGCAAATGAACATATTTCAGCGAGCCAGAAGTTTTTTCTTTAAAAGCGTAAGATTTTATCTTAAAATACAAGAACTTTTCGTGGTTCTTGTCAATTTTTGTTGGTTTTCATCTAATGAACTTATTTCAGTCAGCTGGATCTTTCTTCTTCAAAGCAAAAAGATTTTATCTTCAAATACAAGAACTTTTCGTGGCTTTGATGGTTTTCAGCAAATGAACATATTTCAGCGAGCTGGAAGTTTTTTCCTTAATAGAGTAAGATTTTATCTTAAAATACAAGAACTTTTCGTGGTTCTTGTCAATTTTTGTTGGTTTTCATCTCATGAACTTATTTCAGTCAGCGAGATCTTTCTTCTTCAAAGCAAAAAGATTTTATCTTCAAATACAAGAACTTTTCGTGGTTTTGTTGGTTTTCAGCAAATGAACAGATTTCAGCGAGCTGGAAGTTTTTTCCTTAATAGCGTAAGATTTTATCTTAAAATACAAGAACTTTTCGTGGTTCTTGTCAATTTTTGTTGGTTTTCATCTAATGAACTTATTTCAGTCAGCTAGATCTTTCTTCTTCAAAGCAAAAAGATTTTATCTTCAAATACAAGAACTTTTCGTGGTTTTGATGGTTTTCAGCAAATGAAGATACTTCAGCGAGCTGGGAGTTTTTTCTTTAATAGTGTAAGATTTTATCTTAAAATACAAGAACTTTTCGTGGTTCTTGTCAATTTTTGTTGGTTTTCATCGAATGAACTTATTTCAGTCAGCAAGATCTTTCTTCTTCAAAGCAAAAAGATTTTATCTTCAAATACAAGAACTTTTCGTGGTTTTGATGGTTTTCAGCAAATGAACATATTTCAGCGAGCTGGAAGTTTTTTCCTTAATAGTGTAAGATTTTATCTTAAAATACAAGAACTTTTCGTGGTTCTTGTCAATTTTTGTTCGTTTTCATCTAATGAACTTATTTCAGTCAGCAAGATCTTTCTTCTTCAAAGCAAAAAGATTTTATCTTCAAATACAAGAACTTTTCGTGGTTTTGATGGTTTTCAGCAAATGAACATATTTCAGCGAGCCAGAAGTTTTTTCTTTAATAGCGTAAGATTTTATCTTAAAATACAAGAACTTTTCGTGGTTCTTGTCAATTTTTGTTCGTTTTCATCTGATTAACTTATTTCAGTCAGCTAGATCTTTCTTCTTCAAAGCAAAAAGATTTTATCTTCAAATACAAGAACTTTTCGTGGTTTTGTTGGTTTTGAGCAAATGAACATATTTCAGCGAGCTGGGAGTTTTTCCTTTAATAGAGCAAGATTTTATCTTAAAATACAAGAACTTTTCGTGCTTCTTGTCAATTTTTGTTGGTTTTCATCTGATGAACTTATTTCAGTCAGCTAGATCTTTCTTCTTCAAAGCAAAAAGATTTTATCTTCAAATACAAGAACTTTTCGTGGTTTTGATGGTTTTCAGCAAATGAACATATTTCAGCGAGCTGGAAGTTTTTTCCTTAATAGCGTAAGATTTTATCTTAAAATACAAGAACTTTTCGTGGTTCTTGTCAATTTTTGTTCGTTTTCATCTAATGAACTTATTTCAGTCAGCTAGATCTTTCTTCTTCAAAGCAAAAAGATTTTATCTTCAAATACAAGAACTTTTCGTGGTTTTGTTGGTTTTCAGCAAATGAACATATTTCAGCGAGCTGGGAGTTTTTTCTTAAAAAGCGTAAGATTTTATCTTAAAATACAAGAACTTTTCGTGGTTCTTGTCAATTTTTGTTCGTTTTAATCTAATAAACTTATTTCAGTCAGCTAGATCTTTCTTCTTCAAAGCAAAAAGATTTTATCTTCAAATACAAGAACTTTTCGTGGTTTTGTTGGTTTTCAGTAAATGAACATATTTCAGCGAGCTGGGAGTTTTTTCTTTAATAGCGTAAGATTTTATCTTAAAATACAAGAACTTTTCGTTGTTCTTGTCAATTTTTGTTCGTTTTCATCTAATGAACTTATTTCAGTCAGCAAGATCTTTCTTCTTCAAAGCAAAAAGATTTTATCTTCAAATACAAGAACTTTTCGTGGTTTTGATGGTTTTCAGCAAATGAACATATTTCAGCGAGCTGGAAGTTTTTTCCTTAATAGAGTAAGATTTTATCTTAAAATACAAGAACTTTTCGTGGTTCTTGTCAATTTTTGTTGGTTTTCATCTGATGAACTTATTTCAGTCAGCGAGATCTTTCTTCTTCAAAGCAAAAAGATTTTATCTTCAAATACAAGAACTTTTCGTGGTTTTGTTGGTTTTCAGCAAATGAACATATTTCAGCGAGCCAGAAGTTTTTTCTTTAATAGCGTAAGATTTTATCTTAAAATACAAGAACTTTTCGTGGTTCTTGTCAATTTTTGTTCGTTGTCATCTAATGAACTTATTTCAGTCAGCAAGATATTTCTTCTTCAAAGCAAAAAGATTTTATCTTCAAATACAAGAACTTTTCGTGGTTTTGATGGTTTTCAGCAAATGAACATATTTCAGCGAGCCAGAAGTTTTTTCTTTAAAAGCGTAAGATTTTATCTTAAAATACAAGAACTTTTCGTGGTTCTTGTCAATTTTTGTTGGTTTTCATCTGATGAACTTATTTCAGTCAGCTGGATCTTTCTTCTTCAAAGCAAAAAGATTTTATCTTCAAATACAAGAACTTTTCGTGGTTTTGATGGTTTTCAGCAAATGAACATATTTCAGCGAGCTGGAAGTTTTTTCCTTAATAGAGTAAGATTTTATCTTAAAATACAAGAACTTTTCGTGGTTCTTGTCAATTTTTGTTGGTTTTCATCTCATGAACTTATTTCAGTCAGCGAGATCTTTCTTCTTCAAAGCAAAAAGATTTTATCTTCAAATACAAGAACTTTTCGTGGTTTTGTTGGTTTTCAGCAAATGAACAGATTTCAGCGAGCTGGAAGTTTTTTCCTTAATAGCGTAAGATTTTATCTTAAAATACAAGAACTTTTCGTGGTTCTTGTCAATTTTTGTTGGTTTTCATCTAATGAACTTATTTCAGTCAGCTGGATCTTTCTTCTTCAAAGCAAAAAGATTTTATCTTCAAATACAAGAACTTTTCGTGGTTTTGATGGTTTTCAGCAAATGAAGATACTTCAGCGAGCTGGGAGTTTTTTCTTTAATAGTGTAAGATTTTATCTTAAAATACAAGAACTTTTCGTGGTTCTTGTCAATTTTTGTTGGTTTTCATCTAATGAACGTATTTCAGTCAGCTAGATCTTTCTTCTTCAAAGCAAAAAGATGTTATCTTCAAATACAAGAACTTTTCGTGGTTTTGATGGTTTTCAGCAAATGAACATATTTCAGCGAGCTGGAAGTTTTTTCTTGATAGAGTAAGATTTTATCTTAAAATACAAGAAGTTTTCGTCGTTCTTGTCAATTTATGTTGGTTTTCATCTCATGAACTTATTTCAGTCAGCGAGATCTTTCTTCTTCAAAGCAAAAAGATTTTATCTTCAAATACAAGAACTTTTCGTGGTTTTGATGGTTTTCAGCAAATGAACATATTTCAGCGAGCTGGAAGTTTTTTCCTTAATAGAGTAAGATTTTATCTTAAAATACCAGAAATTTTCGTGGTTCTTGTCAATTTTTGTTGGTTTTCATCTGATGAACTTATTTCAGTCAGCAAGATCTTTCTTCTTCAAAGCAAAAAGATTTTATCTTCAAATACAAGAACTTTTCGTGGTTTTGATGGTTTTCAGCAAATGAACATATTTCAGCGAGCTGGAAGTTTTTTCCTTAATAGAGTAAGATTTTATCTTAAAATACAAGAACTTTTCGTGGTTCTTGTCAATTGTTGTTGGTTTTCATCTAATGAACTTATTTCAGTCAGCGAGATCTTTCTTCTTCAAAGCAAAAAGATTTTATCTTCAAATACAAGAACTTTTCGTGGTTTTGTTGGTTTTCAGCAAATGAACATATTTCAGCGAGCCAGAAGTTTTTTCTTTAATAGCGTAAGATTTTATCTTAAAATACAAGAACTTTTCGTGGTTCTTGTCAATTTTTGTTGGTTTTCATCTAATGAACTTATTTCAGTCAGCTAGATCTTTCTTCTTCAAAGCAAAAAGATTTTATCTTCAAATACAAGAACTTTTCGAGGTTTTGATGGTTTTCAGCAAATGAACATATTTCAGCGAGCTGGAAGTTTTTTCCTTAATAGTGTAAGATTTTATCTTAAAATACAAGAACTTTTCGTGGTTCTTGTCAATTTATGTTCGTTTTCATCTAATGAACTTATTTCAGTCAGCAAGATCTTTCTTCTTCAAAGCAAAAATATTTTATCTTCAAATACAAGAACTTTTCGTGGTTTTGATGGTTTTCAGCAAATGAACATATTTCAGCGAGCTGGAAGTTTTTTCCGTAATAGAGTAAGATTTTATCTTAAAATACAAGAACTTTTCGTGGTTCTTGTCAATTTTTGTTGGTTTTCATCTAATGAACTTATTTCAGTTAGCTGGATCTTTCTTCTTCAAAGCAAAAAGATTTTATCTTCAAATACAAGAACTTTTCGTGGTTTTGATGGTTTTCAGCAAATGAACATATTTCAGCAAGCTGGAAGTTTTTTCCTTAATAGAGTAAGATTTTATCTTAAAATACAAGAACTTTTCGTGGTTCTTGTCAATTTTTGTTGGTTTTCATCTAATGAACTTATTTCAGTCAGCTAGATCTTTCTTCTTCAAAGCAAAAAGATTTTATCTTCAAATACAAGAACTTTTCGTGGTTTTGATGGTTTTCAGCAAATGAACATATTTCAGCGAGCCGGAAGTTTTTTCTTTAATAGGGTAAGATTTTATCTTAAAATACAAGAACTTTTCGTGGTTCTTGTCAATTTTTGTTGGTTTTCATCTAATGAACTTATTTCAGTCAGCTAGATCTTTCTTCTTCAAAGCAAAAAGATTTTATCTTCAAATACAAGAACTTTTCGTGGTTTTGATGGTTTTCAGCAAATGAACACATTTCAGCGCGCTGGAAGTTTTTTCCTTAATAGCGTAAGATTTTATCTTAAATTACCAGAACATTTCGTGGTTCTTGTCAATTTTTGTTGGTTTTCATCTAATGAACTTATTTCAGTCAGCTCGATCTTTCTTCTTCAAAGCAAAAAGATTTTATCTTCAAATACAAGAACTTTTCGTGGTTTTTTTGGTTTTCAGCAAATGAACATATTTCAGCGAGCTGGGAGTTTTTTCTTTAATAGAGTAAGATTTTATCTTAAAATACAAGAACTTTTCGTGGTTCTTGTCAATTTTTGTTGGTTTTCATCTGATGAACTTATTTCAGTCAGCTAGATCTTTTTTCTTCAAAGCAAAAAGATTTTATCTTCAAATACAAGAACTTTTCGAGGTTTTGATGGTTTTCAGCAAATGAACATATTTCAGCGAGCTGGAAGTTTTTTCCTTAATAGTGTAAGATTTTATCTTAAAATACAAGAACTTTTCGTGGTTCTTGTCAATTTTTGTTCGTTTTCATCTCATGAACTTATTTCAGTCAGCAAGATCTTTCTTCTTCAAAGCAAAAAGATTTTATCTTCAAATACAAGAACTTTTCGTGGTTTTGTTGGTTTTCAGCAAATGAACATATTTCAGCGAGCTGGGAGTTTTTTCTTTAATAGAGTAAGATTTTATCTTAAAATACAAGAACTTTTCGTGCTTCTTGTCAATTTTTGTTGGTTTTCATCTGATGAACTTATTTCAGTCAGCAAGATCTTTTTTCTTCAAAGCAAAAAGATTTTAGCTTCAAATACAAGAACTTTTCGTGGTTTTGTTGGTTTTCAGCAAATGAACATATTTCAGCGAGCTGGGAGTTTTTTCTTTAATAGAGTAAGATTTTATCTTAAAATACAAGAACTTTTCGTGGTTCTTGTCAATTTTTGTTGGTTTTCATCTGATGAACTTATTTCAGTCAGCTAGATCTTTTTTCTTCAAAGCAAAAAGATTTTATCTTCAAATACAAGAACTTTTCGTGGTTTTGATGGTTTTCAGCAAATGAACATATTTCAGCGAGCTGGGAGTTTTTTCTTTAATAGAGTAAGATTTTATCTTAAAATACAAGAACTTTTCGTGCTTCTTGTCAATTTTTGTTGGTTTTCATCTGATGAACTTATTTCAGTCAGCAAGATCTTTTTTCTTCAAAGCAAAAAGATTTTAGCTTCAAATACAAGAACTTTTCGAGGTTTTGATGGTTTTCAGCAAATGAACATATTTCAGTGAGCTGGAAGTTTTTTCCTTAATAGTGTAAGATTTTATCTTAAAATACAACAACTTTTCGTGGTTCTTGTCAATTTTTGTTGGTTTTCATCTGATGAACTTATTTCAGTCAGCTAGATCTTTTTTCTTCAAAGCAAAAAGATTTTATCTTCAAATACAAGAACTTTTCGTGGTTTTGATGGTTTTCAGCAAATGAACATATTTCAGCGAGCTGGAAGTTTTTTCCTTAATAGTGTAAGATTTTATCTCAAAATACAAGAACTTTTCGTGGTTCTTGTCAATTTTTGTTCGTTTTCATCTAATGAACTTATTTCAGTCAGCAAGATCTTTCTTCTTCAAAGCAAAAATATTTTATCTTCACAGACAAGAACTTTTCGTGGTTTTGATGGTTTTCAGCAAATGAACATATTTCAGCGAGCTGGAAGTTTTTTCCGTAATAGAGTAAAATTTTATCTTAAAATACAAGAACTTTTCGTGGTTCTTGTCAATTTTTGTTGGTTTTCATCTAATGAACTTATTTCAGTCAGCTGGATCTTTCTTCTTCAAAGCAAAAAGATTTTAGCTTCAAATACAAGAACTTTTCGAGGTTTTGATGGTTTTCAGCAAATGAACATATTTCAGTGAGCTGGAAGTTTTTTCCTTAATAGTGTAAGATTTTATCTTAAAATACAACAACTTTTCGTGGTTCTTGTCAATTTTTGTTCGTTTTCATCGAATGAACTTATTTCAGTCAGCAAGATCTTTCTTCTTCAAAGCAAAAAGATTTTATCTTCAAATACAAGAACTTTTCGTGGTTTTGATGGTTTTCAGCAAATGAACATATTTCAGCGAGCTGGAAGTTTTTTCCGTAATAGAGTAAGATTTTATCTTAAAATACAAGAACTTTTCGTGGTTCTTGTCAATTTTTGTTGGTTTTCATCTAATGAACTTATTTCAGTCAGCTGGATCTTTCTTCTTCAAAGCAAAAAGATTTTATCTTCAAATACAAGAACTTTTCGTGGTTTTGTTGGTTTTCAGCAAATGAACATATTTCAGCGAGCTGGAAGTTTTTTCCTTCATAGTGGAAGATTTTATCTTAAAATACAAGAACTTTTCGTGGTTCTTGTCAATTTTTGTTGGTTTTCATCTGATGAACTTATTTCAGTCAGCTAGATCTTTTTTCTTCAAAGCAAAAAGATTTTATCTTCAAATACAAGAACTTTTCGAGGTTTTGATGGTTTTCAGCAAATGAACATATTTCAGCGAGCTGGAAGTTTTTTCCTTAATAGTGTAAGATTTTATCTCAAAATACAAGAACTTTTCGTGGTTCTTGTCAATTTTTGTTCGTTTTCATCTGATGAACTTATTTCAGTCAGCGAGATCTTTCTTCTTCAAAGCAAAAAGATTTTATCTTCAAATACAAGAACTTTTCGTGGTTTTGATGGTTTTCAGCAAATGAACATATTTCAGCGAGCTGGAAGTTTTTTCCTTGATAGAGTAAGATTTTATCTTAAAATACAAGAACTTTTCGTGGTTCTTGTCAATTTTTGTTGGTTTTCATCGAATGAACTTATTTCAGTCAGCGAGATCTTTCTTCTTCAAAGCAAAAAGATTTTATCTTCAAATACAAGAACTTTTCGTGGTTTTGTTGGTTTTCAGCAAATGAACAGATTTCAGCGAGCAAGAAGTTTTTTCTTTAATAGCGTAAGATTTTATCTTAAAATACAAGAACTTTTCGTGGTTCTTGTCAATTTTTGTTCGTTTTCATCTAATGAACTTATTTCAGTCAGCAAGATCTTTCTTCTTCAAAGCAAAAAGATTTTATCTTCAAATACAACAACTTTTCGTGTTTTGATGGTTTTCAGCAAATGAACATATTTCAGCGAGCTGGAAGTTTTTTCCTTAATAGCGTAAGATTTTATCTTAAAATACAAGAACTTTTCTTGGTTCTTGTCAATTTTTGTTGGTTTTCATCCAATGAACTTATTTCAGTCAGCTGGATCTTTCTTCTTCAAAGCAAAAAGATTTTATCTTCAAATACAAGAACTTTTCGTGGTTTTGATGGTTTTCAGCAAATGAACATACTTCAGCGAGCTGGGAGTTTTTTCTTTAATTGTGTAAGATTTTATCTTAAAATACAAGAACTTTTCGTGGTTCTTGTCAATTTTTGTTGGTTTTCATCTAATGAACGTATTTCAGTCAGCTAGATCTTTCTTCTTCAAAGCAAAAAGATGTTATCTTCAAATACAAGAACTTTTCGTTGTTTTGATGGTTTTCAGCAAATGAACATATTTCAGCGAGCTGGAAGTTTTTTCTTGATAGAGTAAGATTTTATCTTAAAATACAAGAAGTTTTCGTCGTTCTTGTCAATTTTTGTTGGTTTTCATCTAATGAACTTATTTCAGTCAGCTAGATCTTTCTTCTTCAAAGCAAAAAGATTTTATCTTCAAATACAAGAACTTTTCGTGGTTTTGTTGGTTTTCAGCAAATGAACATATTTCAGCGAGCTGGGAGTTTTTTCTTTAATAGAGTAAGATTTTATCTTAAAATACAAGAACTTTTCGTGGTTCTTGTCAATTTTTGTTGGTTTTCATCTAATGAACTTATTTCAGTCAGCTGGATCTTTCTTCTTCAAAGCAAAAAGATTTTATCTTCAAATACAAGAACTTTTCGTGGTTTTGTTGGTTTTCAGCAAATGAACATATTTCAGCGAGCTGGAAGTTTTTTCCTTAATAGAGTAAGATTTTATCTTAAATTACCAGAACATTTCGTGGTTCTTGTCAATTCTTGTTGGTTTTCATCTGATGAACTTATTTCAGTCAGCTAGATCTTTCTTCTTCAAAGCAAAAATATTTTATCTTCAAATACAAGAACTTTTCGTGGTTTTGATGGTTTTCAGCAAATGAACATATTTCAGCGAGCTGGAAGTTTTTTCCTTAATAATGTAAGATTTTATCTTCAAATACAAGAACTTTTCGTGGTTCTTGTCAATTTTTGTTCGTTTTCATCTGATGAACTTATTTCAGTCAGCTAGATCTTTCTTCTTCAAAGCAAAAAGATTTTATCTTCAAATACAAGAACTTTTCGTGGTTTTGATGGTTTTCAGCAAATGAACATATTTCAGCGAGCTGGAAGTTTTTTCTTTAATAGAGTAAGATTTTATCTTAAAATACAAGAACTTTTCGTGGTTCTTGTCAATTTTTGTTGATTTTCATCTAATGAACTTATTTCAGTCAGCAAGATCTTTCTTCTTTAAAGCAAAAATATTTTATCTTCAAATACAAGAACTTTTCGTGGTTTTGATGGTTTTCAGCAAATGAACATATTTCAGCGAGCTGGAAGTTTTTTCCGTAATAGAGTAAGATTTTATCTTAAAATACAAGAACTTTTCGTGGTTCTTGTCAATTTTTGTTGGTTTTCATCTAATGAACTTATTTCAGTCAGCTGGATCTTTCTTCTTCAAAGCAAAAAGATTTTATCTTCAAATACAAGAACTTTTCGTGGTTTTGTCGGTTTTCAGCAAATGAACATATTTCAGCGAGCTGGAAGTTTTTTCCTTAATAGAGTAAGATTTTATCTTAAATTACCAGAACATTTCGTGGTTCTTGTCAATTCTTGTTGGTTTTCATCTGATGAACTTATTTCAGTCAGCTAGATCTTTCTTCTTGAAAGCAAAAAGATTTTATCTTCAAATACAAGAACTTTTCGTGGTTTTGATGGTTTTCAGCAAATGAACATATTTCAGCGAGCTGGAAGTTTTTTCCTCAATAATGTAAGATTTTATCTTAAAATACAAGAACTTTTCGTGGTTCTTGTCAATTTTTGTTCGTTTTCATCTAATGAACTTATTTCAGTCAGCTAGATCTTTCTTCCTCAAAGCAAAAAGATTTTATCTTCAAATACAAGAACTTTTCGTGGTTTTGATGGTTTTCAGCAAATGAAGATACTTCAGCGAGCTGGGAGTTTTTTCTTTAATAGTGTAAGATTTTATCTTAAAATACAAGAACTTTTCGTGGTTCTTGTCAATTTTTGTTCGTTTTCATCTAATGAACTTATTTCAGTCAGCATGATCTTTCTTCTTCAAAGCAAAAAAATTTTATCTTCAAATACAAGAACTTTTCGTGGTTTTGATGGTTTTCAGCAAATGAACATATTTCAGCGAGCCAGAAGTTTTTTCTTTAATAGCGTAAGATTTTATCTTAAAATACAAGAACTTTTCGTGGTTCTTGTCAATTTTTGTTCGTTTTCATCTGATTAACTTATTTCAGTCAGCAAGATCTTTCTTCTTCAAAGCAAAAAGATTTTATCTTCAAATACAAGAACTTTTCGTGGTTTTGTTGGTTTTGAGCAAATGAACATATTTCAGCGAGCTGGGAGTTTTTCCTTTAATAGAGCAAGATTTTATCTTAAAATACAAGAACTTTTCGTGCTTCTTGTCAATTTTTGTTGGTTTTCATCTGATGAACTTATTTCAGTCAGCTAGATCTTTATTCTTCAAAGCAAAAAGATTTTATCTTCAAATACAAGAACTTTTCGTGGTTTTGATGGTTTTCAGCAAATGAACATATTTCAGCGAGCTGGAAGTTTTTTCCTTAATAGCGTAAGATTTTATCTTAAAATACAAGAACTTTTCGTGGTTCTTGTCAATTTTTGTTCGTTTTCATCTAATGAACTTATTTCAGTCAGCTAGATCTTTCTTCTTCAAAGCAAAAAGATTTTATCTTCAAATACAAGAACTTTTCGTGGTTTTGTTGGTTTTCAGCAAATGAACATATTTCAGCGAGCTGGGAGTTTTTTCTTAAAAAGCGTAAGATTTTATCTTAAAATACAAGAACTTTTCGTGGTTCTTGTCAATTTTTGTTCGTTTTAATCTAATAAACTTATTTCAGTCAGCTAGATCTTTCTTCTTCAAAGCAAAAAGATTTTATCTTCAAATACAAGAACTTTTCGTGGTTTTGTTGGTTTTCAGCAAATGAACATATTTCAGCGAGCTGGGAGTTTTTTCTTTAATAGCGTAAGATATTATCTTAAAATACAAGAACTTTTCGTTGTTCTTGTCAATTTTTGTTCGTTTTCATCTAATGAACTTATTTCAGTCAGCAAGATCTTTCTTCTTCAAAGCAAAAAGATTTTATCTTCAAATACAAGAACTTTTCGTGGTTTTGATGGTTTTCAGCAAATGAACATATTTCAGCGAGCTGGAAGTTTTTTCCTTAATAGAGTAAGATTTTATCTTAAAATACAAGAACTTTTCGTGGTTCTTGTCAATTTTTGTTGGTTTTCATCTGATGAACTTATTTCAGTCAGCGAGATCTTTCTTCTTCAAAGCAAAAAGATTTTATCTTCAAATACAAGAACTTTTCGTGGTTTTGTTGGTTTTCAGCAAATGAACATATTTCAGCGAGCCAGAAGTTTTTTCTTTAATAGCGTAAGATTTTATCTTAAAATACAAGAACTTTTCGTGGTTCTTGTCAATTTTTGTTCGTTGTCATCTAATGAACTTATTTCAGTCAGCAAGATATTTCTTCTTCAAAGCAAAAAGATTTTATCTTCAAATACAAGAACTTTTCGTGGTTTTGATGGTTTTCAGCAAATGAACATATTTCAGCGAGCCAGAAGTTTTTTCTTTAAAAGCGTAAGATTTTATCTTAAAATACAAGAACTTTTCGTGGTTCTTGTCAATTTTTGTTGGTTTTCATCTGATGAACTTATTTCAGTCAGCTGGATCTTTCTTCTTCAAAGCAAAAAGATTTTATCTTCAAATACAAGAACTTTTCGTGGTTTTGATGGTTTTCAGCAAATGAACATATTTCAGCGAGCTGGAAGTTTTTTCCTTAATAGAGTAAGATTTTATCTTAAAATACAAGAACTTTTCGTGGTTCTTGTCAATTTTTGTTGGTTTTCATCTCATGAACTTATTTCAGTCAGCGAGATCTTTCTTCTTCAAAGCAAAAAGATTTTATCTTCAAATACAAGAACTTTTCGTGGTTTTGTTGGTTTTCAGCAAATGAACAGATTTCAGCGAGCTGGAAGTTTTTTCCTTAATAGCGTAAGATTTTATCTTAAAATACAAGAACTTTTCGTGGTTCTTGTCAATTTTTGTTGGTTTTCATCTAATGAACTTATTTCAGTCAGCTAGATCTTTCTTCTTCAAAGCAAAAAGATTTTATCTTCAAATACAAGAACTTTTCGTGGTTTTGATGGTTTTCAGCAAATGAAGATACTTCAGCGAGCTGGGAGTTTTTTCTTTAATAGTGTAAGATTTTATCTTAAAATACAAGAACTTTTCGTGGTTCTTGTCAATTTTTGTTGGTTTTCATCTAATGAACGTATTTCAGTCAGCTAGATCTTTCTTCTTCAAAGCAAAAAGATGTTATCTTCAAATACAAGAACTTTTCGTGGTTTTGATGGTTTTCAGCAAATGAACATATTTCAGCGAGCTGGAAGTTTTTTCTTGATAGAGTAAGATTTTATCTTAAAATACAAGAAGTTTTCGTCGTTCTTGTCAATTTATGTTGGTTTTCATCTCATGAACTTATTTCAGTCAGCGAGATCTTTCTTCTTCAAAGCAAAAAGATTTTATCTTCAAATACAAGAACTTTTCGTGGTTTTGATGGTTTTCAGCAAATGAACATATTTCAGCGAGCTGGAAGTTTTTTCCTTAATAGAGTAAGATTTTATCTTAAAATACCAGAAATGTTCGTGGTTCTTGTCAATTTTTGTTGGTTTTCATCTGATGAACTTATTTCAGTCAGCAAGATCTTTCTTCTTCAAAGCAAAAAGATTTTATCTTCAAATACAAGAACTTTTCGTGGTTTTGATGGTTTTCAGCAAATGAACATATTTCAGCGAGCTGGAAGTTTTTTCCTTAATAGAGTAAGATTTTATCTTAAAATACAAGAACTTTTCGTGGTTCTTGTCAATTGTTGTTGGTTTTCATCTAATGAACTTATTTCAGTCAGCTCGATCTTTCTTCTTCAAAGCAAAAAGATTTTATCTTCAAATACAAGAACTTTTCGTGGTTTTGTTGGTTTTCAGCAAATGAACATATTTCAGCGAGCCAGAAGTTTTTTCTTTAATAGCGTAAGATTTTATCTTAAAATACAAGAACTTTTCGTGGTTCTTGTCAATTTTTGTTGGTTTTCATCTAATGAACTTATTTCAGTCAGCTAGATCTTTCTTCTTCAAAGCAAAAAGATTTTATCTTCAAATACAAGAACTTTTCGAGGTTTTGATGGTTTTCAGCAAATGAACATATTTCAGCGAGCTGGAAGTTTTTTCCTTAATAGTGTAAGATTTTATCTTAAAATACAAGAACTTTTCGTGGTTCTTGTCAATTTATGTTCGTTTTCATCTAATGAACTTATTTCAGTCAGCAAGATCTTTCTTCTTCAAAGCAAAAATATTTTATCTTCAAATACAAGAACTTTTCGTGGTTTTGATGGTTTTCAGCAAATGAACATATTTCAGCGAGCTGGAAGTTTTTTCCGTAATAGAGTAAGATTTTATATTAAAATACAAGAACTTTTCGTGGTTCTTGTCAATTTTTGTTGGTTTTCATCTAATGAACTTATTTCAGTTAGCTGGATCTTTCTTCTTCAAAGCAAAAAGATTTTATCTTCAAATACAAGAACTTTTCGTGGTTTTGATGGTTTTCAGCAAATGAACATATTTCAGCAAGCTGGAAGTTTTTTCCTTAATAGAGTAAGATTTTATCTTAAAATACAAGAACTTTTCGTGGTTCTTG
Organism: Heptranchias perlo; assembly: GCF_035084215.1. Lineage (NCBI taxonomy): Eukaryota > Metazoa > Chordata > Chondrichthyes > Hexanchiformes > Hexanchidae > Heptranchias > Heptranchias perlo. Next base: position 19,746,282 of record NC_090363.1, read on the forward strand.
TCAATTTTTGTTGGTTTTCATCTAATGAACTTATTTCAGTCAGCTAGATCTTTCTTCTTCAAAGCAAAAAGATTTTATCTTCAAATACAAGAACTTTTCGTGGTTTTGATGGTTTTCAGCAAATGAACATATTTCAGCGAGCCGGAAGTTTTTTCTTTAATAGAGTAAGATTTTATCTTAAAATACAAGAACTTTTCGTGGTTCTTGTCAATTTTTGTTGGTTTTCATCTAATGAACTTATTTCAGTCAGCTAGATCTTTCTTCTTCAAAGCAAAAAGATTTTATCTTCAAATACAACAACTTTTCGTGGTTTTGATGGTTTTCAGCAAATGAACACATTTCAGCGCGCTGGAAGTTTTTTCCTTAATAGCGTAAGATTTTATCTTAAATTACCAGAACATTTCGTGGTTCTTGTCAATTTTTGTTGGTTTTCATCTAATGAACTTATTTCAGTCAGCTCGATCTTTCTTCTTCAAAGCAAAAAGATTTTATCTTCAAATACAAGAACTTTTCGTGGTTTTGTTGGTTTTCAGCAAATGAACATATTTCAGCGAGCTGGAAGTTTTTTCCTTAATAGAGTAAGATTTTATCTTAAAATACCAGAAATGTTCGTGGTTCTTGTCAATTTTTGTTGGTTTTCATCTGATGAACTTATTTCAGTCAGCAAGATCTTTCTTCTTCAAAGCAAAAAGATTTTATCTTCAAATACAAGAACTTTTCGTGGTTTTGATGGTTTTCAGCAAATGAACATATTTCAGCGAGCTGGAAGTTTTTTCCTTAATAGAGTAAGATTTTATCTTAAAATACAAGAACTTTTCGTGGTTCTTGTCAATTGTTGTTGGTTTTCATCTAATGAACTTATTTCAGTCAGCTCGATCTTTCTTCTTCAAAGCAAAAAGATTTTATCTTCAAATACAAGAACTTTTCGTGGTTTTGTTGGTTTTCAGCAAATGAACATATTTCAGCGAGCCAGAAGTTTTTTCTTTAATCGCGTAAGATTTTATCTTAAAATACAAGAACTTTTCGTGGTTCTTGTCAATTTTTGTTGGTTTTCATCTAATGAACTTATTTCAGTCAGCTAGATCTTTCTTCTTCAAAGCAAAAAGATTTTATCTTCAAATACAAGAACTTTTCGAGGTTTTGATGGTTTTCAGCAAATGAACATATTTCAGCGAGCTGGAAGTTTTTTCCTTAATAGTGTAAGATTTTATCTTAAAATACAAGAACTTTTCGTGGTTCTTGTCAATTTATGTTCGTTTTCATCTAATGAACTTATTTCAGTCAGCAAGATCTTTCTTCTTCAAAGCAAAAATATTTTATCTTCAAATACAAGAACTTTTCGTGGTTTTGATGGTTTTCAGCAAATGAACATATTTCAGCGAGCTGGAAGTTTTTTCCGTAATAGAGTAAGATTTTATATTAAAATACAAGAACTTTTCGTGGTTCTTGTCAATTTTTGTTGGTTTTCATCTAATGAACTTATTTCAGTTAGCTGGATCTTTCTTCTTCAAAGCAAAAAGATTTTATCTTCAAATACAAGAACTTTTCGTGGTTTTGATGGTTTTCAGCAAATGAACATATTTCAGCAAGCTGGAAGTTTTTTCCTTAATAGAGTAAGATTTTATCTTAAAATACAAGAACTTTTCGTGGTTCTTGTCAATTTTTGTTGGTTTTCATCTAATGAACTTATTTCAGTCAGCTAGATCTTTCTTCTTCAAAGCAAAAAGATTTTATCTTCAAATACAAGAACTTTTCGTGGTTTTGATGGTTTTCAGCAAATGAACATATTTCAGCGAGCCGGAAGTTTTTTCTTTAATAGAGTAAGATTTTATCTTAAAATACAAGAACTTTTCGTGGTTCTTGTCAATTTTTGTTGGTTTTCATCTAATGAACTTATTTCAGTCAGCTAGATCTTTATTCTTCAAATCAAAAAGATTTTATCTTCAAATACAAGAAGTTTTCGTGGTTTTGTTGATTTTCAGCAAATGAACATATTTCAGCGAGCTGGAAGTTTTGTCTTTAATAGCATCAGATTTTATCCTAAAATACAAGAACTTTTCGTGGTTCTTGTCAATTGTTGTTGGTTTTCATCTAATGAACTTATTTCAGTCAGCTCGATCTTTCTTCTTCAAAGCAAAAAGATTTTATCTTCAAATACAAGAACTTTTCGTGGTTTTGTTGGTTTTCAGCAAATGAACATATTTCAGCGAGCCAGAAGTTTTTTCTTTAATAGCGTAAGATTTTATCTTAAAATACAAGAACTTTTCGTGGTTCTTGTCAATTTTTGTTGGTTTTCATCTAATGAACTTATTTCAGTCAGCTAGATCTTTCTTCTTCAAAGCAAAAAGATTTTATCTTCAAATACAAGAACTTTTCGAGGTTTTGATGGTTTTCAGCAAATGAACATATTTCAGCGAGCTGGAAGTTTTTTCCTTAATAGTGTAAGATTTTATCTTAAAATACAAGAACTTTTCGTGGTTCTTGTCAATTTATGTTCGTTTTCATCTAATGAACTTATTTCAGTCAGCAAGATCTTTCTTCTTCAAAGCAAAAATATTTTATCTTCAAATACAAGAACTTTTCGTGGTTTTGATGGTTTTCAGCAAATGAACATATTTCAGCGAGCTGGAAGTTTTTTCCGTAATAGAGTAAGATTTTATATTAAAATACAAGAACTTTTCGTGGTTCTTGTCAATTTTTGTTGGTTTTCATCTAATGAACTTATTTCAGTTAGCTGGATCTTTCTTCTTCAAAGCAAAAAGATTTTATCTTCAAATACAAGAACTTTTCGTGGTTTTGATGGTTTTCAGCAAATGAACATATTTCAGCAAGCTGGAAGTTTTTTCCTTAATAGAGTAAGATTTTATCTTAAAATACAAGAACTTTTCGTGGTTCTTGTCAATTTTTGTTGGTTTTCATCTAATGAACTTATTTCAGTCAGCTAGATCTTTCTTCTTCAAAGCAAAAAGATTTTATCTTCAAATACAAGAACTTTTCGTGGTTTTGATGGTTTTCAGCAAATGAACATATTTCAGCGAGCCGGAAGTTTTTTCTTTAATAGAGTAAGATTTTATCTTAAAATACAAGAACTTTTCGTGGTTCTTGTCAATTTTTGTTGGTTTTCATCTAATGAACTTATTTCAGTCAGCTAGATCTTTCTTCTTCAAAGCAAAAAGATTTTATCTTCAAATACAACAACTTTTCGTGGTTTTGATGGTTTTCAGCAAATGAACACATTTCAGCGCGCTGGAAGTTTTTTCCTTAATAGCGTAAGATTTTATCTTAAATTACCAGAACATTTCGTGGTTCTTGTCAATTTTTGTTGGTTTTCATCTAATGAACTTATTTCAGTCAGCTCGATCTTTCTTCTTCAAAGCAAAAAGATTTTATCTTCAAATACAAGAAATTTTCGTGGTTTTGTTGGTTTTCAGCAAATGAACATATTTCAGCGAGCTGGAAGTTTTTTCCTTAATAGAGTAAGATTTTATCTTAAAATACCAGAAATGTTCGTGGTTCTTGTCAATTTTTGTTGGTTTTCATCTGATGAACTTATTTCAGTCAGCAAGATCTTTCTTCTTCAAAGCAAAAAGATTTTATCTTCAAATACAAGAACTTTTCGTGGTTTTGATGGTTTTCAGCAAATGAACATATTTCAGCGAGCTGGAAGTTTTTTCCTTAATAGTGTAAGATTTTATCTTAAAATACAAGAACTTTTCGTGGTTCTTGTCAATTGTTGTTGGTTTTCATCTAATGAACTTATTTCAGTCAGCTCGATCTTTCTTCTTCAAAGCAAAAAGATTTTATCTTCAAATACAAGAACTTTTCGTGGTTTTGTTGGTTTTCAGCAAATGAACATATTTCAGCGAGCCAGAAGTTTTTTCTTTAATCGCGTAAGATTTTATCTTAAAATACAAGAACTTTTCGTGGTTCTTGTCAATTTTTGTTGGTTTTCATCTAATGAACTTATTTCAGTCAGCTAGATCTTTCTTCTTCAAAGCAAAAAGATTTTATCTTCAAATACAAGAACTTTTCGAGGTTTTGATGGTTTTCAGCAAATGAACATATTTCAGCGAGCTGGAAGTTTTTTCCTTAATAGTGTAAGATTTTATCTTAAAATACAAGAACTTTTCGTGGTTCTTGTCAATTTATGTTCGTTTTCATCTAATGAACTTATTTCAGTCAGCAAGATCTTTCTTCTTCAAAGCAAAAATATTTTATCTTCAAATACAAGAACTTTTCGTGGTTTTGATGGTTTTCAGCAAATGAACATATTTCAGCGAGCTGGAAGTTTTTTCCGTAATAGAGTAAGATTTTATATTAAAATACAAGAACTTTTCGTGGTTCTTGTCAATTTTTGTTGGTTTTCATCTAATGAACTTATTTCAGTTAGCTGGATCTTTCTTCTTCAAAGCAAAAAGATTTTATCTTCAAATACAAGAACTTTTCGTGGTTTTGATGGTTTTCAGCAAATGAACATATTTCAGCAAGCTGGAAGTTTTTTCCTTAATAGAGTAAGATTTTATCTTAAAATACAAGAACTTTTCGTGGTTCTTGTCAATTTTTGTTGGTTTTCATCTAATGAACTTATTTCAGTCAGCTAGATCTTTCTTCTTCAAAGCAAAAAGATTTTATCTTCAAATACAAGAACTTTTCGTGGTTTTGATGGTTTTCAGCAAATGAACATATTTCAGCGAGCCGGAAGTTTTTTCTTTAATAGAGTAAGATTTTATCTTAAAATACAAGAACTTTTCGTGGTTCTTGTCAATTTTTGTTGGTTTTCATCTAATGAACTTATTTCAGTCAGCTAGATCTTTCTTCTTCAAAGCAAAAAGATTTTATCTTCAAATACAACAACTTTTCGTGGTTTTGATGGTTTTCAGCAAATGAACACATTTCAGCGCGCTGGAAGTTTTTTCCTTAATAGCGTAAGATTTTATCTTAAATTACCAGAACATTTCGTGGTTCTTGTCAATTTTTGTTGGTTTTCATCTAATGAACTTATTTCAGTCAGCTCGATCTTTCTTCTTCAAAGCAAAAAGATTTTATCTTCAAATACAAGAACTTTTCGTGGTTTTGTTGGTTTTCAGCAAATGAACATATTTCAGCGAGCTGGGAGTTTTTTCTTTCATAGAGTAAGATTTTATCTTAAAATACAAGAACTTTTCGTGGTTCTTGTCAATTTTTGTTGGTTTTCATCTGATGAACTTATTTCAGTCAGCTAGATCTTTTTTCTTCAAAGCAAAAAGATTTTATCTTCAAATACAAGAACTTTTCGAGGTTTTGATGGTTTTCAGCAAATGAACATATTTCAGCGAGCTGGAAGTTTTTTCCTTAATAGTGTAAGATTTTATCTTAAAATACAAGAACTTTTCGTGGTTCTTGTCAATTTTTGTTCGTTTTCATCTCATGAACTTATTTCAGTCAGCAAGATCTTTCTTCTTCAAAGCAAAAAGATTTTATCTTCAAATACAAGAACTTTTCGTGGTTTTGTTGGTTTTCAGCAAATGAACATATTTCAGCGAGCTGGGAGTTTTTTCTTTACTAGAGTAAGATTTTATCTTAAAATACAAGAACTTTTCGTGCTTCTTGTCAATTTTTGTTGGTTTTCATCTGATGAACTTATTTCAGTCAGCAAGATCTTTTTTCTTCAAAGCAAAAAGATTTTAGCTTCAAATACAAGAACTTTTCATGGTTTTGTTGGTTTTCAGCAAATGAACATATTTCAGCGAGCTGGGAGTTTTTTCTTTAATAGAGTAAGATTTTATCTTAAAATACAAGAACTTTTCGTGGTTCTTGTCAATTTTTGTTGGTTTTCATCTGATGAACTTATTTCAGTCAGCTAGATCTTTTTTCTTCAAAGCAAAAAGATTTTATCTTCAAATACAAGAACTTTTCGTGGTTTTGATGGTTTTCAGCAAATGAACATATTTCAGCGAGCTGGGAGTTTTTTCTTTAATAGAGTAAGATTTTATCTTAAAATACAAGAACTTTTCGTGCTTCTTGTCAATTTTTGTTGGTTTTCATCTGATGAACTTATTTCAGTCAGCAAGATCTTTTTTCTTCAAAGCAAAAAGATTTTAGCTTCAAATACAAGAACTTTTCGAGGTTTTGATGGTTTTCAGCAAATGAACATATTTCAGTGAGCTGGAAGTTTTTTCCTTAATAGTGTAAGATTTTATCTTAAAATACAACAACTTTTCGTGGTTCTTGTCAATTTTTGTTCGTTTTCATCGAATGAACTTATTTCAGTCAGCAAGATCTTTCTTCTTCAAAGCAAAAAGATTTTATCTTCAAATACAAGAACTTTTCGTGGTTTTGATGGTTTTCAGCAAATGAACATATTTCAGCGAGCTGGAAGTTTTTTCCTTAATAGTGTAAGATTTTATCTCAAAATACAAGAACTTTTCGTGGTTCTTGTCAATTTTTGTTCGTTTTCATCTAATGAACTTATTTCAGTCAGCAAGATCTTTCTTCTTCAAAGCAAAAATATTTTATCTTCACATACAAGAACTTTTCGTGGTTTTGATGGTTTTCAGCAAATGAACATATTTCAGCGAGCTGGAAGTTTTTTCCGTAATAGAGTAAGATTTTATCTTAAAATACAAGAACTTTTCGTGGTTCTTGTCAATTTTTGTTGGTTTTCATCTAATGAACTTATTTCAGTCAGCTGGATCTTTCTTCTTCAAAGCAAAAAGATTTTATCTTCAAATACAAGAACTTTTCGTGGTTTTGATGGTTTTCAGCAAATGAACATATTTCAGCGAGCTGGAAGTTTTTTCCTTAATAATGTAAGATTTTATCTTCAAATACAAGAACTTTTCGTGGTTCTTGTCAATTTTTGTTCGTTTTCATCTGATGAACTTATTTCAGTCAGCTAGATCTTTCTTCTTCAAAGCAAAAAGATTTTATCTTCAAATACAAGAACTTTTCGTGATTTGATGGTTTTCAGCAAATGAACATATTTCAGCGAGCTGGAAGTTTTTTCCTTAATAGAGTAAGATTTTATCTTAAAATACAAGAACTTTTCGTGGTTCTTGTCAATTTTTGTTGGTTTTCATCTGATGAACTTATTTCAGTCAGCGAGATCTTTCTTCTTCAAAGCAAAAAGATTTTATCTTCAAATACAAGAACTTTTCGTGGTTTTGATGGTTTTCAGCAAATGAACATATTTCAGCGAGCTGGAAGTTTTTTCCTTAATAGAGTAAGATTTTATCTTAAAATACAAGAACTTTTCGTGGTTCTTGTCAATTTTTGTTGGTTTTCATCTAATGAACTTATTTCAGTCAGCGAGATCTTTCTTCTTCAAAGCAAAAAGATTTTATCTTCAAATACAAGAACTTTTCGTGGTTTTGTTGGTTTTCAGCAAATGAACAGATTTCAGCGAGCAAGAAGTTTTTTCTTTAATAGCGTAAGATTTTATCTTAAAATACAAGAACTTTTCGTGGTTCTTGTCAATTTTTGTTCGTTTTCATCTAATGAACTTATTTCAGTCAGCAAGATCTTTCTTCTTCAAAGCAAAAAGATTTTATCTTCAAATACAACAACTTTTCGTGGTTTTGATGGTTTTCAGCAAATGAACATACTTCAGCGAGCTGGGAGTTTTTTCCTTAATAATGTAAGATTTTATCTTCAAATACAAGAACTTTTCGTGGTTCTTGTCAATTTTTGTTCGTTTTCATCTGATGAACTTATTTCAGTCAGCTAGATCTTTCTTCTTCAAAGCAAAAAGATTTTATCTTCAAATACAAGAACTTTTCGTGGTTTTGATGGTTTTCAGCAAATGAACATATTTCAGCGAGCTGGAAGTTTTTTCCTTAATAGAGTAAGATTTTATCTTAAAATACAAGAACTTTTCGTGGTTCTTGTCAATTTTTGTTGGTTTTTATCTAATGAACTTATTTCAGTCAGCAAGATCTTTCTTCTTTAAAGCAAAAATATTTTATCTTCAAATACAAGAACTTTTCGTGGTTTTGATGGTTTTCAGCAAATGAACATATTTCAGCGAGCTGGAAGTTTTTTCCGTAATAGAGTAAGATTTTATCTTAAAATACAAGAACTTTTCGTGGTTCTTGTCAATTTTTGTTGGTTTTCATCTAATGAACTTATTTCAGTCAGCTGGATCTTTCTTCTTCAAAGCAAAAAGATTTTATCTTCAAATACAAGAACTTTTCGTGGTTTTGTTGGTTTTCAGCAAATGAACATATTTCAGCGAGCTGGAAGTTTTTTCCTTAATAGAGTAAGATTTTATCTTAAATTACCAGAACATTTCGTGGTTCTTGTCAATTCTTGTTGGTTTTCATCTGATGAACTTATTTCAGTCAGCTAGATCTTTCTTCTTCAAAGCAAAAAGATTTTATCTTCAAATACAAGAACTTTTCGTGGTTTTGATGGTTTTCAGCAAATGAACATATTTCAGCGAGCTGGAAGTTTTTTCCTCAATAATGTAAGATTTTATCTTAAAATACAAGAACTTTTCGTGGTTCTTGTCAATTTTTGTTCGTTTTCATCTAATGAACTTATTTCAGTCAGCGAGATCTTTCTTCTTCAAAGCAAAAAGATTTTATCTTCAAATACAAGAACTTTTCGTGGTTTTGTTGGTTTTCAGCAAATGAACAGATTTCAGCGAGCAAGAAGTTTTTTCTTTAATAGCGTTAGATTTTATCTTAAAATACAAGAACTTTTCGTGGTTCTTGTCAATTTTTGTTCGTTTTCATCTAATGAACTTATTTCAGTCAGCAAGATCTTTCTTCTTCAAAGCAAAAAGATTTTATCTTCAAATACAACAACTTTTCGTGTTTTGATGGTTTTCAGCAAATGAACATATTTCAGCGAGCTGGAAGTTTTTTCCTTAATAGCGTAAGATTTTATCTTAAAATACAAGAACTTTTCTTGGTTCTTGTCAATTTTTGTTGGTTTTCATCCAATGAACTTATTTCAGTCAGCTGGATCTTTCTTCTTCAAAGCAAAAAGATTTTATCTTCAAATACAAGAACTTTTCGTGGTTTTGATGGTTTTCAGCAAATGAACATACTTCAGCGAGCTGGGAGTTTTTTCTTTAATTGTGTAAGATTTTATCTTAAAATACAAGAACTTTTCGTGGTTCTTGTCAATTTTTGTTGGTTTTCATCTAATGAACGTATTTCAGTCAGCTAGATCTTTCTTCTTCAAAGCAAAAAGATGTTATCTTCAAATACAAGAACTTTTCGTTGTTTTGATGGTTTTCAGCAAATGAACATATTTCAGCGAGCTGGAAGTTTTTTCTTGATAGCGTAAGATTTTATGTTAAAATACAAGAAGTTTTCGTCGTTCTTGTCAATTTTTGTTGGTTTTCATCTAATGAACTTATTTCAGTCAGCTAGATCTTTCTTCTTCAAAGCAAAAAGATTTTATCTTCAAATACAAGAACTTTTCGTGGTTTTGTTGGTTTTCAGCAAATGAACATATTTCAGCGAGCTGGGAGTTTTTTCTTTAATAGAGTAAGATTTTATCTTAAAATACAAGAACTTTTCGTGGTTCTTGTCAATTTTTGTTGGTTTTCATCTAATGAACTTATTTCAGTCAGCTGGATCTTTCTTCTTCAAAGCAAAAAGATTTTATCTTCAAATACAACAACTTTTCGTGGTTTTGTTGGTTTTCAGCAAATGAACATATTTCAGCGAGCTGGAAGTTTTTTCCTTAATAGAGTAAGATTTTATCTTAAATTACCAGAACATTTCGTGGTTCTTGTCAATTCTTGTTGGTTTTCATCTGATGAACTTATTTCAGTCAGCTAGATCTTTCTTCTTCAAAGCAAAAAGATTTTATCTTCAAATACAAGAACTTTTCGTGGTTTTGATGGTTTTCAGCAAATGAACATATTTCAGCGAGCTGGAAGTTTTTTCCTTAATAATGTAAGATTTTATCTTCAAATACAAGAACTTTTCGTGGTTCTTGTCAATTTTTGTTGGTTTTCATCTGATGAACTTATTTCAGTCAGCTGGATCTTTCTTCTTCAAAGCAAAAAGATTTTATCTTCAAATACAAGAACTTTTCGTGGTTTTGTTGGTTTTCAGCAAATGAACATATTTCAGCGAGCTGGAAGTTTTTTCCTTCATTGAGTAAGATTTTATCTTAAATTACCAGAACATTTCGTGGTTCTTGTCAATTCTTGTTGGTTTTCATCTGATGAACTTATTTCAGTCAGCTAGATCTTTCTTCTTCAAAGCAAAAAGATTTTATCTTCAAATGCAAGAACTTTTCGTGGTTTTGATGGTTTTCAGCAAATGAACATATTTCAGCGAGCTGGAAGTTTTTTCCTCAATAATGTAAGATTTTATCTTAAAATACAAGAACTTTTCGTGGTTCTTTTCAATTTTTGTTCGTTTTCATCTAATGAACTTATTTCAGTCAGCAAGATGTTTCTTCTTCAAAGCAAAAATATTTTATCTTCAATACAAGAACTTTTCGTGGTTTTGATGGTTTTCAGCAAATGAACATATTTCAGCGAGCTGGAAGTTTTTCCTTAATAGAGTAAGATTTTATCTTAAAATACAAGAACTTTTCGTGGTTCTTGTCAATTTTTGTTGGTTTTCATCTAATGAACTTATTTCAGTCAGCTGGATCTTACTTCTTCAAAGCAAAAAGATTTTATCTTCAAATACAAGAACTTTTCGTGGTTTTGTTGGTTTTCAGCAAATGAACATATTTCAGCGAGCTGGAAGTTTTTTACTTAATAGCGTAAGATTTTATCTTAAAATACAAGAACTTTTCGTGGTTCTTGTCAATTTTTGTTGGTTTTCATCTAATGAACTTATTTCAGTCAGCTGGATCTTTCTTCTTCAAAGCAAAAAGATTTTATCTTCAAATACAAGAACTTTTCGTGGTTTTGATGGTTTTCAGCAAATGAACATATTTCAGCGAGCTGGGAGTTTTTTCTTTAAGAGAGTAAGATTTTATCTTAAAATACAAGAACTTTTCGTGGTTCTTGTCAATTTTTGTTGGTTTTCATCTGATGAACTTATTTCAGTCAGCTAGATCTTTCTTCTTCAAAGCTAAAAGATTTTATCTTCAAATACAAGAACTTTTCGTGGTTTTGATGGTTTTCAGCAAATGAACATATTTCAGCGAGCTGGAAGTTTTTTCCTTAATAGAGTAAGATTTTATCTTAAAATACAAGAACTTTTCGTGGTTCTTGTCAATTTTTGTTGGTTTTCATCTAATGAACTTATTTCAGTCAGCGAGATCTTTCTTCTTCAAAGCAAAAAGATTTTATCTTCAAATACAAGAACTTTTCGTGGTTTTGTTGGTTTTCAGCAAATGAACAGATTTCAGTGAGCAAGAAGTTTTTTCTTTAATAGCGTAAGATTTTATCTTAAAATACAAGAACTTTAAGTGGTTCTTGTCAATTTTTGTTGGTTTTCATCGAATGAATTTATTTCAGTCAGCTAGATCTTTCTTCTTCAAAGCAAAAAGATGTTATCTTCAAATACAAGAACTTTTCGTGGTTTTGTTGGTTTTCAGCAAATGAACATATTTCAGCGAGCTGGAAGTTTTTTCCTTAATAGCGTAAGATTTTATCTTAAAATACAAGAACTTTTCGTGGTTCTTGTCAATTTTTGTTGGTTTTCATCTGATGAACTTATTTCATTCAGCTCGATCTTTCTTCTTCACAGCAAAAAGATTTTATCTTCAAATACAAGAACTTTTCGTGGTTTTGATGGTTTTCAGCAAATGAACATACTTCAGCGAGCTGGGAGTTTTTTCTTTAATAGTGTCAGATTTTATCTTAAAATACAAGAACTTTTCGTGGTTCTTGTCAATTTTTGTTGGTTTTCATCTAATGAACTTATTTCAGTCAGCTCGATCTTTCTTCTTCACAGCAAAAAGATTTTATCTTCAAATACAAGAACTTTTCGTGGTTTTGATGGTTTTCAGCAAATGAACATACTTCAGCGAGCTGGGAGTTTTTTCTTTAATAGTGTCAGATTTTATCTTAAAATACAAGAACTTTTCGTGGTTCTTGTCAATTTTTGTTGGTTTTCATCTAATGAACTTATTTCAGTCAGCTCGATCTTTCTTCTTCAAAGCAAAAAGATTTTATCTTCAAATACAAGAACTTTTCGTGGTTTTGTTGGTTTTCAGCAAATGAACAGATTTCAGCGAGCAAGAAGTTTTTCCTTTAATAGCGTAAGATTTTATCTTAAAATACAAGAACTTTAAGTGGTTCTTGTCAATTTTTGTTGGTTTTCATCTCATGAATTTATTTCAGTCAGCTAGATCTTTCTTCTTCAAAGCAAAAAGATGTTATCTTCAAATACAAGAACTTTTCGTGGTTTTGTTGGTTTTCAGCAAATGAACATATTTCAGCGAGCTGGAAGTTTTTTCCTTAATAGCGTAAGATTTTATCTTAAAATACAAGAACTTTTCGTGGTTCTTGTCAATTTTTGTTGGTTTTCATCTGATGAACTTATTTCATTCAGCTAGATCTTTCTTCTTCACAGCAAAAAGATTTTATCTTCAAATACAAGAACTTTTCGTGGTTTTGATGGTTTTCAGCAAATGAACATACTTCAGCGAGCTGGGAGTTTTTTCTTTAATAGTGTCAGATTTTATCTTAAAATACAAGAACTTTTCGTGGTTCTTGTCAATTTTTGTTGGTTTTCATCTAATGAACTTATTTCAGTCAGCTCGATCTTTCTTCTTCAAAGCAAAAAGATTTTATCTTCAAATACAAGAACTTTTCGTGGTTTTGTTGGTTTTCAGCAAATGAACATATTTCAGCGAGCTGGGAGTTTTTTCTTTAATAGCGTAAGATTTTATCTTAAAATACAAGAACTTTTCGTGGTTCTTGTCAATTTTTGTTCGTTTTAATCTAATAAACTTATTTCAGTCAGCTAGATCTTTCTTCTTCAAAGCAAAAAGATTTTATCTTCAAATACAAGAACTTTTCGTGGTTTTGTTGGTTTTCAGCAAATGAACAGATTTCAGTGAGCAAGAAGTTTTTTCTTTAATAGCGTAAGATTTTATCTTAAAATACAAGAACTTTAAGTGGTTCTTGTCAATTTTTGTTGGTTTTCATCGAATGAATTTATTTCAGTCAGCTAGATCTTTCTTCTTCAAAGCAAAAAGATGTTATCTTCAAATACAAGAACTTTTCGTGGTTTTGTTGGTTTTCAGCAAATGAACATATTTCAGCGAGCTGGAAGTTTTTTCCTTAATAGCGTAAGATTTTATCTTAAAATACAAGAACTTTTCGTGGTTCTTGTCAATTTTTGTTGGTTTTCATCTGATGAACTTATTTCATTCAGCTCGATCTTTCTTCTTCACAGCAAAAAGATTTTATCTTCAAATACAAGAACTTTTCGTGGTTTTGATGGTTTTCAGCAAATGAACATACTTCAGCGAGCTGGGAGTTTTTTCTTTAATAGTGTCAGATTTTATCTTAAAATACAAGAACTTTTCGTGGTTCTTGTCAATTTTTGTTGGTTTTCATCTAATGAACTTATTTCAGTCAGCTCGATCTTTCTTCTTCACAGCAAAAAGATTTTATCTTCAAATACAAGAACTTTTCGTGGTTTTGATGGTTTTCAGCAAATGAACATACTTCAGCGAGCTGGGAGTTTTTTCTTTAATAGTGTCAGATTTTATCTTAAAATACAAGAACTTTTCGTGGTTCTTGTCAATTTTTGTTGGTTTTCATCTAATGAACTTATTTCAGTCAGCTCGATCTTTCTTCTTCAAAGCAAAAAGATTTTATCTTCAAATACAAGAACTTTTCGTGGTTTTGTTGGTTTTCAGCAAATGAACAGATTTCAGCGAGCAAGAAGTTTTTCCTTTAATAGCGTAAGATTTTATCTTAAAATACAAGAACTTTAAGTGGTTCTTGTCAATTTTTGTTGGTTTTCATCTCATGAATTTATTTCAGTCAGCTAGATCTTTCTTCTTCAAAGCAAAAAGATGTTATCTTCAAATACAAGAACTTTTCGTGGTTTTGTTGGTTTTCAGCAAATGAACATATTTCAGCGAGCTGGAAGTTTTTTCCTTAATAGCGTAAGATTTTATCTTAAAATACAAGAACTTTTCGTGGTTCTTGTCAATTTTTGTTGGTTTTCATCTGATGAACTTATTTCATTCAGCTAGATCTTTCTTCTTCACAGCAAAAAGATTTTATCTTCAAATACAAGAACTTTTCGTGGTTTTGATGGTTTTCAGCAAATGAACATACTTCAGCGAGCTGGGAGTTTTTTCTTTAATAGTGTCAGATTTTATCTTAAAATACAAGAACTTTTCGTGGTTCTTGTCAATTTTTGTTGGTTTTCATCTAATGAACTTATTTCAGTCAGCTCGATCTTTCTTCTTCAAAGCAAAAAGATTTTATCTTCAAATACAAGAACTTTTCGTGGTTTTGTTGGTTTTCAGCAAATGAACATATTTCAGCGAGCTGGGAGTTTTTTCTTTAATAGCGTAAGATTTTATCTTAAAATACAAGAACTTTTCGTGGTTCTTGTCAATTTTTGTTCGTTTTAATCTAATAAACTTATTTCAGTCAGCTAGATCTTTCTTCTTCAAAGCAAAAAGATTTTATCTTCAAATACAAGAACTTTTCGTGGTGTTGATGGTTTTCAGCAAATGAACATATTTCAGCGAGATGGAAGTTTTTTCTTAATAGCGTAACATTTTATCTTAAAATACAAGAACTTTTCGTGGTTCTTGTCAATTTTTGTTGGTTTTCATCTAATGAACTTATTTCAGTCAGCTGGATCTTACTTCTTCAAAGCAAAAAGATTTTATCTTCAAATAGAAGAACTTTTCGTGGTTTTGTTGGTTTTCAGCAAATGAACATATTTCAGCGAGCTGGAAGTTTTTTACTTAATAGCGTAACATTTTATCTTAAAATACAAGAACTTTTCGTGGTTCTTGTCAATTTTTGTTGGTTTTCATCTAATGAACTTATTTCAGTAAGCTGGATCTTTCTTCTTCAAAGCAAAAAGATTTTATCTTCAAATACAAGAACTTTTCGTGGTTTTGATGGTTTTCAGCAAATGAACATATTTCAGCGAGCTGGGAGTTTTTTCTTTAAGAGAGTAAGATTTTATCGTAAAATACAAGAACTTTTCGTGGTTCTTGTCAATTTTTGTTGGTTTTCATCTGATGAACTTATTTCAGTCAGCTAGATCTTTCTTCTTCAAAGCAAAAAGATTTTATCTTCAAATACAAGAACTTTTCGTGGTTTTGATGGTTTTCAGCAAATGAACATATTTCAGCGAGCTGGAAGTTTTTTCCTTAATAGAGTAAGATTTTATCTTAAAATACAAGAACTTTTCGTGGTTCTTGTCAATTTTTGTTGGTTTTCATCTAATGAACTTATTTCAGTCAGCGAGATCTTTCTTCTTCAAAGCAAAAAGATTTTATCTTCAAATACAAGAACTTTTCGTGGTTTTGTTGGTTTTCAGCAAATGAACAGATTTCAGCGAGCAAGAAGTTTTTTCTTTAATAGCGTAAGATTTTATCTTAAAATACAAGAACTTTAAGTGGTTCTTGTCAATTTTTGTTGGTTTTCATCTAATGAATTTATTTCAGTCAGCTAGATCTTTCTTCTTCAAAGCAAAAAGATGTTATCTTCAAATGCAAGAACTTTTCGTGGTTTTGTTGGTTTTCAGCAAATGAACATATTTCAGCGAGCTGGAAGTTTTTTCCTTAATAGTGTCAGATTTTATCTTAAAATACAAGAACTTTTCGTGGTTCTTGTCAATTTTTGTTGGTTTTCATCTGATGAACTTATTTCATTCAGCTCGATCTTTCTTCTTCAAAGCAAAAAGATTTTATCTTCAAATACAAGAACTTTTCGTGGTTTTGTTGGTTTTCAGCAAATGAACATATTTCAGCGAGCTGGGAGTTTTTTCTTTAGTAGCGTAAGATTTTATCTTAAAATACAAGAACTTTTCGTGGTTCTTGTCAATTTTTGTTCGTTTTCATCTAATGAACTTATTTCAGTCAGCGAGATCTTTCTTCTTCAAAGCAAAAAGATTTTATCTTCAAATACAAGAACTTTTCGTGGTTTTGTTAGTTTTCAGCAAATGAACATATTTCAGCGAGCTGGGAGTTTCTTCTTTAATAGCGTAAGATTTTATCTTAAAATACAAGAACTTTTCGTGGTTCTTGTCAATTTTTGTTCGTTTTAATCTAATAAACTTATTTCAGTCAGCTAGATCTTTCTTCTTCAAAGCAAAAAGATTTTATCTTCAAATACAAGAACTTTTCGTGGTTTTGATGGTTTTCAGCAAATGAACATATTTCAGCGAGCTGGGAGTTTTTTCTTTAAGAGAGTAAGATTTTATCTTAAAATACAAGAACTTTTCGTGGTTCTTGTCAATTTTTGTTGGTTTTCATCTGATGAACTTATTTCAGTCAGCTAGATCTTTCTTCTTCAAAGCAAAAAGATTTTATCTTCAAATACAAGAACTTTTCGTGGTTTTGATGGTTTTCAGCAAATGAACATATTTCAGCGAGCTGGAAGTTTTTTCCTTAATAGAGTAAGATTTTATCTTAAAATACAAGAACTTTTCGTGGTTCTTGTCAATTTTTGTTGGTTTTCATCTAATGAACTTATTTCAGTCAGCGAGATCTTTCTTCTTCAAAGCAAAAAGATTTTATCTTCAAATACAAGAACTTTTCGTGGTTTTGTTGGTTTTCAGCAAATGAACAGATTTCAGTGAGCAAGAAGTTTTTTCTTTAATAGCGTAAGATTTTATCTTAAAATACAAGAACTTTAAGTGGTTCTTGTCAATTTTTGTTGGTTTTCATCGAATGAATTTATTTCAGTCAGCTAGATCTTTCTTCTTCAAAGCAAAAAGATGTTATCTTCAAATACAAGAACTTTTCGTGGTTTTGTTGGTTTTCAGCAAATGAACATATTTCAGCGAGCTGGAAGTTTTTTCCTTAATAGCGTAAGATTTTATCTTAAAATACAAGAACTTTTCGTGGTTCTTGTCAATTTTTGTTGGTTTTCATCTGATGAACTTATTTCATTCAGCTAGATCTTTCTTCTTCACAGCAAAAAGATTTTATCTTCAAATACAAGAACTTTTCGTGGTTTTGATGGTTTTCAGCAAATGAACATACTTCAGCGAGCTGGGAGTTTTTTCTTTAATAGTGTCAGATTTTATCTTAAAATACAAGAACTTTTCGTGGTTCTTGTCAATTTTTGTTGGTTTTCATCTAATGAACTTATTTCAGTCAGCTCGATCTTTCTTCTTCAAAGCAAAAAGATTTTATCTTCAAATACAACAACTTTTCGTGGTTTTGTTGGTTTTCAGCAAATGAACATATTTCAGCGAGCTGGGAGTTTTTTCTTTAATAGCGTAAGATTTTATCTTAAAATACAAGAACTTTTCGTGGTTCTTGTCAATTTTTGTTCGTTTTCATCTAATGAACTTATTTCAGTCAGCGAGATCTTTCTTCTTCAAAGCAAAAAGATTTTATCTTCAAATACAAGAACTTTTCGTGGTTTTGTTGGTTTTCAGCAAATGAACATATTTCAGCGAGCTGGGAGTTTTTTCTTTATTAGCGTAAGATTTTATCTTAAAATACAAGAACTTTTCGTGGTTCTTGTCAATTTTTGTTGGTTTTCATCGAATGAACTTATTTCAGTCAGCGAGATCTTTCTTCTTCAAAGCAAAAAGATTTTATCTTCAAATACAAGAACTTTTCGTGGTTTTGTTGGTTTTCAGCAAATGAACAGATTTCAGCGAGCAAGAAGTTTTTTCTTTAATAGCGTAAGATTTTATCTTAAAATACAAGAACTTTAAGTGGTTCTTGTCAATTTTTGTTGGTTTTCATCTCATGAATTTATTTCAGTCAGCTAGATCTTTCTTCTTCAAAGCAAAAAGATGTTATCTTCAAATACAAGAACTTTTCGTGGTTTTGATGGTTTTCAGCAAATGAACATATTTCAGCGAGATGGAAGTTTTTTCTTAATAGCGTAACATTTTATCTTAAAATACAAGAACATTTCGTGGTTCTTGTCAATTTTTGTTGGTTTTCATCTAATGAACTTATTTCAGTCAGCTGGATCTTACTTCTTCAAAGCAAAAAGATTTTATCTTCAAATACAAGAACTTTTCGTGGTTTTGTTGGTTTTCAGCAAATGAACATATTTCAGCGAGCTGGAAGTTTTTTACTTAATAGCGTAAGATTTTATCTTAAAATACAAGAACTTTTCGTGGTTCTTGTCAATTTTTGTTGGTTTTCATGTAATGAACTTATTTCAGTCAGCTGGATCTTTCTTCTTCAAAGCAAAAAGATTTTATCTTCAAATACAAGAACTTTTCGTGGTTTTGATGGTTTTCAGCAAATGAACATATTTCAGCGAGCTGGGAGTTTTTTCTTTAAGAGAGTAAGATTTTATCTTAAAATACAAGAACTTTTCGTGGTTCTTGTCAATTTTTGTTGGTTTTCATCTGATGAACTTATTTCAGTCAGCTAGATCTTTCTTCTTCACAGCAAAAAGATTTTATCTTCAAATACAAGAACTTTTCGTGGTTTTGATGGTTTTCAGCAAATGAACATACTTCAGCGAGCTGGGAGTTTTTTCTTTAATAGTGTCAGATTTTATCTTAAAATACAAGAACTTTTCGTGGTTCTTGTCAATTTTTGTTGGTTTTCATCTAATGAACTTATTTCAGTCAGCTCGATCTTTCTTCTTCAAAGCAAAAAGATTTTATCTTCAAATACAACAACTTTTCGTGGTTTTGTTGGTTTTCAGCAAATGAACATATTTCAGCGAGCTGGGAGTTTTTTCTTTAATAGCGTAAGATTTTATCTTAAAATACAAGAACTTTTCGTGGTTCTTGTCAATTTTTGTTCGTTTTCATCTAATGAACTTATTTCAGTCAGCGAGATCTTTCTTCTTCAAAGCAAAAAGATTTTATCTTCAAATACAAGAACTTTTCGTGGTTTTGTTGGTTTTCAGCAAATGAACATATTTCAGCGAGCTGGGAGTTTTTTCTTTATTAGCGTAAGATTTTATCTTAAAATACAAGAACTTTTCGTGGTTCTTGTCAATTTTTGTTGGTTTTCATCGAATGAACTTATTTCAGTCAGCGAGATCTTTCTTCTTCAAAGCAAAAAGATTTTATCTTCAAATACAAGAACTTTTCGTGGTTTTGTTGGTTTTCAGCAAATGAACAGATTTCAGCGAGCAAGAAGTTTTTTCTTTAATAGCGTAAGATTTTATCTTAAAATACAAGAACTTTAAGTGGTTCTTGTCAATTTTTGTTGGTTTTCATCTCATGAATTTATTTCAGTCAGCTAGATCTTTCTTCTTCAAAGCAAAAAGATGTTATCTTCAAATACAAGAACTTTTCGTGGTTTTGATGGTTTTCAGCAAATGAACATATTTCAGCGAGCTGGAAGTTTTTTACTTAATAGCGTAAGATTTTATCTTAAAATACAAGAACTTTTCGTGGTTCTTGTCAATTTTTGTTGGTTTTCATGTAATGAACTTATTTCAGTCAGCTGGATCTTTCTTCTTCAAAGCAAAAAGATTTTATCTTCAAATACAAGAACTTTTCGTGGTTTTGATGGTTTTCAGCAAATGAACATATTTCAGCGAGCTGGGAGTTTTTTCTTTAAGAGAGTAAGATTTTATCTTAAAATACAAGAACTTTTCGTGGTTCTTGTCAATTTTTGTTGGTTTTCATCTGATGAACTTATTTCAGTCAGCTAGATCTTTCTTCTTCAAAGCAAAAAGATTTTATCTTCAAATACAAGAACTTTTCGTGGTTTTGATGGTTTTCAGCAAATGAACATATTTCAGCGAGCTGGAAGTTTTTTCCTTAATAGAGTAAGATTTTATCTTAAAATACCAGAAATTTTCGTGGTTCTTGTCAATTTTTGTTGGTTTTCATCTAATGAACTTATTTCAGTCAGCGAGATCTTTCTTCTTCAAAGCAAAAAGATTTTATCTTCAAATACAAGAACTTTTCGTGGTTTTGTTGGTTTTCAGCAAATGAACAGATTTCAGCGAGCAAGAAGTTTTTTCTTTAATAGCGTAAGATTTTATCTTAAAATACAAGAACTTTAAGTGGTTCTTGTCAATTTTTGTTGGTTTTCATCTAATGAATTTATTTCAGTCAGCTAGATCTTTCTTCTTCAAAGCAAAAAGATGTTATCTTCAAATACAAGAACTTTTCGTGGTTTTGTTGGTTTTCAGCAAATGAACATATTTCAGCGAGCTGGAAGTTTTTTCCTTAATAGTGTCAGATTTTATCTTAAAATACAAGAACTTTTCGTGGTTCTTGTCAATTTTTGTTGGTTTTCATCTGATGAACTTATTTCATTCAGCTCGATCTTTCTTCTTCAAAGCAAAAAGATTTTATCTTCAAATACAAGAACTTTTCGTGGTTTTGTTGATTTTCAGCAAATGAACATATTTCAGCGAGCTGGGAGTTTTTTCCTTAATAGAGTAAGATTTTATCTTAAAATACAAGAACTTTTCGTGCTTCTTGTCAATTTTTGTTGGTTTTCATCTAATGAACTTATTTCAGTCAGCGAGATCTTTCTTCTTCAAAGCAAAAAGATTTTATCTTCAAATACAAGAACTTTTCGTGGTTTTGTTGGTTTTCAGCAAATGAACAGATTTCAGCGAGCAAGAAGTTTTTTCTTTAATAGCGTAAGATTTTATCTTAAAATACAAGAACTTTTCGTGGTTCTTGTCAATTTTTGTTCGTTTTCATCTAATGAACTTATTTCAGTCAGCAAGATCTTTCTTCTTCAAAGCAAAATGATTTTATCTTCAAATACAACAACTTTTCGTGTTTTGATGGTTTTCAGCAAATGAACATATTTCAGCGAGCTGGAAGTTTTTTCTTTAATAGTGTAAGATTTTATCTTAAAATACAAGAACTTTTCGTGGTTCTTGTCAATTTTTGTTGGTTTTCATCTCATGAACTTATTTCAGTCAGCGAGATCTTTCTTCTTCAAAGCAAAAAGATTTTATCTTCAAATACAAGAACTTTTCGTGGTTTTGTTGGTTTTCAGCAAATGAACATATTTCAGCGAGCTGGGAGTTTTTCCTTTAATAGAGTAAGATTTTATCTTAAAATACAAGAACTTTTCGTGGTTCTTGTCAATTTTTGTTGGTTTTCATCTGATGAACTTATTTCAGTCAGCTGGATCTTTCTTCTTCAAAGCAAAAAGATTTTATCTTCAAATACAAGAACTTTTCGTGGTTTTGATGGTTTTCAGCAAATGAACATATTTCAGTGAGCTGGAAGTTTTTTCCTTAATAGAGTAAGATTTTATCTTAAAATACAAGAACTTTTCGTGGTTCTTGTCAATTTTTGTTGGTTTTCATCTAATGAACTTATTTCAGTCAGCGAGATCTTTCTTCTTCAAAGCAAAAAGATTTTATCTTCAAATACAAGAACTTTTCGTGGTTTTGTTGGTTTTCAGCAAATGAACAGATTTCAGCGAGCAAGAAGTTTTTTCTTTAATAGCGTAAGATTTTATCTTAAAATACAAGAACTTTTCTTGGTTCTTGTCAATTTTTGTTCGTTTTCATCTAATGAACTTATTTCAGTCAGCAAGATCTTTCTTCTTCAAAGCAAAATGATTTTATCTTCAAATACAACAACTTTTCGTGTTTTGATGGTTTTCAGCAAATGAACATATTTCAGCGAGCTGGAAGTTTTTTCTTTAATAGTGTAAGATTTTATCTTAAAATACAAGAACTTTTCGTGGTTCTTGTCAATTTTTGTTGGTTTTCATCTAATGAACGTATTTCAGTCAGCTAGATCTTTCTTCTTCAAAGCAAAAAGATGTTATCTTCAAATACAAGAACTTTTCGTTGTTTTGATGGTTTTCAGCAAATTAACATATTTCAGCGAGCTGGAAGTTTTTTCTTGATAGCGTAAGATTTTATCTTAAAATACAAGAAGTTTTCGTCGTTCTTGTCAATTTTTGTTGGTTTTCATCTCATGAACTTATTTCAGTCAGCGAGATCTTTCTTCTTCAAAGCAAAAAGATTTTATCTTCAAATACAAGAACTTTTCGTGGTTTTGTTGGTTTTCAGCAAATGAACATATTTCAGCGAGCTGGGAGTTTTTTCTTTAATAGCGTAAGATTTTATCTTAAAATACAAGAACTTTTCGTGGTTCTTGTCAATTTTTGTTCGTTTTCATCTAATGAACTTATTTCAGTCAGCTGGATCTTTCTTCTTCAAAGCAAAAAGATTTTATCTTCAAATACAAGAACTTTTCGTGGTTTTGATGGTTTTCAGCAAATGAACATATTTCAGCGAGCTGGAAGTTTTTTCCTTAATAGAGTAAGATTTTATCTTAAAATACAAGAACTTTTCGTGGTTCTTGTCAATTTTTGTTGGTTTTCATCTAATGAACTTATTTCAGTCAGCTAGATCTTTCTTCTTCAAAGCAAAAAGATTTTATCTTCAAATACAAGAACTTTTCGTGGTTTTGATGGTTTTCAGCAAATGAACACATTTCAGCGCGCTGGAAGTTTTTTCCTTAATAGAGTAAGATTTAATCTTAAATTACCAGAACATTTCGTGGTTCTTGTCAATTTTTGTTGGTTTTCATCTAATGAACTTATTTCAGTCAGCTAGATCTTTCTTCTTCAAAGCAAAAAGATTTTATCTTCAAATACAAGAACTTTTCGTGGTTTTGTTGGTTTTCAGCAAATGAACATATTTCAGCGAGCTGGGAGTTTTTTCTTTAATAGAGTAAGATTTTATCTTAAAATACAAGAACTTTTCGTGGTTCTTGTCAATTTTTGTTGGTTTTCATCTGATGAACTTATTTCAGTCAGCTAGATCTTTTTTCTTCAAAGCAAAAAGATTTTATCTTCAAATACAAGAACTTTTCGTGGTTTTGATGGTTTTCAGCAAATGAACATATTTCAGCGAGCTGGAAGTTTTTTCCTTAATAGTGTTAGATTTTATCTTAAAATACAAGAACTTTTCGTGGTTCTTGTCAATTTTTGTTCGTTTTCATCAAATGAACTTATTTCAGTCAGCAAGATCTTTCTTCTTCAAAGCAAAAATATTTTATCTTCAAATACAAGAACTTTTCGTGGTTTTGATGGTTTTCAGCAAATGAACATATTTCAGCGAGCTGGAAGTTTTTTCCGTCATAGAGTAAGATTTTATCTTAAAATACAAGAACTTTTCGTGGTTCTTGTCAATTTTTGTTGGTTTTCATCTCATGAACTTATTTCAGTCAGCTGGATCTTTCTTCTTCAAAGCAAAAAGATTTTATCTTCAAATACAAGAACTTTTCGTGGTTTTGTTGGTTTTCAGCAAATGAACATATTTCAGCGAGCTGGAAGTTTTTTCCTTAATAGTGTAAGATTTTATCTTAACATACATGAACATTTCGTGGTTCTTGTCAATTTTTGTTGGTTTTCATCTAATGAACTTATTTCGGTCAGCAAGATCTTTCTTCTTCAAAGCAAAAAGATTTTATCTTCAAATACAAGAACTTTTCGTGGTTTTGATGGTTTTCAGCAAATGAACATATTTCAGCGAGCCAGAAGTTTTTTCTTTAATAGCGTAAGATTTTATCTTAAAATACAAGAACTTTTCGTGGTTGTTGTCAATTATTGTTGGTTTTCATCTAATGAACTTATTTCAGTCAGCTGGATCTTTCTTCTTCAAAGCAAAAAGATTTTATCTTCAAATACAAGAACTTTTCGTGGTTTTGATGGTTTTCAGCAAATGAACACATTTCAGCGCGCTGGAAGTTTTTTCCTTAATAGAGTAAGATTTTATCTTAAATTACCAGAACATTTCGTGGTTCTTGTCAATTTTTGTTGGTTTTCATCTAATGAACTTATTTCAGTCAGCAAGATCTTTCTTCTTCAAAGCAAAAAGATTTTATCTTCAAATACAAGAACTTTTCGTGGTTTTGTTGGTTTTCAGCAAATGAACATATTTCAGCGAGCTGGGAGTTTTTTCTTTAATCGAGTAAGATTTTATCTTAAAATACAAGAACTTTTCGTGGTTCTTGTCAATTTTTGTTGGTTTTCATCTGATGAACTTATTTCAGTCAGCAAGATCTTTTTTCTTCAAAGCAAAAAGATTTTAGCTTCAAATACAAGAACTTTTCGAGGTTTTGATGGTTTTCAGCAAATGAACATATTTCAGTGAGCTGGAAGTTTTTTCCTTAATAGTGTAAGATTTTATCTTAAAATACAAGAACTTTTCGTGGTTCTTGTCAATTTTTGTTGGTTTTCATCTGATGAACTTATTTCAGTCAGCAAGATCTTTCTTCTTCAAAGCAAAAAGATTTTATCTTCAAATACAAGAACTTTTCGTGGTTTTGATGGTTTTCAGCAAATGAACATATTTCAGCGAGCTGGAAGTTTTTTCCGTAATAGAGTAAGATTTTATCTTAAAATACAAGAACTTTTCGTGGTTCTTGTCAATTTTTGTTGGTTTTCATCTAATGAACTTATTTCAGTCAGCTGGATCTTTCTTCTTCAAAGCAAAAAGATTTTATCTTCAAATACAAGAACTTTTCGTGGTTTTGTTGGTTTTCAGCAAATGAACATATTTCAGCGAGCTGGAAGTTTTTTCCTTAATAGTGGAAGATTTTATCTTAAAATACAAGAACTTTTCGTGGTTCTTGTCAATTTTTGTTGGTTTTCATCTAATGAACTTATTTCAGTCAGCTGGATCTTTCTTCTTCAAAGCAAAAAGATTTTATCTTCAAATACAAGAACTTTTCATGGTTTTGATGGTTTTCAGCAAATGAACATATTTCAGCGAGATGGAAGTTTTTTCTCAATAGCGTAAGATTTTATCTTAAAATACAAGAACTTTTCGTGGTTCTTGTCAATTTTTGTTGGTTTTCATCTAATGAACTTATTTCAGTCAGCTAGATCTTTCTTCTTCAAAGCAAAAAGATTTTATCTTCAAATACAAGAACTTTTCGTGGTTTTGATGGTTTTCAGCAAATGAACACATTTCAGCGCGCTGGAAGTTTTTTCCTTAATAGAGTAAGATTTTATCTTAAATTACCAGAACATTTCGTGGTTCTTGTCAATTTTTGTTGGTTTTCATCTAATGAACTTATTTCAGTCAGCAAGATCTTTCTTCTTCAAAGCAAAAAGATTTTATCTTCAAATACAAGAACTTTTCGTGGTTTTCTTGGTTTTCAGCAAATGAACATATTTCAGCGAGCTGGGAGTTTTTTCTTTGATAGAGTAAGATTTTATCTTAAAATACAAGAACTTTTCGTGGTTCTTGTCAATTTTTGTTGGTTTTCATCTGATGAACTTATTTCAGTCAGCTAGATCTTTCTTCTTCAAAGCAAAAAGATTTTATCTTCAAATACAAGAACTTTTCGTGGTTTTGATGGTTTTCAGCAAATGAACAGATTTCAGCGAGCCAGTAGTTTTTCTTTAATAGCGTAAGATTTTATCTTAAAATACAAGAACTTTTCGTGGTTCTTGTCAATTTTTGTTCGTTTTCATCTAATGAACTTATTTCAGTCAGCAAGATCATTCTTCTTCAAAGCAAAAAGATTTTATCTTCAAATACAAGAACTTTTCGTGGTTTTGATGGTTTTCAGCAAATGAACATATTTCAGCGAGATGGAAGTTTTTTCTTAATAGCGTAAGATTTTATCTTAAAATACAATAACTTTTCGTGGTTCTTGTCAATTTTTGTTGGTTTTCATCTAATGAACTTATTTCAGTCAGCTCGATCTTTCTTCTTCAAAGCAAAAAGATTTTATCTTCAAATACAAGAACTTTTCGTGGTTTTGATGGTTTTCAGCAAATGAACACATTTCAGCGCGCTGGAAGTTTTTTCCTTAATAGAGTAAGATTTTATCTTAAATTACCAGAACATTTCGTGGTTCTTGTCAATTTTTGTTGGTTTTCATCTCATGAACTTATTTCAGTCAGCGAGATCTGTCTTCTTCAAAGCAAAAAGATTTTATCTTCAAATATAAGAACTTTTCGTGGTTTTGTTGGTTTTCAGCAAATGAACAGATTTCAGCGAGCCAGTAGTTTTTCTTTAATAGCGTAAGATTTTATCTTAAAATACAAGAACTTTTCGTGGTTCTTGTCAATTTTTGTTCGTTTTCATCTAATGAACTTATTTCAGTCAGCAAGATCTTTCTTCTTCAAAGCAAAAAGATTTTATCTTCAAACACAACAACTTTTCGTGTTTTGATGGTTTTCAGCAAATGAACATATTTCAGCGAGCTGGAAGTTTTTTCCTTAATAGCGTAAGATTTTATCTTAAAATACAAGAACTTTTCGTGGTTCTTGTCAATTTTTGTTGGTTTTCATCTAATGAACTTATTTCAGTCAGCGAGATCTTTCTTCTTCAAAGCAAAAAGATTTCATCTTCAAATACAAGAACTTTTCGTGGTTTTGTTGGTTTTCAGCAAATGAACATATTTCAGCGAGCTGGGAGTTTTTTCTTTAATAGCGTAAGATTTTATCTTAAAATACAAGAACTTTTCGTGGTTCTTGTCAATTTTTGTTCGTTTTCATCTAATGAACTTATTTCAGTCAGCTAGATCTTTCTTCTTCAAAGCAAAAAGATTTTATCTTCAAATACAAGAACTTTTCGTGGTTTTGATGGTTTTCAGCAAATGAACATATTTCAGCGAGCTGGAAGTTTTTTCCTTAATAGAGCAAGATTTTATCTTAAAATACAAGAACTTTTCGTGGTTCTTGTCAATTTTTGTTGGTTTTCATCTAATGAACTTATTTCAGTCAGCTAGATCTTTCTTCTTCAAAGCAAAAAGATTTTATCTTCAAATACAAGAACTTTTCGTGGTTTTGATGGTCTTCAGCAAATGAACACATTTCAGCGCGCTGGAAGTTTTTTCCTTAATAGAGTAAGATTTTATCTTAAATTACCAGAACATTTCGTGGTTCTTGTCAATTTTTTTTGGTTTTCATCTAATGAACTTATTTCAGTCAGCTAGATC